>NC_139001.1:111735579-112344744 GCF_964374135.1 Grampus griseus
AGCCCAAACATAGAGAATGTTTACTGCAACAAGAGAGAACAGACTCATCATGTACAAGAGATTTTCAATAAGATTAACAGCTGATTTTTCCATCAGTACCATGGAAGCCAGAAGACAGGGTATGGCATATTTAAAGTCCTGAAAGAAAAGAACTGTCAACCAGTAATTCTATATCCAGCAAAACCATCTTTTAAAAATGAAAGAAATTAAGATATTTCCAGATTAACAAAAACTGAGGGAGTGAATTACCAGTAGAACTACCCTATAAGAGATGCTAAGGGAGTCCTTCATGCCGAAATGAAAAAACCCTAGACATTAACTCAAAGTTAGAAAAAATAAAGAACAATGACAAAGGTGACTACATAGGTAAATATAAAGGCTGATATTATTGTTTTTAGGTTTGTAACACCTCTTTTTTTCCTAAATGATTTAAAAGACAAATACATAAAGCAAGCATATTAAATCAATGTCAATGGGAAAATGATCTGTGACAATAATGATATAAAGGGTAAAGGATGGAAAGGTATATAAGCAGAGTATTTCTATATTGTTGATGCTAAGCTGATATTATTCAAACAAAATGTGTTTAATTGAAACAATTGTTAATTGCAATCCCCAAGATAACCACTTAAAAATAACTAAAAATTATATAGAAAAGTAAAAGAGAGGGAATCAAAATGTACACTACAAAAAAAATCAACTAAACACACACACACACACACACACACACACACACAAAACCAATGGAGGAAAAAAATATATGTAAGATACAGAGAAAACAAATAGGCAAATGGCAGAAGTAAATCCTTCATTAAAGTAAATTACTTTAAGTATAAGTAAACTCTCCTATTAGAAGGCAGAGATTGGCCCCCCCTTGGGGGCAGTGCCAGCTATTCCCAGACTGGAAGGGGGCCATGCAGTGGGCACGGAAGGAACTCAGACCACACACAAGTCTGGCATTGTGAAGACTAAGCCCCCATGTGGGTAGTTCTCATGAAGGGGGGCCCCCAAAAAGATCTTATCAAGCAGCTTTCTTCAAATTTCCTCAGGGTGCCTCAATGTCCTGTTGGGCTCTTTTCTCTGGCGGCTTCCCCTTGCAAGTGATAGGGAGAAAGTTGAGACATAAACAATGGAAGATCATTCGTTCAGCACCTCCCATCCGCCAGGTGCCACAGGAGGCCTGAAGGTAGAATAGGAACAGAGACGCATGCCACTCATTGGCTGAGAGCCTTGACTGGTTAATTACACAAATATGCATGTATCAAAGGAGAAGCCACAGAGGAGCAGTGAAGAAAAGGAAGGCACCATTTTGGGGAGAATGGATACATGTATATGTATGGCTGAGTCGCTTTGCTATGCACTATCACAACATTGCTCATTGGCTCTACTCCAACATAAAATAAAAAGTTAAAAAAAAGAAGAAGAAAGAAAGGGAAGGCACCATCAAAGAAATGAGACGCCTGTCTCCAAGGTCAGGGGGCTTCCTGAGAAAATGCTCCTTTGGCTGAGATTTGAAGGATGAGCTAGAACTAACTGGGGAGCAGATGTGTGCTGTGAAGGGTGCAGAATTGGGTAGAGAGAGGGAGGACATTGGGGCAGGGAACAATGCCCATGGGTGAGGAACAGCATGTGCAAAGAGTGAAGTGCAGCGGGATGGGGGGAAGGGGGAGGACTCTGGAGCAGGGAACAGTGCCCATGCAGGGGGAAGAGTGAGTGAAAAGGACCAGAGGCCAGAAGCCCCTTGTAGGTGAAGAGAAGGGAGGCTTGGGCCGGTCCAGTGCTGGGAAGGTGTTCAGTCTGAATGCTGTGAGAAATGGGAAGGTTCTGCAGCGCCTGAGGACTCCACAGCTAATGGGAAAGACAAGAGGCCTTTCTCATTACATGGCACCAGGGTTTCCGCTGCTTCACGGTGTGGCCTGGAAAAACTGGCCAGCCAGTCTATACTGGCCAAGGTTTTAGCCCAGGGCAAGCTGATGCCACTCCCTTGCAGATGGCCCAAGTGTTGTTCTAATAAGATGCTATTTTCCAACCCTGAATATTCAACAGAATGTTATTAGTGAATTCCACCATTGCTGAGCACCCAGCTCCATGCCAGCCACAAGAGCATGCTGGAAGCCGTTTCTGGGAGAGGGAAGGAGTCCCAGTCACAGGAGCCCCTGCTGGGTTACCCTCCTGGGCTTCGGTGTCCTCACCTGTGAAAACAGTCCTAGGAGCAGCACACAGGGCACTCACCTGCGCCAGGCCCTCTTTCAAAGCGTCTCCTGTGTGTTAACTCCACAAGCTGAGCTCCCCCCGGGGCGGCTGTGGCCACGTCCCCATTTTACAGATGAGGTTGCTGAGTCTCAGGAGGGCAGGAGGGGAGGAAAGAAGATAGCCGGGCCCTACTCTCTCCAGGTTTCTCTCTCCTGGTCCCCACTGAGCGGGCACTCGCCTCCCTGCACTGGTGATCAGGCTTCTCTTACAGACCCTGTGGCACGTGGCACACGGGCACCAGCGACTGCCTGGCCGACGCTCACAGAGCAGGTACAGCTCAGAGCCAGACTTGAACCTGGCAGCGGGTGACGAGAATGGTGATAACCCCCTCCAGTCTTGGATGTGGAGCTCTCCTGGAGGATGCCGTCTGGAGAGCACACGTGCCCCTTCTGTGTGTGCACAGCTGCGCGTGTCTGTGTGTAGCTCCCTGAGGCCAAGGTGTGCCCACCCGGACCCCTCGTCCTCCTCGTGTGCCACAGGCCACTGCTCACGGCAAGGGTCTCAAAGTAGACAGAGCCCGCATGCACCACACTGCCCGGGATGCTCAGCCTGCATCACCCGGTGCGCTCAGAGGCTTCATCCCCAGGTAGAGGAGCTTCAGAGCCGGCTGGTAGGCCCTGATGCCTGAAGCCAGGCCCTTGCCATGACGGGCTTGGGGAGGGAAAGCTCAGGAGGGTGTGTCGGCCTGTGTGCAGGCCCTGCCCCAAACCCACTCCCATCCTCCCCACTTTCCACTGAAGCAAGGTACTGATGACCTCCACTTGCCAAACCCAGTGGCCACCCTCTACTGCCCCCTCCCCTGACCACGCCGCCGTCCGCACCCTCTACAGGCTGTGACAATGAGCGAGAGGCAGTTTGGCAGGAGTGGGATTTGTCTGTACCCTCATGCCCCTCATGACAGCCTACACGGTGGAGGGGCTGCCCTGGTTCCTACCACATGGGTGCTGCCAGGTGAGCTACCTTGGTGCCCAGACGATTCACCCCGGGCAGTTAGGGAAGGACCGGGCCAAGCCCTCACCCTGATAGAGGCTCAGGGGTGACCTCAGGCAGGCCCCTTAGCCTCTCAGGACCTCGCCTGAGGCCCCTAGGAACACTGGAGGCAGAGCCGTGGAGCAGGCGGCCCAGCCCAAGCCCGTGACGAGGAAGCGGGAGCACGGGTGCAGGGCTCTGGGACTCTGCAACCAGACCCGAATCCAAGCACTTCCTCTTCTTCTGGGCTCAGTCTGGGAAGCCCTGGGAGACACAGCAGGGACTGGGGGGTGGGGGGCGGGGCTGAGAGAAGGTGTGACAGCAGGGACATTCCTGGGGCTGCTCTGACACCCAGTGGTGACTCTCAGATCCGGCTGTGGCAAGGATGAAGTGCAGCTGCTCCCAAGGGGGAGAGAAGGAAGGCGGGGGAGGGAAGAGGAGAGGATGGAAGAGGGCGGGGCGGGGGGAGTCCATTCTAGACCGGTGGTTCTCAAGATCTGAACTTGCACTGGAATCAACGTGAGGGCTGGTTGGTGACTCAAGAGTCCAAGCTGAGCCAGAGAATCTGCATTTCTGATAGGCTCCCAGGGGCTGCTGGTGGCCTGGGAGCACAGAGAACCACCATCTAGGAGTGGAGTGGAAGAAAGGGGATGACTGCTCACCGTGTGTCCTCCAGGGCGGGACTCTCATCATTACGCCTACTTTATGGAAGAAGTAGCTGAGACTTGGAGAGCCCATGCTGTCTTCGTTCCCCCAGTGTGGCCCCAAGTCCTCCCTGTGGCCCCTCCTGCATGTCTGCGGAGCCGTCGCAGCCCACCCTTGTACCTACCACGCCTATCTGGACAGGTGAGGCAGCTCCTGAAAACTGGGATGAACAGTCTCCACGCACACTGCCCAGGACACCTCCCTGCAGGGACCCTAGGCCTCAGCCTCCCACTGCACCCAGAACACATTCCCTGTGCCCAGGAGGTGCTCACCTGGCCTCTGACAGGTAACTGAAAAAGACCAGGCCTGCCCTGCCGGAGAGGCCACTCGAGCACCCCAGGCTCACTGTCCACTGGGGGGTGACCCTGTTAAGGAATGTCACCTGGATGACACAGAGTCACCAGCCCACCTGGGGTCCAGGGGGAGGCACTTCTGACCTGATTTCCTACCAGCCAGGCAGAGAAAAAGCCAGTGCCGGACACCCGTCCCCCATTGTGTCGTTCCTCTCATCACCGTGCTGAGCTGCAAGGGTAGAAAGTCTTCCTAGGCTGTCAGCAGGCACTGCAAGTGCAAGAGGGAGATGCTCCTGGCAGAGGTGAAAGGAAGGAACAAGTGTTCAGGACAGGTAGGGCTTGGGGGAGCTGGGACCAGGGGAGAGTCAAGCCTGGACACACACCCCTGGGGGCTGGTGGCACTGCAGAATCCAGCCCACCGTGGACCCTCTCAGGACTTTCTGGGCTTGAGTCCCAGGAATACACATTTCTCGTCAGCACCTAGGCACCAGAGTTTGGACCTCGATGTTCCTGAGCCGAAGAACGCCACACCCCACATCCCAAGTGAGGCAGGGGGGTCTACTCTTCCCAGTGGGGGAGGAGACCCTGGAGGTCACACAGCAACAGGCAAGAATGTGTAACTCACAGGGAAGTGGGGGGGGGGGGCGGAAATAATCAGGAGCCACGATGCTCAGTGAATACTTGATGGAATGAGCGAATTTAACGTATTAAAGAACAAACGGTTGGAATGACTATATTCCTTGCTGGACAGGGTGAATGTCTTTCTCTAGGTGCAAACCTGCCCATCAGTTGGTAAGTAGGGAAAGAAAATACTCTGTGACCAAATGACATCTGTGTTACGTGAACCAACAATTTACATGTAATTTGCTACCACCCACTTCACTAATCAGTAAATACTGTGCAAATGAGGGTGAATAGGAGCCTGACTTGCACTGAGTGCTGAAGATAGTGGACCATCAGTATTTACCATTTACTGCGGCTCAGCGGCAGCTGTGGCCAGGGCGACTTCTTCCTGAGCTCAGACTACACCTCCCAGTCCCCCTGCATGGCACCAGGGCCACGTGACTAGCTCTCCCCACTGGAATGAGAGCAGAACCTCGGGCACCGCTGCCAAGCTGAGGAGCGGGCTGTGTCTTCACCATCTTTCACTGCCAGCAGGATGCAGAAGCTCCCTGAGGACTCCACGGCACCCGAGAGAGGCAGCTGCGGTCTCCAAATGAGTACCTGGGGCAGAAGTCTCCCTCCCAAGCAAACCACAGTGGACGCGGCTTGAGCAGCAGAGCTTTTGGCCTTCAGCTCCTGCGGTGGCTTATCACAGCAGTCAGCCTCTGTGCATACAGTTCTCTAACACCCAGTCCCAGGCCCTGGTGTCATCCTGGAGGCACTCAAGACAGTTACGCTCCAGGGAACCCTGTCATCCACTAGTTGCACACTATCAAAGAGAACACAGTACCTCCAAGAGTCCCACGCTGGGATGAGTCACTTTTGTGCAGTATCCTTCATTATAGCATTCTTAGCAAAAGTAAAAGGGTACTGGATGAATTACAGGACAAATAAAATGAATGGGCAAGTTCCTTACGTGCTGATATAGAAATACCTCAGATATGTTAAGTGAAAAAAAAAAAGGATAAAACAGCATACATCAGCAGTTTTCAAGGTATGATCCAAGGAACGCTGAGGGTACCCAAGACCCTTTCTGAGGGTCTGCAAAGTCCTCCCTTTCCAACTATGTATCTATGTGAGGCTGTATTTCCTTCTATACTTCAACCAAAAGACAAGTAACAACAGACTGAACACATAAGCAAACAGGCAAATCCAGCTATTAAGCCCGATGTTAAACTTTTTCAAACGTGAAAACACTCTGCCTCACTGATTTTGTATTGGAAAATATTTTTTATCAAGTCTATTTTTTAAATATAATGGGTTTACCATTTCTTAAGAAAGTTTTCAAATTTCTCAATTTTATTTTCTAATATGGTAAATAATGATAGATATAACTCACCTTAAAGACCTCTTGGGAAGCCTCAAAAATTTAATACTGTAAAAGGATCCTGAGACTAAGAAGTTTGAGTACCACTGGTGTATATACTACCCTTATTTTGTAAAAAAGGAAGAAAAATAAGAATTTATCTTTGTACTGGCTTATATATGCATGAAGAAAAACTCATGAAGGATAAATAAACCAGTATGAGTGGTTAAGCAAAGAGAAGATAGGAAATGGGCAGATGCAAGAAACTTTACTGAATCCTTTCTTTCATTTTGAAGCTATGTGTGTGTGTGTGTGTGTGTGTGTGTGTGTGTGTGTGTGTGTGTGTGTGTGTGTGTGTGCGCGTGTATAACCTATTCAAAAACTGAAAAAAAAAAAAAAAGAGCCAGAGGCAGCAAGGGCCAGCATGATGGAAGATGAGATAAAGTCCAGCTGAAAAGTAGAAGGGCTTACAAAGGCTGTGTGCAGTGTCTCCCCTACCCGACATCCAGAAATAAGTGTCCCCAGGCAAAATACTAGAGACTTCTTCCCTAAAGAAATGAAACCAACAGACCCAGAGCTTCTAGTATGAGATTCCTAATCTTAAACTATTACAGGCAACCACACATCACAATTTAATCAAAGTCTGCAACAGGCGAGATAAACAGAAAAGCTAGCCAGGAAGAGAGTGAGGTAATGCAGAAATGAAAAAGAAATGTAAATAATTTTTTAAAACAAAACAACAAAAACACAAAGTCGTGTACCCAAAGATACTGGAGAAGTTACTGAACCCACAAGGCCAAGTAGATCTGGTTGAGGAAGATACTGTCAGTTTTTTAATAGTCATCCTAGAAGTACTGACCCCTGCGATGTTCTTGTGGAAATTACTCTCATATACACGTGGCACAGGGAAAAAGAATATGTTTTAATATCAGATATAAATCTGTTTCAGTTACTACCTGTGCGCTCCCAAGAAAAGAATTTAACCCAGAGTAACTTGGATAATACACCCCTTATGGAGTTAATATAGGAATTTAATAAGTTATTGTTTTCTGATGTGACAATACATTCCCTAGCACTTATGGAATACTCAATAAAAGGCATTCTTATTGCCTGTGATGCAGCAGAAAAAGCTGACTGTGTTACTAGAAAATAAATGAAAAAAAAAAAACAAAACCAGATTCATGGTTGTCAGAGCGAGGGGATGGGGATGGGAGAAACGCATGAACCGTTTTTATCATTATAGTTTAAATAAATTGAATTTTAAAAAAACAATAGAAGTCAATGAAATATGCTTTAAGGTTAACAATCATTTAATGTATTAACATTTTCACTTATAAACATACAATTTGCATATACAGGGAAAAATAGGTTCTGAGGACACAACAGAATACTAGAGACAGGCAAGCAATCAGAAAAAAAGATCAACCCTAGGAGAAAAAAATGGAACTGCATCCCATGCTGGTGTCTACATAAACTTGGGAAGGAGAAAGATCACACAGTATCACAAGTAATGTAGAAAATAAATGTGGGTCATTCTGTCTCAATGGCAGGAACTTCTCCCATGATCCAGATCTTGTGTCCCGGTCTGGCCCGTTTCATGAATGATGATCTGAAACAACCACGGGTCTCTCCCTTCTCTTTACATCTAAGACCCTGAATTTAACTCAAGGAATTAAAAGAACAGAGCTAAGAAACAAGCCAACTGGCATGTGTGCAATGTCAACAGCCAACCAGTTAAAAGTACACATGGAAGTAAAATACTGACTAAACCTGAACAAGTTCCTTCCAACTCACCTTCTTGATTTAGGATTACCTAAGCGCTAGCATCTATGAGAGCTGGGGCCAGGGAAATGAAGTATCTCAGCCCATCTTTATACAGAGTATGCATTTCCTCTCAGGATCAAGTCACTAGTGACAGTGAACTTCCAGACTCAACTACAGTTGCCCAGTGGGAC
Organism: Grampus griseus; assembly: GCF_964374135.1. NCBI lineage: Eukaryota > Metazoa > Chordata > Mammalia > Artiodactyla > Delphinidae > Grampus > Grampus griseus. Next base: position 111,743,724 of record NC_139001.1, read on the forward strand.
TGGCCCCGCTGGGGACAGGGACTGAAGATGGGGGGGCACACGTGTGCACGAGTTTCAGTCCATAGCTCTCCCCCTTCTGTCAGAGGGAAGCCAGGGAAACACAAGGAGACCATCTGCTTCAAAGGCGTTTCACTGACGTAACTCAGTACCAGTGGTTCCAGTAACTCCAAGTTCAAAATGATGCAACATTAAAAACTGAGTTTAGTATTTTGTAAGTAAAACATACAGCTCGAATAATGATTACCACCTGAAAAGAACCATTCTTACTACATACGATGTAAAATAACTAAAGCAACATTTTTAACCATGAAAACCAGTGTCGTCACACATCACATCTGGCAACTTTCCACCATGTCAAACATCCAAAGAGATGACAGCCAAGTATACTTCTTTTCAGCTGGAAACAGACTCTCCAGTGTCAACAAGTGCAATAGAATTGGCTAGGAAAACACACCTGTGGTCACCACAAAGTTCATTTGGCATCTGGTTTCATACGGAGATAGATCTATTTAAGTCTGCCTTAGAGATGGAGTGGGTTGATCAGTGAAACAAAAGACTATGTATGTAACTGCCCACATAGAATAAAAACGGAATTTGTGCTATTAGGAGTGTATTTTATGGAAAATTGGGTCACATGGAGTACAGGAGTAGAGACCTTCAATGCGCTAAACTGCCTTTGTAAAAGTACATTTTTAAAAGCATGCAGGACAGAAAACTGGAATAACTGATGTTTTAAAATTTACATAAATAAAGAAATAAGAAAAATGCACGAAGTCTTCCAGAGCTTCACACATAGTTGGGGCTCAAATTAAATGGTTTTAAGCTTCTCTGTGACATTTGAGTCAAGAATGAAAACAAGGCCAGTGTCCTGGTCAGGTGGAGTAATACCCCTGAGCAGGTCATTCATGTCCTTAGGCCGCAACTCCCATCTGTAACCTGAGTCTCCCCCACCATGCCACCACCAGGGCTCCACGCACCCCAATGCTCAGGGACAGCCACAGTGCCCCAGTCCTGCACAGGACAGGAAACGGGCTCTTTAGCAGCCTTCAGAAGGGTGGGAAAGAGGACCCTCAGTGCAGCCCAATCCCCTGAAACAATAACACTGTAACTATGGCTCTCATTCCACTTTCCTCACCGTTCTCTTAATATTACTTTCTCAACAAGTAGAAAACTAAGCTATAAGTAGGCTGAAGTGGCAATAAAAACACTCAAACACTTAAAACATGATGCCTCTGAATAAAGCAAATCTACCTCTACACACTTGTAATTGTTTTGTCTTGTTCAAGTTTTAAATGATAAAGCCCTAAAACGCTGAGACTCAAGCCTACTCCTAATTTGGGATGTTTTCCAAGATCACTACCAAAAACAAACTAGTAAAAATAAAATGAAAAGCATCATTTTAAAGCGGGGGATCTGCCATCCCGCCCATCATCCTAAGCAGTCGGTTTTGTTGGAAGCCTGCAGAGCCCCAGAGGCTGTGGCGATATCACACCTTTGCCTCAGGAAGGTTCCAGCCTACGACTCCTGAAGTAACGTGCATCCAGGTCTGGTCTGAGGTTTCAAAGTCTGGCATTAAACCAAAACAGCTGCAGTTCTTGCCACAATCACTCACCACTCATACATCACGACGTTACTCGCGTAACACTAAAATAACTACCCCTTAAACACTAAGGCCTAACTCTAAAAGGAAAATGCCCTTTCCAAACAGGTGTGTTCAAATAAGGTATTCTGAGAGTTCCATAAAAAAACTCCTAGAATGAGCCAGTGCCCCCAAATAGTCCACGTTTTAACAGCACTCCAAAGCCTTCTCCATGGTACATATATGGATTAGTTATAAGTATGATGTCACTACTTTCAAAAGAACTACTAAAACTATTATTAAAAACATTTGTAACAAACAGAAATGCCCTGCAAATTATATTATTGCACACAGGGTATCAGAAGCTATGCACATCCAGGTTCCAAGGACTCTAGAAGACCCAGAACAGAGACCCCAAGGCCATGCCTGTGGCTGCTCCAGCCAGCATGCCCAGCGCCAGGTCACTGTCATTGTCTTGATACCGCTCACGAATGATGACTTGGTTGGCAGGCTGCTGTCCATAAAGTCCTAGAAAAGAAGGAAAAAATAGGAGCAGTTTGTGAAGTCCAACATTCACGCAAAAAGATGGCTCACTTGACTGGGACCCTTCCAGAAGTTTCTCCATGCACTGCACCCCTCCCTTGGAGCGCTGGTGGGGTGACTGCAGTGAGTGCTCCCCAGCTCTCCTCCACCACAGGCGACAGTGACTGGACTTGGCCAAGTGAGGAGGACACCTCCATTTCTAAGATGGCACTAAGAGAAAATCAAGATGCGCAGCTTCCCAAGGTCCACAGTCCCAGACACTGCAGAGAGCAGAATCCTAATGGAGCTGCAACCCCCAGCCTCCAATGTCCACTTCAGCCCCGCACATTCTGCTCATCAGGATGGCAGGCAGACAAGGAGTGTGGGAGACACACAGAGCCTAGAGACAATGGGAGAGTCAAGAATCCCCACTGACAGCTAAGAAGAAAAGCCCACCTAGAAGTTAATTAGCTTCTCAGTATTCATGCAAACCGTTTTTAAATTAAACCTTTAATCTGCTAACCTAACCTGCTCTTCATTTTTAACCTTATGTCTTTATGGGGAAAAATATTTATGCTAGGGGGAAAACTTCTAAAAAGCAACCTTTAAACAAACCTAAAGTTTATTTGCACAATTAGAGTTTACAACTGGAAATGTATTGCTTGTTCTCTTCTATGCTTCACAATATATTGTCCAATAGCTAATTAGCTTTAAAATTGCTCACATATAGTGTTAACTTTCCTCCTTGACCCACTATTCCCTTAGTAGTTCAACCCTAGGAAACAGATTAATCCAATAGTGATATGTCCACGTAGATGAAGAAAGGAAGTGAAACCAACAGTGACACTAAAGGCTAACATCTGCAAGTGCTTACTAGTCTAAGCACTTATAGTATTACAAGCATTTACATTCATTGACTCACTCAATCCTCACAAGAACCCTATGAGTCGAGCTTCCTGTTATCCCTATTTTATAGACAGGCAAAAGTGAGGCACACAGGGGTTGAGGGCAGTATGTTTAAACGACAAAACTGGTGAACTGTAGCATTCACTATCACAGCCTTGAAATGTAAATAATTTCAATTAGGCAACTCTAACTAGTGAAATGTAATACAGTAGGAACCTGTAAGCTGACCTAATTAAAAGATCCCCTGGAGAGGAGACGAGGAAGATGGCGGAAGAGTAAGACGCGGAGATCACCTTCCTCCCCACAGACACACCAGAAATACATCTACACGTGGAACAACTCCTACAGAACACCTACTGAAGGCTGGCAGAAGACCTCAGACCTCCCAAAAGGCAAGAAACTCCCCACGTACCTGGGTAGGGCAAAAAAAGAAAAAAGAAAAAAGAGACAAAAGGATAGGGACGGGACCTGCACCAGCGGGAGGGAGCTGTGAAGGAGGAAAGGTTTCCACACACTAGAAGCCCCTTCGCGGGCGGAGACTGCGGGTGGCGGAGTGGGGGAGCTTCGGAGCCACGGAGGACAGCACAGCCACAGGGGTGCGGAGGGCAAAGCGCAGAGATTCCATCACAGAGGATCGGTGCCAACCGGCACTCACCAGCCCGAAAGGCTTGTCTGCTCACCCACCGGGGCAGGCGGGGCTGGGAGCTGAGGTTCGGGCTTCGGTCGGAGTGGCGGCGTGAACACAGCCTAAAGGGGCTAGTGCACCACGGCTAGCCGGGAGGGAGTCCAGGGAAAAGTCTGGAGCTGCCAAAGAGGCAAGAGACTTTCTTCCCTCTTTGTCTCCTGGTGCGCGAGGAGAGGGGATTAAGAGGGCTGCTTAAAGGAACTCCAGAGACGGGTGCGAGATGCGGCACAGGTCACTCTCCTCACCTCCCTGCCGGGGAGACTGTCCAGCCCGCCACTGCCAGGGTTCCGGGATCCAGGGACAACTTCCAGGGGAGAACGCACGGCATGCCCCACACTCCATAACCCTCCCTTCCCCCGGCCTGAGTGAGCCAGAGCCCCCGAATCAGCGGCTCCTTTAACCCCATCCTCTCTGAGAGAAGAACAGACGCCCTCCGGCGACCTACACACAGAGGCTAAATCCAAAGCTGAACCCCAGGAGCTATGTGAACAAAGAAGAGAAAGGGAAATCTCTCACAGCAGCCTCAGAAGCAGCGGATTAAAGCTCCACAATCAACTTGACGTACCTGCATCTGTGGAATACATGAATGGACAAGGAATCATCCCAAATTCAGGAGGTGGACTTTGAGAGCAAGATTTATGATTTTTTTCCCCTTTTCCTCTTTTGTGAGTGTGTATGTGTATGCTTCTGTGTGACATCTTGTCTGTATAGCTTTGCTTCCACCATTTGTCCTAGGGTTCTATACGTCTTTTTTTTTTTTTTTTTTTTTTTTTTTTTTTGCGGTACGCGGGCCTCTCACTGCTGTGGCCTCTCCCGCTGTGGAGCACAGGCTCCGGACGCACAGGCTCAGCGGCCATGGCTCATGGGCCCAGCCACTCCGCGGCATGTGGGATCTTCCCAGACCGGGGCACGAACCTGTGTCCCCTGCATTGGCAGGCGGACTCTCAACCACTGCGCCACCAGGGAAGCCCTATACGTCTTTTTTTAATTTTTTTTCTTAATTATATTTTATTTTAATAACTTTATTGTATCTTACTTTATTTTATTTTATCCTCTTTCTCTCCTCTCTCTCTCTCTCTCTCCCTCCCTCTCTCCCTCTCTCCTTCTCTCTCCCTCTCTCCCCCCCCCTTCTTTCTACTTTTTCTCCCTTTTATTCTGAGCCGTGTGGATGAAAGACTCTTGGTGCTGCAGCCAGGAGTCAGTGCTGTGCCTCTGAGGTGGGAGAGCCAACTTCAGGACACTGGTCCACAAGAGACTTCCCAGCTCCACGTAATATCAAACGGCAAAAATCTCCCAGAGATCTCCATCTCAACACCAGCACTCAGCTTCACTCAATGTCCAGCAAGCTACAGTGTGAGACACAATATACCAAACAACTAGCAACAGAGGAACACAGCCCCACCCATGAGCAGAGACACTGCCTAAAATCATAATCAGTCCACAGACACCCCAAATCACACCACCAGACGTGGACCTGCCCAACAGAAAGACAAGATCCAGCCTCATCCACCAGAACACAGGCACTAGTCCCCTCCACCAGGAAGACTACACAACCCACTGAACCAACCTTAGCCACTGGGGACAGACACCAAAAACAATGGGAACTACGAACCTGCAGCCTGCAAAAAGGAGACCCCAAACACAGTAAGATAAGCAAAATGAGAAGACAGAAAAACACACAGCAGATGAAGGAGCAAGATAAAAACCCACCAGACCTAACAAATGAAGAGGAAATAGGCAGTCTACCTGAAAAAGAATTCAGAATAATGATAGTACAGATGATCCAAAATCTTGGAAATAGAATAGACAAAATGCAAGAAACATTTAACAAGGACCTAGAAGAACTAAAGATGAAACAAGCAACGATGAACAACACAATAAATGAAATTAAAAATAATCTAGATGGGATCAATAGAAAAATAACTGAGGCAGAAGGACGGATAAGTGACCTGGAAGATAAAATAGTGGAAATAACGACTGCAGAGCAGAATAAAGAAAAAAGAATGAAAAGAACTGAGGACAGTCTCAGAGACCTCTGGGACAACATTAAACACACCAACATTCGAATTATAGGGGTTCCAGAAGAGGAAGAGAAAAAGAAAGGGACTGAGAAAATATTTGAAGTGATTATAGTTGAAAACCTCCCTAATATGGGAAAGAAAATAGTTAGTCAAGTCCAGGAAGCACAGACAGTCCCATACAGGAAAAATCCAATGAGAAACACACCAAGACACATATTAATCAAACTGTCAAAAATTAAATACAAAGATAACATATTAAACGCAGCAAGGGAAAAACAACAAATAACACACAAGGGAATCCCCATAAAGTTAACAGCTGATCTTTCAGCAGAAACTCTGCAAGCCAGAAGGGACTGGCAGGACATATTTAAAGTGATGAAGGAGAAAAACCTGCAACCAAGATTACTCTACCCAGCAAGGATCTCATTCAGATTGGATGGAGAAATTAAAACCTTTACAGACAAGCAAAAGGTGAGAGAGTTCACCACCACCAAACCAGCTTTACAACAAATGCTAAAGGAACTTCTCTAGGCAAGAAACACAACAGAAAAAAAGACCTACAATAACAAACCCAAAACAATTAAGAAAATGGGAATAGGAACATACATATCGATAATTACCTTAAATGTAAATGGATTAAATGCTCCCACCAAAAGACACAGACTGGCTGAATGGATACAAAAACAAGACCCATATATATTCTGTCTACAAGAGACCCAATTCAGACCTAGAAACACATACAGACTGAAAGTGAGGGGATGGAAAAAGATATTCCATGCAAATGGAAACCAAACGACAGCTGGAGTAGCAATTCTCATATAAGACAAAATAGACTTTAAAATAAAGACTATTAGAAGAGACAAAGGAGGACACTACATAATGATCAAGGGATCGATCCAAGAAGAAGATATAACAATTGTAAATATTTACGCACCCAACATAGGAGCACCTCAATACATAAGGCAAATACTAACAGCCATAAAAGGGGAAATCGACAGTAACACGTTCATAGTAGGGGACTTTAACACCCCACTTTCACCAATGGACATATCATCGAAAATGAAAATAAATAAGGAAACACAAGCTTTAAATGATACATTAAACAAGATGGACCTAATTGATATTTATAGGACATTCCACCCAAGAACAACAGAATACACATTTTTCTCAAGTGTTCATGGAAAATTCTCCAGGATAGATCATATCTTGGGTCACAAATCAAGCTTTGGTAAATTTAAGAAAACTGAAATTGTTTCAAATATCTTTTCCGACCACAACACTATGAGACTAGATACCAATTACAGGAAAAGATCTGTAAAAAATACAAACACATGGAGGCTAAACAATACACTACTTAATAACGAAGTGATCACTGAAGAAATCAAAGAGGAAATTAAAAAACACCTAGAAACAAATGACAATGGAGACATGACGATCCAAAACCTATGGGATGCAGCAAAAGCAGTTCTAAGAGGGAAGTTTATAGCAATACAATCCTACCTTGAGAAACAGGAAACATCTCGAATAAAAAGCCTAAACTTGCACCTACAGCAATTAGAGAAAGAAGAACAAAAAAACCCCAAAGTTAGCAGAAGGAAAGAAATCATAAAGATCAGATCAGAAATAAATGAAAAAGAAATGAAGGAAACGATAGCAAAGATCAATAAAACTAAAAGCTGGTTCTTTGAGAAGATAAACAAAATTGATAAACCATTAGCCAGACTCATCAAGAAAAAAAGGGAGAAGACTCAAATCAATAGAATTAGAAATGAAAAAGGAGAAGTAACAACTGACACTGCAGAAATACAAAAGATCATGAAAGATTACTGCAAGCAACTCTAGGCCAATCAAATGGACAACCTGAAAGAAATGGACAAATTCTTAGAAATGCACAACCTGCCAAGACTGAATCAGGAAGACATAGAAAACATGAACAGACCAATCACAAGCACTGAAATTGAAACTGTGATTAAAAATCTTCCAACAAACAAAAGCCCAGGGCCAGATGGCTTCACAGGCGATATCTATCAAACATTTAGAGAAGAGCTAACACCTATCCTTCTCAAACTCTTCCAAAATATAGCAGAGGGAGGGACACTCCCAAACTCATTCTACGAGGCCACCATCACCCTGATACCAAAAGCAGACAAGGATGTCACAAAGAAAGAAAACTACAGGCCAATATCACTGATGAATATAGATGCAAAATTCCTCAACAAAATAATAGCAAACAGAATCCAACAGCACAGTAAAAGAATCGTACACCATGATCAAGGGTGGTTTATTCCAGGAATGCAAGGATTCTTCAATATATGCAAATCAATCAACGTGACACACCATATTAACAAATTGAAGGAGAAAAACCATATGATCATCTCAATAGATGCAGAGAAAGCTTTCGACAAAATTCAACACCCATTTATGATAAAAACCCTCCAGAAAGTAGGCACAGAGGGAACTTTCCTCAACATAATAAAGGCCATATATGACAAACCCACAGCCAACATCGTCCTCAATGGTGAAAAACTGAAACCATTTCCACTAAGATGAGGAACAAGACAAGGTTGCCCACTCTCACCACTCTTATTCAACATAGTTTTGGAAGTTTTAGCCACAGCAATCAGATAAGAAAAGGAAGTAAAAGGAATCCAAATCGGAAAAGAAGAAGTAAAGCTGTCACTGTTTGCAGATGACATACTATACATAGAGAATCCTGAAGATGCTACCAGAAAACTACTAGAGCTAATCAATGAATTTGGTAAAGTAGCAGGATACAAAATTAATGCACAGAAATCTCTGGCATTCTTATACACTAATGATGAAAAATCTGAAAGTGAAATCAAGAAAACACTCCTATTTACCATTGCAACAAAAAGAATAAAATATCTAGGAATAAACCTACCTAAGGAGGCAAAAGACCTGTATGCAGAAAATTATAAGACACTGATTAAAGAAATTAAGGATGATACAAATAGATGGAGAGATATACCATGTTCTTGGATTAGAAGAATCAACATTGTGAAAATGACTCTACTACCCAAAGCAATCTACAGATTCAGTGCAATCCCTATCAAACTACCACTGGCATTTTTCACAGAACTAGAACAAAAAATTGCACAATTGGTATGGAAACACAAAAGACCCCTAATAGCCAAAGCAATCTTGAGAACAAAATACGGAGCTGGAGGAATCAGGCTGCCTGACTTCATACTATACTACAAAGCTACAGTAATCAAGACAGTATGGTACTGGCACAAAAACAGAAATATAGATCAACGGAACAGGATAGAAAGCCCAGAGATAAACCCATGCACATATGGTCACCTTATCTTTGATAAAGGAGGCAGGAATGTACAGTGGAGAAAGGACAGCCTCTTCAATAAGTGGTGCTGGGAAAATTGGACAGGTACATGTAAAAGTATGAGATTAGAACACTCCCTAACACCATACACAAAAATAAGCTCAAAATGGATTAAAGACCTAAATGTAAGGCCAGAAACTATCAAACTCTTAGAGGAAAACATAGGCAGAACACTCTATGACATAAATCACACAAGATCCTTTTTGACCCACCTCCTAGAGAAATGGAAATAAAAACAAAAATAAACAAATGGGACCTAATGAAACGTCAAAGCTTTTGCACAACAAAGGAAACCATAAACAAGACCAAAAGACAACCCTCAGAATGGCAGAAAATATTTGCAAATGAAGCAACTGACAAAGGATTAATCTCCAAAATTTACAAACAGCAGCTCAATAACAAAAAAACAAACAACCCAATCCAAAAATGGGCAGAGACCTAAATAGACATTTCTCCAAAGAAGATATACAGACTGCCAAGAAACAGATGAAAGAATGCTCAACATCATTAATCATTAGAGTAATGCAAATCAAAACTACAAGGAGATATCATCTCACACCATCAGAATGGCCATCATCAAAAAATCTAGAAACAGTAAATGCTGGGGAGGGTGTGGAGAAAAGGGAACACTCTTGGACTGCTGGTGGGAATGTGAATTGGTACAGCCACTATGGAGAACAGTATGGAGGTTCCTTAAAAAGCTACAAATAGAACTACCATATGACCCAGCAATCCCACTACTGGGCATATACCTTGATAAAACCATAATTCAAAAAGAGTCATGTACCAAAATGTTCATTGCAGCTCTATTTACAATAGCCAAGAGATGGAAACAACCTAAGTGTCCATCATCAGATGAATGGATAAAGAAGATGTGGCACATATATACAATGGAATATTACTCAGCCATAAAAAGAAATGAAATTGAGTTATTTGTAGTGAGGTGGATGGACCTAGAGTCTGTCATACAGAGTGAAGTCAGAAAGTGAAAGACAAATACCATATGCTAACACGTATATATGGAATCTAAGAAAAAACAAATGTCATGAAGAACCTAGGGGTAAGATGGGAATAAAGACACAGACCTAGTAGAGAATGGACTTGAGGATATGGGGAGGGGGAAGGGTAAGCTGTGACAAAGTGAGAGAGTGGCATGGACATATATACACTACCAAACGTAAAGTAGATAGCTAGTGGGAAACAGCCGCATTGCACAGGAAGATCAGCTGGGTGCTTTGTGACCACCTGGATGGGTGGGATAGGGAGGGTGGGAGGGAGGGAGACGCAAGAGGGAAGAGATATGGTAACATATGTATATGTATAACTTTTTCATTTTGTTATAAAGCAAAAGTAACACACCATTGTAAAGCAATTATACTCCAATAAAGATGTAAAAAAAAAATGTTTAATCCACATTTAAAAAAAGAAAAAAAAAAGATCCCCTGAAAAATCTAAATCTGCATTCCCTCCGTTAGACCCCCAGAGGGATCTCCTCAATGCATGCCCAGGAGCCAACTTCTTCTGTTCCTACCAGGGAGCTAAGTTCTTTTTTAAAAAAAATAAATTTATTTATTTATTTATTTTTGGCTGCATTGGGTCTTCGCTGCTGCATGCGGGCTTTTCTCCAATTGCGGCGAGCGGGGGCTCCTCTTTGTTGTGGTGTGCAGGCTTCTCATTGCGGTGGCTTCTCTTACTGTGGAACACAGGCTCTAGGCACGCAGGCTTCAGTAGTTGTGGCGCACAGGCTTAGTTGCTCCGCAGCACGTGGGATCTTCCCAGACTAGGGATCGAACACGTGTCCCCTGCATTGGCAGGCGGATTCTTAACCACTGCGCCACCAGGGAAGTCCCAGGAGCTAAGTCCTTAACAAAGTCAACTAGGGACATTTCCAAGTTGTACTTATTTTAATTATCTAATTTAACTAAATTTTACATAAATGATCAAAACACGAATGTAGAAAAAGCAGATACTGTTTCTATGACAATTAAGTTAGATACTTTAGGAAAGTCTAAATAAAGGCAAGTAACTTTTACAAATTATCATCAAACCAACGAATTGAGTAAACAAAAGATGGGGGAGAAGACACCAAGAATCACAAAATCTAGAGGTCTGCTCTCAGACTTGGCCCTGGAAACTGTAGTGCAATTATGTGTCACATGAGTACCATCTCTGTAAGAGAGAAACAGAGGACTCTAACCAAAGGAGCCAACTCAAACCAAAGACCTCAAGCCCACAACAAGAGACAGCTGAACAAATGTCCACTAACGTGGGAAAATTAAAACAGAATACTTATAGTGTGTACACAGCACTCTGAGCACTTTTAAATTGGCTGCCCGGCCACCAGTCCCCAATCATATTAAAGAGAAGGGCTTTAACCTTCTCTGCACGACCAGGGCCTCTATGGACACTGCAAGGCAGTGTGTCATGAAGCTGGCAAAGCACCGGAGTGTCTTAGACAGGCTGACTGAAGAGCTCCTGTCTGGTTACCAGCACGATGCTGCAGTGGGACGACCACTACTGAGCAGCCCTTCCACAGCAAGCACCCTGCTAGCTGGTCACAGCACAAATGCCGAATGCCTATGGACTGCACTCAGCCCTCAGTAGCAAGTATTCTGAGGTGGCCCCAAGTGTGCTGTCTCTTTTTTCATCACCGAAGTCAAAGGCAAGGATGGAATCCTATGTACAGAAATTCCCTTCACAAGCACAAGCACAGAACTTCTGCTTTTGTACAGAATTAGAAACAGCTGGGATTATCCCAGTCTGTGGCCTAGGGGCTGAATAAAAGACTGGTTCTCATCAGACGATTAGGCTAGGGCTTAAAAACCTTAATAATGATTAAAAACCGACCACCAACCCCAAAATAAATGGGGAAAAAAATAATTCATACAAGGGAAAATCTAATTTGTAAACAACTGTACAATGTTTATCTTTGCCAGTCATCATACAAATGTAAACTAAAGCAACCTGACTCCATGTTAAGACCTTATCAAAACTTTCAGGGCTTCCCTGGTGGCGCAGTGGTTGAGAGTCCGCCTGCTGATGCAGGGGACGCGTGTTCGTGCCCCGGTCCGGGAAGATCTCACATGCCATGGAGCGGCTAGGCCCGTGAGCCATGGCCGCTAAGCCTGCGCGTCCAGAGCCTGTGCTCCGCAGCGGGAGAGGCCACAACAGTTAGAGGCCCGCGTACCACAAAAAAAAAAACCTTTCAGAGCACAACAACAGGTAATCTTTATGGGACTACAGAGAAACCAGTACATCACTAACTCCTAGTGGCATTATAAACTGATGAACTATTCTGGAAATTAACTTGGTAAATGGTATCAAGACTTACGGTAATACTGTCAGATGAAATGATATAAAGTCTGAATTTCCCTCAAAACAATCCAGAGGTGGGGAGAGAAGGTACAGGTGAAACAAGATGTGGTAACTGTTGAAGCTGGTAACAGGCAAATTTGACAGTTCATTTACTGTCTCTACTTTTGTATGTTTGAAAACTTTTATAATTTTTTAACGGTATCAAAAGAAACAAAAATGTTTTTGCCCTTTGACATATTAATTTAATATAGAGAAATCAGAAATGTATTCTAAGACATATTTAACAGGAATGAAAAAGAAAATGATTAGAAATATTCAAAGCAATATCTACGATAGTAAAAATGAAAAGAAAAAAGTAAAGGCTTAACTAATAATACATCACCCCACATGACAGTATGCAATCATTAAAAATACTTAATGGGCTTCCCTGGTGGCGCAGTGGTTGAGAGTCCGCCTGCCGATACAGGGGACACGGGTTCGTGCCCCGGTCCGGGAAGATCCCACATGCCACGGAGTGGCTGAGCCCGTGAGCCATGGCCACTGAGCCTGCGCGTCCAGAGCCTGTGCTCCGCAACGGGAGAGGCCACAATAGTGAGAGGCCCGCGTACCGCAAAAGAAAAAAAAATACTTAAAAAGATTATGTAGCACTCTGAACAAAATACATAAAATTTTATTGATAAAATGAGAATAGAATGCAAAAAGTAATGTAAGAGAACAAAGATGAAACAATTATTTTACATGGGGAAAATAATTCAAACAAAAATAGTTGTGCTAGGATTAGAGGATAGACAGATAGTTCATTTTTCAGCATCATTATTTTATCAGTTTTCAACTTGACATGAAAAAATAAAAATCAAGCAAGGCAGAATCCTTCAGCCTATGCTAGATTAGTGCACTGCATCAGATTCCAGACACAGATAACAGGAGAAACTCTCTTGTATTAGGTGCTAATGCATGAGAAACCAAAGTAACCACCACTAACCTAAAGGACACTTTGAGTCTGGGGCCGGCCAAATCCAGAGACCCCGTGGTAGCCCCCTTGGCTTCTCTGCGGCATTAATATGAGTGACCACACACCCTTCTGGTAACACACTCTCCTTCTACTGCTTCTGCGTTAAGGCACTGTACTAGGTTTGCTCACAGCCACTTAGAGTTCAGATCTCTTGGAAAGCTCTGGGCTCCCATTCCAGTTGGTCTATTCACCAACTCACTCTCCTGTGTGTCGCTCTGACAAGCAATATCCACTGTGGCCTGCCCCTGCCTGACTTCACCTGCTCATTGGGGTCTGGGTGTGGCCTCACTCTTCAGGCCATCAGGCACGTAGCTCTGGTCCCTCTTGCCCTGGTTGTAGGCGCCAGCATATTCCTGCACCTCCGCCCTGTAGACTTCCCCTGACCATGCTGCCCCAAGACTTGATGCCTCCTACACAGGCCAGTCATTCATACCTAACAACTTGTTTCGGGTGAGGTGGAAGATGAAAGGAACCCATTAAAAGCCCAGAATAAACATAAGCCCTCCCAGGCCTCTACTTCACCTGCAAAATGGAACATCACACCTAAGTAGTGATAATTTTTGAAGGATATTACCAGAAGGAAAAAAAAGAGAAAGATTACCTTTTATCCCTTAAAATGGGCCTCTTAGTTTGGTTGCTTCTTAATGTAAATGAATTTCAGTAAGTACAAATTCTCTTCTTGGGGATGAATCTGGATACAATAGTGAAGTTTTAAAAATCAAGCCCACTCTAACTTTTGTGAAGCAGTGTGAAGATATATAATGATTTTTTTTTTTTTTAAGTAGTGGAGTGATTTCTAGTCTAACCAGAAGAAACATAGCTCACCTTAAATTGAGAAATAAAAATTCTTCAGGCTTTATTGATCTACTCACTAAATGAAGAGAAACAAGGAATGAAAGGCTGGCATAAGTTACCTGCATATGGGTACTGGTAGGGTACAGCATAAGCCTGCCCATTTGCAGCATAGACAACTTGAGTTCCTGGCGGGTATGCACCACTGTATGGACCATAGCCGTATGCCTGCTGAAAAGATATAGGCCCATTAGAAATACAATTTTGAAATTTCAACATCCATTTATAATAAAAACTCTCAACAAAGTGGGTATAAAGAGAACATTCCTCAATATAATAAAAGCTATATATGACAAGCCCATAGCTAGCATCATACTCAATGGTGAAAAACTGAAAGCATTTCCTCTAAGATCAGGAACAAGACAAGGATGTCCACTCTCATCACTTTTATTCAACATACTATTGGAAGGCCTAGCCAGAGCAATTAGACAAGGAAATAAAAGGCATCCAAACTGGAAAGGGAAAAGTAAAACTGTCACTACTTGCAGATGACAGAATATTACATACAGAAAACCCTAAAGGCTCCACAAAAAAACTGTAAGAATAAATGAATTCAGTAAAGTTGCAGGATACGAAATCAACATACAGAAACCTGTTGCGTTTCTATACATTAATAACAAACGTTCAGAAAGGGAAATTAAGAAAACGATCCCATTTACAACTGCATCAAAAACAATAAATTATTAACATATACACACTACTATATATAAAATAGACAATCAACAAGGACCTACTGTATAGCACAGGGAACTCTACTCAATACTCTGTGATAACCTATATGGGAAAAGAAACTGAAAACGAATAGATATATGTGTATGTATAACTGAATCACTTTGCTGTACACCTGAAACTAACACAACATTGTAAATCAACTATACCCTAATATAAAATAAAAATTAAAAAGCAAAACAAAAACAAACAAAAAAACAATAAAATACCTAGGAATAAATTTAACCAAGGAGGTGAAACACCTGTACACTGAAAACTATAAGGCACTGATGAAAGAAACTGAAAATACAAATAACTGGAAAGATATTCCAAGCTAATGGATTGGAAGAATAGTTAAAATGTCCATACTATCCAAAGTAATCTACAGATTCAATGCAATCCTTAACAAACTTCCAATGGCATTTTTTGCAAAAACAGAACAATCTTAAAATTTGTATGAAACTACAAAAGACCCAAAATATCCAAAGAAAGAAGAATAAAGCTGGAGGCATCATGCTCCCAGATTTCAAACTATACTACAAAGTAATCACAACAGTATGGTATTGGCATAAAAACAGACACACAGATCAATGGAACAGAAGAGAGTGCCCAGAAATAAACCCAAGTGTATATGGTCAATTAACTTACAACAAAGGAGCCAAGAGAATACAATGGGGAAAGGACAGTCTCTTCAATAAATGGTGCTGGGAAAAGTAGACAGCCACATGCAAAAGAATGAAACTAGACCACTATCTTATACCATACACAAAAATTAACTCAAAATGGATTAAACATGTAAGACCTGAAACCATAAAACTCCTAGAAAAAAACAAAGGTGATAAGCTCCTTGACATTGGTCATGGTGATGATTTTTTGGATCTGACTCCAAAGGCAAAGGCAATAAAAGCAAAAATAAATGTGGGACTACATCAACTAAAAAGCTTCTGTACAGCAAAGGAAACCACCAACAAAATGAGAAGGCAACCTACTGAATGGGAGAAAATATTTGCAAATCACATATAGGGAACTCATACAACTCAACAGCAAAAAAATAACCTGATTAAAAAATGGGCCGAAGAACTGAATAGACAACTTCCCAAAGAAGAAATACAAATGGCCAACAGGCACATGAAAAGATACTCAACATTACTGATCATCAGGGAAATGCAAATCAAAACCACAATGAGGTATCACCTCACACCTGTTAGAATGACTATTATTAAAAAGACAAGAGGGCTTCCCTGGTGGCACAGTGGTTGAGAGTCCGCCTGCCGATGCAGGGGACACGGGTTCGTGCCCCGGTCCAGGAAGATCCCACATGCCACGGAGCGGCTGGGCCCGCGAGCCATGGCCACTGAGCCTGCACGTCCGGAGCCTGTGCTCCACAACAGGAGAGGCCACAACAGTGAGAGGCCTGCGTACTGCAAAAAAAAAAAAAAAAAAAAAAAAGACAAGAAATAACAAGTGGCACGGATGTGGAGAAAAGGGAACCCTCATACACAGCTGACAGGAATATAAATTGGTGCCTCCAAAAAGGAAAACAGTAATGGAAGGAAGTTCCTGAAAAAATTAAACACAGAACTAACAGTTGATTCAGCAATTCCACTTCTGGGTATTCATCCAAAGGAAACAAAAACATTAACTCAAAAAGATATCTGTATCCCCATGTTCACTGCATCATTATTTACAATAGCTAAGATATGGAAACAACCTAAGTGTCCATCAGCAAATGGATAAAGAAGATGTGGTCCAAATATACAATGGAATATTAATCTGCCATTAAAAAAGGACATCTTGGGGGCTTCCCTGGTGGCACAGTGGTTGAGAGTCCACCTGCCAATGCAGGGGACATGGGCTCAAGCCCTGGTCCGGGAAGATCCTACATGCCACAGAGCAACTAAGCCCGTGCACCACAACTACTGAGCCTGCGCTCTAGAGCCCGTGAGCCACAACTACTGAAGCCCATGCACCCAGAGCCCATGCTCCACAAGAGAAGCCACTGCAAAGAGAAGCCCGCACAAGGCAACAAAGAGTAGCCCCCGCTCACCACAACTAGAGAAAGCCCACGTGCAGCCATGAAGACCCAATGCAGCCAAAAATTAAATAAATAAATAAATAAATAAATAAATAAATCATGGGGATATAATATACAGCATGGTGACTATAGTTAATAATACTATACTGCATATTTGAAAGTTGCGAAGAGGGTATGTATTAAAAATTTTCAACACAAGAAAAAAAATTCTTTATGGTGACAGATTTTAACTAGACCTAGTGCAGTGATTACTTTGCAATATATACAAATACAGATCATTATGTTGCATACCTGAAACTAATAAAATGTTGCATGTCAATTATACCTCAATTTTGAAAAATACGATTTGGAAACCACCGGGAATATATTAAAATTGGTTCTCCAAGTTGCAGTCAATAAAGTTTGACACTCTATTAAAAAAATAAAGAACATGACGGGACTTCCCTGGTGGTCCAGTGGCTAAGACTCCACGCTCCCAATGAAGGGGGCCCAGGTTCCATCCCTGGTCAGGGAACTAGATCCCGCACACATGCCACTACTAAGAGATCATTCCCATGCCACAACTAAAGATCCCACACACCTCAACTAAGACCTGGTGCTGCCCAATAAATAAATAAATATTTTAAAAATAATAACAATAAATAAAGAACATGAGACAGTGTGCTTATGCCCTTTGTTTTAAGATCCTAAAAAAACAAACACACAACTGGACTCTACTTTCAGGCTGTAAAATAAAGTAGGTGGAAAACACAACAAAAAAGAGAACTGGACTTGCCAGAGATTCCAATTTCATTTCAGCTGTACCACTAACTTGACCTTCAGTAAGTCATCTAACTACTGTAGGCCTTGTTTTGTTCATCTCTAAAATGATCAGTTTGGACCAGGTGATAAACAAGATTCATCCAAAGCCAGTTTTCTCTTGGTGAAGCCAGCCTAGCAGCAAAACCCTCCCCAGCCCAATTACCAGCAGTTCCTGGCAGGAGAATATAAAAGACTGATACTGGGGGGTCTGAGGTCTGAGGCCTGGGCAGGTGACTGGCAGTTTTCCACAAGGACATGCCTATGAAAGGGCATTGCCAGAAATGGGCAGTGGACTGCCTCCACTGACCAAGTAAAGGACTACCGTATACTGGGAAATACGGAGATGAAAGGCCTGACCTTCTTTATGAGCTCACAGGTGGTGACAGGGCAGACATGTTTACAGACAATTACAATTATTGTCATTATGTGACAAAGGCTATACACAGGGGAGAACAGGGAGCTATGGCCTGGCAAATACGTATGTAGATCTAAACCTGTTATCTTACAAAAGCAGGAGACAGAATGTATGCTTCTGTAAGACAGAATAGACGCAGACGTTGTTTTCTCTATTCTTCCTTCTAAGTACAACTGAAAACCCTGGACACTATACATACAACAAACACAAGGAGACTCTGAAAGGTAGAGAGAAAGCAGGTGACTGTCTAGGGACTTCATGACCCTAAGAAGGACACACAGTGAGTTCCCTGGGTTTTCTTTTTGCCTCCTATATCCGACTGGATAATGTAGAAGCGGCAACCAAGAAATGCCAACCTTTCTTGGTCTGCCTCAAGGAAAGCCTGCTGTCTCTACCCAAAGAGCCTAAGAAGGAAAAGGCCAATCTGGCAAGAGAGACCATTTTCACTCCAGCCAAACAACACAAAAATAGCTGTGGCTATTACTCCCACCAGCAAAGTCCAGTATGGAGAAAGACGCTCTCCCACCCCCATCTCAAACAGTGTCAGAGAAGGCCAAGGGGGAAGCTGGGAATTTCATTGCTACCAGATGGAAACAGGCTACCTCCAGTCCCATACCACAGTGTCAGTGGAGACCATGCAAGGAGCCAGAACTCCCATCTCTGCCCAGCAGAAACAAGGTGCCCCTTCCTGTCCTGCTGGAGTAGGATCAACAGAGACCCAGTGGAGAGCAAGTACTTCCACAACCTCTTATCAGTAACCATAGTATCAGTGAAGGCTAGTGGGGAGCAGCAGGGAAAGTCCCTCCAACTCCCAGGCAGGCTGGTGTCACAGAGACCTAGAGAAGGGCCTGAATTCCCAGCCCTCTCAGCAGTGACAATGAGCCAGTGTCAAATGGGACCCAGGGGACAACCTGGACTTCCACCGTTACATGAAGGAACAAAGCAGACCCCCTCTTCACCCAGCGGAGGAGCATTAGGAGGAAGTCTGCTAAAATGCAAGACTTAAGTAGATTCAGTCTTATAATATTTAAAATGTCCAGGTTTTGATAAAGAATAATTAGTCATACCAAGAACCAGGAAGATCTCAAACTGGATGACAAAAGACAACAAAAGAGACCAACACCAAGATGACAAAGATGTTGGAATTACCTGGGAAGGATTTTAAAGCAGTTATCATTAAAATATTTCAATAAGTAATTAAGAACATGTTTGAAATTCATAAAAGAAACAGGAAGTCTCCACAAAACCAGAAAAATATCAGGAAAAACTATATAAAGATATATATCAAGAATAACCAATGAAAATTTTAGAAATATAAAAATAACTAATAAATTATTCAATGAATGGACTCAACAACAAATAGAGATGACAAATAATCAATGAACATGAATATAAAGAGTAGAAATTACCTAATTAGAACAGAGAAAAAGCAGATTGAAGAAAAAAATGAACAAAAACTCTGAGACATGTGGGACATCTAACATCTGCGTCATCAGTTTCATTAGAGAAAGAGGGTGGGTCTAAAACAACATTCCAGAAATAATAGGTTAAAATTTCCCAAATTTAGCAAGAAACATAAACCTACGTATTCAAGAAACTGAATGAACACCAAATAAGATAAATCCCCAAATACACACATCAGAGTCAAACTTCTGAAAACTAAAGACAAGGAAAGTAGCCAGAAACAATGCACTACGTACACGGGGGAAAAAAATTCAAATGATAGCAGATTTCTAATCAGAAATCAGGAGAGCCAGAGGAAATAGCACACATTTATCAAGTGCTGAAAGAAATGTCAACTCAGAATTCTATACTACTGAAAATATTCTTCAGAACAAAGATGAAATTGAGACATTCTCAGATGAAGGAAAACTGAGGATCTGTTGCCAGCAGATCTATCCTAAGAGAATGACAAAAGGAAGTTCACTAAACAGTAAATAATAAACGAAATCTTGAAACATCAGGAGGTAAAAAAATATGGTCAAAGCAGAATACATGTAAACATAATAAAAATCACATCTTGATTTTTCTAATAAGTTTGACAGCTGTAGCAAAATCTATAACACCATCTAATATGGTTCTCAATACATGTAAAAGAAATACTTAAAACAATTATACCATAAAATGAGAGAGAAAAAAGGAATTTAGAGGTAATGGTTTGATACTTCACTGGACTGGTAAAATGTGAACACCGGACTTTGAAAAATATGTGTACATGTATAACGTAACAACTAGAGCAACCATTAAAATAGCAATACAAAGAGATACTCAAAACATTACAGATACATCAAAATGTAATTCTAAAACATGTTCTATGGGAATTCCCTGGCAGTCCAGTGGTTAGGACTCTGCGCTCTCACCACCAAGGGCCTGGGTTAGCTCCCTGGTCGGGGAACTAAGGTCCCACAAGCCGCACAGTGCAGCCAAAAAATAAATAAAAGTAAAAATAAATAAATAATAAGATAAAATAAAACATGTTCTAGTAACTCACAAAAAGCTTAAGTAAAAGAACATACAGAAATGAAAAACAGAACCAAAGGAAAACAAAAAATAAAATGGCATACTTAACGTATCAAAATTACATCATATGCAAATGGTCTGTGGGGAAGGTTAAGAGTGATGGTGTTTAAGGGTACAAACTTGTAACAAGTATTAAATAAGCCTTGAGATCTAATCCATCATATAATGAATATAGACAATAATATCATGCTTTAATTATGTAGTGTAATAAATATTGCTACATTTGCAATCATTTACAATATATAAAGGTATCAAAATAACAGATAGTACACCTTAAACTTACACAATAAAAAAATGTAAATGGCCTAAATATACCAGTTACAAGATAGAGATTTGTCAGATGGTGGGATGAGGGGATGACCCAACTATATGCTGTCTATAAGAAACTTCAAATGTAATATGTATGTTGAAAGAAAAAAGATGGGAAAAGAGATATCATGCAAACATTAATAAAAAGGAAGCAGAAGTGGCTACATTAATATCAGATAGAGTAGACATGAGAGTAAAGAAAATTATCAGAAACAGAGAAGAACATAACATAATGATAATAGGGTTAATCCAGCAAGAAAATATAAGTGTGTATGGACCAAATGACAGAGCTGCACACATAAATTAGACAACTTATATAAATGAAAAGGACCAATTCCTCAAAAAGTATAAAATACCACAACCCATTCAATATGAAATAGAGAATGAATAGTCCTGTAACTATTAAGAAAACAGAATTTGTAATTTAAAATATCCCCCAAAAGAAATCTCCAGGCAGGCCCAGACAGTTTCACTGGAAATGTCTACCAAATGATTAAAGAAGAATTAACATCACTTCTACACAATATCTTCTAGAAAATACAAGAGCATGGAACAGTTCCTTAACTTCTATAAAGTCAGTACCACCTGATAACAAAATAAAACAGAGTACAAAAAAAGAAAACTACAGACCAATATCCCTCATGAATACAGTTGCAAAAACTCCTAATAAATATTAGCAAACATAGAATTCAGCAATAAATAAAAAGAATTATACACCACAACCTAGTGAGATTTATTCCAGGGATGCAAAGCTGGTTCAGTATTCAAAAATCAATGTAACCCACCATATTTAAGTTTTTAAAAAAAAGGTTTAAAAAAAAATCACATGACCAAATCAATTGATGCAGAAAAGGTATTTGACAAAATCCAACACCCATTCATGGTAAACACTCAGAAAACTAAAAAAAAGAAGGACTTTCTTCAACTTGACAAACAACATCTACAAAAGACATCACACTTAGTGTGGAAAAACTGAACACATTCCCCGTAAAATCAGGAACAAGGCAAGAATGCCTGCTCTCACCACTGCTCTTCAATATAATATTGGAAGTTCTAACCAGGGCAATAAGGCAAGGCAAGGCAAGGAAATAGAAGGTACACAGACTACAAAGGAAGAAATAACTCTATTTGTAGATGACATGACTGTCTATGTAGTATATTCCAAAGAATCTAAAATAAAATACTTGGACTTCCCTGGTGGCACAGTTATTAAGAATCCGCCCGCCAATGCAGGGGACGTGGGTTCGAGCCCTGGTCCAGGAAGATCCCACATGCCGTGGAGCAACTAAGCCCACGCGCCACAACTAATGAGCCTGCGCTCTAGAGCCCACGAGCCACGGCTACTGAAGCCCGCGCACTTAGAGCCCATGCTTGGCAAGAAAGAGAAGCCACCACAATGAGAAACCCGCGCACCGCAAACGAAGAGTAGCCCCCGCTCGCTGCAACTAGAGAAAGCCCGTGCACAGCAACGAAGACCCAAAACAGCCAATAAATAAATAAATTTATAAAATAAAATACTTATAGAACCAATAAGTGAGTTTAGTAATAAGCTCACAGGCTACAAGATCAACATATAAAAATCAACTGTGTTTCTATATACTAGCAATAAACATGGAGAAAATGAAATTTGAAATACCATATACAAAAATTCAAAAAAAAGAGAAATATTTAAGTATAAATCTAACAAAAAACATACAGGATTTATATATTGAAAGCTACAAAATGCTAGTGGAAAAAAATCAAACAGGATCTAAATAGACAGTCCATTTTCATGGATTGGAAGCTCAACATAATAAAGATGTCAATGCTTCCCCAAAAAACCTGATTTCTATCAAAATCCCAGAAAGATTTTGTTGTACATTTAGACAAATTTACATGGAAAGTAAGTGGAATCAGAATAGCTAAAAGAATTCTGAAAAGGAAGAATGAAGTGGGGGGAATCAGCCTACCCAATCTCAAGACTTATTATTGATATATAGCTACAGTAATCAAGTCTGTGTGGTATCAGAGGATGGAACAGACAGAGAACCCAGAAACAGACACACATAAATACAGCCAACTGATTTTTTACAGAGATGCAAAACCAATTCCAGAAAGGATTAACAGTCTTTTCAACAAATAGTGATGGGACAATTGAACATCCATATGCAAAAAAAAAAAAAGAACCTCAACATAACCCTCTCACCTTATTCAAAATTAACTGACAACAGAAAAGACTCGTGTATAAATCCTAGGACTATGAAACTTTCAGAAGATAACATAGGAGAAAATCTTGGGAAACTTGGTCTAGGTGAAGTGTTAAACATGACAACAAAACACAGTCCATAAAAGGAAAAACTGATAAATTGGACTGCATCAAAATTAAAAACTCTGTGAAAGGCACTGTCAAGAGAATAAAAAGATATGCTACTGATCACATATCTGACAAAGGATTCCTATCTCAAACATATATATAAGAACTCTCAAAACTCAACAATAAAAAAATAATAAGTAGAAAATGAGCAAATGACATGAAGACATATCTCACTGAACAGGATATATGGATGGCAAGTAAGCACATAAAAAGATGTTCAACATCACAAGCTATAGGAAATGCCAATTAGGATCACAGTGAAATATCACTACACACCTATCGGAATAGTTAAAATAAAAAACAGCGACAACAGCAAATGCTGGTGAGGATACAGAGAAAGTAAACCACCCATACACTACTGATGGGAAAGAGAAATAGTAGAGAAACTCTGGAAAGCAGTTTGTCAGCTTTTTAAAAAACTAATCATATACTTACCATACATTCAACTCAGCAATTACATTTTGGGGCACTTATCCCAGGGAAATAAAACTTTATGTCTGCAATAACAACCTGTACATGAGTGTTCACATAAGGTTTATTGGTAACAGCCAAAATCTAGAAACAACCAAAATGTCTCCCAATAGTTAAACGTTCAATACATAATGTGATACGTCCATACCATGGCATACTACTCAGCAATAAAAAGGAACAGACTATTGACACATGCAACAATTTGGATGACTCTCAAGGGCGTTGTGCTTAGTGAAAACATCAAAAGATTTCAAAAGATCACGTGTTATATGATTCCATGTATATAACACTGTGGAAATGACAAAGTTATACAGATGGCAAACAAATCAGTGGTTGACAGGAGTTAGGGAAGGGGAAGAAGGGTGTGACTATAAGAGGGTGTAGCAGGAAGAAGATATTATGAACAGTTTTATATCTTGATTGAGGTGGCGGTTATACAAATCTACACATATGATAAAATGACATGGAACCAGACATAAACATTGTACCAATTTCAAATTCCTGGTTTTGATTTTATCTACCATGTAACAGCTGGGGAAATGGGTGAAGAGTACATGAGACATGAGATTTCTCCATATTACCTTTGCAACTTCTTGTGAATCTATAATTATTTCAAAATTAAAAGTAAAAAAAAAAAAAAAAAATCAAAGTGCCTCCCACAGGAGACTTCTATATGTAGCACTGAATGCCTGGCACCTCTAACTAGGGGACACCACAAGGTATTGGGCATGTGATTTTTGTTTTTAAGGTTTTGTTTTTGTTTTTTCAAAATAAAAAAAGCATTTTTTCTGATGATAGAGAGTATTCAAGTAAATAATTAAGTATAAACTTGAATCATCAAAATCATATTACCATGATTCATTTTTAGGTCTATCTTAAAAAGAAAATGTGAACAGGAAGATTATAAAGCAGTTGCTTTATTTTAGGAAAGCAAAAGATGGTAACAATCTATTTAAAAAAGAAAAGTTTAAAGAAGAAAGGGTTTACAGTACATTTCTAATTTCTCTGATACTGGCTGGCTCAAAGTTTTCTTTTGTTTTAAAAGCACAGTAGCACAGAGACGCCAAGTTTCCCTCACTTGGATTCTATAAGGCAAAGATTTGCTCCCTACCTCAGGGGTTGGTGCAGCATAGGCTGTGTAAGGAGGTGGGGAGGAAACCACGGCAGTCTCGTCATACACGATTTCTGAGCCAACATAAGCCTTGAGAGGAGAGAAAGTATGAAAACAAGTGAGTTGCCACAAAGCAACTAAAGGCTCTTATGATACTATACCCTTTTATTTAGTAAATAAAAAAATTAATAAAAGCCGAAAAGTTTAATCTTTGAAGAGGAAATATAACAACTCTCTGAGAAGCAATGACTAGCAGGACCACCCTCCCCTTGCCCACCACCCAGCACTCCAGTGTCCTTTGAATTCAGGAGGATGTGGCCCTCCTCAGCCACCAGCAGGGGGCAGAAGTAGAGTTCTCACTGCCCAAGAAGGCCACAGGGCCTCCACTGTTACCCAGCCCTTTTAAAAGATGTTACACCACTCTCAACATCTCTTCTGTTCACAAATAAAAATCCTACAATCTAAAACGTAGCAGTCAGGGACATGTTCTACACTCACAATCTGGTTTTTCCATTAAAAAATTTAAAAATCTTTCAGTAAATTACCCCCCGGTGGAAAACAAAAATATGTGTGCTCTTTTTAAAAATATCCACGTGAAGAATCACCTTAGCTCTTGCCCCTAACTATATGAATCATCAATACTAACTTCATTCAAGTAAAGGATTTTCATCGAAGAAAAGGTAACTGGACCTGTAATCTTAGGAGGAAGAACAGTCCTGAGCTAACAAAACTAGGAAAAAACAGCATTTGGATATTAAGTCTTTTTACTTTCTTTTCCCACCTGTACAAATTCTTTTAAAAGCACCATCTACCTTTCTCTTTCCTTCCTAGAGAAATAAATGAAAAAATAAAACCCTACCTGAAGAATGAAAATGTTGACCACAGAGGGAATTGCCTTTGAATCCCTGACAGACACCAAGATGGTATCACTAGCCTCTACAAATGGGGTTTACTGTCTCAGTTACTTCCTAAAGTCAGAAGAAACTAGAGACAAGTACAAGTCCCAAAAATGTTTATTTCACAGGCTGAGATGCTATTCATGAAAAGGACCCTGTGGTCCCTTTTGTGCCTTCTCTGTAAACGGCAGCAGAATTCAAAGTGTTGCAAATCTTTGTGAGATACAAACATTTCTAGAAAACAACACTGGGACCAGTGTGCCTGTGTTAGGAGGGCTCCTCCTGCCAAAATGTTTTGGCAAAATCCAGCTTCCTCACTGTCAGCGAAACACAGCCTGCCTATCTCTGCTTGCTCATCCTGGGCCGGATGGCAAAAAAACCCTCTTCCCCATTTCCCTTCTTAACCTCCTGTTCTCCCGTTTGTTACAGCAAGACTAAGTGAAAACATTACTAGTGACTGCCATTAGCAACTTACTGTGTTTGTCCTGGAATCCTGAAGCGTAAATTTCCAGGCCCTGAAGAAAAGAAAGAGGTACTTTATTTCAGGCAATCCAACATCTATCTCAACGGTTCTCAAACCTGCATTGGCATCGGAATTTCTGAAAAAGCTTGTTTTTAAGAGCAGATCTGAAGCCCTTGCCTCAAGACGTACTCAATCAACTTATCTAAGACATGCACTAGGAATATATGATATGTAAAGAAATAAATCTATAGTACATATGTAATATTTAAAGCATAATCTACAGTTTTTCCTTTACTTTTTAAATAAATGTAAAATGTACCATACTTAACTATACTAGAACTAGCAGTATCTCTTCATGTTATACACACAGATCTACCTGATTTTTTTAATGGCTACATAATGTTCCATGATATGAGATTTAGATGGTCAGCAATATTTTGCTATTAAAAATAATGCTGGTATTTGAGAAACTGACCTATAACGTATGTAAGTTTAAGGTGTACAACATGATGACCTGACACGTATATCATGAATTGATTACCACAATAAGCTAACACCTCCAGGACCCCCGCACATGATTAGCTTTTTATTTTTTCTGGTGATAACACTTAAGATCTACTCTCTTAACTTTCAAGTATATGAGACAGTATTATTAATTATAGTCACTATGCTGTACAATAGATGCCCAGAACTCACTCATTTTACAGCTGGATGCTTGTACTCTTTGTCCAATATCTCCCCCATTTCCCTCAACCCCTGGCAAACACCATTCTACTCTCTACTTCCATGATTTTGGCTTTTTTAGATTCTACATATAAGTAAGAACATATAGTATTTTTCTTTCTCTGTCTGGCTTACTTCACTTAGCATAATGCCCTCAAGGTCCATTTATGTTGTTGTAAAGGCAGGGTTTCCTGTTTTATGGTTGATTAACAGTCCATTACCCATGCATGCACAAGTCTGTGTGTGTGTGTGTGTGTGTATGTGTGTGTGTGTGTGTGTATCACATTTTATTTATCAGTTCATCCATCATCAGACACTTGAGTTGTTTCCATGTCTTGGCTACTACGAATAATGCGAGAAACACAGGGGTACAGCTACCTCTTTGAGACAATGATTTAATTTCCTTCAGATGTATATACAGAAGTGGCATTGCTGAATCATATGGTAGTTCTACTTTTAATTTTTTGAGGAACCTCCATACTGTTTTCCATAGTGGCTGCACAAAGTTACATGCCCACCAATAGTGCACAGGGTTCCCTTTTCTCCACACCCTCACCAATACTTATCTTTTGTCTTTTTGATAACAGCCATTCTAAGGTGTGAGGTGACCTCACTGTGGTTTTGGTTTGCACTTCCCTGATTATTAGTGATGTTGAGCACCTTTGGGAAAACGTTTTTTCAAGTCCTTTCCCCATCTTTTAATTGGTTCGTTTTTATGCTATGGAGTCATACAAGTTCCCTATATATTTTAGATATTAAACCCTTATCACATAAATGGTTTGCAAATATTTTCTCCTATTCCATAGATGCCTTGTTATTTTTCTAATTGTTTCTTTTGCTGTGCAGTTTTTTAGTTTAATGTAGTCCCAATTTGTTTACTTCTGCTTTTGTTGCTTGCACTTTTGGTGTCATATCTAAAATCGCTGCCAAGACCAATGTCAAAGACCTTTTCCCCATGTTTCCTTCTAGTAGGTTTACAGTTTACGGTCTTACATTTAAGTCTTCAATCCATTTCAAGTTAATTTTTGTGACTGGTCAAGATAGGGAGTAAGTCCTTTCTGAAAAATCTGGGTTCTACACTCTTCTAAGCATAATTCCTTTGAATGTCTTATGCCGGGGCTCGCTTATCCTTCTCTGCCTTCCAGTGTTCTAAAATGACAAGCCCTGGGGGAACCTTCCAGTCTCTGCTAAGGTCCCAAGGATATCATAGGCTCAAGGGTTTTTCCTTGGCTTTTTCAAGAAGTATCAGCACCTCTACAGACCGCAGGGTACTACCAAAAATGTTTAAGATTTAATTAGCTCATCTTGTTACTGCTTCTGGGAGTTGGGGTAGGGTTAAAAACTGTGATACATCTCAACAGAATCTTCTATTTCTTTTTCTGACTGTTGCTCTTTGTATTCTGTGCTTGAAGTTAAACTTCTTTATTTGGCTGTCGCTTCTGAATGTCTTCCCCTTCATTTCACTAGGTAGTTGAGGAAGATGACACAGATTCATTTCCCCCTTTTTTCTCAGAGGTCTCTGTCATGGGTTGAATTGTATCCCCTGCAGAAAGATAAGCTTAAGTCCTAATCCCCAGTACAGGTGAATTATTTAGAAACAGGGTCGCTGCAGATGGAGTCAAATTAAGATGAGGTCATACTGAATGAAGGTGTCCTTATAAGAAGAGGAAATGTGGACACAGACACACAGGGAGAATACCATGTTATAACAGAGGCAGAGACTGGAGTGGTGCAGCTGCAAGCCAGAGAACATCAAGGATAACCGGCCACAACCAAACCTAGGAAGAGGCCAGGAACGATTCTGTCCAGAGTCTTAGAGGAAGCATGGCTCTGCTGACACAGTAACGTCAGACTTCTAGCTTCTGGAACTGTGAGAGAATAAACCTGTTGTTTTAAGGCACCTAGCTTGTGATACTGTGTTACAGCAGCCCCAGGAAACAAACAGTCTCCTCTTCTTTACTTTTTTACCTTGCTGTGTCATTTTATTTCAAGTGTGTTTCCTGTTAACAGAATAAATAGGTGGACTTTGTATTTTCTGCCCAATCTCAGATCTTATCCTTTTTAAGGAGAATTTAACCAACTCACATTTATTGAATTCACAGATATCATGGGTCTAATTACTGCTACTTCATCTCCTGTCATGCCTTATTAAGTTTACCTGCTGGGTTTTTTTATTCTTCTAGTATTATCCTCCATTGCTCTGTCCCTAATTGTACCCTTAAAATTAGACACATAAATAAACCTCTATTTTCCCATAAAGGTTAAGAAAAAGTCAGCCTTCCATGCCAAACAAGGCAAGTCCTTCAGTGTACTTTTACCCCTTCTCCCTCCTCTATGACAAAAAAGCCTCCCATGTTTTGTTAAAATATTCTAAAATTTTAGTTCTAGATGTTTTTTCCACTAGTACTTAAAGGAACCGTCCATACATGTGACATCTCAGCAAACAGCAGAATAGAGCAGTTAAGAACAAAGGGCTATGAAGACAAAGATTCAAATTCTGAGTCGAGCCTACAAGCTCTAAAACCTTGGGAAGTGTGGCAGGCAGAATGATGCCTCCTGCCTACAGAGAGATCCATATCCTAATCCCCAGAACCTCTGAAAATGTTACCTCACCAGGCAAATGGACTCTGCAGCTATACTTAAGGTTAAGGACCTTGAAATGGAGAAGATTATACTGGATTATCGAGGCTGGCTCAAACTATTCTTAAATCCTTAAAAGCATATAACCTTCCCCAGCTACAGAGAATCAGACAGATAACAGCAGGAGAAGGGCTCAGCCCAGAAGCCAAGGAATGCAGGAGGACTCTTGAAGCTAGAAAAGGCAAGGAAATGGACTCCCCGCTAGAGCCTCAAGAAGGGACCATGGCCCTGCCAACACTTTGAAACCTAGTGTAGAACTCTGACCTCCAGAAATGTAATCAGAAATGTGTACTGTTCGAAGCCACTAAGCTTGTGGTAATTTATTACAAGAGCATTAAAAACTGATACAGAAAGTTACTTAACCTCACTATGCCTCAATTTCTTACAACAGAACAGTATCCACTTTATAAGATATGGTGAGGATTAAACAACATACATAAAGCAGTTAGCACAGTACCCAGTGCAAAGTAAGTGTTCAAATTATTAAAGAGTAAAAATATAGATCCAGTTTATAAAAAAGTAGCAAACTGGCTTGACCTGTGTTCATTTCTCCATTAGTCTTTAGGAAAGGTACATCTTTTCCAGAAAGTGCTATTTAAGATTCACTAATATAAATGAGAAGAATGTAAAAATGAAACTACATCTAGGATTTAAAATAAACCCTAGAGATCTGCAATGTCCAGAGTTAACCTTTGTTAGTGGTACAGTGTGGACAGGAAAAAAAAAATCAGTGTTTTCAAGATTCTGATCCCACATCAATGCTAATGTTAACAGACTGAGAATTAATAAAGTTGGGTTTTCCTTCTTTGTGCTTCCATACCCCTTCTTCAGAGATGGCAGATGGAAATAAGAACCACCAAAAGGAGAAAGGCTATATAATACAGATGTCAGTGCTTTTTAAAAAGACATTTACATAAAAAGGACAAGATTTAAGGGGAATTCCCTGGCAGTCCAGTAGTTAGGACTCCACGTTCTCACTGCCGAGGGCCCAGGTTCAATCCCTGGTCAGGGAACTAATACCCCACAAGCCATATGGCACGGCCAAAAAAAGAAAATTTAAGAACCCACTTAACTATGCCCATTGCCCAATGTGCATCTAGTAATGAAAAAAGAGAGTGCAAAGTGACTGTATCTAATAGTTTCTGCCATACTCACTACAATGGGACCCTGCATGGGCAGCTCTGCAGAGGCAGAAACGAGGATCAGGGTTATCAGACATGGAGTGAGACCCTTAACATTTCTTTCACACAACCTCTGAGTCACTTATTCTGCTGCCTACAGGAACACGCCACTCCCGTGCTTCTCCCTTCCTCATAACTGGAAATTAAAACAGAAAACACTTTTAAAATTAAACACCCTGGAAAAAAACTTACAAACAATCATCTGTGCTTTCTGCACAAAGACTGATGGTTTTCCCATCTCGGCAAACAATCTGCAGCAGACAGTCTTTTGGCTTCCCATCTGGAGGCTGAATATCTATGAAAAATATATAGGATACAGGAGTATTTACATAGTTTTTTTTTTAAGGATTTCTTAACAGCTCAGATAAGCAAAGGACCAGAACTTCAGAACATTACAATTATAAAACATCTTTGTTCTGCTGTACAGAACCAAACACATGAATCATTACTCCATTCTAATTAAACTTCCTGCTGGAGAAACATGTAAGCCTCTTCCAGAGCACGATCCACATATGGTGATACACAAAATAGCCCAGACATTAGAAGAATAAGCACAACGAAAAGTGTTGCAAAGCATCAGTTAACAGAATACTTACTGCTTTTATTCACAAAGCATCAAACTAGATCGCTGCTTTAAAAGTGAAAATCGGTTGTTTAAAGTATCTCTGTGTACCAAGAAGTAAGACCTATGATATCTGAGCCTGGTTTAAGTAAGGATTTCAATAGCTAGTCCATAGAGGCTTGTGTTTCAAGAACTTATAGGGGCAGGATATTATTACACCAATGGTTACTACAGCAGCCTCTTTATTCCAAATAGCAACAGAGCTAATAAAACAAACAGGGAAGTCTACATATGCCATTAATTAGAAATAGAAAAGTCTATGCTTATTAAAACAAAAAAAAAACTATTCCTTCAATAGTTGTGATAATTATATTGAAAGACATCATGGATTTTAAGAAACTGACTAGAGTTGTTATCAATAAGCCAGTTTCTGAGTCACAAAATCTATACTGCCTAGGGTAGCTCCATCCTTCCTGGGGTTCCCAGCACTCTGGTTCCTTAGTCTTCCACCACCTTCTCCATGAGAGAGAACGGAAATGTGGACTGATGGGTCTGATTCAGAGGAGAAAATTAATCTGCCAACCCACATGGGTCATAATCCAAGTGTCTGGTTTCATCTGGTTACCTCTTCCCAGATGAAACCCTTCTTTGGTCTGTAAATGAAAGCAGAATGGGTAAGGAAGAAGAATCAACTCCCATCAAGAAAGCAGAAGCGCAGGCGACAGAAGCTGGACAAAACAGACCCACTTACCCCGACATTCATGTCCCGTGCGGATGTTGATGCAGTCCACGGGCATGTGGACCTTATCCTCCACACTCTGCCGAGTTTGGTCATCATAATAGATCAGGTGACCATCTGACCACAGGTCAAACCAATTCTTCTTCCAGCGCTTCAAAATAGTACCTGAAAAAAAGTGGGAAATGTTGCCTTTGAGTGGAAAAGCAAGGACTTTGTCCTTTAATTCACCGGTAACAGAAACAAAAGAAACTTTCCTCTGGTCCCAAAAGTATACCTGCATACAATTTCCCAGAGCAGTCCATCAAAATGGAAGTGAAAGCAGACCCGAACTGCATGAACACCCATGCTGTACCAGGGCTGCACGCAGCATGCTCTGAGATGAGAACTTCGATCTTACTGAGAACGCTGCCAACTTAAAAGTATCAAAATATTTTAAAAAAAAAGAAAGTTCAATAAAACTTTGATTTTGAGCTAATGAAACATGTCTAACATTTAACTCTCCATGTGGTATATCTAATCCTTCCCAGTAGTATCTAACTGCTAGATTGATCAGAAAACGTTGAACTGTAAAGCCTCTACACACAAATAACAGTAATACTTTCCTCTTCTGGAAAAACTTCTCTTTTTCTTGAAGGGCCTTCACATATACTCTTCTCTAATGCTCACCTTCCCTTACAGCCCACAGTGTGGGGAGTCTCCCTGCCTAAGACTATGCAGAGGCAGGCTCAGACACTGGATACATCCACACCCAGACACTGACCCAGGCCCAGGGCCTGACTCCTACCCAGCACGCATCCATCCTACTAACTCACACGTCTCTATCGGTTTGAGAGAATTCATCCATTCATTTGTAATCTTGGACTAGGCATTTAACTTCATAAAACTCTAAGTTCCTTGTCAGCCAAAAGGGAAATCTAAAAGTTACCCCTGCACCTTTCTCACATCCATACGCTACCGGCTGCATCTTTTGTTCCTATAGATCCCACCCTGTTCATGGCCAATGTGCACAAATTCCAAATATTCATCCCAGCAGCCTTCCAAATTTCTTTTACCACTATCAAACACCCACCTTGCTGAGAGGCAACCACAGCACTTGCCCAAACTGATAAATAAGTGACACCCAGCATCCATTTAACTGGCAGTGCCTGAGCTGTGCAGAAACTACCAAAGAGAGCCACCCGAACACAGACAGGTGTAATCACCGGGTTGGGGAGTTCTACCCAAGGATCGCACCTGCCATCAAAGGCCTGACTGCAGAACCCTAAATTAAGCTGTCCTCCAGAGTCCAGATACTGAGGCCTAAGAGTCTGCCAATGGCAAGAAAAGGAAACCTGAAGACAGTGGTGCATATGTGTAACTACATGTGTATCTCTGCTGCTCTGCAACTCAGTGAATATAATACAACTCACCTCATTTTAGTTTATTATGAATGATGCTTCTGCTTTAGCAAAGACGGGAAAATCAACCCAACATCAGGAGATTGGGAAATGGAATAAGTCTTACGAATACACACTTTTGAGATAACCATAACTAAGACAGTGGAAAAGTCTGTACAACTTATTTACAGAACTCCTATTTTGTGTACATCATCATGCTAAGCGCTGATGGGAAGCACAAAATTGTCAAAAGGGTCACTGTTCACTTATGTTGACAGAGCATTTACATTGAGTCATGATGGAGAAAAGACACTTGCCCTCAAAGAGTGCAGGAAGGGAAGGCACATCCTCCAGGTCTGAGCAAGGCTCTCCATGTCCCCTGACCATTTTAGGATCACCCAAGATCCTCAAAACCCAAGACAAGGAAACTTACACAAACGTTGGGGCTAGATTCCAATATGTCACAACTTTTTTTTTTTTTTTAAGCCAACAATACAATAGCTGCATCTATTCTTAGACTACAGAACTGTCATAGACCTTGAAAGGACACCTGTTCAGCTCCAGGTCTGAGAACGTAAAACTAGTAACAGGACAGACAGTCTGAAAGCTCGTCTCCTGGTAGAAAGGGTGCTGATGTTGAAACGAGACAGCCCTGAGTCTGAATGTAGATTTGCCACCCATAGTTAACATCTGGACCAGTTATCAGTGAACCTCTATTTCTTCAGCTGGAAGCTGGGGTAATGCCACCCACCTCACAGAGCTGTTGTGATAATTATATTGATATAAAAATCTGTACAATGGGAACACAAACAAGCTTCATAAATAGTTTTTATAAACCGTCTAAGGTATGCAAGTCCATTCTTCCTTGCTAGGCTCAATTTTAGCTAAGTATTGAAAATATTCCTTAAATACAAATTCATATCTGAACAGTACAGTATGTATCACCACTCAAGCTTTTGCTGGAGTCATAAACAATATACTAGTCACTTTTCCCTTAATGCTGCTCTTTCTAGAACACAGCAGAATAATCTGCTTACTCTTTCTGCAATAAACAGAGCTGCTCCTTCCTGCTTTAAAACATACTATGAATCCTACTTAAGGTGGCAGCCTCAGAGATAAGCAGAGTTAAGTATATGCAAGCCCATAGAGATGAGCCTAAGAAAATGAACTTAATCCCATAAAAAAAGAACTGAGTCCCTTCTCCAGAGTCCTTTTGGAGACACAAAAGATTTGGTTTTCGATAAACTTGTTCCCTCGGGTCAAATCTTAATCTATAATTAAAGACTCTAGTATTTCAGAATCTGGTCACTGTTCAATCCCCAGATGAGACAGGTGTTTCCCACAAAGCGAGCAGTACCTCCATGCTAATATATTAGCTCAGCTCCATGGCAATATATCAGCTCAGCTTGGGTAGATCCAAGAACCTCAGGTCAGCCGTTAATAATACAGCATGCTAGGGACTTCCCTGGCCATCCAGTGGTTAAGATTCTATGCTTCCATTGCAGGGGGCACAGGTTCCATCCCTGGTCGGGGAACTAACTTTGTCGCACGGCGTAGCCAAATAATAATAATAATAATAATAATAATAATAATAATAATAATATAGCACGCTAGTGAGAAAAGAGAAACCAGCAGGAACTATTACTGTCCCCTGGTTCCTGTCAAGCCAGCAACCAAGAAGCTCCACGTGTGCAGAAAAACTGTTCATAGAGCTCTAAAAATCTGCAAGAGGAAATCCAGGGCAACAACATTAGTAAGACTTTGTTATTTGTTTGTAAACACTGGCAGTGTCAGCCACAGAAATAAAGATGTGCCCTAAGGCAACACTAAACCCAGCCCAAGGGGCTCACGTCCTGTACTTACTCTGTCTCAGCAACCATCCACTCTTCACAAACGCCATCTTTCCACCTGTAGAAGAAACAGGCAGGTTCAAAATTATACCCAGAAAACAGAATGACCCGTATGAGCTGTTTTTACTCACAACACTTCTGACACCAAATGTGTGGGGTTTTTCCATACCAACAACCAATTTTCCAGTTCTCAGGACACCAACTGGATGTCTACTGATTCAATTAGATTCTGACACTAACTACCTGGACTTAGCATCAGACCTCACAGCTTAAGCGCTCAGTTCCACAAGAGTGCTCCCACTTCAGACACAAGTCCTGGGCCACCCATATTTCTGATCTATAAATTGGGGGTGCCCACAACCCCCTCCTGAGATTCGATAATTTGCTAGTATGGCTCACAGAACTCAGGAAGGCACTTTACTTACTATTACCTATTCATTATAAAAGGATACAACTCAGGAACAGCAAGATGGAAGAGATGCAGAGGACAAGGATTGGGGGAAGAGCGCAGAGCTTCCATGCCTCTCCAGCCACCATTCTCCCAGCATCTCCATGTGATCACTGGAACCCTGTCATTTAGGGGTTTTTAAGGAGGTTCCATTAGGTAGCCATGACTGATTACATCATTGGACACTGGTCCTAAAGCTCCATCTCCAGCCTCTCTACCATCTCTGGAGGTCCAGGGATGGGGCTGAAAGTTCTTTTTATTTTTTATTTATACATTTATTTATTTTATTTTTGGCTGCGTTGGGTTTTTGTTGCTGCACGCAGGCTTTCTCTGGTTGCGGCGAGTGGGGGCTACTCTTCGTTGCGGTGCACAGGCTTCTCACTGCGGTGGCTTCTCCTGTTGCGGAGCATGGGCTCTAGGTGTGCAGGCTTCAGTAGTTGTGGCTCACGGCCTCTAGAGCGCAGGCTTAGTAGTTGTGGCGCACAGGCTTAGCTGCTCCGTGGCATGTGGGATCTTCCTGGACCAGGGCTCAAACCCATGTCCCCTGCATTGTCAGGCGGATTCTTAACACTGCACCAACAGGGAAGCCCCTGGGGCTTAAAGTTCTAACCTGCTCATCACAAGCTTGGTCCCTCTGGCAACCAGCCCTACCCTGAAGTTATCTAGGGGCCCATCATCTCATTAACATAAACTTAGATATGGCTGAAAGGGGTTTATTATGAATAAAAAGACAACAAAAAGACACCCCTAGTACCTCTATCTCTCAGGAAATTCCAAGAGTTTTAGAAGTTCATATGTTTCTTATTATATCACAAAATCACAGCCCTTTGGTCTCTCTATCCTTAGCCCTTTCAGTGTCAGCTGAGGAAAGGACCAAAGCCATTTTACCTCACTGGCCACCTGGAATTTACCCAGTACCTCCTTAATATGGCCAATACAACCCCCCACGCGCACCCTAGGCTTTAGCCTCAGCACCCTGTCCACCTAACTAAGTCTAACTCCACTTACATCTAACAGACATAAAGCAGCCCTAGAACACAGCTGCACACAGCCCAGTAAGGTGCGCACTGGTGTCAGCAGGTGGAGTGGCCAGGTCAGAGCAGAACACCAGAAGTCATGAAGAAAAAGGTTGATAAATTTAACTCCATAAAAATAAAAATCTGAGTGGCAAAAAATAAAGTCAAAAAGACCAATAAAAGATTAAGAAAAATACGTTTTACAACCATATATATGGCAGCAGTGAGTTAATTTCCTTCACATACAAAGCTCACTTATAACAGAAACAACAATCATTTGGCAGTTCACAGGAAAAGAAACATGAATGGGCAAAAAACTCATAAGCTACTCCATTTCTCTCTCAATTCAACTAACAAAATTCAAATCACAAGTTAACAACATTACCTATCAGAGGGCCACAAATGAAAAAAACTATGATACCCAGAAAGGAGAAAGCATAATGGCAGGAATGAAAACTGTTGTTAACATTTTGGGAGGGAAATTTGACAATACCTATCCAAATTTTAGATATTCATATACTTTGACCTAGCTTTCTCACCATTACTAGAAATATGCCTCATTGATAAACATACACAGGTTCACCAACACATGTGTAACACTAGCCCCAACCAAAGGGCTCCACGAAAGAGGACTGCTTAATGAGCACCTCCACTCATGGCATATTTATGCAGATGTGAAAAGGAATGAAGTAGAACAGTATGTGCTGATGAGCACACGTAGCTGATACCCACACAGCTATTTTCTGGAAGGAATCATAAAAACTGTTAACAACGTGTACCTCTGAGGAGAGGAATGAGGCAGTGCTGCATATGTGTCAGAAAAGAGGGTGACTATTCAGGCCTATTACACCTTTCTGTACTATTTAAGTTTTTTAAAACAACTTGCGGGGCTTCCCTGGTGGCGCAGTGGTTAACAATCTGCCTGCCAATGCAGGGGACACAGGTTCGAGCCCTGGTCCAGGAAGATCCCACATGTCACGGAGCAACTAAGCCCGTGCACCACAACTACTGAGCCTGCGCTCTAGAGCCCGCGAGCCACAACTACTGAGCCCGCGTGCCACAACTACTGAAGCCCATGCACCACAACAACTACTGAAGCCCACGCACCTACAGCCCGTGCTCCACAACAAGAGAAGCCACTGCAATGAGAAGCCCGTGCACCGCAACGAAGAGTAGCCCCTGCTCACCACAACTAGAGAAAAGCCCGCGTGCAGCAACAAAGACCCAACGCAGCCAAAAATAAAATTAAATAAATAAATTTTAAAAAAACATTTGCAAGTATTGTATCATTTTATTTTTGAAATCAACACATATTATTTGGAGGTTGAGATTATGGGCCACTTTTGTTTTCTACTTTAGCAGTTTTAGGTATTCTCTTTAAGGCACAAAGGTTTGGAAGGTTAGCAAAATGGAGCAGAAGCCCAAGTGGGCACTTCAAAAGAACAAATGAGTTCTCCTTCATTTAACTTTCCCCATGTCTAAGAATGGCTCGAGTCTCACAAATCATCCTATATTCCAGCATCTCCAAAATCCTGTAATCTGAAGGTTCTTAGCCTCCCTGCAGTTTCTGCAAATTCATGCTGTCTGTCCTCACCAAGAAAGGAAAGACGTTTTTCATTTTTCCCTCCCACATTTAGGTACTCAAACGTACAGTCCCAGATGAACTAGATGCACAGTCAGTCTCTTCTCTTTCTCTCAGTGCTTGTTCACACTGCTCACTGCTGCTGCGAGACACCTGCTGACAGTGAAGGGACGAGCCTGCTGACAGTGAAGGGACGAGCTGACTGTTGAGATGGCAGCGCTAACTGCTGAGTCACTGACTCACCCAACCAGGGATCTCCCGCTAATGCAAGGCTTTCCATTAAGCAAAACGATGCGTTTCTTCATTATTTAAACTGAGTTGAACTAGTTTCCTGCAACTTGCAGCCTAAAACATCTTAAAACAATCATTTACTTCCAAAAGGATTCGAGGCACAGAAATAATACCAACATATTTTCATTCAACAAATATTCTTTGAACATCTAATGTGTGCCCAGCCTTGCAGCAGGCACTAAGGATACAGCAGTGACCAAGCTAAAACCCCTGCTTTCATGTTAGCTTACATTCTAATGGAAGAAACAGGTTACACTTGTAAGCTAAAAAGATAGAGGATGGAGTGTTATAGATAGCATCACATCTCTGCAGTGATACTATTACCCCAGAACATAAAACTGGAAGGGTATATAACTCGTATTCAACTCATGCCAAATCCTGGATATTTATACTAAAACTTCGTACGATCATAACATAAACTCATTTATTTTTCTTTGGAAAATAGCTGGGAATAGATCACAAATTACTTGTAGAATGTATTGGGAGCTACCTAGATACAATACAAATTTAAAACCTGACTGAAATGTTGTCATACAACTTTGCTGGTACCTTCTGAGTTGGTTATGGAACCAAATGAACAGTGCAAAAATGTGATGCAACAGGAAGGAGTCTCCCGAACTTCTGTGGTAAATTTTTTTAAATCTCTCATGATTCTTGATATTAATTTGGCTGTTATTTGCTGACAATCATAATAGTCAAAATGTCAGCTCAGCCTAACAATGATATTAAGAACAGCTTCATTTATTCACAGGTCTTCAAGAATCCGAGTCCAACAACTTTAGGTGGCTGTAAGATTAACACCACCACCAGTAGCATCCAGGAGAATAAAGAGTTAAAAACAGAGTTCCTTAAGGACCTAGAGCTTTCCAGTTATCTACTAATTGTATGGGTCAGCATCTGAGTCGCCAGATATTGTGCCTATGTTTTCTTCGGCATTTCTTTGGGGTGAGGTGGGGTTTCTTTTACTTCTCAGGTAGATGTGGCTCAAGGGATGTCAACAAGAGAAAACTGGGGCTTCCCTGGTGGCGCAGTGGTTAAGAATCCCCCTGCCAGTGCAGGAGATACGGGTTCGAGCCCTGGTGTGGGAAAATCCCACATGACGCGGAGCAGCTAAGCCCGTGCGCCACAACTACTGAGCCTGCGCTCTAGAGCCCGCGAGCCACAACTACTGAAGGCTGTGTGCCTAGAGTCTGTGCTCCGCAATGGGAGGAGCCACGACAATGAGAGACCCTCGCACCACAACGAAGAGTAGCCCCCGCTCACCGCAACTAGAGAAAGTCTGCGTGCAGCAACGAAGACCCAACGCAGCCAAAAATAAATAAATAAAATAAATAAATGTACTAAGAAAAGAGAAAACTGAAAAGCCAACTTGGAAATCAATTTCAGGCCACTGGAGTCAAGAATTTAAAATGGAAAAAAAACCTTCTCCATCAAGAGGACAACATTATAAACATATCTCTGGCGTGCCTATATAAAATAGTTCCAAACTATTAAAGAAAGAGAAAATTAGATTACAAGGTAGAAAGAAACCTGAACTGAAATTAGCAACAGAAACCCAGGGCTTTTTATAAAAGGCTAGTTGTTCTGCGGACTCAAGCAGCTTCTTATCTGGTATCATCCTGTCTACCGTTAGTCATTATGTGAAACAATCTCACATGTCCAGATCTTTATCTCTAATACTGGTCTCCTCTAAAAGGAGCCAGTACTCCTTGAAAACGAGCTGGTTACAATTCAGGGACAGGACACCTCAAGATGTGCCTAAGTTGTCTTACTGTCAAAAAAACAAAGATGATTTCAGGAAAAAAAAAAGTCAACCAGCTGAAGAAACGGCATCTAATGCCCAAATTGTGACAACATGGGTGCCAATGTGAAAATAATAATTATGGTTCATTAGAACCAACTGAGACTAAAAGGCATCCTAAGTATAAAATGATTAAAACCATATACATGACTATAGAATGTTTTAGAGAAACACACCTTCCAATGTGACTTCAATTTCACAACTGGGGTGGGGGAGGTGCGGGGTGGGTTAAAAAAAGGTTAAACACTTTGATTTGTGTAATTCCTTCCTCTCAGTAAATAATTCAAACAGTTATTGAATTAACAAGTAAGAGATGTTTGTTGTTTACTGTCTAAGATGTTAGGATTTCTTTTTAAGACAAGAAGTCTAGATTTCTGAGTTAAGGACTCAAGTGTACTGCTACATAGGCAGCAGAGAAGACCGCAGGAACAGGTTTCAAACCATCCTAAAACTTACACTGCTGGGGAGAAATGACTCCTGGAAAAGAACCCTGGATTCACACCCTCAGCAATGCGCTGAGTTTGGTTACTTGCACTTTCTGGGCAAGCACTTACAAGCCAATCTCCAGAAGTCAGAAGAAGCCAAGAGGATATTAAAGGAGCTTCCTGGACGTCCCTGGTGGCACAGTGGTTAAGAATCTGCCTGCCAATGCAGGGGCCACAGGTTCGATCCCTGGTCCGGGAAGATCCCACATGCCGTGGAGCAACTAAGCCCGTGCACCACAACTACTGAGCCTGCGTGCCACAACTACAGAAGCCCGCACACCTAGAGCCCGTGCTCCACAACAAGAGAAGCCACCGCAATGAGAAGCCCGTGCACCGCAACGAAGAGTAGCCCCCACTCACCGCAACTAGAGAAAGCCCACATGCAGCAACAAAAACCCAACCCAGCCAAAAATTAAATAAATAAACTTATTTTAAAAAAATAAAATAAAGGAGCTTCCTAAAGCACCTGTGGTGTCTTCACTCAGATCAGGCAACATTATCAGCCAACAGTCATCTTCTTGGGGGACTGAGGCTGGACATTTTACCATCTAGCAGAGACCGCAAGATGGGCAGTCCTCTGAGGGCAGAAAAGTAAGTTCTTTATCTCCATTAAAGGGGTATGTGTCCTTTGTGCCTACCAGCCTCTGCTGTCAGGTACCGTGTTGGTATCCCATCACCACTGGAGCATACTGCCTCATCAGCAGGAGCACCCTCGCCTCTGGCTCCCAACCCATAAGCAAGATGTAACACAATACAGACCCCCACACTGGGCCATGTAAGTAAGAGACGCCAAGGGTAACAAGTACTTAAATAAGCAGCTGCCTCATCTGCTCCCAAATGACCCACCTCACCTATGCTGGACCACAGCTAAATCCTTCTATCTAGAGTCTGTCCCCTGCCAAGCTCCTCCAATGTATCCTGAACCCTGAGCACAAAGCAGAGGAGGAGAAAACATTGCCTATCACTCAGCCTACTTGCCCTCAGTCTTATAGAGTATTCACATGCCACTGCTTAAAACAGGTACCCTACTCATTAGCCTAGACCAATTCCTGGCCCTGAATCCTGCTAGCCTGCCCTGCGTTGAGGTTACCTAGGACCAGTGCTCTGAAGGGAAAAAGAAAAAAAGGCAGACTTTAAAAATCCATCTTCCCGGGCTTCCCTGGTGGCGCAGTGGCTGAGAGTCCGCCTGGCGATGCAGGGGACACGGGTTCGTGCCCCGGTCCAGGAAGATCCCACATGCCGCGGAGCGGCTGGGCCTGTGAGCCATGGCCGCTGAGCCTGCGCGTCCGGAGCCTGTGCTCCACAACGGGAGAAGCCACGGCAGCGAGAGGCCCGCGTACCACAAAAAAAAAAAAAAAAAAAATCCATCTTCCCATTTTTCCCTCTACAGTATATAGAAATATTACATATTTCTGGAAAATACATATTTCTTGATACTAAACACTACAAATCACATGAGAGTTATT
Organism: Grampus griseus; assembly: GCF_964374135.1. Taxonomy (NCBI): domain Eukaryota; kingdom Metazoa; phylum Chordata; class Mammalia; order Artiodactyla; family Delphinidae; genus Grampus; species Grampus griseus. The sequence goes on from NC_139001.1 coordinate 111,786,219, forward strand.
TTCAAAGACAGAAGACACAACAGTGACATTAAAATGAGAATCCAGGGATTTCCCTGGTGGTCCAGTGGTTAAGAATCGCCTTCCAATGCAGGAGACACGGGTTCGATCCCCGGACAGGGAACTAAGACCCCACATGTCGCAGGGCAACTAAGCCCACATGCCACAACTAGAGAGAAGCCTGAACCACGCAACGAGGAGCCCGCGTGCCTCAGCGGAGGATCCCACATGCTGCAACCAAGACCCAACACAGCCAAAACTAGAAATCAATAAATATTTTAAAAATTTAAAAATGAGAATCCAAGACAAAAGATCTATGAATAACGTAAAGATCACCCATGCTGGTGACTGCTTTGCTATTTCCAACATTAATGACAGATTAAACACCTAACTCTGCTCTCTCCTGAAACGCAACTAAAATGACAGTTAAGGGGAAAACAAGGCATAAATCCACAAACACAAAGAGAATCGCAGCAGAGACAAAAGCAGATTAGATGCTAAAAACGCTGAGAAAGTTTTAAAGGCAAATGAACAAGTAGTAACTAATATAAAATATAAAAAGCTTTCTCTGCTTTTCATGTGCTAATAAGCCAAAACACAGCAAGCCAACTCTAGCCACAGAACACTGTAAAGATTCAGAAACTGGAAGTATGAGATAATGCTGAAGGTGGGGAAGAATATCAGAATTTACTGAAAGTCTTTAAGAAGAGTTAGTAGGCCCTCTACACATCCAGGCAACGACCCTCCCCAATCCTGAGGATCGTCTTTCTGGAAAAGCTGAAACACTGAGGCTCTAGTCTTGGGGACACCAGGGGTAGCTGAGAGTGGAAGAGAGATGCCAAACTTAGAGGAGTAACAGAGTAAGTGAATGTCTTAAACTCCCTGTCCTCTTCCTTTACTTAACTCCCAGACTCTCTAGCTCTGGACGAAGGGCACAGCCAAAGGTTCATTGATACTGACATTTTTTCTATAAAAAAACTGGTTTCCGGGCTTTCCTGGTGGCGCAGTGGTTAGGCATCTGCCTGCCAATGCAGGGGACATGGGTTCGAGCCCTGGTCCAGGAAGATCCCACAAGCCACAGAGCAACTAAGCCCGTGTGCCACGAATGCTGAGCTAGTGCTCTGTGGCCCGCGAGCCACAAATACTGAGTCCATGCGCCACAACTAATGAAGTCCGTGCTCCGCAACAAGAGAAGCCACCGCAATGAGAAGCCTGCACACCGCAACGAAGAGTAGCCCCTGCTCGCCGCAACTAGAGAAAGCCCACGCGCAGCAAGACCCAATGCAGCCGAAAATAAATAAAATAAATAAATTTATTTTTAAAAAGATATTAAAAAAAAAAGCTGGTCTCTGCCTAAAACCCTACAGGGATTCTCATCAAGTGATAAACTTTAAACAAACACATGAACTTTCAATCAGTTTTTTTAATATCTTAAATAGAAACAGCATGTATGTTCAGACATCTGAGGAAGCTTAAAGAGACTGAAAAAAATAAAAGCAAAAAAACTCAAAAACCTCACAGGAATCAGAGACAATTGCAGGGAGCAAAGGAAAAGTTTTTAAAAAATTACTATTATCAGAAAGATGATACACAATATTGTAACCAAAAAACAAAACCAAAATGTTCTAAAATAGGAACATTCAGAGCTCTCAGTTAAACGTGATTAACCAAAATTTAAAATAGAAGAACTGAAAAGATCATGATGGAGGAAATCTCTCTGAAAGGAAAAAAAGAAAAAAAAAGGCCAAGAGATGAAAAAACTTACAGGATAAGCCTGGGATATAAAACATCCTGCTTACAGGAGAGTTTCACAAATAAACCAGCAAAAGAAGTATAAAAAAAAGTACTATACAAACATTTTCCAGAACAGGACAATACATTTCTAGACACATTTCTAGACAATATATTTCTAGACACATTTCTAGACATTTAATGAGTGTTCATTAAGATGAATTTTAAAAGATCCTCGGTAAGGTTTATAACTGAAATTTCAGAACTCTACGGACAAAGAATAGAACCTAAAAACTTCCCAGAGCAAAAAGGAGGTCACATAAAGGATAAACAAAGCATTAGGGCATCTTCATCAACAATGCTGGAAGCTGGAAGGCAATGGATCAATATCTTCAAAATGCTGAGAGAAAATTATTTTCAAGCCAGAATTCCATACCCAGTCAAATTATCAATCAAGTAGATAAAATAAAGACATTTACACGCATGCTGAAAGACCTAAGATTTACCTTCCATGTACCCTACCCTGTTTCCAGAGCCTAGCGAAGAATGTATTCCACCAAAATGAGAGCATAAACCAAGAGGAACTAGGGGATGCAGGTGAGGGAAAGTCCCAGGGAGACAGCTGTGCCACAGGCCTAGAAAAGAAACCAGTCCAGACTGGAGGACAGTGTTGGGGGGCGGGGGAGGGGAAGGGGAAGGGACAGAGCCTGACATCTAAGAGAGTCTGGTGGACTCAAGAAGAGTGTTTACAGGAGGCAGAAGTCTTCTATGGCAAGAAGTCAAAGATTACATCTAAATCAACAGCAATGTTATCATGTCCCGAATATAAATGTAAAAAAGGCAGCTAAGAAAAGGTGAAAATGTTTGTCTCTAGTTAATGGAAAGGGAGTGAGTATTTTTTGACTCTGAGGTTTAAAGTGCTATTTGGCTTTTCAATCTATGTATATGTATTATTTTGATAAATGTGAACATGTACGCAATAATTTGAATTATCCTCAAACATACAAAAAAAAAAAAAAAACCCTAGATGAACACCATTTTCTTGAACCTCCCTTCTAAGAGTTCTTTAAAATGGGGGGAGAAACTTAGTATATTCTTAGCAATCAAAAATCATAAAGTATGATTTTGATAATATGCTTTGAAAAATTCATAGAGCCTAATGTTTCATAATACAGGCTTTGAAGTTAAAAGAACTGCGTTTATATCCTGGCTCAGTCACTTATAAATTACCTTGGGCAAGTCATTTAACTTTTCCAAGCCTTAATTTCTTCATCTACACAATGAGAATACTAACATCTACTTGATAGGATGTTTGGAAAATTGGGTGAAATAACTTGTGTTTGCATAGTACCTGTTAGTTACTAAAACTAACGAATGGTAGCTGCTCCCACGGCAATTATTACTACTATTTTTGCTATTATTTCCTCACTATCCACCTGACTAAAATTTGCCTAAAACATTCTAGAAGACAGAAGCACATCAGGCTGCTTCTCAAATAGCTTAGAAGACTTAGTAAGATGTGCCTGACAGTCAAAATTTGAACACATACCTAGAAGGAAAAAAAAAAAAAATCAAACCAAAAACCTTCCCAGAATACATAACTAAATTAGTCTCTGAAGGAACAGGAGTAGCTTTTGGACGTACCTTGTTGAACTCCACTCTCCATAACTTATTTCAACCTTTCACTATTATTTATACCCTGGAGCAGGATCTAATGCATAAACTAAAACTCACTAAAGTCTGATCTGCTGCTGGTCTCTAGAGGATGCCAGCAAACTAGTTGCAAAATAGCCACATTACTCACATGCCAATAAAACCTACAGAAAGTTTTAAAAATACAAACCATATTCAACAATTCAAGTTTTTGAGGTTTGTTTGTTTGGCCACGCCTCGAGGCTTGTGGAATCTTAGCTCCCCAACCAGGGACTGAGCAGTGAGAGCCAGTCCTAATCACTGGACCGCCTGGGAATTCCCCAATTCAAGTTATTTTAAAATATGAACTCAAATCACTGTAAAAATCATTGAATCCAAAAGGGACCAACTTAAGAGGTGGAAAGAATATTGCCTTTGGAATCTGACAGTTTGAACTGAAAACCCACTTTGCCTGGCTCCTCTAGTTAGCACTCTATCTTCCCAAGGAATAATATGACTACCTCAAGAGTGATATCTGGGGACTTCCTGACGGTCCAGTGGTTAGGACTCCGTGCTCTCACTGCCAAGAGCCCAGGTTTGATCTCTGGTCGGGGAACTAAGATCCCACAAGCTGCGAAGCGTGGCCAAAAAAAAAAAAGAAAAGAAGAAAAGAGTGGTATCTGTTCTTTCTGTACCACTGACCTACATATTTCACAAATTCAGTCCCTGAGATTATCAGGAAATCTACCTACAGAATGTGTTAACTAGAAGAACTATTATTTTAGCTGTGAAAGTTGTTTCCTTATCAAAGAGAGGAAAACTCTGTTCTTCAAGGACTCCAAAACGACACAGGGGACAAGAAGGACTGGGTGATCCATCCCAGTCAGTTCATATGTGGTGTTGGCCATTTCAGGTAGCAATCAGTTCTTAATAACAAGCCCAATAATAAGCACTCATCAAAGGACAGACAGACTAAAACAAAGAGGCAAGAAAGTTCAACTCTGGCCTCATGATCAAGTTCAGAAGCAAATACACAACAAATAAAACATGACTGGTTCAACTAGCCCACTTTTTGTAACATTTTTAATAGTTTATTTTACTCAGCAGTTTTTGGCAGTTACTGACACTAATAAAGTAATTCTTTAATTTCTTTAGACATCCAGTAAAAAAGAAAAAAGACAGAGGAAAGGAGAAAGAACCCAAATATTAATGTAGGATGGCAAGCTAGGAAGTATAGCAAACCTTCCAGAGAGTCAAGAAAAACTTCTCTACTCAGTGCTCTGTGGTGACCTAAATGGGAAGGAAATCCAAAAAAGAGGGGATATATGTATACGTATAGCTGATTCACTTTGCTGTACAGCAGAAACAGAACATTGTAAAACAACTATACTCCAATAAAAATTAATTTAAAAAAAGAGAAAGAAAAGAGAAGAAAAACCTCTGTCTTCCCCCAAGGAGTAATATGACTACCTCAAGAGTGGTATCTGTTCTTTCTATACCACTGACCTATATATTTCACAAATTCAGTCCCTGAGATTATCAGGAAATTTACCTACAGAATGTGCTAAACCATTAAAAATATGCTAGTAAAGAACCATTGTCAGGTTCTGAGCTCTTTTCTGCAGCCTCCTTCAGGAAGCATTTACTGACCACCTACACTGTGCGAGACACTCTTATCTGCCAGGATAATCCTGCAACATATGCTTGATTCCTGCCCTCAGAGATGGGGGGAGTTAAGGAATCACTACCCCACTGAGTAAACACCAAGCACAAGGGAAGCCCAGACAAGCACCTGCCCAGCTCTCTTCCCAATACCCACCTCCCATCAATAACCATCAGCCCAGCCCAGGCGCCACTCCTGAGCACAAGAGAACCAGTCGCAGAAGCACATGCACACATACACAGATATTTTGGTCATTAATTTGTCAAACATTAAGCGTCGTAAATAAACAGGTAGTTAACAGTCCCAGCTTGGGCCCTAATTCCCCTCGTGACTTTTACACAAGTCACTTCCTGCATTGGCGCTGGTTTCCTCAAAGACTACCAAGACCCAGGAACTTCCCTCCCTTTAGACTAAGCGCCGCTCCCCCTGGCAGAGGCTCCACCGCGTCCTAGACAGAGGAGGTATTAAAACAACGAAAGCTTCTCAAGAGTCAACAGCGTTTGGAATTAACCACGCATGTTCCCCTGGATCTTTTGACACTGTGATCATCCCACCTCATTCCTTTCCCCCACTCACGCTGAAAACCTGGAACTCTACTATTCGGTCATTTATGCAGACTTTTCTGTGTAAATTACTCTATTTTTGAGTTAAAAGCAAACAAAAAACACTACTCTGACGCGAAATGAAAACCCCTGACCTTCGGGGTTCCCCATGTAGTTAGGTGAGAGAATCAAACGTGGAAAAAGACCTATAATACAACACCAAGCACTTAGAGCCAACGACACTGCAAAACCAAGAGTAGGTGAAAGGAGCGGAGGCGGGCCCCACCCGAGAGCGCACAGCTTCAATGCCATTCCGGACTCCTTAAGGAGGTTGCGACCTCCGGGCGGCAGGATAACCAAAAAGAGCCCCAATCCCCTCGACCAGACGGGCTGCAGGGCCGGAGACCTGCGCCCCGCGGGCAGAAAGGCGGGGTGGCCGGCGGGGATCACCTGCAGGAAGGGGGGCGGCAGCAGGAGCGCTCTGGCGGGGCGGGCGGCTCCAGGGGAGACTCTAGACTGACCGGGGGAGGGGGAAGGGGAGGGGGGTCTGCTCCGGAGGGGCGGCGAGCGGGCGGCTCTAGGGGAGGCTCCGGAGGGATCCGGGGAAGGGAGGCGAGGGGGAAGGGGAGTGGGGAGGAGAGGAAGGAAGGGGAGAGGAGAGGGGAAGGACTCGGGTGGGGCTGGGGGGCGCTGACGGGAGTCTCCTGGAGAGGCTCCGGAGGGACCGACGCCCGGTGTGGGGAACGGAGAGCGCGGGCCTGGGGTCTCCCTGGAAGGGCGTGGGGTGGGTGAGCCCGGCCCGAGGGGGTCTGGGTCGCCCGGACCAGACAGGAACATTCACCTGCAAAGCCTCCGGCCGCAGCCACGTACCGAAGCAGGGTGGGAGCGCAAGGACACTGCCGGACTCCTCGGCTCCGACTGCCTCACGCCAGCGTCTTGGCTGCCGTCCGACGGCACGTCTCCCCGGCGCGCATGCGCACGGCACGCACTGCAGGCCGGGAGGTTCGGTGGGGCCCGGGCAAGCCTGGCTGTTGCGCGGGGTGCGCAGGCTTAAGTTTCACCTGAAAAGGAACTGTAGGCCCCGTGATCTTGCTTATAAGTACCACCGTCCAGTGAAAGAAGCCAGGCAGGGCTCTTTAGACAAACGACTGACTCTAGAACTGCTTCGGGGAAAGTACAGCTGATTGGAGGAGCATCGTGTAGCGCCAGAAGTGCGGAATGCTCAAAAATAATGCGTGTAGGCCTGTCAAGGGACATAGGAGTCAACCTGAAACAGCTTCCAGTGCCCAAACCTGGCACAGTTATAACTTAGAATATAAAATAAGTATATTAGAGTCCATTCTGCTGTAAATAAATAATTAAATACATTACTGGGGAGAGGAGCTAACTCTTCCTTATAGAAGAATTCTAATTAATCATGCTCCATACAGAGGGTGTATTAATCTCCACCCACGCACCCCTGAGCGTGGGCTGTGCATGGTCACTTCCTCCCAGAGTGCAGTGTTGGAAAGGGGAAAAATAACTTCTACGGAGGAGAAACCTGACAAACGCTACTCAACCACGTGATCAAGGTTAACATCAACAGCAATAAGTCTTGTTGATAGTATTTACCCTTGATACGACATAATGACAAGGTCACTTTTCCTGCAGTCTTACTCCCCAAAACAAGCATAGCCCCAGTCTAACTATGAGAAAAACAGCAGACAAATCCCAATTGAGGGATATTCCACAAAATACCTCACCAGGGACTTCCCTGGTGGTCCAGTGGCTATGACTCCGCGCTCCCAATGTAGGGGGCCCAGGTTTGATCCCTGCTCAGGGAACTAGATCCCACATGCTGCAAATAAAAGATCCCGCGTGCCGCAGCTAAGGCCCAGCACAGCCAAATAAATAAATGAATAAATATTAAAAAAAAAAAACACCTCACCAGTATTCCTCAGAACTATGAAGGTCATGAAAAACAAAGAAAGACTCACATGCAGTGTAGTGTCCTGGATGGGATCCTGTAACAGGGAAAAAAAATGTTAGTGAAAAAAATTGTAAATTCCAAATAAATTCTTGATTTTAGTTAATTGTAATTATTAGCTATTTTTAGTTTTGACAAGTGTACCGTGGTTATGTAAGATGTTAACTTTAGGGGAAACTGAGTGAAGGGTATAGTCCCTCAGTATCGTTGGGGGATACTGACCTCTCTCTGTAGAGCTACAAGTCTAACTCTGACTACCTTCAGTGTTAGGTACCTATCTTTCAGGGATTTGGAGTGTCCAAAAATACACTAACATATTGTCTTTGAGTGATGGGATTGTGCATGACTTATTTCTTCTTCCTACTTTTCTGTACTTTCCAAATTTTCTTTAATGCATCACTCAAACAACTTAAAAATCACTTTAACAACTTAATAACAAGAAAAATAATACTTGAATCCAGTTTGGTGAAGGTAGATGCTCTGGGAACTGGAGCAGGTGCACCCACTAGTAAGTTTTCTGGTTAATAAAATTGGCTTTCTGTTCAAGCCTGCTGACAAGAAAATTACAGTAGGGAGAAGGCTAACATTGGGTAAGCCACACATCTCCCAGTACAAAATATGTGGCCAATACTGAAAGGTGTGCTTCAGGGAACCACACTGGGTCTCTGCTTCCATCAGCTGCTTGACTCCTTGGCTCCATACAATGTGTGGTCCTCAACCCAGTCAAACCAAATTATGACCTGATTAGCCCCACTTCCCAATTACTAGTACTCTTTCTTTATTGCAAAAAAGAAAGTGATAAGTTCTTGTGGTTAAAAAAGAAAAGCTAAATAGGACATGAAGTAAAATATCATCCCCCTGCCAATCCCACATAATCTGGAATGAGAATCTTCCAAGTAACAGGAGGTAATAGACATCCTTTTATTTCCAGCTTCCTTTACCTTTTCTAAATGAATCACAGCTCTCATGTTCTCTTTGTTGGATTACTTTTTATTTTCCTGCAGCACCTATCTATCTATCTCTCTATCTATCTATAGCAGATGTGCCACTTAGGGTAGAGCAGCTGGACTTCACCAGCCCCACAATTTTCATCAGTACCCCAAATCCATCCCAACAGACATACAATTCTAGTGAGAACAGAGTGTGGGTTGAGCCAAAGCAAAGTCCAGCTCAGGAATAGGAAGCTCGTCCACTGAGCTTGATACACCTTTGCTCCTCCTATGAGGAAATGCTGGAACTGCCTCTATTGGGTAGGAAACAATGAGTTTTGTGCACTTATATTTGACTTTATTTTGCCCTCGACATCTGCTGAGAAGCCTTGGCTTTCTTCAGTTGAGTCAATTTCTTTTGAGGAGAGCAGTTGGGTTTTTGCCCACTGTAAGCATGAAACTCCCAATGCACACAAGAATGGGGAAGGGAGATGGGGTGTAGCTGTGGCACAGGCAGCCTTGCAGTTACTGTTCTTGTTTACAGGCCCATTTCTCACCACCTTTCCCCTCTGCCCCCATCACACTTGCTCTGGGTTGCAGGTTTTTCTGCCTATTTGAACCATCCACTTGAAAGTGAGTCCTTTCCCTCCCCCACCCAACCAGGGCCTCTACTACTGCTTCAGTTTTCTGTGCTGCCTATTATTTTTTAAACATCTATCATCTATTTCATAAAAGTCTAAGGAGAAAATAGAAGTGTAAAAGTGTATTCTTGATCTGCCGTCTTGAATCAGAAGCCTCCAACCCCAATTGCTTTCTCTCATGCTCAATTGTCTAAAAATGTTTGGTTAACTGACAATGCCCTTAACTTGTTTTCCAGGACTTTTACAAATACGTTTTCTTTTACCTTAATAGGGCCTTGGAAGGGAAGAGACATAGATCTCTGTGTTCAACCCAATGTGCAGAACCAAAACAGAGTTTTGTGCTCTCAAAAACTTTGCCTCCAGCTAGATGGTGAGCAGAAAACAGTGCTATTTTCCTATTAAACCCTCAGTTTATATATAGTTGACAAGAAAAACACTAAGACTCCAATATAAAAACAGGCAAAGGGACTTCCATGGTGGTCCAGTGGCTAAGACTCCACGCTCCCAATGCAGGGGGCCTGGGTTTTATATCTGGTCAGGGAACTAGATCCTACATTCCACAACTAAAAATCCCACATGCCGCAACAAAGATCCCATGTGCTGCAACTAAGGTCCGACACAGCCAAATAAATAAATATAAAAAAAAAATAAAAGACAAAGGAAATATGAATAAATCATTCACAAAAGAAAAAATGTAAATGCAACAAATATTTTTAAATGAATCTTGCCTGCAACCTAGCAATTGCAAATTAAAACAAATGAAATATAGATTTTCAGTGATCAAATTTTGAAAGATTTTTTAAAAATTTAATCAGCTATACATATACATATATCCCCATATCTCCTCCCTCTTGAGCCTCCCTCCCACCCTCCCTATCCCACCCCTCTAGGTGGTCACAAAGCACTGAGCTGATTTCCCTGTGCTATGCAGCAGCTTCCCACCAGCTATCTAAAAGATAGTGGGAAATTTTAAAGGATTTTTAGTGAAATACTCAATAGAAGGATTTAATGAGACGGTCACTGTGATACACTTGCTTGTGCAAATGTAAATTGGTACAATCCTGGAATAAAATTTGATAATATCAAGAGGTTTAAAATACTTCATACTTGGGAATTCCCTGGTGGCCCAATAGTTAGGACTCTGCACTTCCATTGCTGAGGGCCTGGGTTCAATCCCTGGTCAGGGAACTAAGATCCCCTCAAGCCGCGTGGCACCACCAAAAAAAAAAAAAAATACTTCATACTCTTTAAACCAGTAATTCTTTGAGGCAACGATCCCATAATAAACAGAAACTCCAACCAAAAATTGTTTACAAGGATGTACATCAGGTATGTAAGAAATGGAAATTAAAACAATCCTGAATACACTACTATATATAAAATAGATAAGCAACAATGATTTACTGTTTAACACAGGAAATAATATTCAGTATCTTGTAATAACTTATAATGGAAAATAAACTGAAAAAATATATATATATCTATATAACTGAATCACTTTGCTGTATACCTGAAACTAACACAATATTGTAAACCAACTACTTCAACTAAAAAAAAAGAAAAATCCTGAGATACAATTTCATACCTACCTGTTTGGCAAAAATCTAAAACTTCATGGTAAATGTGACAAATATGTGAAGGTACCAGAGTTCATATCTTAGTGGGGATAGTGTAGCTTGTTACAAACACTTTAAAGAACAATTCAGCACTACCTAGTAAGTTTTAAGGTGCATGTACCCTATGACCAAACAATTCTGCTTCTAGGCAAGTGCCTTAGCATAGTATTTTCAAACTGTCTGACTCCCACCTACAATAATAAATTTACTTCATAACTCAGTACATAACATATGAGTAAAAAAATTTATATAAAAATAACTTTTTACCAAACAATACTTACCCTTACTCTTGTGCCACATGCTCTACATTCTTATTTTCCAGTCTAATCCATGTTTAAAAATGCAGACAATGAATCACTAGATTGATTTCGTGACCTGAGCCTGGAGTGGGCTGGTGCTCATGATTGATTATCTATTGCTGCATACCAATCTACTGCAAAGCTTAAACACCTTATCGTTCTTGTGTCTCAGAGTACTCTGGGTTGCTATTTCCTTTATGTTAACTAGTAAGATCAAAGCGAAATAACCTTGTTGGAACTTCAGTTGTTTGTCAATGACGTGAGTGACTTCTTTGCTGAATAGGATAGTAATAGTTTTTTAATATTAGGAGAATATTTTGTAAATTTTTTTTGTTCTACTCACAATGTGATGCCTACAGACACCACCCCTTTTAAATTTTAATCTGCATTATTAATATTATCTCCATCATATGCATAAATCTATAAAATTAACAAAACAATAAATCAAGCCCTGATTACTATTATCCCATGAGTTGCATTCTTGCCCTGGCGGATTTCAGGCTCCAGAGGTGACGCCCAGGGAGGGAGGCAGGAAGGGAGCCCTCAGCCTAGTGTAGCTCCAAGTTTCCACCTGGCAGGTCCCAAAGCTGCCAAGAGCCTCAGGGTACAGGCAACAAGACGGTAATGAGGAAAGGGTGAATTTTGAGTATTTATTCCTTTTGTCTTTACATCAAGTTCCTATAATTCAATTTTTAATAAAGTCTGGCTTGCCAAATTCCTGAAAATGTGTCCCTTGGATTCCGGGAGCCAGTATAAGCATTGAAAGTCATCCCGCACACCACTGAGCTTGATTAGCTGTTGTTCTCCTGAGGGTAGATGCGTGGTCTCATCCCAGTTTTTGGTTATTAACAATAAAACTGCTGTGAAACCTAAGTGAACATCGACAGATGAATGGATAAAGAAGATGTGGCACATATATACAATGGAATATCACTCAGCCATAAAAAGAAATGAAATTGAGTTATTTGTAGTGAGGTGGATGGACCTAGAGTCTGTCATACACAGTGAAGTAAGTCAGAAGGAGAAAAACAAATAGCATATGCTAACACGTATATATGGAATCTAAAAAGAAAAAAATGGTTCTAATGAACCTAGGGGCAGGACAGGAATAAAGACACAGATGTGGAGAATGGACTTGAGGAAACGGGGAGGGGAAGGGTAAGCAGGGACGAAGTAAGAGAGTAGCATTGACATATATACACTATCAAATGTAAAATAGCTGGCTAGTGGGAAGAAGCTGCATGGCACAGGGACATCAGCTTGGTGCTTTGTGACCACCTAGAGGGGTGGGATAGGGAGGGTGGGAGGGAGACACAAGAGGGAGGGGATATGGGGATATACGTATGCATATAGCTGATTCACTTAGTCATACAGCAGAAACTAACACAAACGCCGTAAAGCAGTTATACTCCAATAAAGATGTTAAAAAAACTGTTATGAAAATTCCTGTACAATTCTTTGCATTAAGGTATGCTTTCATTTCTCTTTGGCAGATACCTTCAATTTGCTGGGTGATAGGATAGGTGTATGCTTATTTTTTTTAAAGAAATGACCATACATTTTTCCAAAATGATTATATCATTTTATACTCTCATCAAAATATAAGATTTTTATTTATTTTTAATTTAATTTTAGAACATGTAATATATTCATGCAGTGCAAAAGAAAAACAAACCTTGAAAATGATCATTCTCACCTGTATCCCAGATTTGCTCAGGGTCCACTCAGTCCCTAGTCTCACCACAGGTAAGCACTGCTGCTATTTGGTGGGGTAAAAAGTACCTTCAGTTTTTTAAGTAAAAATAAAAGACACATTTTTCATTTTCATCAAGAACTTTATTGAACAACGTATTCACCCTTTTGTTCCACTACCTTCTGCCAATTTCCAGGCAATTTCACAATTCCATCTTCCCAAAACTTTTTTATCTTTTTGAGCAAAGAACTGTTCCAGGTGCCATTTACATTCTTCCCGGGAATTGAAATTTTTTCCATTAAGAGAATTTTTTAAAGACCGAAATAAATGGAAATCCGAAGGCTCAATGTCTGGTGAATACGGCGGATGAATCAGAACTTCCCAGCCAAGCTGTAACAGTTTTTGCCTGGTCATCAAACAAACATATGGTCTTGCATTATCCTGATGGAAGATTATGCGTTTTCTGTTGACTACTCTGGACGCTTTTTGTTGAGTGCTGCTTTCAGTTGATCTAATTGGGAGCAGTACTTGTTGGAATTAATTGTTTGGTTTTCCAGAAGGAGCTCATAATAGAAGACTCCCTTCCAATCCCACCATATACACAACATCACCTTCTTGGAATGAAGATCAGCCTTTGGTGTGGTTGGTGGTGCTTCATTTCGCTTGCCCCATGATCTCTTCCGTTCCACATTGTTATACAGTAGCCACTTTACATCACCCATCACAATTTGTTTTAAAAACGGAACGTTTTCATGACGTTTCAGTAGAGAATCACATGCGGAAATATGGTCAAGAAGGTGTTTTTTGCTTAACTTTTGTGGAACCCAAACATCAAAGTGATGAACATAACCAAGCTGGTGCAAATGATTTTCAACGCTTGATTTGGATATTTTGAGTATGTCGGCTATCTCCCATGTGGTACAATGTTGATTGTTCACAATTGTTGTTTCGATTTGATCGCTATCAACTTCAACTGGTCTACCCAACCATGGAGTATAGTTCAGCGAGAAATCTCCAGCACGAAACTTCACAAACCACTTATGACATGTTTGATCAGTCACAGCACCTTCTCCGTACACTGCACAAATCTTTTTGTGCGTTTCAAACCTTTCTTGAAATAATAAAGCATAATATGCCGAAATTGTTGTTTTTTTCTTCCATCTTCAATATTAAAATGGCTACACAAAAATTCATCAATTTTGATGTCTTTTTTTAAATGCATGCTGATATGACAGCTGTCACATACAATCTAACTAAATTGTTTCAAATGAAGTTACAGACAACTAAGCGCTACTAGAGCCGTCTTACAGAAAAAACTGAATGAACATTTTGGCCCACCCAATACTTTCTTGGATTTTTACAATTATTTGTGTTTGTATGAAAGTAAATACAAATATATATTTTCATTTCCCCTTTTTTTACATAACCTTCTTTAGCACAGTTGAATCATTTGGCTAAGTCTGCCATAACAAATACCACAGACAAGACAATTTAGACAACAGAAATTGATGTTCTCACAGTTCTGGAGGCTGGAAGTCCAAGATGAAGGTGCTGACAAGATTGCTTTCTCCTGAGGCCTCTCTCCTTGGCTTGCTTGGCTTGGTCATCTACTCACATGGTTGTCCATAGATCTATCTTGTCTGTATCCTAATCTCCTCTTCTTATAAGGACAGCAATCAGATTGGATTAGGGCCTGCCCTACTGACCTCATTTTAACTTAATTAACTCTTTAAAGGTTCTATCTGCAAATACAATTCCATTCTGAGGCACTGGGGTTTAGGGCTTCTGCACATGAATTGAGAGTAAGGGACACAGTTCAGCCCATAACAGCAGTTCTACTCTTTGCTTTGTTCATTTAACAGTCTACCTTGAAGATATTTCCTTTTCAGTATATAGAAAGGTTGCTCATTTCTTTCTTGAGTTATGGAGTATATTACTCAGTCAGTCCTTTAGGACAAACACTAGGGTTGCTTAGGGTATTTTCCTACTCTTAGCAATACTGCAATGAATAAACTTGAACCTATTTCATTTTACACTTCAGAGAATTTCTTTGTAGAGCAACTCCCAGAAGTGGAATTGTTGGATGAAAAGTTTTCTGTATATTTGTTCTTGATACACATCATCAAATGGTCCTCTCTCCATTCCAGCAATGTGTCTGCTTCCCTACAGCCTCAACAATAGTCTTTTTTTTTTTGATGCTTGCCAATCAAATAGGTGAAAAGATGCTACCTCAAAGAGTTTTAACTTGCATTTTTCTTTTTATGAGTGAGGCTGAAATTTTTTTTTCATAGGTTTATGAGCCACATTTCTTTTTCTGTGAACTCTCAATTGCTACTGAGTTTTAGGACTTTCTCTTACTGACTTCTGGAAGCTCTTTGAATATTAAGGAGACTAGCCCTTTGACTATGATATGTGTTGGGACTATTTCTTCCTCGTTAATCATTTGTCTTTTTACTATGCTCATGGTGATTTTTGTCAAACCAAAGTTTTTCATAGCCATGGTGTCTGAATTTTGAGAGGCAGTTTAAAAAGGCTTTCTTTACTCCATGGTTTAAAAATAATTTTCCATGTTTTCTTCTTGTTCTTTATGATTCCATGGTTGTACATTTATATCTTTTTTCATTTGGATTTTATTCTGGTATGGTGTAAGGTATAGATTCAATTTTACATTTTTTCAGATGGCTATATTTCTGTCCCAATACCATTTATTAAACAGTCCATCTTTCTGCCCAGTGACTTGAGATGTTACCTTTACCAGATACCATCTTCCTAAAATAATTTGTATTTCTGAATTTTCTGTTATATTCCATTGGTCTATTTATGCATCTGTGACACACTGTTGATTGAGAATTTTAATTAAATTTATGCTTTCTTGTCTGATAGGTTTAGTAGCCCCCTCACTATTACTCCTTATTTTCAAAGTTTTCCTGGCAGTTTTTTTTGTTTTTTTTGTTGTTGTTGTTTTGGTCACGCAGGACGGCTTGCAGGATCTTAGTTCCCCAACCAGGGATTGAACCCAGGCCTTTGGCAGTAAAAGCGCAAGGTCCTAACCACTGGGCCGCCAGGGATTTTCCCAGATATTCTTGCTTTCGATTTTTCTTGTTGATTTTTTCCTCATGTGTAAATTAGAATTACTTTATCTACTTAAAAATTATTATTGGTGTTTGATAGGAATTGTATTAAATTAATAAATTTAGAAGAATTATCCAAGAATATGTTTTTCTCCATGAATTTAAGTGTTCTTTTGTGCCATTTGGTGGTTATTTTAAATTTTATTCATATAGATCTTGCACAACTCTTATGAAAGTTTATTGCTAGGTATTATATTGTTATATTTATACATTGGTTTATTTTTCCTGTAAGTAACCTTGTATAAAATGGATCTTTTCTTCTATTTTATCGTCTAATTAGTTATTTAGATACGTGACAGCTATCTTTTTTTTTCTCACTTCAATTTTCACTTGCTGCTGGATTCTCCTGTTTGTGTAGTTTTTTAGATGATACCACTTGCTTTGGATCTGTTGATTAAGTGAGAAATAAACCTCTATTGTGTGAAGACACTGAGATTTGGGGCTTGTTACTGCAGCATTTCCTAGCTATCATGACAGATACAAGAGACTTAAAAAAAATAATGACGCTCAACAGACAATATATTAGGGTTAAATTCTCCAGGGGCAGTGCTATGGAAGCAGGAGTTTAAGGAGAAAAAGCAGGAATGGAATTTCACACTGTTACAGAACTTATTCATGTATTTTAAAAAATTAATTAATTTTATTTATTTTTGGCTGCATTGGGTCTTCGTTGCTGCCGGCGGGCTTTCTCTAGTTGCGGTGAGCGGGGTCTACTCTTCGTTGCGGTGCGCGGACTTCTCATTGCGGTGGCTTCTCCTGCGGCACAGCATGGGCTCCAGGCGCTCGGGCTTCAGTAGTTTTGGCTCATGGGCTTAGCTTCTCCGCAGCATGTGGGATCTTCCCGGACCAGGGCTCGAACCCGTGTCCCTGCATTGGCAGGAGGATTCTTAACCACTGCGCCACCAGGGGAGCCCAGAACTAATTCATGTATTTTTAAAATGGAAAATAGTGGGAATCGAATCACCATGGTGGGTATGTTTTAAAGAATAACATCCCGTTTTATTTAAAACCATCATCACTTACAGCGTGCCAAAAATCAAGTCCTTTGCAACTATTTTAACCTGCACTGAAATCTTAGAGATGCCAAGTAAAAAGTCTTTAGGAACCGTAGCAGATGTTCTCAGCTTGGTCAGGGCAAGGTAGACTGCCTGGACTCTTCCTGCTGAGTACAGGCCACAGGATTCCTTCACCTTTCTCCAAGGCAGACCCATCGGCTCTCAGCTCACGCAGGGAACCTGTGGGTCCAAGTAACGTTGCAGAGACAGCAAGTGCAGCTCTGGGAGAGCGCAAAGCCAAAACTCCCTCTTTCTGAGCAAGTGCTCTGAAGCCAGACGTTGGGGTTTCAATCCCGGGTCGGCTTCCTAGGAGTTGTGTGCTCTCGAAAAACGTTGTCAACCTCTTCGTGCCTTAATTTCCTCATTTGTAAAACGGCTTATTATGAGTATTAAGTGACTTAATGAATGCAGAGCATCGAAAACAGCGAACGCGAAGAGCGCCGGAGCGCGCTGGCGGCCAGCGTGGCGGCTCCGCGAGCCCGGGCGGTGCCAGTGCCGAGCCCCAGGATGCCCGGCCGGCAGCGGGGCCTTCCCGCTCCTCCGACCACCCCGCCGGAGGCCACCCGACCACCCCGGCCAGGGGCGCGGAGCCTGACAGTCTGGAGAGGCGCAGCCCCTTCGCCGCGGCAGCATTTACACGAGGGTGCCTGTAGCGCGGCGCTGTTTGAAAATTAAAAAAAAATACATTTTTTTAAGAAGTTAATAAAACCCTATAATTATGTTCCACTGTGTTCTTTCCACACTGCACGAAGAGCGCAAAGATAGCGTGAGGAAAAACATGAGCGTTTGTTCGAAAAAGTCAACAGATACGCCCCGGGCGCTGATGACCTCTCAGGCCCTCAGCCCTCCAAGCTCCAAACTCCGAGAGCCCAAGGACTCGGCCCGAGGACCTCCGCGTCGCGAAGCTCCCCGCTGCCTCCGCATCCGGGAGCTTCTCGGACGCCAGCGGGAGCGCGCACGCCAGCTCCGAGACCGGAAGGTGCCGTGAGGTCACGTGCCGGCGCGCCCCCGCCGCGGCGGGCTCTAGGCGGAAGTGAGGTTGGAGCTCGGCAGCTGCGCAGCGTTGGCGGGGAGCGCGGGCTGCGAAGAGGCGGACCGGAGCGAGCGGGGCGAGCGGGAACGCGGGCCGGGGAGGCGGCGGCGGCAACCGGGGCCTCGCGGCTCAGCCCCGCATCGGAGCAGGCCTCCGCGGCGCGCGCCCCTCGCCGAGCCCGACCCCCGAGCCCGCTCCGGGCCGGCGAGCGCTGGTCATCGAGGCCCAGGCCGCCGCCGCGGCGCGGTAAGTGCGGGCGGGGCACTCGAGGGGCTCGGCGGAGGCTTGCGCTGCCGGAAGTGCGGCGCTTTGTGCGGCCGACTTGGGCGGCGCCAAGGTCGGGCCCGCGGCGGTGCTTTGTCCCGCGCTGGGCCGGGTGGACTGGTGAGGCCCGAGGGAGGCGGAGCTGGGCGACCGGGCGCTAGGGCAGGTGCGGCGTGGGCGGCGGGGACGCTGCCTGGGGGCCGGTGAGAGGGGCATTCGTTGCACAAGAATGTTCTCTGGGTCTTTTTAAGATCCTGGTGATCAGATCAGGAAAATGAACAAGAAATGGGGAAGCAGTGGGGTGGTGTTTCTGTAACTTAGGTTTAAGGTTCTTAGGATTTTCATCATTTCCAGTGTGTAAACTATTCAACTTTGTCTACTCACAGAGTAAACATTATTCCATTTGACCGGCAAAAGCTTAGCTTGAACGGGTTCAGTGTTTTCTTCAGAAAGGACGTGTCGTGGCCCATTCTGGGTTAACTTTGAGAGAGAAATGCGCCTTTACAACGTACCCCCAAACGGGGTCGTCGTCTTTTATAGTGTATATAAGCATGTGTCTAATGGATTGTATGAGTTAATGCTTCATTAAAGTCATACATAAAAGTATTTTGTAGTGTTTTGCCAAGCAAAACAATTTTTTAAATGAAAAGCTATGTCTAGTTTTCTCTCCTTAAGTTCTCAAATCATCCTTGTGTAATATCAGATGATTTTTTCAAATAGTCTATGAAAAACTTGACAATAATAGTAGGGACACATTTTAGAACTTTGGTAAATAAGTAGTGGGTTATTTTTGCTTTGACAGCCAAGAATTGAACAATTAAAGGCTAATTTTTCTACTGTTGAAGGTACTGTGCTGCACACTGCGAAGTTTTTTTTTTGTCTCTTTTAAGCTTTATAAATCGGGCTTGCTTTAGTACGAGTGTTCACATAGTTACTTTTATTTAGTCGCGCTTGTGACTAAAGGCAGGCTTTAAGAGTTGGAGACTGTAGGCTTCCTCTAGGTTCTGTGCTGCAGTCACTGGACAGGCCGAGCAGGTAGCGTCCCCTCTTCCTGTCTCCAGCCCTTGGGAATAGTGGAAAGATTGGGCTGTGTGTAAGGCAAGTGCCTGCAACCCAGGAGGAAGGAGGAAGCACCATCTGCTGCTGTTGCTATTACTGCCTCTGCCCTCCTATCAGGCCCTGATATACTTGTTAGGATTTTTAGTTAGTATTCTGCTCTACAACTGCCTTTCAGTTCACTTCCATTTTAAGGTTAGACAGAATTGTGATGTCAAAATTATTTGAATTTTCAAACATGGGGAAAAGGTGTAGGGTAATGCCACAGAGGTAGAGGATTAGAAGTATTAAAAAAGAAAACAAGTGCAATTAAAGAATATTTTAAGTTTTTTTTAGGTTCTGTAGTTTACAGGCAAATTTTTGTCTACCAGACTTGTTTTATGTAAACAGCTTCTTTTCCTGGATCAGTTCAGAGCAATTTTAAAGCAACAGTACACCAGTGTACTAGAGTTAATGGTTACTTTTCTTGTGTCTGTGTTCCACTTTATGTCTGTATCACTGAAGTCTCTCCAGTTGTTCTGTGCAGAAAAATGTGAATTTTGCAATAGATTGCAAACCTTGATAGTGAAGGTAGAGTTTGGGGGAGTTTAGAATTTTATCTTATTATATATTCTTGATGTTATCAGATGTTACCGAGAATTTCCAGTTTAGATTGTATTAAAGGGATTTATCTTGTATATTGCTGAGAGAGAATTTAAGCCCCTCGACATTAGTTTTCTTGATATGAAATACTAAGACAAGGCCTTTCAAGTTTTAGAATTACTATTTCGTGTGGGAACTTTGTTTAGGTCATGGTGTATTTTGAGACTAGAGAAAGTAGTACAGTGATGGGTCTTATATGGGTCTTTCCCTCTGATTATTATTGGATTTTCAAATTGAGAAATTTTTGCTGTCATCTTCTTTTTTAAAGGTAAATCTGAGGCTTAACTTATTTTGCTGCAGGTGTCAAACCACCCATAGGGATTCTGACATTTGAGTCATTACAAATGAGAAACTTAAGAAAAAAAAGTGATACCCTTAGGATCTAGCCTTGGCATCGTGATCTTCCGCCCACACCGAATCAGACTGGGAAATCGGTGGTTTTTGGGTGGCCAGTGGCACTAGAATCCAGGCAGAGTGGTGATGGTGGGTTTTTTCCTTAATTTTTCATTATTTAAAAAGTATAAAAACACAGCGTACAGCCATATACCCAATATCTCAATCCCTTTTATGTAGAAATACTGTAAATTACGACTTCATGTCATTTTTATCCTTACATAGTTTAATACGTACTTCTAAAAATTGATGCATCTTTACATAACCAAAATACTGTTATCACATGTAACAAAATTAATGTTTGTTTAATGCCATTTGATACCTAGCCCATATTCATTTGTATCCTCAAATCCTTAAAATAACCTTTTTACAGTTTTTTCTGTCTTAAAACAAGGATCCAAACAAAAGTGTTTTATAGCCTTTATTAAATCTGTCTTAATCTAGGACTATCCTTCTCTCCACCTTCCACCTTTTCCCAGACCATTGACTTAGTGAAGAAACTGGACCCCCTTGTCCTCTAGAATGCCCTCCTTTTGGCTTTGTCTGCTTGCTTCATGGTGTTCAGCATATTCCTCTAACTCCTGCCCTTTTTTGTAACCTGGGAGGTAGATGTATAGGCTGCATTGGATTCAGATTTTAGTGTTTTAGTCGCAGTACACCTCAGATGATGCAGAGTAATTCCATCATATGAGGATGCAGATAATAAGTAGTTTGACTGTTAGTGATATTAAGATTGGTCAGTGGGTTCAGCGTTCATATCCACTAATCAATAACAGGTATGTTTCAACAATTCTGAATTAGATTTTAAATAAATGTCTCAACTTCATATTTATTGCTACGAAGAGTCCTGTATTTTCCATTGGACAGTTCTTTTATTAAAGAACATTCAGGAAATGTTTATGAGCTATCTCTGGACCAAGCACTAGTGAGATGCAGAGGGACAGGGCTGAATAAGATATTTTCCCTGCCCTTGAGGCTCACAGTCTTTGGGGAATCTCTCATCATATGAACAAGTAATTTAAAAAGCTGTATGACAGTTGTTCACAGAAGTTGTACAAACATTTTCTTTTGTTAATCCTGTTATATTTTTAACCTATAATTTTAAATTATGACTTCTTAATCACTTTAGGAAATAGTTATTATTAGCCTCTTGGGAAGTATAAGTGCTTTCAGGAAACGTAACTTCTGGTTAGTTTGGAACTTATGGTATTTAGAATTCAAATGCAATTTTATACATTTTTTAGTGGAAAATGTGGAGTAGGATTGTATTGCTGTTTTAGATGTAAGTCAGGTCATGAAAGGAGAGCCTTGTGGTATTCAGTGCTTCATTGGAGTTGTCTGCAGTTCCTGGCTGTTATGAATAATGCTGTTATAAACTTTCATGTACAGGTTTTTGTATGGATGTATGTTTTCACTTGTCTTGGGTATATACCTAGGAGTGGATTTGCCAGGTCAAATGGTAATTCCTGTGTTTAACTGCTACGCTACGCTGTTCATCAGCTTCATGGCCTACCAGGTGACATCTCCTGCTCAGCCCCACATTTAAGGGTCTCCACATGGTTTCAGTCTCACCTATGTCTCCATAATCATCTTTGCTGATTCCCTACATGTAACCTAATCTCCAACAAGCCCAGTTGTAGTGTCCCTAAAGAGTGCATCTTGCATTTTCTAATTTCTGTGGCATTTCAAGATCCTACCTGTTTAGAGCTTATTGGAAACAGTACCTCCGTAATCCAAGTTATTCCTGACCGTTCCTTTCTTCCTCCTTGAATTTTTGCTCTCCTCACTCAACCCTCAGAACACTGTATTCCTTTATGGCACTTAACACCCTTTGGCCTGAATCACCATTATTTATGTCTTCTGTCTTACAGGCCTGTGTTGTCCAGTACAGTAGCCATCACCTACATGTGACTGTTCATTTAAAATTAAAGTTAAACATGTAGTTCCTTGGTCGTGCTAGCCATATTTCAGGTGTTCAGTAGCCATTAGTGACTACTCTGTGTGGACAGATCAGACATACATTTCCATCTTCACAGAAAGTTCTGTTGGACAATACTTTTCTAGATTGTAAACTCAGAGCAGGGACTGCGACTTTTTCTCCCCTGTGGCCTTTGCGTAGTGCTTTACTTATCTTGAATTCAATTAAGAAAATGAAATTAGATCCTGGCACAGAATAGAGAAATAGAGTTTTGTGAAGTATTCACTTCTCCAGAGATGAGAGTCGAACCAGAGAAGTAGATGAAATATGTGAAGACCTCCACATCCTTATGTTGTAGGTCCACCAAAAATGGGTTAAAAGTGCAGGAAAATGGGGATTGGCAGTTACCAATTTGTTTATTCTTTTTTTTTTTTTTTTTTTTTTGCGGTACGCGGGCCTCTCACTCTTGTGGCCTCTCCCGTTGTGGAGCACAGGCTCCGGATGCGCAGGCTTAGCGGCCATGACTCACGGGCCCAGCCTCTCCACGGCATGTGGGATCTTCCCGGACCGGGGCACGAACCCGTGTCCCCTGCATCGGCAGGCGGACTCTCAACCACTGCGCCACCAGGGAAGCCCACCAATTTGTTTATTCTTAAACTGTGGTGTAAAATACAATTGATTCTCATGTCTACTTCCTATGCCTTCCTATCCTTGTTTCTTTGTAGTTTGTTCTGTAGATCTGCATTGTCCAGGGTGGTAGCCTCTAGCCACACGTGACTATTTAGATTTAGATTGAAGTTAAATAAACTAAGAAATTGGATCCTGTTCTAACCACATTTTTCAGGTGCTCAGTGTTTACTTGTAGCTAACGGATGGTATATTGGACAGCACAGATAGAGAACATCTTCATCCTTGTAGAAAGTACTGTTGCACAGCACTGATCTAGACTTCTCTCTTAGCTGTGGTTCTGGATGTCATGGCTTCAAAAAGTATCTCTGCCTTTGGTTTGGAAGTTAAAGAAATAAGATAATTACTTAGGTAATGAGTATCAATATCAATCACTGATATCTCCAATTTATTTCGACTTTAGAACTTGTTACAAAGGCTAAGGACTTGACCAGGTATAGTTTCTACTGAACTGCTTGGTTGTAAATATTCTGAGTCAGGTGAGCTGAAAATATGAAGTGGTTTGTTTTTGCATTTTGCCTTTGTAATGGAATTTGATACCTAGAGTGTTTTGAGGTGCATGTGTTTTTTAGAAAGTCAGCAGGTAGTTGCACCTTTTTGTGTGTAAGACATTGTTATTGGGGCTGAAGTTACTGCAAATAGGGCTAAGTTCCAGTTCCCTATCTACATTCTAGCTGAGGATGTGGTGGGGAAGGCAGACACTAAAGCAAATACATGTACATTTTATGTTTTTCTTTTGTTTCTTTTCTTTTTTTTTGGCCATGCCACACAACTTGCAGGATCTCAGTTCCCCAAACAGGGATTGAACCCCAGCCACGGCAGTGAAAGTCCAGAATCCTAACCACTATGCCACCAGGGAACTGCCTGTTTTTCTTTTTAAATAGACTTTTTTTTTAAAGAGCAGTTTTAGGTTCACAGCAAAACTGAGCAGAAAGTGCAGAGTTCCCATATACCTGTTCCCCTCCCATTGCTGTTTTATTTTTAAATTTAAGATCCCCATTGTCCTTACTGCCACGTAAGTCAGGGAATACTGAATAGTCTTAATTTAGCTCACACTTTAAGAATACACTGGGTGATAAAAAATTCAGAGGATGGGATAAAACCATGGTTGTAGCTGTGCAAGTTCTTGAACTTTTCAGGCAAAAAAGGTTGGGAATTGGGCTTCCCTGGTGGCTCAGTGGTTGAGAGTCTGCCTGCCGACACAGGGGACACAGGTTCATGCCCCGCCCCGGTCCGGGAAGATCCCACATGCCTGGAGCGGCTGGGCCCGTGAGCCATGGCCGCTGAGCCTGCACGTCCGGAGCCTGTGCTCCACAACAGGAGAGGCCACACAGTGAGAGGCCCGCGTACCGCAAAAAAAAAAAAAAAAGGTTGGGAATTATAGAATGGGTTAATAGAGTTGCTGGGCTGTGCTAATTTGTCTTTTTTTAGGAAATAGATATATATTTAACCTAAGTTATTTCAGAAATAGACAAAAGTGCAAAGCGAACACTAAACCATCCCATCTAGAGGCAATCACTGTTCATATTTTAATTTCCTCCCAGACTTTTTTTCTGTTTGTGCTAGAGGTGCACATGCTTATATGTGTAGGTGCAAATTTGGGAGCATACTGCATTATAGTATTGTACTGTTTTTTTCCCCAATTACCATGATATCAATCTGTATTTTTAAACACTTTAAAAAGCAGCTGCATGCTATTTCATGCTCTGGATAGATCTGGTTAAGACTGTTCTCTGTTATAAGGACATTTAGATTATTTATAGATATTTTTTCACAGTTTTAAGCAGGGACACAGAGAACACTTTTTTCCCTTAGCTTCTGATGGACCGAAGAGAGTTATAAAGGAAAGCCTGTAGTGTCCTAGTGGGCACCCATTAGGACTTTGGCGTTCCTTTTCTGTTCTCTGTTGGTTGGCAGCAGCGTGAAATGCCTCGTTTTATTATATACTAGAGAAAGGACTCTTGTTCTTTTGAGACTGATGATGGAGAAAAACCTGAGAACAAAAGTGCTTGGCTAAATCACTTTTTTTCCCTTTTTAGTTCTTGAAATCATGAATCCTGTTTATAGCCCGGGTTCTTCTGGGGTTCCCTATGCAAATGCCAAAGGAATTGGTTATCCAGGTAAGCAAGTAAAATTTTGTTTCCATTATTGAACTTTGAACACGTGGTGAATTTCTGTGTCACTAAGAATGCTTTCGATGGACAAACCCAGCTCAAGTGGCTTAGATAGGGAAGAAAATGTATTGGCTCACGGAATTGAAAAATCAGGAGCTTGGTCTGGCTTTGGTCAAAGGCTGATCTGGTGGCATCAAGGGTGGGGATTGGCGTCTAGTTTCTCTGCTTCCTGTGCTCAGCTCCGCTTCCTCAGTGTCCTCTCCGTGTGGGTCCCTTTCTGACCATTGTGGTTCTGTGGTGCTCAGCCCCTCCCTTGGCTGTAAGTCTCTTCACCTGGCTCTGGCTCTCATCTTGTTCCTTCCATGCCAGCACCCGGGGCCAGGAGGGGAGTCTACTGATGAATTTAGGCCTGAGTTGTGTTCCCCACTTCACTGAAGTCTGCTAGTCCAACATGGGCTGTGATGGAGGGGGTGAAGCACAATTTGGGGGAATAGGAGTTGGTGGTCAAAAATAGCAAATTGTCGTCCTAATTGAAAGGAATAGTTATTTGTAGTATTACAATTGTGGGTTTAGGTGATATGGTGGAACAGATACTCTTAAAACCCCGTTGCTAAAAACCCCTGGGAAGTTAAATAAAACATTTCAAAAACGTTTAACTGAACTTGCAAGAAAGTAAGAGATTTCTGCTGCTGAATATGAAAACGACAAAAACCAGAGCATTGGGCCATTGAGTTGATGTGCCTGTCCTAGGGGCATTTATTATTTGTGGGTTTTAGCAACCTATTTGGGGACAGAAATTGAGGCCTTTGGCCCTTGTAAGGCTGGGAGTTGGAGTGGGACCCCTCATCAGTCTGATTCCTCCAGAGGATGATACTCACATTGGAGAGGTAGACTAAACAATCCATGCACTGGCTCCACGGGGAAGTTCAGTTTCTGCTTGGGCTCTGGGAAGGGAGAACCCTTTTCTAAGAATTTGTAACTATTCAGGGATGTTTCAGGCTCTACTTTGAATTACTTGTCCTTCCCAGGAGGTCCATACATCGAGAAACTAACATAAAAAAAGTCTCTAGGCGGCACTATTCTCTGGAGCACCTGACAACAGCAGGTGCAGAACTGCTGTGGAGGCAGATGTTCTCAACCCAGGTTGTGTGGGTTTCCCACAAAGTTCTGCCTGTTAACAAGTCAAAATTATTACAGAACACTGTGATGTTATTCGTCATGTCAGAGTCACCAGTCATGATAGACAGCAGGAACAAAACAGGTAAAAACCATATCACACAAGCATGTTTAGAATTACTGAAGATGCAAAAGAAAGAATCATATCGAAAAGAACCAGCTGGAACTTAAATGGAAAAAAAAAGGCATTTGAACAAAATTCAAGTTAAGCTGCAGATAAAACACTGCTAAAGGGAGGACCAGAATGCAGTATAAGGAAAGGGGGAAACAGACTGGTTAAGAAATAGAGGTGTTAGGATGAGAAGTTTTGAGGAGAATTAAAAGGTGCAGAAGGACCAAGTAGAGAGACTAGAAGAAAAGGAGTGCCAGAATTTTCCAGAATTGATAAAAGGTGATTTAGTGATAAGGCCTACTGTCTTTAACGAATTAACACTAGTTTAAACAGAAGGCTAAATAGCTGAAGAGAATCCTGTGTAAATCTGAAACCAGGGAATAGGCAAAACCTGATGGTATTAGCATTACCTATAATGAAACATTGGTTGCCTGTCATACCAGTTCTGTGCACTTTTTAAAATTTTATTTTTTAACATCTTTATGGGAGTATAATTGCTTTACAATGGTGTGTTAGTTTCTGCTTTATTACACAGTGAATCAGCTATACATATACATATATCCCCATATCTCCTCCCTCTTGCGTCTCCCTCCCATGTGCACTCTTTTAGGGGTTTTTTGGGTCTTAAAATTACATTTAAAAGAAAATTTCTGCAACTTTAAATCTGTTTAAAATGTTATCGTTTCTTCTTATTTTATCCATTTCTTTATACCTGTCCTAACTATTTTCTTGGTTTTAGTATTTTAGTCTCCTTGACTTTCATAAAACTCTCTAGATCAGCAAGGGTTTAGTGTAGGAACTAGTAACCACTCTAGGTATTTCGAATGGGAGTGGGAGTTAAATAATGTGCCTACAGAATTTTGAGGCTAGCATAACTTCAGTACCAAAAACTAACGAGACATTACAAGGAAAGAAAGTGCTTTTATACCATTTTATACTTTTATACTAGTAAACGGAGAGACTTGTCCATAACTTTCTAAAATTTACATTTAATGGGAAAAAAGAAACACTTCCCAACAACTTCATCTTTTAATTGTAGTAATATGGTAACTGACATATGGTCAGCCCTTCATATCCGTGGATTTTGGGTATTGTGTCCTGGAACCAATACCCCTAGGATACTGAGGAATGACAATAATTGGGTTCATATGCACCATCTTACTGTTATTTTCTAATTGATAGCACCTGGGTTTTTTGTTTTGTTCACTTTCTTCTTTTGGATTAACCAAGTATTTTTCATTAAATTTTTCCTTCTTTTAATTTTTGAAAAATTCTTTTGCTATTTAGTGATGACTCTAAAGATTACAGCACTTTTTGCTCCCCCTCCCCTCCCCCCTCCCCTCGTCCCCTCCGCTCCCCCTCCTTCCCTCCTCCCTCCACTCCTCCCTCCCCTTCTCCCTCCCCTCCTCCCCCCACTTCTCCCTTCCCTCCTCCCTCCCCTCCTCCCTCCCCTCCTCCCCTCCTCCCTCCTCCCTCCCCTTCTCCCTCCCCTCCCCCTCCCCTCCTCCTTCCCTCCTCCCCTGCCCCTCCTCCCTCCCCTCCTCCCTCCCCTCCTCCCTCCCCTCCTCCCTCCCCTCCTTCCTCCCCTCCTCCCTCCCCTCCTCCCTCCCCTCATCCCATCCCCATCCCCCTCTTCCCTCCCCTCCTCCCTCCCCTCCTCCCTCCCCTCCCTCCCCTCCTCCCTCCCCTCCCTCCCCTCCTCCCTCCCCTCCCTCCCCTCCTCCCTCCCCTCCTTCCTCCCCTCCTTCCTCCCCTCCTCCCTCCCCTCCTCCCTCCCCTCATCCCATCCCCATCCCCCTCTTCCCTCCCCTCCTCCCTCCCCTCCTCCCTCCCCTCCCTCCCCTCCTCCCTCCCCTCCCTCCCCTCCCCCTCCCCTCCCTCCCCTCCCTCCCCTCCCCCCTCCCCTCCCCCTCCCCTCCCCCTCCTCCCCTCCCCTCC
The DNA here is from genome assembly GCF_964374135.1 of Grampus griseus. Lineage (NCBI taxonomy): Eukaryota > Metazoa > Chordata > Mammalia > Artiodactyla > Delphinidae > Grampus > Grampus griseus. Next base: position 111,814,447 of record NC_139001.1, read on the forward strand.
CCCCTCCCCTCCCCCTCCTCCCCTCCCCTCCGCTCCTCCCCTCCCCCTCCCCCATCTCCCCTCATCCCCTCCCCATCCCCCTCGTCTCTCCCTCCTCCCCTCCCCTCCTCTCCCCTTTTACTGCATGTCTGCTAGCAGTGAATTTTGTTTTAGTTTGTGAAATGTTTTTATTTTGCTTTCATTTTTGGAACATATTTTTGATGAGTCTGTTGGTTTTCTGTGGCTGCTATAACAAATTGCTACAAAGTTTGTGGCTTAAAAACCACAGAAACTTATTCTCTCACAGTTGTGGGAGGCAGAAGTCCAAAATTCAGGTGTTGGCAGGGCCTCATACCCTCTGGAGGCTCGAGGTAAGAATCATTTCTTGCCTCTTGAAGTTTCTGGAAGCTTTCAGCATTCCGTGACATGAATAGCCTTGTGGCAGCATCACTCCGGCTTCTACTTCCATGGTTACATCATCTCCTCCTCGTCTGTGTTTCATATGCAGACACTTGGCGTTGGGTTTAGGCCCCCACTACCCGTAATCCATGATGATCTTATCTGAAGGTCCTTAACTTATGTCTACAAAGACTCTTTTTCCAAATAAGGTAACATTTATAGGTTCCAGGGATTTGATGATGTATCTTCTGGGGGGGGCGGGGTTTGCCTACCATACTGAGTATACAGTTTTAGGTTGGCTGTTATTTTCTCTCAGCACTTTAAAGGCAGTTGTATTGTCTTCCCGTTTCTGTCAGAATTATTTTTGTTTCTTTGGAGTTAGTATATCCCTTCCCTCCCCCCTGACCCCCGACCCCGCTGCTTTTAAAATATCTTTGTTTTTACTGTGAAATGGCTAGATGTGATTTTCTTTGTGTTTATCTTTGCTTAGTGCTCACAGAGCTGCTTGACTTTGGCTTGATTGTTCAGAGGGCGGTAGAAGGAAGAAATGGGGAGGAAAAAATATCTCCTCTGAAGTGAAGGTAGTTTTTCCAGAAGAGTGGGCTTTAGTCGCACTTTAAGGAGAACACTTTTAAATAGCTTGGAGAGCTCAAAACTGCTGTTTAGGGAACTGAAAGCCAAATGAGCCAAGAACAACATTTAAAGGAAAACCGTGGCACAGCAGCCGGAGGGTGAGGAGTTGTCTCCAGATGGTTCTGAGCACAGGGGTGAAGAAGCAGGGCTCCTCCCAGAGGCACGGAAAGTCTCGGGCATCCGGCTCAGCGGCAGAGGGCAGGGGCTGGGGGGGGGGTTCTCTCTCAGGGTCTCCCGGGGCACTCACCCCTCCCAGCCCCACCCCACTACTGCCTTCACCCTTCCTCCCTCCACTTGCGAAACCCAGGGGCAGCTTGAGCCCCCAGCGACCCTCTCAGCAGCCCAGATTCTCCCCCAGAGCCTGGCAAGTTCTAGGACTGGAAGCCAGGCTAACAAGGCCGGCGCCAGAGGTGCAGTCGGGCCTGGAAAGAGTGTGTGGCGGGCACTGGAGCCTTAAAGCCCACCCACATCCTTCAAGAGGAGGGAGGAACGCATCTTTCTAACAGTACTTCTCAGGGGTCACCGTGCTCCCCACCCCATGGTGATCCATGCTCACTTGACACAGACCACCTCCTAATTGTCCCCCTCAATTCCGCCCGAAGGGGTCCTCTGACAGGGGTCTGTGACAGCGTGGGTCAAGACCTCTTTAGTCAGCTGAGGCCAATACTTCAGGGGTCCCTCCAGTCCCCTCCCTGTCGTTGTGGTGTCCCGTCCTCCCCCCCCCATACTTTATCTAATAGAGGAAGGAGTGCAGTCAAAGGACCTGCGAGCCTGTGGGTGAGTTTTAAGCCCGAAAGCCCGAGATGCAATTAAATATTATTGGAACCTACTGTAAGGTGGGGGAGGGGAGGCTAGGAGGCTGCGTCCCACCGCAGTGGGTCCAGCTCTGGGACCCTGCACCCCCGCATCCCCTCCCTTGCTTCCCCGACTTCAGCAGCAGGAGCTCCGCAACCCCACCCAGTCCTTTGCAGCTCCCCCTCCTGGATTCCCTGCCGGATGCACAGGTTGGCCCCTCCCCACCCACTGGCGGAGCACTGGAGGGCAGGGGTTAGACGAGGGACCAAAGGGACCAAAGCTCCCCGCACGGCTCTTCTAAACAGCAGGGGCGGCTTGGAGCAAACCTGAGCTCTAGTTTTCTAAGTCATAAGAAATACACAATTTAAAGACCTTGTTGGCTGACTGCAGTCTGTGGATCACCCGTGGTCTGTGTTATCAGTTTATCTTTTTCTATTTCACTCATAAGGTCCTGTGTCTTGCCATTCCTAGTGTTTTTTTCATGGAATGTAATAAACAAGTGTATTAAAAATTATAGGTAATCCGGTTGATATCTTCCTTTGTTAACCACACAGCACGTTGCTTGATCTTTTTTTTCCCCCCAGCTTTACTGAGGTATGATTGATAAATAAAAACCGTATATATTTAGGTTGTACAACATGGGTTTTTTTAAGGTGTATGTGATGATTTAATGTATGTATATGTAGTGAAATGATTACCACGATTAAGTATCTCCAAATATCATCACATTGGGGATTAGGGTTTCAACATGTAAATTTTGGAGGGGACACAGACATATCATGCTCCCAGGCCAACTATGTCCATATATTCTAATTTCGCCTTTGTTGCACGAGGGTATCGGACCCTGAGATGGAGTTAGGAGTTCAGACGTTGTGGGGGTGGGTAACGCTTGTAAGGATCTGGTGGGGTGGAAGCAGTACTGGGTGTGGGAGCCTGACCCGAGTGTGCAGTGTCAGCGGGCTCATTGGGGAGCCCTGGGGCGGCACTGGCAGTTAGAGGAGGCCTCGGCAGGCAGAAGTGGCCCTGCAAAGCCCTGCTGCTGAAGGCTCTCCTCCCACATCCTCCTCCCCACAGCCGAACGGCAGGTTGTTTTCTGGAATCGAGATGCAGGTGGTTGTGGTCACTTGGCTTTGTCAGTTCTTGATTGTTCCCTGTCGGTTCGCCTTGTTCTTATTTGTATTTTATAATACATAGTACTGCTGCATAACCCTTCATCTTGTGGGGGTTTCCATAGTTTTATTCAACCAGTTCTTTGCATGGGTATGTTGTTTGAAGTCTTTTGCTATTCCAGTAATACTGCAGTTGATAGTGTTTGTGAAAATTATCTTCAGGGTGGATTCCTTGAGGTGGGATTGCCAGTGGAGAGAGTAAATGCAGATGATTTTTTTTTCCTGTTATTCTTTTTAAAAATTTTTATTTTATATCGGAGTATAGTTGATTAACAATGTGTTTCAGGTGTACAGCAAAGTGATTCACTTATACATATACATGTATCTATTCTTTCTCAAATTCTTTTCCCATTTAAGTTATTACAGAATATTGAGCACAGTTCCCTGTGCTATATAGTAGGTCCTTGTTGCTTATCTATTTTAAATATAGCAGCGTGTACGTGTCATCCCAAACTCCCAATCTATCCCTCCCTCCTACCCTTCCCCCCGGCAACCCTAAGTTCTTTCTCTAAGTCTGTGAGTCTGTTTCTGTTTTGTAAATAAGTTCATTTGTATCTTTTTTTTTTTAGATTCCACATATAAGCGATACCACGTGATATTTGTCTGAGCGATACCACATGATATTTGTCTTTCTTTGCCTGATTTACTTCACTTAGTATGATAATCTCCGGGTACATCCATGCTACTGTAAATGGCATTATTTCATTCTTTTTAATGGCTGAGTAATACTCTGTTGTAGGTATACCACATCTTCTAACGCAGATGTAATTTTAAAGGTACTGCCAATTTCCCTTCTTGCGTAGGATTTTTACTGCTTTGCACTCCTACCAGAAGGGTGTGAGACTGTTGTTTACCCCACAACCTTGCCAAGAAAGCATGTCCTCAGCTTTTGGATTTGTGCCAGCCTGAAGTTAGAAATGGTAGTTGGCAGTTCTCTCTGTCCATGTCTTCCGTTTTCTTTTGGGTTTTTGTTTTTTTAACTTTAAAAGTTACTTATATATTAAGTGTACTTTCCCTTTGTCTACATAATTTGCTAGTATATTTCTTGTAGAAAGCTAAGTTTTTTTTACACAGCTAGTGGTATTTAAGTTTTTGTTTTTATGAAGTGATTGGGATTTGGGATCACTTCCAACCTCTTGCAAGAGGGGGAGTCTGGGCAGTGTAGTTTTTAGCTTGCCAGCCCCTGCCTGCCGGAAAGGAGGTAGAGTCGATGTTGGAGGAGACAGTCCATGGTACTCGCCAAGGGGCATTTTCAGGAGGACAGTACTGTGACTGGGAAGATGGACAGGAGTGGGAGGGAGCAGTGGTTCTCAACCATGTTGATTTGGAACCCTGCAGGTTAGAATTTTCTGGAGGGATTACAGCTTCTCACAACGATTTGTGTAGGTAGTAGACTAGCAAACCTGGGTCATCTTGGCTCTGTGCCCTGAATGTAGAGAAGGCTCTTTAAGGCCCCATTGTCGCGTGGTGAATGGATCGAGCTGAGAGCTGTGAGGGACGTGGAGCGAATAACTGAGGCCCCTCTCTGGTTTTTTTTTTTTTTTTTTGCTGTACGCGGGCCTCTCAGTGTTGCGGCCTCTCCCGTTGAGGAGCACAGGCTCCGGACGCGCAGGCTCAGCGGCCATGGCTCACGGGCCCAGCCGCTCCGCGGCATGTGGGATCTTCCTGCACCGGGGCACGAACCCGTGTTCCCCTCATCGGCAGGTGGACGCTCAACCACTGCGCCACCAGGGAAGCCCGCCCCTCTGGCTTTGGCTGAAACACTAATGTCTTTCTTGATGGTTCTGTTGTGTTCACGTGATCAATTAGTGGTTGTAGTTTAGTCTTATTAAGAATTCCTCATTTGTGTTAATAAAGGTCAGGTTGCTTGCAAACGGAATGTGTGATTAGATTTTTCCCAGTTCCATTTGTGTATGGTGCTGGTTAGAGCCCGTTTAGCATGTGAAGCTTGCAACACTCTTATTACTCTTGCTAAGTAATAAATTAGGCGATTAGAATCGAAAATAAAACTGCCAGAAGAATTGAGAGTTTTCTGACTTCAGCTTAGGATATATATTTTTTTTACTTCATTCTAATTCAGTTTCTGTCAAATAAATTTAGAAAGTTGTAAGCATTTATACTCTTAGGTTTAAAAGACTCGTTTATGATTGTGACCCATCACAGCTCTGAGGAGAGGAGACAAGTAGAGACCACCTGCTCAGCACCCATAGCGCTGTTGGGCTCCTGAAGTCAGTCTGGGGGTTGTGGTGAAGAAGCTGAGGACAGCTGGGTCTGTGGGAGCCCTGGTTTTAAAATCACATTGTTTTTTCTTTTTTCTACAGCTGGTTTCCCCATGGGCTATGCAGCAGCAGCTCCTGCCTATTCCCCCAACATGTACCCTGGAGCGAATCCTACCTTCCAAACAGGTAAGCAGGCCATATGTGCTGGGTGGCAAAAGTGCTTTGTCCATGTGGCTGGGGGAGAATGTCAAGTGGATGGATTTTGAGAAGGGTGGTTATAGAATTGGGATTTGGGGTTGAAATGATTTATTGGTTCATAAAATTAGGCTTCTTAATAAGTACAATAAAAGCTTAATTCTTATTGCACATAAAGCTTTGTATCAGTATATTGCATTTCTGGTGTCCTTCCACAACACGGATCTTCATTCCATCATAGCTTGTTACAGGTAACTAGTTGTGCCAGAACATGTATGTATTTATGAAATAGTGTTGATTATTAGAAACTAAAGATCATGTTGCCATGTTAATAAGTAGAATTTCCATGTTGCTAACATTTTTAGAGATAACTGATTTCTCTCTAGAACTTGAGCACCTTGATTATGGCTTTAAAAGAAAGTTTTGTTTTCTATGTAAGGTGCATGAGAATAGTTTCCGATTTTAGAAATCAAGTGGTACAATTGAAAGTGGAATTTGTTTGGGTCTGGTCCTTGTAAAGACAGTTTTTTTTAATGGGACTTTCCTCTTTGAGCCTGCATTTTGGTGTTGGCTCATTCCAGGCTTTATTCACCCAGGATGGACTTTGTGATTCTGCTGCAGCAGTGGTGACCTACACTCTGACCTGAAGGCTCAGCCTCACGTGTCTGCCGGGGTGCTTCTTTGTCCCTCGGAACCCCTAGCCTCACATGGTTAACTTGACAGGAGAGGAGACAGCAGCAGTGTCCTTTTCCTGAGTTCTTCCAGTTTGATAATCATAAAATTCTTCCTTCCTTCCGTGGCCCTTCTGTCCATGACTCGCATTCCATTCCCACTCTGACTGCCTTTGTTCACCCTGTAGCTCACACCCAGAGAAAGACCTTCTTAGCTTGGTCTTCCTGCTCCCAAGCTTTCTCTCCTTGACTTCACGTTCCCTGCACTTACACCAGAGTAATGTTTGCAGTTATGATGGTTTCCCATGACTAAGACACAGTGAAGCCTAGAGTCCCAACTTTAAATCCCTAGCTCTTTGACACATTGACCTGTTCTTTCCAAAAGAGATTTTGTTTTGTTTTTGCATAGCTTTTATTCACACTCTTTCTCCCCCAAGAACTAGAGAACCTGCTACTTTGTGCCATCTTTTGGGATCTGTTATGGAACATCCCTTCCCTGGGACAAGCAGTATTATGTTATTACTCACTAGATTATTTAAGGGCCAAATGGCACCACCATCTCCTTTTGTGAAACATCTCATCTTGTTTAACTTTTTTAAAACAGCTCTCTGGAGGTCTGAATGATGTTCAGTAAACTGCATATATTTAAAGGGTACTTGATATGATGTATGCCACCTTCTCAGTCTAGAGTGAACATATCACTCATCCCCAAAAGTTTTCTCCTGCCCCTTTGTGACCTCACCTAGGCTCCAGGAAATCACTCATCTGTGTTCTCTCACTACAGATCATTTGTAGTTTCTAAAATTTTGTATAAGTGAATCATATTGAATGCCCTTTTTGGGGGACTGGCTTTCATTCAGGATAATTTTTGACATCCATGTTGTAGTGTATATCAGTAGTTCGTTTCTTATTATTGTTGGGTAGTATTGCATTGTACAGAAATAGCACAAATTGCTTACCCATTCACTGGCTGATGAACATTGGGACTGTGTGCAGTCTGAGGCTGTTACACATGAAACCGCTGTGAATACTTGTGTACATTCTTTTTGTGGACATACCCTTCCATTTCTCTTGAGTAAATACAGAGGAGTGGAGTGGCTGGCTCTTAAGGCAGGCGTATGTTTAACTTTGTAAGAAGCTGCCACACTTCCAAAGGAGTTGTGCTATTTTATGTTCCCACCAGCGGTGGAAGAGAGTTCAATTTCCTTTATATCTTTGCTAATACATGATATAGTCATTCTTTTTAATTTCAGCCATCCTAGTGAATATGTAGTGATATCTTACTGTAGTTTTAATTTGAACTTATCTAATGACTAATAATGTTGAACATCTTTTCGTGTGCCTGTTTGCCACTTGTGTGTCTTTGGTTAAGTGTTTGTGTACATCCTTTTCTGCCTGTCAGTTTTTAAGTTTTTTTTTATTGTTGGGTTTGAGAATTCTTTATTAGATATATGATTTGCAAATATATTTTCATAGTCTGTGGCTCTTCACAGTGTCTTTAAAAGAGCAAGAGTTTTTAAATTTAATGAAGTTCACTTTATCATCTTGTTCTTTTATGAATCACGGTTTTGGTATCGTTTCTAAGAAATCTTTGCCTAACCCAGCATCACAAAGGTTTTCTCCTAGAAGTTTTATAATTTTAGGTTTTACATTTAGGTTTATGACCTATTTTGGATTACTTTTTCTCTATGGTGGTAGGAATGGATTGAAGTTTATGTTTGCATAAGTATTCGTTGTTTTTTACTGTATGTGATCATGCTGCAGACAACCATAAAATGTCACTGTTCTAGAATTCTCCAGCGTAGCTCACTTGTACTCATTTTCTCTATGGAGTACAAATTGATGTAAAAATGTACTAAAAGCTTCCAACTTTCTTATTCTTTTACAAAAAGAGCCTCAGGTTTATTTGAGGCTGGTGAAGCCGTTTTCCTTGCCCAGGGTGTGAAGTGCTCCCCTGAAGGGAAAGTTTGGTGTTTATCGGGCTGGTGCTGGTGTCTGATAGTTTCCTCCTCTGGCCCACCTGTAGAACAGGTGCCATTCCTCTTCTCTCGCGTGTTTCCTTTCTTGTAGGGAGATGGGCCCTTTCTTGCCTCTTTTCCAAGACTGCTCTCAAGCTGTTCCTCTAACCCAGAAGCTGGGGCGGGCAGGTGGGAGTAGTGGTCTTGGTGGGAACAGTGGCTGCCAAGAGGGCCTGCCTTGTTGAAAGGGGTGTCCACTGATGGGTGCTGGATAGTGGTCGGCTGCCACACTGCTCGCCCAGCATTGCCAGATCTTCAGATTTTTAGGAGAAGCTGGGAATAAAGATGTATGTGAAATTTGTGAATGAAAAAGATAAAAGGCACTTGGAAGGTCCTGCCGGTGTCATGCAAGTGCTTGCAGCCACCTGATCTGAGTCTAGGCTACAGCTGTGCTCCCTTCTTTTTCTGGGATCCTCAGCATTTTCATAGCTTGAATTTTTTTTTTTTTAACATCTTTATTGGGGTATAATTGCTTTACAATGGTGTGTTAGTTTCTGCTTTATAACAAAGTGAATCAGTCATACATAAACATATGTTCCCATATGTCTTCCCTCTTGCGTCTCCCTCCCTCCCACCCTCCCTATCCCACCCCTCCAGGCTGTCACAAAGCACCGAGCCAATATCCCTGTGCCATGCGGCTGCTTCCCACTAGCTATCTACCTTACTACGTTTGTTAGTGTGTATATGCCCATGACTCTCTCTCGCCCTGTCACAGCTCACCCTTCCCCCTCCCCATAACCTCAAGTCCGTTCTCTAGGAGGTCTGCGTCTTTATTCCTGCTTTACCCCTAGGTTCTTCATGACATTTTTTTTCTTAAATTCCATATATATGTGTTAGCATACGGTATTTGTCTTTTTCTTTCTGACTTACTTCACTCTGTATGACAGACTCTAGGTCTATCCACCTCATTACAAATAGCTCAATTTCGTTTCTTTTTATGGCTGAGTAATATTCCATTGTATATATGTGCCACATCTTCTTTATCCATTCATCCGATGATGGGCACTTAGGTTGTTTCCATCTCCGGGCTATTGTAAATAGAGCTGCAATGAACATTTTGGTACATGACTCTTTTTGAATTTCGGTTTTCTCAGGGTATATGCCCAGTAGTGGGATGGCTGGGTCATATGGTAGTTCTATTTGTAGTTTTTTAAGGAACCTCCATACTGTTCTCCATAGTGGCTGAACCAATTCACATTCCCACCAGCAGTGCAAGAGTGTTCCCTTTTCTCCACACCCTCTCCAGCATTTATTGTTCATAGCTTGAATTTTTAAATTAACTTTTTCAGTGGGCTTTTTTTTCTTATGTGATGAGTAAGCCAAAATTGTCACTATAGAAAAATTAAACAAAATTTTTCTCCATTTCTGCTGCTTTCTCAATGTTCTGGTTCTCTCACCACCAGATTTTTGGACAAAGCTGATGTATTGTATAGGGGTTGTGTATGTAGCTTTTAAAGCACTTTTGCAGCCCTAACACTGCTTATTTCTTAGCTCTTACAAGTGTGACGTAGGGAGGTTTTAGAGAACCTTGTGAGGAGATGTCATGTCTTTTGCTGAAAGATTCCATCACTCAGAATCTGGAAATGGAGGTGATATTCATTTCATCCTCATGAACAAGCCTAGTAGGCTGAGTACATGTGCAACCAGAGAGGGCTGTCTGTTTTTGGAATCAGAACAGTATATTGGAAAGAGTTTGGGCTGTAGCATTACCAAGATATGGCTCAAATCCTGACTCTGTCACTCCTGGGAAAGATGTTTCATTTTGGGCATTTTGTTTAATGAATCATTATATCTCCTCAGCTGTGTTAATTGAGGATTTTAGCTGCAAGCACGCAATCAAGCTCCCAAGGCACCAGGGATGCACATTCAGGCTTCTGTTCTGTTCCCGCTTACAGCCAGGAGTATCTGTAACTAATATCTGCATTGGTCATCTGAAATCATCAAGAAAACATTCAGTTCTTTTTAGTAAGCTCTATGTAAGAGGTGATTTAGATATTACATTGGCACATATTTTTAAAAGATGAAAACATTGCTAGGAGTGATGAAAGGCTTCTCTGGTTGCTGCCATGCATGACTGGATGGCGGATAAATTGGGGAAACATTTTTGGAGGACAGTTTGGCAATATAATAGAAGCTTAAAAATGAGAATAATCAGTTATGCAAATATTTATGTATACATGTAGATATATCTAGTAAAGTAATGGTTTGATTAAACTGTTGGCTTATTTCAGTGTTTAACTGGTCTTATTACTTGTTTATGAGGGATGCTTAGTAAGTGGAAATGCTTTACGATATGTCACTTTCTTTTTAAGCTCAGAATTATGTCCATGAAGTAAGATCCCAGGTTTGTTTAAAAATTAAGTTTCACTTAAGGCGGGCCACACAGGAGAGAAGAGCATTAGTGTGTTAATAGGTTGTGGGGTCATGGCCTCTGTTTCTCTCTCTCACTTAAGTTAAAGGTTTACATTCACATAGTTTAAAGATTCCTAATTTTCCTTCCTACCCCTGTTACTGTGACCCTGTGAGCATTGCTCACTGCTGTGAACGAGTGGCTGTTTTCTTTTGCAGTTACTTTTTCTTCCCTGGACCTAGTGTCTTTTATTAGATTTCTGTAACCACAAAGTTAATTAAACCCTCAGCTTCCCCCCAGGTGTGGGGTCTCTTCTCAGCATTTTAGGCCACGTAAGGTGTTCGTGTTTTCTTTTCTTGGTGGTGTCTTTTTGAAACCCTCTCTCCTACTCTGGCCTGGGCTGCTTGTCCTCTGGGCCTTACACTGGGTCGTTCTCCTCCATCACCCCAGGGAGTTCTCTCCTCTTCCCTTCCACTTGATTCCTTGTCTACTTTTGTAGTTTACTCTTCGGTTTTAGTGGAGGATCTTTTTCAGTAATCTCCCAGGAGAATATGGGAGAGTCACAGTTTTGAGATTTTTCATGTCGGAAAACATTTTATTCTGCACTCACACTTCATTGTTAGTTTGTCTGGATATAGAATTTTAGGCTAGCAGTTATTTCCCCTCAGAATTTTGAGGACATTGCCGAACTGTTTGCCAGTTTTGTTGCTGCTGCTGAGAATGTCGGTACCTTTCTGATGCTTGGTTGACTGAGCTGGGCGTCTCTTTGGTGCTCTGTAGTAGTTCTGTCTCCAGGTTATGAAATTTCATGATGCTGTGTTTGGTGCAGGTCCTTCCTCCTCACATATACTATATGTTTCTGAATTTCCAAATTTTCTAAATAAATGTCTTATACTCAGAAAGTTACTATACGCAATTTGTGTGGTATGCGGTACTTTTGGGGAAAAATGATCTGTTCCGATATAAAAAGCTTCTGGCCCCTCACAGCAGCCTGAGAGCAGTGGCCCTGTGCGTGAGTTCTGCCCAGAGAGGAGGTCAGCCTGCGGTGATGCATGTTTGCTGAGAGTGAGGGGGAAGAAGGCTGTGGCCAGTGTGTTGTCTGTGTGGCACCCTTATGAATCGTCTTTAGGGAAGGAGCATCTGGAAAGCTGTTAGTGTTTTGAAAGACCAAGCAATGCGTGTGTTTGGTTTTGTATTGTGAATGGTTGGCAGATCTAAATATTATTTCACAAAGTGTCTAGTTTGGATACTATGAGATGTATGTATATTTATTTATGTATTTTTAAATTTTAAGTTCATAATATTCCTGTTGAGATTCTCTGGTGTGAGACAGTGGATCTGGTGTTATATAAAACAAAAAGGAAAGTGCCTATACACACTTGGTTTTTAATTGACTGGGGGACATGTTTGCTTTCCTTGAAATTGATTTGTCTCAGTGTTGGATAGAAAGTGATGTAATATTCATGCCCATACAAAAAACCAAAATCAATTTTCTCAAGAGTTCAGGACATAGCTCACAGTTACAAGAATAAGCAGTAAGATAATATATATTAAAAATTGTTGCTATAATTAGTAGAAATAGTGGGTGACTATTTTTCCAACATACAGAGAAGCTGAAAAAATTCACAGTAAGCATCTACGTATGGACTGCCAAGATTCTATAATTAAACTTTTTAAAATTGACTTTTTTAAAAAAATTTATTTTCTTTAGTTTTTTGGCTGCGTAGGATCTGAGTTGTGTGTGGGCTCGTTGTTGTGGCGCGCGGGCTTCTCCCTAGTTTGGTGCGTGGGCTTCTCTCTAGTTGTGGCATGCGGGCTCCAGGGTGCGTGGGCTCTGTAGTTTGAGGCACGCGGGCTCTCTCATTGAGGCGCGCGAGCTCAGTAGTTGTGGCGCGCGGGCTTAGTTGCCCCGCGGTATGTGGGATCTTAGTTCTCCAACCAGGGATCGAACCCGCGTCCCCTGCATTGGAAGGCGGATTCTTTACCACTGGACCACCAGGGAAGTCCCTAAAATCAACTTTTAAAATTAAACATTTTACTCCATCCATCCTTCAGTCCATCTTGTTTTTTCATGTGTTTTGAAGTAAGTTGTGGATGTCAGGATGCTTTTCCCCGTCTACTTCAGTGGGCATATTGTTAATATTTGTTTACGGTTCTTTTAGGTTTTGTTTTTAGGTGAAATTTACATACATGAAATGCTCACATTTTAAATATACCATTCATTGTATTCTGACAAATGCATACACATGGTAGCTTCTTGGAGTCATCTCTTTATCTTCAATAAAGTGTACATATGAGGCAAGTGTTATAAAAAAGATATCTCAGATGATTAAGAGACCTCAGGCTTGCTGGATGGGTTTCTGCAGCAGTAGGCCTCTAGCCTCCCTTAAAAGAAAAGCTCGACATCATAAGTTGGCCTATTGTTGAATGTGGTAAATAAGGGACTTTACCTTTTTTTTAGTGGATATGGTGGGCCAGAAGAGTGCTTCTGAATCAGAGGACCTCTCTCTGGAGAGTTGTATGCTTAGATCTTCCTAACTTTGCTTTCATACCGTGTCCTTAGAAGCTTACTCAGGTGGACAGCTTCCAGCTTCTCTTCAATCCAAGCTCCAGGCTCTTTCTGCAGTTTCAACAGAGACAAAATTGTCATGGACTTTCTTATTAGTAATATTGATGGCTTTTTTAGAGGCTCTGTTTTCTCCCAGTTTTTCATTCAGGTCATGAATGCATTGCTTGTGTGTTTTCACTTCCTCAGACAGGTTCTCCTTTCTCTTCTCATTCTTTTTTGAATCACTTTATCCTGTAGAACCATGACTTTCCATAGAGGGTTGGCTGTGTATGTATTGAACATTGGCATATTTTACCTTTATTCGTCTTTCCAGCTAGTACCTAGCTGCCAGGTTATCTTTCAGATCAGATTGCTGAAGAGCCATGCCTTCCTAGCTTATGGCCTTTTTAAAGGCTCAGAAAGCTTTTATGTTCCTCTCCTAGTAGCAGGGGACCTCTGCCGCTTCCTTCCTTGTCCCTTTAGCTCCTGCATGACTGTTGTTTCCTGGAAGGTTTTCTTAGCTCCTCTCTCAGTTGTGTGTCACCATCAGAAGGCATTATAATTTTTTCACCTTATTTACTACAAAACATTTTCAAATATACAGAAAAGTTGAGAGAACAGTGTAGTGAATGTCCATAATATCCAGCACCGAGATTCATCAGTTATCATTTTGCCGTATGTGCTTTATCTACCATATAAAGATGAGTGTGTGTGTACGTTTTGTTGTTTGTTTTTGGTTTTTTCTTGAAGCAATTCAGAGTTATAGCCTTTTTTGGCACTTGTCCTGTGGGCTTCAGTTTGACCCTCAACGTAACATAATGAGGATGCTCTTCTGCATGACTGTGATACTGTTATCATACTTAGAAGCAGTAATTCTCTCATTTCATTTTATAATTCATATTTAAATTTGCCCATTTGTCCCAAAAAATTTAAAAAAGATTTGGAAATAGGATCTATTCAAAATTTACATGTTGAATTTTTTATAAAGTTGAGTTTGTTATGTCTCTTGTCTCTTTTAATCCATAAATCTACCTAACCTTTATAAAACACCTTGAAAGACTTTTTATTATGAAAAATTTGAAATAACAAAAATACATAAGTACACAGCAGGATGATGGCCACTTACCCACACCCTAGCCTCAGCAGTTACAAGTATACACAAGTACACAGTACGGGGTCCACCTGCCCATGCCCTAGACTTAGCAGTTAATAGCTTACGGTTGATCTTTTCCATCTGTACTCCTGTCACTTTCCCCTATATTATTTTGAAGCCCATCTCAGACATCACATTCATCGGTTTTTCAGTATTATCTTTAAAAGATGAATTTAAAAATACATATCATCACACCTAAAAAATAACTATAATTAATACTATCAATACTACAATCAGTATTTATATTTCCAGTTGTTTCATCTATGTCATGGATGTTTTTTAATTGTACAGTGAAGAAAGGGGGGGACCTTGTTGGTTCCTTTTAACCTATGAAAACTGGCTAGCACCAGAAATTCTGAACGTGATTTTCAAGTTTGAAGTCTAGCACTTGTTCTCAAAATATGCTAATTCTGTGAATATTTTGATTTTCCGACATTTTTATAAAAACCTGATATCCTTTTGGTCAGATGTGAGTTTAGTGACTCCAGTGAGGCTCTCTTACTTCAAGCCAGTGGGACCACGTTTAGCAGTGTTCCCCTGTGAGTTAACTCAACGATGCCGCTGCTGCAGGGTTGTGAGAAGTGGGAAGGAGAGGGTAGCTCGCGGTGGAGGGAGCTGTCCAGACCTACTTTGCCTTCATCCACAAGCTTCTGTTTTTGAGACGACCTGCTCCTGCTTTTGCCAGCCAGGACTGTGTCAGTGCTGCTGTTTTGGTGGTCTCTTTCCTTGTGGTTTTCCCCTGAAGTCAACACCTTGTCAAGAGGGCTGGACCTTTTGACAAGCCCTGTTGGCCCCAAGCATGGCGTGTGATGTTGGTGATGCACTCTGGCAGTTGGCAGCACTCTGCCCTGGTGCAGTGCTTCCATCACCATGACTGGTCACAAGTGTGTCCAGGCACCAGTGCCTCATTTCCTCCTCTGATGTAGTCAGTCATTTATGGGGAATTAGGAGCTATCACTGAGCCGTCTCCTGGGAGTGTCAATGCAGGGTTAGAAATTAGTGGCTTTCATAATTACCTTTTTCTTTGTAATTAAAGAAAATGTTTTGCCGCCTTATTGTGGTATAATTGGTGTACAATTAAGTACATGTATTTAAAGCTTCAATTTGATGGGTTTTAACATGTATATACCTGTGAAACTATCACTTTCCTTTTCTGTCCCTCTTAAAGACTAGCAGATGAGCAGCTAGAGAGAGGGATTTAACTGCTCTTGTCTTTAATGTTGCTTTTCCAAATCCTGAGACTCTTTATTCTACTCTCTTTCAGCTCAAAACTGATATTGAAATTTGGTGTCTTCAAATTTTGGCATTGTTTTTACTTACATAATAGTTAATGAATTTCAAAATAATATAGGGAAACCTGGTGGGAATGTAAATTTGTGCAGCCACTATGGAAAACAGTATGGAGGTTCCTTAAAAAACTAAAAATAGGGAATTCCCTGGCAGTCCAGTGTTTAGGACTCGGCGCTTTCACTGCCGGGGCCCTGGGTTCAATCCCTGGTCAGAGAATTAAGATCCCACAAGCTGTGCTAGGTGGCCAATAAATAAATAAGCAAATAAGTAAATAAAACAAAAACTAAAAATAGAGCTACCATATAATCCAGCAATCCCACTCCTGATCATATATCCGGAAAAGATAAAAACTCGTATTCGAAAAGATACCAGTGTTCATAGCAGCACTATTTACGATAGCCAAGACGTGGAAACAACCCAAGTGCCCATCAACAGGTGATTGGTTTAAAAAGGCACGGTATATGTGTGTATGTTGGAATGTTACTCAGCCATAAAAAAGAATGAAATAATTACCATTTGAAGCAATGTGGATGGACCTAGAGAGTATTATACTAAGTGAAGTAAGTCAGACAGAGAAAGACAAATATATTGATGTCAGTTATATGTGGAATCTAAAAAATAATACAAATCTATATACAAAGCAGAAACAGACTCACAGACATAGAAAACAAACTTCAGTCTACCAAAGGGGAAAGGGAGAGGGGAGGGATAAATTAGGAGTATGGAATTAACAGATACAAATAGATACATAAAATAGAGAAGTAATAAGAATTTACTGTATAGCACAGGGAACTATTTCAATATCTTAGAATAACCTGTAATGGAAAAGAATATGAAAAAAACCCGTGTGTGTGTGTGTATAATTGAATCACTTTGCTGTCTACCTGAAACTAACACAATATTGTAAATCAACTGTACTTCAATACAAAATTTTTTTTCTAAAACACATAAATAGGGAAACCTGTGAGGGTCTTTTCTTCTTAAAACAGATACGAGCTGAGCTTGGGAATTACCTGGTTTGGGCAAAGGAGTCATTGCTCAGTGCAGCTGGATCTGGTTTTGTCTGAGCACCTGCTCTGATGTGTGTGACTTTGGGGCATTAACACCTTTACCAGCATCTTCATCATGAACACCATGAGGGACACTCTGGGGAATAAACGAGAAACATGGCATTTAAGGTCTTAGTGAACCCAGGCACACCAAGTGCATGATGGTTCTCAGTGGGTCTCCAGGACTGACTTGGCCCCTTGGAGGAAAGGGGGACTTGTGGTTCAAAAAAAAGATCATTTAAAACTGGTGTATCTGTTGGTGGGAATGTAAATTGATACAGCCATTATGGAGAACAGTATGGAGGTTCCTTAAAATACTAAAAATAGAACTACCATATGACCTAGCAATCCCACTACTGGGCATATACCCTGAGAAAACCATAATTGAAAAAGAGTCATGCACCACAGTGTTCATTGTAGCTCTGTTTACAATAGCCAGGACATGGAAGCAACCTACGTGTCCATCAACAGATGAGTGGATAAAGAAGATGTGGCACATATATACAGTGGAATACTACTCAGCCATAAAAAGAAACGAAATTGAGTTATTTGTAGTGAGGTGGATGGACCTAGAGTCTGTCATACAGAGTGAAGTAAGTCAGAAAGGGAAAAACAAATACCATATTTGTTTTTGCCTTGTCTTTAACGTTGCTCTTGTCTTTAACGTTGCTTTTCCAAATCCTGAGACTCCACACATATATATGGAATCTAAGGAAAAAAAATGGTTCTAAAGAACCTAGGGGCAGGACAGGAATAAAGATGCAGACGTAGAGAATGGACTTGAGGACATGGGGAGGGGGAAGGGTAAGCTGGGACGAAGTGAGAGAGTGGCATGGACATGTATACACTACCAAATGTAAAATAGATAGCTAGTGGGAAGCAGCTGCATAGCACAGGGAGATCAGCTCGGTGATTTGTGACCAAATCACAGGGAGGGAGACGCAAGAGGGAGGGGATATGGGGATATATGTATACATATAGCTGATTCACTTTGTTATAAAGCAGAAACTAACACACTATTGTAAAGCAATTATATTCCAAGGAAGATGTTAAAAAAAAGAACAACAAAAAAACCTAGTGTATATCCTGGAAGTCATTCATTCTTTTTTTCTCTTTTAGATTAAAATATAAGTACACCGCTAAACACAGTTCAATAAAGTGGTTTAAAATTTTTAAACTTTCATTTTTTTAATACTCAGCTCATTTTTAAGTTTGAGATATAATTTATGCAAATCACCCACATATTAAATGTTCATTTGGATGGATTTTGACAATTGTCATACTCATGTAACCACCACCCAAAACAAAATACTGAGCACTTTTTTTTTTTTTTTTTTTTTTTTTTTTGCGGTAAGAGGGCCTCTCAGACTGCTGTGGCCTCTCTCGTTGCGGAGCACAGGGTCCGGACGTGCAAGCTCAGTGGCCATGGCTCATGGGCCCAGCTGCTCCGCGGCGTATGGGATCTTCCTGGACTGGGGCACGAACCGGTGTCCCCTGCATTGGCTGGCGGACTCTCAACCACTGCGCCTAGGCTTTCCTTTCGCCCACTCCAAATCATACACCACTCCCCCGACTTCTGTCACCATAGCTAGGTTTATTTAAGTGTTGAAAATGAGATCCTGCAGTGTGTGCTCTGTGTCTGATGTCTTTTAAAAGGTCAGCATGCTTTGAGATTCATTCATGCTTTTGCCTTTTGATACTGAGTAGTATTTATATGGATGTATCATAATTTACCCATTTTCCTCTTGATAAACATTTGGATTATTTCCCACCTTTTGGCTATTATGAGTAAGATTGGTGAACATTTTTTACAAGTCCTGTTGTGGAAGTATGTTTTCATTCTTCTAGGGAAAGTATCTAGGAGTGAACTGTTGGGCCCTATGGGAAGTATATTTGTAGCTTTATGAGAAGTTGTATTGTTCCATGGAACTCGTGTGAGCACTCTGCCATCTCAGCCGTTCTAGTGAATGAGAAATGGCTTCTCAGACTTTTTAGAAAGCAGTTTTATTGAGGTATAATTTGCATATAAGCCATCCTTTATAAGTGCACAGTTTGGTGTGTTTGGACATGTATACAGATGTGTGACACCACAAACAGTCAAGTGACTTCATTCCTGTGAAAGATGCCCTCATGCCCTCTGGCCCCTGGGCACCACTAATTGGTTTTCTGTCTCTGTAGATTATGTTGGTCTTTCCTAGAGTTTCATATCATGTGTTACTGTGTCTGACTTCTTTTGCATATTGTATTTTTCTTTTTTTTTTGAGATTTATCCCATGTTATGTGTATCAGCAGTTCTATCCTTTTGGTTGCTGAGTAGTAGTATTTTGTTGTATGGTTGTACCACAGTTTGCTGGTGGTTTAGTCTGTATAAATCAGTGGGCTATGAACGTGGCAATTCAGGGACCCTCTCTTAACCTCCCTGGAGAAAAACTCCTCCGTTGGAATGGGGAGTCAGGAGGGGAGCCAGGCATCTTACTGCTTACCAGTAGCCTCTGAATCCCTCTTCCAGATCGTGGTCCTTCGTCACTTCCTGGCAACACATGCTGACAGCTTCTAGGTCTAGGGGAAGGGGCTTTCCAGGTGTCAGGCTGCTGCTTGACCCTCTTCACTGCTGGCTGAGAGTACAGCTTTTTTGAGTCTGCTAAATTATTTTCCACTTGTACTTTTAAAAAGATTCCAAAATTATTAGGTTCTAAAATGTCTTTTCTCTATTCTTGATCTGTGTGGCTTTGTGTCTTTTTATTTATTAATCTGCTTTATTGTCATTTTGGGTGGGGACAAAGGCAAAAGTATGTGTTCAGCCTGCTGTACCTTAGACCCAGAAGTCTTTTTAGCAAAACCCTGGTGTTTAAACGACAAGTTTTTCCTTTTGTTTTTGCTGTAATTAACAACACTGTGATGAGCATGCTTACAGTTCAGCCTTTGTTCAAATCCATGCTTATTTCTTTTTTTCTTTTTTAATTGAAGTATAGTTGATGTACAGTATTTTATAAGTTACCAGGGTACAATACAGTGATGCACAGTTATTAAAGGTTATATTCCATTTATAGTTACTGTAAATATTGGCTGTATTCCCTATGTGTGTCCTTGTAGTTTGTACCTCTGAATCCCCTACCCCTGTGTTGCCCCCCTCCTCCCTTCCCTCTCCAGTGAACCGCTGGTTTGTTCTCTATATCTGTGAGTCTGCTTCTTTTTTGTTATATTCACTAGTTTGTTGTATTTTTTAGATTCTACATATAAGTGATACCATACAGTATTTGTCTCTTTCTGATTTATTTCACTTAGCATAATACCCTCCACGTCCATCCATGTTGCAAATGACAAAGTTTCCTTCTTTTTTTATGGTTGAGTAACATTCCCGTGCGCGACCATATGTATGTGTGTGTTTCCCACATCTTCTTTATCTGTTGATGGACACTTAGGGTTGCTTTCTATCTTGACAATTGTAAATAATTCTGCTGTGAACATTGGGATACATGTATCTTTTCAAATTAGTGTTTTCGTTTTCTTGGGATAAATACCCTGGAGTGGAATTGCTGAGTCATGTGGTAGTTCTATTTTTAGTGTTTTGAGAAACTTCCATACTGTTTTCCATAGTGGCTGTACCAATTTGTGTTCTTACCAACGGTGTATGAGGATTCCCTTTCCTCCACAGCTTCACCGACTTTTGTTATTTGTGTTCTTTTTATTCATAGCCATTCTCACAGGTGTGAGGCGATAGATCCCTCACTGTGGTTTTGATTTGCATTTCCCTGATGATGAGCTATGTTGAGCATCTTTTTATGTGCTGTGCTTGTTTCTTTAAGACAAATTTCTAGAAGTAGAATGGTGGGGTTAAAAGACATATATACTTTTAATGCCAAATTGTGCCCCAGCAAGGGCGTGCTAATTTAAATTCCGACAGGACCAGTGTTTCTTTCCTGTTCCTATGTAAGTATGCACTCGGTAGAACTTTCTCCCCACCCCCTGAAAAAAAAAATACTTGCACATAAAGTCTAAGCAGTGAAGCCACATCTCAGCAGAGGTGTCAGATATGACTGTGGTCGGGGCTGGAACACTGCCTCGTTCCTCGCTGCATGCTTGGTTCGTCCCCTGTGTCTGGCCGAGTGTGGGTTTGAATGAAGGCTTTGGGCTTCTTTGTTTCAGGTTACACTCCTGGCACACCTTACAAAGTGTCCTGTTCCCCCACCAGCGGGGCGGTGCCACCGTACTCCTCCTCCCCCAACCCCTACCAGACCGCTGTGTACCCCGTGCGAAGTGCCTACCCCCAGCAGAGCCCATACGCACAGGTAGGCCTGGGGCGCGCTGTGGGAGTCTTACGGGGTCTCCTGGGCACTGTGCTTGTGGGAATGGCCGATTTCTCGGGGCTCTGACCCTCTGGGTGTGGGACCCTGTGGCCCTCGTCTCTCTTCTTTCCCCAGCAAGGCACGTACTACCCCCAGCCCCTGTATGCAGCACCCCCTCACGTCATCCACCACACCACAGTGGTGCAGCCCAACGGCATGCCGGCGACGGTGTACCCTGCTGCCATCCCTCCGCCTAGAGGCAACGGCGTCACCATGGGCATGGTGGCGGGGACCACTATGGCCATGTCAGCGGGTGAGTCCTTGGCCCTGGGGTGCCTGCTCTGTGATGGCATGAGGGCTGGGGGAAGGGAGAGCTCACCAGTACTCTGACCCTTGGCTTTGACTTTTCATGGCTAGGGTTGTGTGGAAGGACATCTGATCCTTTTGGGAAGAAGTGGCATGTTGTGTTTTTCTTTACCTCCCCTCCTTTCTCTTCGCTCTCCTTTCAGTTGAGACTGGAGTGTGGGGTTTAGACCATGAACCAAGTACCTTTTCCATAGACCATGACTGAGTAGCCGTCTCCAAATGGGATGGGGCCACTTTTTTTGGAGAGCTGAGTCACTTGGCTGTAGGGACAAGGAGTGACCAGATGCCTATGGCGAGCACATAGAGCTTGGGCGGGGGGGGGGGGTACTTTGTGATCTGGGGGCTGGCCCTGTTGATCCTCCCCTTCAGTGTGGGATACCAGTGCAGGCCAAGCTGTCTGAACGGGGATGTTTCTATGAATCTAGGAAAGCCGGTCTTGTGTTCATAGAGATAATAGCTCCCTGTAGAAATCCTTTGGCGTACATTGATTTTATCTCCCCAGGCTTCCCCTAGGTCTGGAAAATAAACCACAGACAGAAGAGACCCGTGGCTGGAATGGGCCTGTCTCCATGGAACCTTGGAGTGTTTGAGGGCTTGACTGAATGTCTAGGGATTAGGTTACCTCCTGTGGGCATGTGAATTGTCTGTGGTGAGGGGCCAGGTACACACAATGCGTTTGGTTGCCCATGGCTGGGTCTTTAGAAAAAAAAATACATATGTGTATATATATATATATATATACACACACACATATATATATACATATATATATATATATATATATATATATATATATATATATAGTTCCCTCTTTGTTTTCCTAGACTTCAGTATAAGGAAGACGTGTCAGGAGAGAATGGTGTTTCAGGATACCATGTGTGTTTCTGCTTAGAGTCACTCTTTTATTTGGTTTTCCCATACTTACCCGTGAAGGCGGAGGAGAGTCTGGCACAGATAGAAACTGCGTGTTTGCGGCACATGGAGGGTGGGGATGGCAGGCCCTGGTGTGGGTGCCCTGGTGTGGGTGCAGGCAGGAAGGAGGAGGAGAGGAGGGCTGCCGGGTGAGGCTGTAGCTTCGAGGTGGTGCTTGTCCGTGAATGGACACAGCCGAGTTTTCTTCAGTTTCAGGGAAAACATGCTTAGCTTACGGTACTCAGAAGCTCATGTAGTTGGGAATCTCCCTCCGCCTCCCTCTCTCCCTCTCTTCCAGTTATTTATTACCACCATAACCCAAGTGTACAGGTCAGTGGTGTTATCACACTGTGGTGTCACATCTCCAGAACTTTCTCGTCCTGGAGAACTGAAGCTCTGTACCCATTAAACAGCTCCCCCTTCCCCTTGGCCCAGACCCTGGCAACCACCATTCTCCTTTCTGTCACTATCCATTTGACTCCTCTAGGGACCTCGTATAAGTGGACTCATGCGGAATTTGTCTTTTTGTGACTGGCTTATTTCACTGAGCATAATGTCCTCAGGGTTCATCCGTGTTGTAGCATGTGACTAATTCCCTTCCTTTTTAAGGCCGAATAATATTTTTGTTTTCTTTTTATCACCTCATCTGGAAAAATAATACGGTATGCTTTTATGGAGAGGAGGCCCAAAGGCTTCTGCAGACATGCTATCCATGCGAGCTTGCTGTGTTTATACAGCTTTGACTTGTATATAATCAAGAGTTCTGAGAGCATTGTGGGTCAGAGCCATCCCCTCTTCCTGTCTGCCTCCCGCCTTGCCACGGGGGTTGGGCGGGAGCTCCCCTGTAAGAGGGAGCAGTGGTGGGGTGCTGCCCTCCACTGAGATGCCTGCTCTTCCTTCCAGGTACCTTGCTGACTGCCCACTCCCCAACTCCTGTCGCCCCCCACCCCGTCACCGTGCCCACGTATCGGGCCCCAGGAACGCCCACCTACAGCTATGTGCCCCCCCAGTGGTGATCACCCTGCAAACGTAAGTGACTGGTGAAGCCCGAGGCCAGCTTGTGACTAAAGTGCATTTTTTTAAGAGGAGAATGGGAGATCTGTGTCATTTTAAATACTGCCAAGAAAAATGCTACCTGATGATCCAAAGGCAATGCAGCGTTTAAATTTTTGTCCTTATTGGGACTCTGCAGAGGAAAGAAGAAGGAAACCATGAGTTCTTGCTGTGCATCCTCTGCACTGTGTCCCTTACCTGGGCTGTGCTCTAGTCTCCTGCCCGCCTCCTGCAGGAAGTAGGACTCCAGTTGTAACTGGAAGTCTCTGGGGTCCGTGGGAACCAGCACGGCTGCCTCTCTTGCTGCTGCCCTTTCTTGTCCTAGTGGATCTCCTCCTCCAGTTGAATGCCTCCTTTCCTGAGCAGTGGTGCCAGAGGAGCTGTGTGTGACTGTGTCCATCTTTCTCCCCACCCCCCAGGTTTGTGGATGGAGCTGTGCAGTCACATCATGGAGGTTCCACAGCTGGTGCTGCAGGCCTTGTGCCTCCAACCAGGACTTTCTTCTTAATGCTCTCGACACTTAGCTAAACACTACTACGGCCGGCCCAGCAGGTCCTAGCACCCTCAGTCTCCAACTGACTCTGTGGGTTGGTCTTAAAGCAAATCCTGTTTGGTGGGCTGCCAGGCAATTTTTTAGCTAACTGTAATGATAAAAAGGGAGTGTTAATCTGTTCTGAATCATATCTAGTTGAATGCATGTTAAAAAAACACAAAAACAAAGCTTGCTCAATCTACCTGCAGTGACTGATGCAGAACCATCATATGCAAAATCCAAAGGAATGGAAAAGTATTTTACAACTTGTATCACTAATGCACTGTTGTAACGTATGCAAAGTCTTAAAGTTATAAGTGTTAAAGTGAATTTCTTCATAGAGCATCTGAAATCTCTTTGATGATTCTTCAGCCTTTTGGGGTTGACGTGGGTTGCCAGTTGGAAACGTGGACTTCTGGTTTCCACCCATCTGTTCCTTTTGCACGGACTGCACTGGGAGAGAGTTGCAGGGACGGGGAGAGTGTGGGGAGGCCACCGCTGCTTGGGGTGCAGCCAGGTTAATGGCTTTCTCTCCATTTAGGCTTGTGGGGTCAGTGTGATGTGGACGTCCTTAGGGATTACCATGAATCCAGTTAGGGACACAAGGTGGTTTATGTATCAGCAAAGCAATTTTCTCTGCCATCTAAATTTTCATTACAAATCTCTTACAGATAGAGATGATGTTTTCTATATGTTTAATGGAAAAGTCCTATGTAGAGCTAAATTATTTTCCTGGGATGGGAGATATATGAGAGAACCAGCCACACTTGGAGGAGGTATTGGCCTCTCCTTTATTTAGCTTAGAAAAATCATTCCTTTCCCCCCTACCCCGACCCGCCCGGGAAATGTCTGAGTCACCTGAAAACATATGTAGGCATTGTTGTTCTTCCTCTCACAAAGAAGGCAAAGACTTCATTCAGCTGTGTGTTATGAAGAAAGTTGTATATTTAAGAACTTTTAAAAGGGAACAGAACTTTATTGGATATTGATTGTTCCTTGTAGAGAGGCAGGGCTGTGGCTGTGTTTCGGCCCATGCACTCGATGGGGACTTGTCCTCTGAGACCACCTGGAGGGCGCTCGTGGAGATGGCTGTGGGGAGGTGTGAGGGAAGGGCTGGCGCCTGTTGTCTGTGAGCCCCTTTGGCCATCTCTTCTCGCGGCTGGGGACACTCAGCACAAAGCACGTGTGGACAGCAAAGGGCCAGGCAGCATCAGAACGTGTGTGCCTGCCAGAACTTACCACAGAAAGGATTTTGTGTTTAAAATCTGAATATTGTACATAAGAAACCAAGAGGAATTTTTGCCTAAATGTGCCCAACTTGTATCGATGGGTGTGTGTGTGTGTGTCTGTCCTCAGATGAAGTCGGAGGGGGTGGGGGGTGAGGGCTGTTCCCTTTCAGCGGTCTGTCAGGGGCGGGGGTGCCCCTACTCCACCCCGTCGTCATTTCAAGCGCTGTGGGCCTCAGGTGGGGAGGGCGCCTTTCTCTCCTTACGGCTCCGGCAGCTGGTCAGGGCTCCGGCACTGGGGTGGCGTTCAGCCCCGGATGGTGAGTGGATACCTGACCCCTGAGCCTTTGGTAACCTTATTTTTTATAGTAAGTACTCTTCATAGTTTTCTTTTTCACATTTTATTTTATAAGAGTTTTAGGAATATTTTTGCATGGATCATTGTAAACAGAAGATTTATTTCTAATGTCTGTAACATAGTGTGTTTACTGATAAGTACTTTAAATTGCTTCAAGAGCACTTAACCCACCTTTGTATGTGTGTATTCATATGTGTGTGTGTGTGTGTGTGTGTGTGTGTGTGTGTGTGTGTGTGTGTGTGTGTAGCAGCCATTTACCCCAGGCACACTGTCCACTTCAACTCTTTGTTGGTAATTCCATCTGTATAGTGGACGGTTTGTAATATCAATATGTTCTAAGGGTTCCAGGGGCTGAACAGAGAAGTTGGTTTCCCCAGTTTAGCGTAATAAGATAGGAGAAAATAAGAGTTTAGGATATGCTTTTTAAACGTCCCAGTGTGCGCACACACAGAAACACACATGCCACTACCTGTAAGGATTGGACTCATTTGAATTCAGGAGGAAGTTATGAGAAATTATATAGGCTGTTTCTTCCAGCTTGCCTGAGACTTGGCACACACAGGGTGAGTGTTTTCACGAGCACTGAATTAAATGGTGTTTTCAAGAGAAAGAAAAGAGTGGGTTTCGTTTTCTCCCCATTTACATCAGCTTTATAAACACTTTCCCCCCTGTAATTTCTGTAAAAATCTTATTGCCCTTTTGTGAAGTTGAGTTGGGAGACTTCATCAGATACTTTTGCATTATGGAATACATCTCTGTGGAAACCTTTTTAATTTTGAAACTATCGGCATCAGCTACCAAATATGGAAGGTAGATCTTGTCTAGCAGGTGAGAATCTGGATATAATGAATAGTAACAAAACTATCATATGTTGTAATTTTAGCAGCATTTAGTTCCAGTAAAATTAACTAAGGAATAGAGCTTCTGTTACAAAGTTGCATAATTTGATATCCTAAGCACAATAGTAGAACATTCAGAGAAATTTTGCATTTTTTATATGTGACATTCCTAATTTGAGAGTCTTTCAGCTAAATTACAGTTATTTTAGAAGTTGAGACAGGCAAGTAAAGGAACTAATTCCTATAAACATAGGTATCATCATGGATATATATATTTTTTTCATGAATATTTTTAAGAAATTTTATTCTTCAGCCTTCCCCTAAGGTTTAGAAGGTATGTTTCTCTGCTTAGGGAAATCTTGTTTGGATCTGGGCCAGGTGACTGAACGTTTCACGATGAGTGATGGTCCCGTCATCCTGCTGCCTTTGAGAACTGAGGCCAGCATCCGGGCCAGGGCCATTCATGGTGACAAGCACCGAAGCGCTTCCAGAATCTTTTACGTCTCTTGTGTTCAACCTTTTCTCAGCATTCTTATTGGTTTGGTTATTAAGCCTACCAGTTGTATTATGTGACTCTGTTTCTTGAGTGCTATGCAAATGTAGTATTTACAGGAGCCGAATGTGGTTCTGAGCTGTGGGCTGGACAACTGGTCGGTACGCGCCCTGCCCTTCCCAGGCTGGGCATGCAGTGCCTCGCTCCATCTGCTGGCATCGGCACTTCAAACAAGAGGAAACAGATTCTTGGGGCTTGGGATGTACTAATCTCTGATAGTGCTGTCCTGCCAGCAGGTGGAGAAAGGATGGCAGGCACCAGACGCATCAGTATTGGGGCTTGCTTTTTAAGAAGGAAACCCAGACTTCTTCACCTGTCCTTTGTAAACATTTGGAAACAGTATTACTCAGACCAGTTGGGCCACCTTCTCCCTATCTGGCAGCTAACGGCTGGACACCCCCGTTCTTGCCAGCCTGGGCATTGCCCAGACGGGACGCCTGCCTGACTTCCTCTGGCCGTGCAAGGGCAGGCTTAAGGGTGTGGGGCTTGAGGTGGGGGGCAGCTTCTGGTTCTTCTCTTGGTGCTTTCTAAGGACAGGTGTGTCTCTAGAGAGGAGTGGTTGGCATAGGGGAAGGGTGGCCCGCGTGACTCTCCTCTAGCACATTTCACATGTTGGTATGTTTTTTTGTCCTGAGCTGTTTGTTACTCAACCTGAGCTTTCTGAAAGGAGCCTGCAGAGGACAGCCTGCCAAGGAGGGTCTGATCTTTTCAGGTAGAAAGTTGCAGAGTTGATCTTACATGTTTCAGAGGATTTGTCTCTTTCCCCACCCTATTCTCTTGAACAGAAAACCTCTGGGGTAATCTTATTTGAATCCCCGGGATCAAACGTCAAGTCACTTGGGACAGGGAGACGAGGAGAGGCTGGCATCTCTGTGCAGGGAGCCTGCAGTGAGCTTCAGGGGATGCTGTGCTCCCAGGATTGGTGTGTTGGAGATGACAAGTGTCTTGGCTTGGCCTCCTGAGCCCTGTTGGTCTCCTGTAGGTCCTCGTGCAGACCAGTGGTTGGTAGACCAGTTGGGCTGGACCTGAGGCCAGCTCTCATGTGTTCCTGGCGGGGTTACTGTGATGGCCACTCAAGAGAGACCCCAGGGAGCCACTGTTACTGACTAGGAAATTGGTTTTTGTTTTTTTTAAAACGATTTTGGAATACTGTTTTTTTTTTTTTTAGACCGTTCTCATAGTACTTTTTTAAAACTTAAGTCAGCATTGTCTTCCAGTGTTAAAGGCCCCCCTCACCTCTGCATTGAACTTAAGGTGTCAATCAATACAAAGGAATGGAACACCCATCCTGAGCCAATTCCATTATGTGTAAATTCGTACTATTTTAATTTTTTATGCAATCTGATGAGTAGATGAGCTCAGATTTAAAATTCTTAAAAGCACGTTTATTGTAACAAGAATTGTTATGTATTAATACTGCAGTTTTCAATAAAGATTGACTTGTGTTGCATATTGTGATTTTCATGATTTTTCCCCATAGGTTTTGTCTCCAGGTGGCTTGGCCTGGATGGAAGGTGTAGTGTCTCTTAAGTTAGGAAGTCCAGGGGTTTCAGGCTCAGCCCCAGTGACCTGGGCAGTATGTACGGGTGTGAAGGTAGCAGGTTGTGGGTAAGGGGAGGGAAGCCACCCTTGTTCCTCCTCTTGTGGTCCTGTGGCCTGGGTCCTCCTGGGAGGAAGACACATCCTTCCCCATTTCACCAAGGAGGAAGGTGAGACCCAGAAAGATTACGGACTGCCTGTCCCCCAAACTCACTTCAGCTAAACAGACTGACTCTGGAAGCAGCCAGGCAGGGAGGTGCTGAGACAGCTCCCAGTTACCCGGAGCCTCTCTGAAGCCTCTGTCCACCAAAGCCCTGGGGGCCTAGCTCATTCCTCTAGTCTTAGGAAAGGCCTGGGGTAGAAACAGATAAGTGGCGAGGGGACGGACGAGAAAATGCACAGAAAACAAGGGCCGGCAGCCAGGTTATTTTTCACAAGTTTCTTTATGAAATTAAATGTGGTTTCTGGCTTGGAGAAGGTGTAGTGCAAGAGTGACTGTACATGCTGCTGAATTCCCGTGGGCCACAGGGGCGGCTCCGTGCCCCAAGCCAGGCCCTGGCCACACTCATTGGTGCCCCTCCTCTGTGGGATGTGGGCTTCCTTCCAACCCACATGCCCACCAGCCTCTGGGTGGGTCAGTCCTGGGTGCCGGGCCACAGAATTCAGTCCTTATGGCTTCTCACGCTCACTTAGGGTAAGGCAGTCTTTCTGTGTCACTAACAATTCTTTTTCTCTACCGTTAGAAAAACAAAATCTGAACAAAAAATACTGGAACCAGGTTCTGGAATCACCCCACAGCTACAGGTGGACTGGTCACAAACCCTGACAGAAGTATTCAGCTGACTATGGTTTTCTTTCCACTATAAACAAACACATCACAAGTGAAGAGAGGGTGTCCAGCAGCCAGGAGTGTCTAGAGAGGGGCTGGGAAGCAAAAACGGGTGGGCTCTGGGCCAGATGTTTCTGTGTGCAGAATTCCTGGTTCCCACCCACCAGGGACGCAGGCTGCCTGGTTCACCAGCTGGGGGCCTGCAAGGAGAACAGGAGGGCAGAGGGGTACACAGCCTGGCTCTGCAGGTGGCCGAAGGCAAGAGACGTCTCCTGCCCAGAGAAACCAGGGGCAGGAGGGACGATTAGATGTCCCAAGAAGAGGGTCCAAAGCGGCATTCTCACACGTGCTGGCCTGGTGGTGGTTCTGAGCTGTGGCTCCCAGGAGGCCCCGCACAGGCCGAGAGGGTGGCGGGAGGTTCACGTGCTGGGGGCCTGCCTCTCCAGCCAGCGTCTCCAGCGCCCCAGTAGTGGGGAGGAAACCGGGAATGGGGGCACCTCGCACCTCCCACCTCCAGTCTGCGTAACAGGCAGAGGAAGCCCGGGGAGGAAAAGCTGGAGGCCCGCCGGCGGGGCAGGTCCAGATGGTGCCATTGGCGGGGCGTGGGCTCACTTGCGGAAGGGCGCCAGCCGGCTGATGCTGTGCCAGAAGGTGGACGGCTTCCGCTTGGGCTCTGCCAGCACCAGGACCTGTTGCTGCGGCAGGCTGGTGGGCAGAGCTGGGTGCTTCTGGCGTGTCAGGTAGTAGGGCCGGCTGAGGGCTGGGCAGGGGAAGAGAGCAGGGGTCGGAGGTGTGTTGGGAGCCGCGTGGCACAGGGCAGAGCCTGTGGGGGCAGCGGGCCGTCCCCGGGCTGCCTCCAACACCCACCCTTGCTCCCCTGGGGCTGACCACACCCAAGGGCCTGGGCTGCCCTCCGTGGTCTGCAGGGGGGATGGCCAGGGGTCGTGGGAAGGCGTGAGGCCTGGAGCTGCTCTTGGGGGGGCGTTTAACGTTTCTGTAGGAACAGGCTGTTAGTTCCTTGCCACGAGGTGCCTAGGCCGGCTGCCAGGAAGCAGCCCTGCCTGGGGAAGGAAAAGCTGGCACCGAACAGCACCGTGCTGCTCCTGGGAGCCTGCGGGGCTGGAGAGCAGGAATATCCACCGCGTGCCTAAGCAGGCTTCCCCTCACCAGCGGCCCCTCACCACCAACCTTTGGGAACACAGACCTGCAAAGGGCAGTGGGCACCTCTGAGGACCCAGGCCCAGCTGACCCTGCTTTGGGCCGGGCTGCTGTGGGTGGAGGTGGGACCACCACCTGCTTACCTTTGGGCTTCCCGACAGCCTGCTGCTTGCTGGCATTCAGCATGGCCTGCTTCCTCTGTAGCTGGGTGATGGAGAAGCCTGAGAAGGGGCCACAAATGAGAGCCACAGCTGCCCTCCCACACCCCCCTCCTCCCCCTGCCACGGTCCTCTTGCCCTGGCACCAGTGCAGTCTCTGTGCACCCGGCCCTGCCCACGGTACTCGGGGGCTCAGCATCCCGCCCCACCAGCCTGGCTCGGCCGCCCAGGCGGAGGACGTGCTCCGCAGGGGCGCTCTGGTGCACCTCTCGGCGGCCTCCCTCGTCGCCCTGCCCCGTCGCTCACCCTGCCCGGCTCACCTACGTGGCTGGTGCCTACTGTCCTTTCTCGGCCCTGTGGAGGCGGCTCCTTTGCCAGATCCAGAACCGACCTGGTCACCGCCCAGCGTGATGGCCAGGGGCCCAAGGACAGGAGGGGAATGCCGTGCTCACGTGGGGCAGGGGGAGGCCTCTGGAGGCCGGCGCCCACCTCCCACTCCAACTGAGCAGAGGCTCCCACCCTATGGAGTGTGTGCACGCGTGTGGCGGGGGGCAGTGACCCACGCCTGGGGCCGAAGCCACGACGTGTCCCAGAGCCTCGCCAAACCCCGAGGTTCTGCCCGTGTGAGACCGGCCTCTCACAGTCCCAAGGTCATGCCGGCTCCCCGGCACGGGGGCACGGAGGGCTGGGTGGGCCCTCGCGGTGGGGCCAGGCCAAGCGGGCTCTCGCACCTGTCTCCTGGTCCAGCCGCACCTGGTCCCGCTCCCTGGCGAAGGCCTTGAGCCAGCGCTGCTTCTGCTCGGGCTTCTTGGCGCACAGCAGCTGGCTCTCCCCCGAGGGGCCGCAGCGCAGCCGGAAGGCGTTCCTGACGCTCACATGGAGCTCCCCGTCCTTCCCGTCCTCCAGGTCCACCAGTTCCAGGCCATCCAGGTCCAGTCGGCCCTTGTAGTAGAGCACGTCCCGGCGGAGAAGGTCCTGCCAGAGACGCCGTGAGCCCCCCGGCCCGCCTGCTTGCCCGGCCCCGCGGCCTGAACCATCCTCCTGACCGCGTCCGAGGCCCTGCCTCACCTTCTGCCCTGTGACCATAAGGGCCAGCGGGCTGCAGAAAGTGATCTCGGGAGGGAGAGCGAGCCTGGCTTGGCCCACGACCACATGCTGAACCCATGGCGAAGGAGGCGCTCCTTGAGTTAACATTTACTGGCTGGCCTGGGGGTCTCTAAACACCCCCAGCCTCACGGGGAGGCAGCCACGGAGACAGGCAGCAGGCCAGGGCCCACAGTGCGCAGCAAAGGAGAGCATCAGTCTACCGAGGCCAGGCCAGAGCCAGCGCTCAGGAGGGCTGCCCAGCCACTTGTGCCATGTTTTGAAAGGGGAGTAGAAGCCAGCAGCGAAGAGGAGGCCTGGAGGCAGCTGGAACAGAGGATCCCAGGGTTGGGAAGGGGAAGCTGAGGTTTGCAGGAAGAGAAGGGCTGGCTTGAGAAGCGAGCAGGGGCTCTTCAGGAAGGAGGGTATTCTTAACAGCACTGCGCGCCGGTCAGACTCTGAGGGCCACCCTCTGGTCCCTGGGCCACTAGGCTCACGCGTGCGTGCGTGCGTGTGTGTGTCTCATTTTCTCTGGGCAGCTGCTCCCAGCCCTCGACCTCACTCCCTCCATTCCTGCTCTAAACAGGTGCATCTAGCAGGGAAGAGTGACTCTGGTACCTTCTTACAGTAGATGAGCTGGTGGT
This sequence comes from Grampus griseus, assembly GCF_964374135.1. Lineage (NCBI taxonomy): Eukaryota > Metazoa > Chordata > Mammalia > Artiodactyla > Delphinidae > Grampus > Grampus griseus. Next base: position 111,846,451 of record NC_139001.1, read on the forward strand.
CAAAGAGAAAAAACATCCTCTGCTGGCTCTTGGCTTGTGGCTGTGTGACACGAGTCAGCTCCCCCGAGTGGATGAGTTCTGAGCTCCTGACCAGGAGATCTTCTCCCTGGGGGACCCAAGGGGAGCCGTGAGCTGAGTGCTCCCATCCTGGGGCTTAGAGCAAGGCTCTGCTGGGCTCGGCATCCTGCCTCTACTGCTGGCTCGGTAGGTGGGGTCCTTACTGGCCCTGCCTGCCCACGGCCCCCGTCGGGCCAGGGTCTGCAGCAAGCAGCAGGCCATAGAGGAGGGGGTTGCTCTTGAAGCCCGAGGAAGTGGGGTGGAGTCAGAAGGCGGTTTGGCCTAGGAGTCGGTCATCTCCGTTAAATGAGGCCCCACAGCAGTCAGTGGCGTGAGCATTCGCAATGTGGCTAATCCCTATCAAGGTGTCATTTAGGAAAACTATACACCGATTTTTAAGACTTAGTATGAAATCAAGACTGTGACTATTTCACCAATGGTATTTTATATGTTGATTACATGTGGAAATGATATTTTGGATATACTGGGTTAAACGAAACATCATTAAAGTTAGTTTCACCTGTTTTTTTCTTTTTCTTTTTTGGCGGTACGCGGGCCTCTCACTGTTGTGGCCTCTCCTGCTGCGGAGCACAGGCTCCGGATGCGCAGGCTCAGCGGCCATGGCTCACGGGCCCAGCCGCTCCACAGCATGTGGGACCCTCCCGGACCGGGGCACGAACCTGCATCCCCTGCATCGGCAGGTGGACTCTCAACCACTGCGCCACCAGGGAAGCCCCTTTTTTTCATTTTTAAGATAGATCCTAACACATACAAAATTCCCTATGTGGCTCACACGGTACTTTGGACAGTGTGGCTCTAGAGAACAATTAGACCTGGCTGGAAGTCACTTCCGAGGCCTGTCTTTTAAAAGGGGTTTCGGAGGTTTTCCTCTGGCTCAGTGTTACTTAGTACCTGAATTCCTATCATCAGACTTCACACTTTCAGATGAAGCCCTACAGCGCCCAGTTCCTCCAGGAAAATGCAAACCACAGCCAGGCGCTATTGGCAGCCACTCAGTTTGGGATAAGTGAGTTTGTGAGGGTCCTTGGTCAGGGCTGGGCCTCAGAACCAATCATCAGGAAAGCAAAAGCCAGGCACCCAAAACAAAACACAAATCAAACACTCAGCCCCCCTCTCAGGGAGTCTAATTCCGTATTTCTAGGATGGGGCCTAGGAATCTTGTTTTTTCACAGATTTTACGGTTGGTGGGCGGGGTTGGAGAGAACAGGACAGGACCGTCGCCGTTAGTTCAGGCATCCGTGCTGCCTTAGAAGATGAGACTGGCCCACGTGAGGGGATTGTGTATGCCAGGAAAACGGAACCAGAAGGCTCCTCCGACCGGTGGCAGTCCGTCTCTGGTCACACTGTGGCAAGCCTGGCCCCTTCTGTTGGGAGCCCCAGAAGTTAACTCGAACTTGGGGGCCCAGCCTGTCCCCAGAGGCTGGCTGGCTGCACCCTGAGAGGAGCATGTGGCATTTTACACGTGCCCTGAGCTCTTCACCAGGAAGGAGGCCAGCAGGCCTGCTCCGGGAGCAGCGCTCAAGGCCTGGGGCTCGGACACGGGCCGGGCTGGCCCTGCAGAGCCCCAGCTCTCCCTCCTGACACTAGCTCCTGTTTGCTGGCTCCTAGGAGCATGGCCCCCTGCTTCAGCGCCCTCCTAGGTTTCTCAGGGGCAAGCATGGTTTTAAAGCCAAGGCCAAGCCCCACGGCATTTTCTGGGGGTGTTGGGCCCTCACCTCCCAGTCCTCTATGGAGCTCTGCCACTGAGCGATCTTGTCGATGTTTTCAAGTCTCCGTTTCCGTTCGTTGATGAGCTGGGCCACATTCTTCATGGCATGTAAGGCAGCTTCCACGTCCTTGAAATCCCTGGGGCGGAACAGAGGTGGAAGAGGGCTTACGAGATCCCTCTGGGGCTGTGCCCTTGTGCCATTTCTCCACCCATCAAGTGCATACCCCCATCTTCTCCATAAAAGAGGCACAGAGCAGAACTTAATATCCTATTCAACTTTATTCAGCCCAGCCCCTCACTGCAAGGACAGCTCACGAAGGCTGGAATTGTACGTTTCGGTCTGTGCTGTCACCCCAGTGCCCGCAGTAGTGCCCAGCACACTAAAAGCCTCAACAAACCTCCCCCAGCACCCTCCTACCTGTGCTGGGGGTGCGTGTACTTGAGCAGCTCAGCCAGCTGCAGAGGGTACTTGCAGATCTTCTGCACAGGTGTCAGCAGGAAGCCGTCCAGGGAGATGTCGATCATCTTCTGCAGCAGCCGGCAGGCCTCGAAGAAGTACACGTACTTGCTGAGCTTGGCGAGGCGTGAGAGCTCCACGCAGGCGTTGGGGTGGTTGTTGCAGTACTCTGAGTAGATCTGGAAATCCGCTTGCTGTGGGCACAGCTGGAGGTGAGGACGGCTGCCTCCTGACCCCACCAGGCCATGGGCAGTGTGGGGGCGGGGGCGGGAGGCAGCTCAGGGAGCCCAGGCTCTGTCTACCTACGTCTCTGGGCACAAGCCACGCAGAATCGTGCCCAGGGACGTGAAAGACCCCAGAAAACTCAGGCATGCGCTTGCCTGTCGCCACCTAGCTTTCTCTGCAGGGCCCTCAGCAGATATTTTGACAGTATGCCAGGTTTCTGGGTGAAATCAATGATACTAATAAGGAAGGGATATCACGGCCCAAAAGGAGAGAGAGGAAGATTAAGAGAGACCCCGACGGCTGTGCCTCCCGGGCTGTCTTCCTCCTCAGCCCAGTGTTTTGCTTCTTCCTCACAAAGCTCTGGCCTCACATCTGAACACAGCCGCTGTCAAACTTTACTCAACACCATGTGAGAGAGATATATCCACGTTGCGTGTGTTGTACGGGAGACTCACTGTGCCTGCTTTTGTGTGTAACTTTCATCTACCTGGAGCCAGAGGGAGACCTAGGTCTGACCTAGGACTTCGTGGACTTAGGTGGAAAAGGAGGGTAGCTGGCTGCCTGGCAGGCTGCTGTGATGGTCCCACTGGGTAATGCTGATAGCGTGCCTGTTAGACATGCCCTGTTTCCCATTCCCTTGTCACAACTCTGCCTGATGAATAATACAGGACCCAAATTCCCACACTCACTCAGGTACCCAGACCCACCACCTGCTTCTGAGGTCACCCTCCTCAGCTTTCCTCCTGCCACTGGAGAGGGGTGGAAGGGCCTCCCCAACCCCCCACTGCTAGCAGTCGGAAAGGAGCCCAGGTTGTCCCTGATGGGCTGAGCTAGGCATCCTCTGCTCAGCCCCACATGACTGCCACAGGAAAGGGATGAAAACAAGGAGTCCACCTAGCCCAGATGAGTCCAATGAACCTTGGCTAAAATGTCAACTGGCATTTAGAGTGGAAGTAAGAACTAATTCAACCTCAATTCCAGTGTGCTCACTGTGAGAGGAATCCCAGAATTCGCTAGGAACAGCCCTTAGGGTGTTCAGCAGGTGGCCCAGCCCACCTCTGTCCCAAGCAGATCCTTTCCGGGGCCAAAGCCTAGGCCTGCCTGCTCCAAGGAGCCTTCTCCAGCTTGGTTTGCCCACCTCACCCCACCCAGACCCCCAGAAGCAGAGAAACTTCTAAAGCAGAGTGGAAGGGTGACAGCGGTCGGGGCCAGGGATGGTGGGGCAGGGCAGAGCCCCCAGCAGAGATGGGGGGTTCAGGGGCTACCGCACAGGGTGAGGGCCTCGGGGGCGGGGTCCCAGGGCGGGCTGCTCACGTGTTCCAGGAAGCAGGCGCCCAGCTCGCTCAGGTGTGGCCGCTCCCGGTTGAACTTCTGCTCCAGCGCCTTCACGAAGGCCTTCTGGCACCGGTAGATGTCCTCGATGTTCCCGAAGATGGTTCGCAGCTGCTCCTCGCTGAACATGTCCACGCGCTTGCGACACTGCCTGAGGTAGCCCTGGGGGCGCGGGCGGTCAGGCTCACCTCCGGGTCCCCTCCACCCCCAGCCCCGCCAGCCCGCGAGCCTCACCTCGCAGATGTCGCGCAGGTGCTTGATGTAGTCCCGCTCGGTGCTGAGGATCTCGTTGATGACGTTGGTCCGCATCTGGTCCTTGCTGCTCTGCGCCTCAGCCCCGCCGTGCCCGGCCCCGCCGTGCCCGGTCCCCAGCGCCGCGTCGTCCGCCGGCTCGTCCTGGTTCACCCGCAGCTGCAGGCAACGCGGCCGGTCAGCGTCCCTCGGGACCGCAGGGGCAGGAAGCCGCTCCGTCACCCGCACAGTGCCCGCAAGGACAGGAGACGCCAGGTCCGAAGGCGCCCCGTTCCCCGGCTTCCCCCTTACATTCGGCTCTGCGAGGCATAGTGCTCGGAACCGGGCACACGCTCACTGCAGGGCCTCTGAACCGGCGCCTGCTCATACTGGGCCCTCTAGGGGCTGTGAAGGAAGCAGACGGGTGATGTGGCCTTGCCAGCTCTGGGACTGTAGCTAGGAAAGGCTCCGGGTGCAGAGAGCGCTGTTCCTCCGGGAGGTCTGGGGCAGGAGAAGCACTCCCCTCCCCACGGCCCTCTGCCTGGTTTGGAGCCTGCGCCTGGATTCCTTCCCTGGAGACCAAAGGCTGCCTTAGGTCTGGGTTCGCTCCCGTGATCTCTTGGGTTAAAGACTTAGCTTGTCCCTGCCTCAGTTTCCTCAGGCGTAGCGATGGCTCCCAGATCCCAGGACTGTTGTGAAAGTTAGAACTGAGATGCCCCGCGCAGATGGTCTGCACAGCGCTTTGCAGATGCCTGGGAAGCCCAGCTGGCTGTGGCGGCTGTACTCTAACACACAGACCCCCCCGCGCCCGGAGGGGACCACTTTTCTGACCCGTTCTTCACTGGCCGCTGAGGACTCCTGGAGGGAGGGGCAGGGGCAGGGATGGAGTTGGTGGTGGCGCAGGAGGAAGGCTGTGTCTCGATTCCCAGGCTGGGCTTCCCGACACCCACCCGCCCACCCAGCCCCCAGCCTGCAGTCCCAGCGCAGCTATGAGTGGGAGGTCCACACACAGCACCCCAGACCCCAGAGCAGTTTCAGGCTTGCACTGCTGAGCAGAGCCAGCTGCCTCTTTACGGGGCTAGGAGAAGCTCGGGCCAGTGCGTACCCGCACAAAGCTTGCTGGAAACCAGCCCTCGCCGTCAGCGACCCGGCCCCACCACCACTCTCTGTTGGTGGCATCCATTACTTCGATGACGTCCCCGGCGTTGAAGCCCAGTTCCTGGTCATCCATGGTGACATGGTCCCAGAGTGCTTCAGCACAGACCACACTGCCATCACTGATGAGCTGTGGAGAGAACCAGGGAGGGCAGGTCACAGGGGTGAGGGTGTTCCTGCCCTCTGTCCCCCACCCCTGGGAAGGGGGGATCCTGACTCGTGGTACAGAGGGGCGGACGGAGGCTCCCGCTGAGCCAGCCGCTCTTCGGGAGGCAGGGCTGTGCCCAGGGCATGTCTAGACTGGCGGTGAACTTGATCCTTGACTGCTAGAATCCTGGGGAGCCACAGAATCTGAGGGCGAGCAAGCTGCCCCCTCCTGCACACAGGGCACACCTTCTTCCCGTCCCCCCTGGGCCGTGATTAAACTATTGCCTCTCAGCTTCCCCCGTGTCTCTGCTGTGCTCCGTGAGGCTGGCCTGGGGCACTGCCGGCTGCATCTCTGCTTGTGCCGGCCGTCCCCTGTGGCATCAGAGGGGACCTGAGAACTGGAGAGGGAGGGGGCTTGCTCCTTCCTAGTGGCTTCTTGTGGACCTGCAGTCTACCACCTGATTAGCAGCAAACACCGCTTCCCCAGGTCTGCTGGTGCCCAGCCACTGCAGTAGCTGGATCCGGTCTGCAGTGTTTTTTGAACGCCTGCAGAGCCAGTCTCGGCCCCCTCGGCACCAGCTGAGCAGCCCCCCTCCTCAGAGTTCTAGGCCTCCAGCTCACAGAATTCTCAGTTTTAATTACTCCAGTCTAGTTCCTTCATTCCCCAGCTCTAGAGAGGAGGGAACATCTCGCAGTTGCCACCTCTGTCACAGAAACCTCAGGGCTGTTCCTGAGCACTTCATGACTGAGTCACCCACTTTACACCTGGCTGACAATTCTCTATATTGATTTCTCTCTCCGGAAATGACTGGCGTGGTTCCTCCCTCCGCAGGATCAGAAATCGCATTAGGAGGGACGCTCCCCTCCCAGGCAGCCCTTGTGCTCAGAGCTCCATTTTGCACTGGGCTGACTCCTCCCTGCTCATGTAATGTGGGCTGAGTGTCTACTCCGTGAATGACGAGTGGCTCCGTGAGCTTCGGGCAGCCCACCTCCTGAGCAGTGGGCTGGGGGCTGCCCAGGAGGTGAGGTTCGTGCCCCTCGCTACTGGGACCAGGTGTCGGCTCTGACTGTCACAGACCTGAGCTGGCTCTTTGGCTAAGCAGTCAAGGCCTTGGGGCATCACCAGGCACGGCCTCTGTGCTGTTTCCTCCTCTGAGCTGCTGCCCAGCGGGGGGTCACTTGTCTCCACGGCACCCCAAAGGGACAGGGTGAGAAGCAGGGGCTGCTTGGGTACTGGAGCGCACTCAGGCTGGGCCCTTCCTCCAGGGTAGGGCCTGAGAAAGCACGCTCACAAACCACCATGAGGTTCTTCATGTTTTCTTGGGTTTAAACCTGCTCCAAACCCCAGTGAAACCACTCTTCAGAATAATCCACAGCTTACGTGTACACCCATCCTCACAGCAGCAGCTGTTCAAGGGCTGCAGATTCCCGTGGCCCACCCAGGGACCCTGGGCAGACAGCACTGGGCTAATCCTGGGGGCTGCAGGCCTCCTCAAGAAACCACTGTACTCATCCCAGCTAAGAAGACCTCCTACAGGCTTGTCCTCTTCTGCAGGGAGAAACCTCCGGGCTGCAGTGCGGCCAGGATGAGACCAGAGGATTCAGCGAGGCCACGTGAGAAGAGCTGGCCAGCTGCAGCCCGGGAGCAGGCATCAGGCTGGGCGGCCCACAGCCGGCACACGGGCACAAGCGGGCTGCCATCCAGCCCTCAGAGGATCTGGCCCTAGACCAAGAGGAAGCAGAGTGGCTCAAAGGTGGTGCAGTTGAGCCAATGAGGACGTGGCTGCAGGTGAACATTCCCGTACAGGGACAGTGACCAAGGGTGACTTGGCCCATCAGGATGGAGACTATTTGGGAAGGCTTGTACGTTCTGAGTGATGAGTTACGGAGACTGGGGAGGGTTCACCCCTGGAGCTGCTTTTGTAACCTGAGGTTTGAATCTGGCAGGGAACAAAACTTCTGGTTTATTAAGCTTTGTAGTTTTGATCCTGGGGAAGTGGGTGTTCTGAGACTCCCTGTTCCGGCACGCACCTGCCAGTGCACATTCACAGGCTGGCTAATGGGATGCTACACTCTGATCTCTTGAGAACAATCTGCTAGATCGCAGGCGGATGCCGTCCATCCTCAGGTCACACGAGCTGCACGCGCTAGTCTCCAGGACAGCGTGGAGGTAGTCCCCACTGCTAGAGCCCAGGCAGGGAGGAAGCACTGCAGACACACCCCACACAGCCCAGCTTCTGACCAGTTCCCTTCCCAGGTTAGTCCCACATGATTATTAATCAGGTCAGGCATCTCCCCCTGTCCCCACCTTCCCTCAAATGAGTCCTGAGCAAAATCCCCGCTTGCATGGCCCAGTGCCTCCTGCCTGCTCCCGCTTTATTCCGCCAGCCTTTGCGGAGAGGTGCGGGTCCTCCGCAGGTGGTCTCCTGCTCAGCTTTGGGAAGGGCTCCAGGTGTGGGGCAAAGGGGCAGGCTTCCTTACGCCTTTATGGACAAGCCCCCATACCCATCCTGACCCGTCACCTAGAAGCCCTTGATGGCAGGGGGTAGGGTAGGGTGACCTTTGTCACTTCCTTGTCCCAGCGACTTGCTGGGCACAGGGGACTTGATAGACACACAGCCATGAGCAACTCCCCTGATATCCCCGTGCCTCGGTCCCCATCAGAACCCAGAGTAACAGTGTGCTGTACCTGGGTCACCAGTCTCCCGTGTAGCTCCACAAATAGGAGGTGCTCAGACAAGGCACAGCTATGACATTAACCATTTATGTGACGTCACTAAGACAAGATGCAGCTCCAAGAGGTCAGAGACACATTCCACTTTCAGGACAGCCTGGAGGCTGCCAGGGCCAGTGCTGGGTGGGCTTCTGGACAGAGGCCCTTCCTGGCACTCTGTTTGAGGTGCAGCTGCACTGAAGCCAAAACTCAGGCTGGGCAGGGCCAGGGGCGAGGCTTCCGGGCTCCCTCCTGGCCTGGCAGTGGGGAGCATACGCTGGCTCTGAGGTATGGGGTGTTTATGTGGAGGCAGGTGGGGGACTGTCCCGGACGGCGGGGGGCAATTTCAGGACGAAGACAAGCCAGGGACAGGGTGCTGGATCCCCTTTTGTGCCTCTGAGAGTTTGACAGGGCTGGGAAAGCCAGGCTCTGCCTCAAAGCGCCCCCTGATGACCACCCATCACCCTCCCCACCCTGCCCCACCTCCCAGCTGTCTCACACATGCACGCTGGTGGAGGAGTCCATGCCGACAGTCTGGGAACACAACGCAGATCCCACGGGCCCCCGCACACGCAGCCCAGGGGTGCCCACATGCAAGGGGCAGGGTGGGGGGCGGCCTGCCTGCAGTGGGGGGCACGCTGACTGAGACCACTTATCTAACACCTAAAGTGGGAAAAGCAACTGCAGGCAACATAAGCAGAGGAGCCCACTCATCCTCAGACATCTCTCAACCCGCACAGAAAGGCATGTCCAGGTCCGCTCACACGGTGGTCACATGTGCGAGGTTCCCTGACAACCAGACAGCTGCGGCCACAGCGGCATCTGCACCCTCAGTCTCACACACACACACACACACACACACACACACACACACACACACACACACACACACACACACACACGAGACAGACATTAAGGACCCCATGGCACGTATCACCGCGCCCCTAAGTCACCCACCCGGCCGTGCCCCGGGGGACGCGCACACAGACGGGCTCCAGCGCACGGGTTTGAGGTGTAGGCCTCCCCTCGTGGGGCGGTGCAGGGCTCTCGGGGCCCCGCCTCGGGCAGCTGGGGGCTGGGGCGGCCACAGCCGGAGCCGGGCGGCAGGAAACACGCGCAGCGGCGGAGGGGGCCCACGCCGGCGCCACTCACCCCGGCGGTCAGCGGAAGGCCAGCAGGAATATCAGCACGACATTGATGAGCACAAGCAGCGCCAGCACGGCGAAGACCACCACGCGCTGGGCGCCGGGGGGCAGGTTGCAGCGCAGGAGGGCGCGCAGGACGCTCCCGGGCGGCGCTGGGCGGCGCCGGGACTGCGGGGCCCTGGCCATGGCGCCCAGCCTCCCGGCTCCGCGCGCCCGGGGATCCCGCCGCGACAGGTCGGCCGCGGGGCTGCCGGAGCGCCCAGAGCGGGGGCGGAGCCGCCGCTCTCCCCGGGCCGGGGCTTCTCCCTCGCCGCGCGCGCCGCGTCCCCCAAGACCCGGCCCAGCGACCCGGCCGCCGGCGGGGGCGGGGCTGGGGGCGGGGCCGGGCCGGGCGTCTCCACCCGAGGGGTCTCCGCGGTCCTGGCTCCGCGCGGGCCGGGCGCATAGATGACCACGGTGGCGCTTAGGGTGCCGGGGGCCAGGGGTTCTGAGTCCTAACACCAAGGGCTGCCCTTGGCCCCGACAGCACAGATGAGTAAATGCGGCTCTGAAAGGTCGATTTGCTCTGTCATAAACTCGTCCAAGAATTTGAACTCTGGACAGACTGGCGGATCCGTGTTGAGATGCTCCAGAAAGGCCCTGACTCAGAACCTCTCCTACTGACCTTGCCCATCAGAGCGGCATTTTGTTCCTATGGGAAAGCAGCTGGCTTCTTCAGCCGCTAACCCTCCCTCCCCAGTTTCACTGAGGTATGATTGACAAAAATTGTATATATTTAAGGCGTACGACTTGATATACACTGTAAAATGACCACCACAATCAAGCCACTGTGGTGGCTGGATTACCATTTCCATCTCCTCACAGAGTTACCATTTTGTCTGTGTGGTGAGAACACTTTAAGAACTAACCACTCAGCAAATTTTAAGTACAATACAGTACTGTTAACAATACTCACCATCCTGTACATGAGATCCCCAGAACTTATTCATCTTGCGTAATTAAAACTTTGTACTCTTTGACCAACATCTTCCCATTTCTCTCTCCCCCAGCCCCTGGCAGCCACTCTACTCTCAGATTCTGTGAGTTTGACTTTTAGATTACACATATAAGTGCAATCATGCAGTCTTTGTCTTTCTGTGTCACTTAGCATAATGTTCTCTAGGTTCATCCACCTCGTTGCAAAGGGCAGGATTTCCTTCTTTTTTAAGGCTGAATAATATATATACCACATTATCCTTCATCCATTCATCCGCTGACGGACACTTAGGTGTTTCCATATCTTGACTATTGTGAATAATGCTGCAGTGAACATGGGAGTGCAAATATCTCTTCAAGATCCTGATTTCATTTCCTTTGGATATACATCCAGAAATGGGATTGCTGGAGCGTATAATAGTTCTATTTTAAACTTTCTGAGGAACGTCCACACTGTTGTCCAAAGTGGTTGCACCAGTTTACATTCCCAGCAACGGTGTGTAAGGGTTTCTTTTCCCACATCCTCAAGAGCACTTATCTTTTGTCTTTTTAATAATAGCCATTGTAAGCTGTGAGGTAATGTCTCATTATGGTTTTGGTTTGCCTTTCCCTGATATTTGAATGTCCAGTAACGTTGGGCATTTTCTTTTAAGAGATGTCTATTCAGGTCTCTTTGCCCATTTTTTAATTGGGTTATTACTATTATTATTTCTGGTTTGTTTTTTGGGTTCTTTTTTTTTTTCTCTATTGAGTTGTGAGTGCCTTAGAGATTTTGGATATTAACCCTTTATCAGATATACGGTTTGCAAATATATTTTCCCACCCCATAGGTTGCCTTTTCACTCTGTTGATGGTTTCTTTTACTGTGCAAAGCTTTTTAGTTTGATGCAATCCCACTTGTCTATTTTTGCTTTTGCTGCCTGTGCTTTTCAAATGTGTCATATACAAAAATCATGGCCCAGAACAATGCCAAGAAGCTTTTCCCCCTGTTTTCTTCTAGTAGGTTAATGGTTTCAGGTCTTACATTTGAGTCTTTAATCCCATTTTGAGTTGATTTTTGAGGGTCCAATTTCATTCTTCTGCACGTGGTTCAGCAGCTTTTGGAAAAAACCCTATGTCAGGTACCCGGGGGTTTCTACTGCCTCCCAGACAGAGCTTGCAACCTTAACCTTGCAGGGCTCAGAGCTCATGTGCAAGCCTGTCATTCCATCCACAGTGAGGAGCTCTGTCACGGTCACCGAGCCCCTCTGATGGGTCAGGAGGCAGCAGCTGAGGGGGCCGAGGAGACTGAAAAGCAGCTCAGAAGTGGGCAGAGGTTTCCAGGCTCCATGCTCAGCTCTGAGGCTCCTGGGGCAGGAGAAGCCCATGGAGGGATTACGTGCAGAGGCTGGGTGTTCCCTTGTGGGTGGCTGTATGTTCAGGTTCCCTGTGTGTGTGCCGGCTCTACATGCATGTGAGTGAGTAGAGACGATGGTGCCTGTGGACGTCACCATCCTGCTGAAGAGTGCAAGTGGACGCCGGGATGTATGTGCGCAGGTGGGTACCTGTGTGTGTGGCAGAGGAGGGTTGGGATGTGTCCAGAGAGGCTGTCTGCCCCCCTCAGGTCTGAAGGTTCAACTGGGCCTATCTGTCTAGTTGGGGGAAAGAGTCTTCTTTTCCTGCCCAGTTCTTCAAATGACTGGCTCAAGATTTTCTCCCTTCAAGCTCTCACAAGGATTGTGGGGACTCCCTATTGCCCCAAATCCCAGCACTGGTAAGACTGTGTGACGCCTCTGGTGGGGTGTGGCTCGGACCCCTGACTTGAGTCATTGTGCCCCTGTGGTTGCAGAGCCATCGGACACCCAGGAAGGAGGGCACGGTGGGCTGTGTGACCTCAGGCCACCAGTCAGAGTGGTTCCAGGAAGCCACTGGTCAGCGCAGCACTGAGTGCTGTGGGTCTACAGGACCTTCCTGCTGCTGCCTGGCCTCGGGGGCGAGCTTCAGGACTTCAGCCACGGCTCAGCTCTGGGATGATGCTTGTGTCCCCTGTGCAGCTGAGCAGCCTGGGAGACGTTAAGTGGCAGAAGAACCTTGAACCTGGGCCGGGATGGAGGACTGAGAGGTGGCTTCTGCCCCACCCCGGGGCACCCAGCCTTCAGATCCCGGTGATCTGGGTGTACGGCAGGGAAGATAGTAGCAACAGTATTTGTGTGTGTATTTCATGACCAAAAACAAAGCCAAAAAAGCTTGAAAACAAAGGCGTAGGCCCTTGAAAGATTCAGGCTGAAAGGATCCAAGCCAGGGAGGAGTAGAAGAGGCAGCAGGGCCTGGCCCGCCAGGCTAGCTGGGTGAGTGTGTAGGTCTGGGAGGGGCAGGACTGCCGTGGAGGGGGGTGACCTAGGTGTCCGGGACATGGCTTCAGGAGGGTGAGGGAAGAGGAAGGCTGCTCTGGGCTGCTGACCATGGGCCTCAAGCTGCTCCTGCCCCATCTCTCAGAGACCTACGTCCGTTTGTCACCCAGCTCAGGGTGCGCGTGAGGGGTCTGGAGCCCTGACCAGTACTGGGCTCCTCCCTGGGGCCGGGGAGGGGGTGCAAGAGCTAAGTCAGGTGTGGGGACAGATAACCAGGGTCACAGGCACCAGGGAAGGCAGAAACTCCTGGATGGAGGGTCAGACTGCCTCCAGGAAGGGGTGGTCACAAGCCAGCCTCGCATCCTGCGGTGTTCTCTAAATGCTCCACCAAGAAGTGCTGCGAGTAGGTGGATGGCCAGACTGTCTTCTGTCCTTGGTGACCCCACGGCCTGGGGGGCCGGGCCAGTCCGGCTTCCCACCTGCTGTGCTGGCCGAGTTCCCGGCAAAGCTCCTTTTACACTTGAAGCCCCAGGTTGGAGGACAAGCTTTATGTCTGTCTGCCCTCTAGTCTGGGTGTCATCTTCTCTCCGCAGGATGATCCAGGAGCTGCCCTCAGCGCCCCCTTGCCCTCCTGGAGCAGGTCTACACACAGGTGTTTGGAGGGGAGCTGGACATTCGAAGGCCCTCAGCTCCGTGCAGCAAGTGGGCAGAGCTGAGGGGAAGCCCAGCTCCACACGCGTGCCGTCCTCCAGCACAGCTTGGCCTGGCCCGGAGGGGAGACTGCAATCTGCAGGGCGGTGGCTGAGCACCAGGAGACCCCAGGCCTCCTGGCTGGGGGCCGGTCCCATCTCACAACTTTGGGTGGGGAGGTTAAAAAGAAACAAGAGCAATGTCTTCCAAAGACACTGCCTACTTTCAGCCCTCAACTCTTCAGAAAAAAAATCCCTGGGCTAAGAATGTCCTCAGGCCTGACCTCAGGGGTGACGCCAGCTCAGCAGAGCATGGCCGGAGCTGTGGGAGGCAGGGAGAGGGTGGGAGGGGGGTGAGGAATTGGGCAGACAGGCCCAGGCCTGGGCCTGGGTCACGGGCATCTGGAGGGGACAATACTGAAAGGAGAGGGGACACTTCTGGGCCCTGACGTTAACTCATGCTGCAGGAACTGGACAGTCACAAGGCACGAGGCACAAGTTAGGGGCAAGGGATACAGGATGAACAAGACATCTCCTTCCATTGGGGCACATGCAGACGAGGCCAGGTGCCCACACACACACATGCAGTGCCTGCCGTCACCCCGGCGGTCAGCTCCCGGAAGGCAGGACGATGTCCTCTGCACAGCTCTGTCCCAGACCTGAGACACTGCCTGACACACACTAAACACTCAGTAAATGTGTGTCACATGCATGCAACACACACATGCACACCTCACACTCAGATCTTCACGTGGTCACACACACACGCTCCTCATGTACCCAGGACACAAAAGGGCCTCGCTGCCCCCCCTGCATCGCCTGCTCTTCAGGCCAGCTGGTTTCGGTTGCCTCCTGCTTAGGAAATTGCAGAGCGATCCCTCCTTAGGTCACCAGGAACTAGACAGTGTCCCAATTTAGAACATGACACCAACGTATTCTTAGAAAATACAAGTGCACGTGTGAGTTTAGAGCAAGCCAGATGCTATTTAGTGTGGACTTCTCTCTGACACGTGTTGCTTCTATTATCTCCAAGCCTGAAACCCACACTGACCACCAGTAAGCCTTCTTGCCTCACACGCAAGAGCTGTGCGTGCCAGAGGGGCCGGGGATGCAGAGCAGGACGTGCTGATCTCGCAAGGCTGGGGGAACCAGCCTGTCATCGGAGGATCACCTCTTATGTCTCTTTGGAGTTCCTGATAAGGTGAATCTATTTAATGCTGCCCAGGAACCGTAACGAATACAGCCTTTCCCGGTTACCCAGTACACCTGGGCACGGTGACTCTCCTACATGCCAGTGGGGCCCAGGGGCCTTATTCACCCCACACAGAGGAAACAGAGGCCCGAGACGGGAATGACCTGCAGCAGGTCCTCCACTAGCCAGCAGCCCAGCCCCTGCCCCATGTCAGCCTTGCATCACTGGAGGGGCTCTGCCGCCTGGCCCGGCCGTCCTCCTCCGTGGCATGCTGCATCCTCACCCCACCCTGGGCGCTCGCCCAGGGTCCAGGGAAGACCAGCACCCTGGGAGCGCTGAGGGCTCTAAACACAGGTACAACACCACCACGCTGTCCACTCAGTAACCTCAAATACCACGCAGGACCTTTGAACCAAACAGGAAACAAATTCTCTAAGCAGCTAAAATAGGTCCTATACAATTCATGGTCTCAATTGCCTTCATTGCCCTTGGCCAGAGCCTACTTGTTCTTCTAGAGCACTCCTGGCTCTTGGCTTTCGTCATCCAAAGACCTTAGAATGGACAAATTTTTAAGGGCCAAAAAGGCACCTCCCCACCAGCAGCATGATGTGACGGACCAGATTCCACCACTAGGTAGGAGATGAACAGCTATAAAAAGTAGACACGAGAGCTCTAACGACGCAGCACTGATGGCCAATCAGATAACCCCACACGGAAAGCTTTATGTTCCTATTCCTTCCTCATTACCATCTGCGTCATTGGAGGTTGAGAGCCCACTGCATGCCACGTTACTTACGTTTGTCCGTCCTCCTGTAACCGTACGGTCATCCTATTTTACAGCTCAGCACTCAGAGGACTACCTGCTCAGATCTCCACACCTGGTCGCTGGCAGGGAGGAGCTCTCATCCAGGTGTGAGAGACTCTCCCCCTGCCCCACATGGCCTCCCACCGTGGCTGGGCCCCAAGACTGAAGGCGGCTGAATCTTCAAGAAAAAGCAAACTATTCTCTGTGAATTCTACTAAGATGACATCATTTTGGAGCCCCTTCCATTCAAAATAGTTTATGAGAAGCACTTAAAGAAAGGCTTCATATATTGGAAAAACCAACTTATTTGGATGCTTATTCCTTATGCATCATGGATTTTGATGAAATCATTATTTAATGGCTACTTTAAATCATCATTCAGAGCCGGGCCTGTGGGAAGCGCTGGTGCACTGGTGACTGTCAGGTAGGTAGTGAGGACACCACACTCCCGAAGGGCTCCAGAAATGTCAGAAGCTAACTGTTTGTACACTGATCTCCTCGTGAGGGGAAAATCTTCTGCAAGATCGTGGGTGGTCTGATTCATTTTAGTGAAGCAGAAATACATTTATATCATGGCCAAGAGGAGAATGTGGTGCTGTTATGGACATGTGCTTGTGCCAGTTACCTACCACATTATGTTCAACAGCCTTCTCCAAATTAAGTGAAAAAGAAGATGGGGAGAAAATAGAAGTATGAGTGAGAAAAACAGAGGAGTGTCCAGGTCTCGAAATTTCTCCTTCCTTGGAGAATACAAAAGGAGGACTTGGCATGGGGACCAGTTTTGCCTACATAAAGTTTCGTACTGATTTCTTCTGCTTAGGTAGGAACAGTAAAAAGTGGTAACATATACTACACAGTTGTCATAGCAACAGCAATACTCTTTAAGCTCTTGGAGTCAATAGGGAAGAAATCACATGCCTTGCCCAGGTCCTGCCCAGGCAACTAGTTGAGAGGTCAGGGGCTAAGCCCTGGCCTCCTTCCTGCCAAGCAGAGCTTCTTCCATCCAGGACAGTGTTACAGGAGTTACATCACAGGTCCTGGGTACCACACCTGCTATTTTGGTTTCCTTCTAGGCCCCTTGAGGGCTGAGGGGAGGGTCCTGGATTTGACAAGCTCTGCTCATGGACACCACATTCTAAAGTGAGAGCCACAGGCTGAACCTGTGTGGAGTGCACGCCGGTGCCACTGTCATCTGCTTGGAACACAGACTGTGGACATCCAGGCCTGCATGAACGTGCTGAAGTCGCCCCGATGGCCAGGTCGTGCGTTCCAGCCCCATCCCTTCACCCATGCAGCCCTGACCCTACCTCGTTGATGGCCAGCTGCTCGCCGCCCCCTCCAGGGTGGCTGTAGTGGTGGCTGGAGCTGTGCACGTCCTCGTACAGGTCCTCCTCACTGCCTGCCTCATCCGCACGGAGCGCCGTGTCCAGAGCTCCATCAGGGAGGGCTGGAAGGAGAGAGAGAGCAACTGCTAAAGGGCAGCAAGGGAGGGGACATGCGGAGAAGGAGACGAGCCTTTCCGGGATAAACGCTCGTTCTGTAAGAGGAGGGAGAGGGTCTGGGAGCCAGGTTCTCACACCATTCTTGTTGCAAAAACACAGTCTGGTTGAAAAAGTGCACTGGTCGACTTTCACACATCACTGTAAATCACCTACCATTCGGTCCCCACCAGCTCAGTAAACAAGGACACACAACTATGTGCCGTGGCATGACACTCGAGTCCCCTCCCGTTGATTTCAATTCAAAACCACTTACCAGTGTGTCAGGTATACATAGTATACTTTACCATACCTCATACATGGCATAAGGCCCTTAAAAATGCTAACAACTTCTTATTAAACATATATGTATATATCTCCAAAGAAATATACAGTATATACATGCAAATATTGTTTGAAAATTAATAAAATGAACACCTGTGGCACTTATCATCATGTTTTAGAAAATTCCAGAATCTTAGAATTCAACCTCCTGTATATCCTACTCCAATCCCATTCCCCTCTCTTTCCTTTAGCGATATCCAATATTTCAAGCTTTCTATAAATTATACAGGCTGTCTTTGTTTTAGCATTTATTTCTGTTGAGTTTTGCATGGTTTGACCTCATATAAACAGAACCATCCAGTAACTTTTCTTCTCTGACTGGCTTTTTTACTCAACAGCTCATGTAGTTGTGATGATTCAGTCTCCCTGACGCACAGTCTTGCATTTTGTGAGTATTTGCAGCTTTGCAGGGGCACTGCACTGCTGCAGAACATCGGGTGTTTCCCATGCTGTTGCTGGTACAAATGATGGTGCTGCAAACACATCCACGTACCGCCTGGGCATGGATCGCAGACTTTCTCCCAGAGTTTCCCAACCTCTTTTTCATTATTACCCCCGCCCAAAGAGCCTTTTATACATTGTTTTCCTATTGACCCCAATGAAATTTTAATACCACGAATATACTATATATTTTAAAGTCCTGTTGCTCTTTGGAGGATCACAAACCATTGTAATAGCTAAGATTTTCGCCCTCTTGGATGAAACCATTACCCGTGGAGTGAATTCATGCTGCTGGGTATAGACACCTAGGTATGGCATCCCTGGGTCCTGGGTATGCCAAACTGTCCCCTAAGCTATCCTATCAACTTAGACGTCAGACAGTGTGTAGGAATGTTTCCAACTCTACATCCTCCCAACTCTTGGGATGGCCATTGTCAGTTTCATTTTTGACAGGCCGATAGGTATGAAATGGGATCTTAGTGTAGTTTTAATTTAAAACTCCTGCTTACTAATGTGTTGAACATCTTATCTTCTATGTTTATGGATTATCTGTATTTCCTTTAATGTGAAGTGTCTATTGAGTGTTTATTTTTAATATAATCATTAATGTAAAAATATATTTCTATGTATGTATAGTTTATATACATACACTTTCCCCCTCTATTCTGGATACCCATCTGTGCCACAAGTGTAATCTCCCTGTTTGTGGCATGTCTTGTCTCTTTAAAAAAATTTTTTTTAAATTTTATTTTTGGCTGCGTTGCTTGGGTCTTCGTTGCTGCGCGCGGGCTTTCTCTAGTTGCAGCGAGCAGGGGCTACTCTTCATTGCAGTGCGTGGTCTTCTCATTGCAGTGACTTCTCTTGTTGCGGAGCACGGGCTCTAGGTGCACGAGCTTCAGCAGTTGTGGCCCACGGGCTCTAGAGCGCAGGCTCAGTAGTTGTGGCGCACAGGATAAGTTGTTCTGCAGCATGTGGGATCTTCCTGGACCAGGGATCAAACCCGTGTCCCCTGCATTGGCAGGCGGATTCTTTAACCACTGCGCCACCAGGGAAGTCCCAAGATGAGGACTCTTTTCTAAAAAAGTGTAACCATAGCACATATCTAAAACAGATTACAGTCTATTGAAAGTTGTCTGTCATACCTTTTCCTCTAAGGCATTAAAAAATCTTTTTATTTTGAAATAACTATACAGTATAGGGTGTTCTGACTCTACTGCAGAGAGGTCTTGTGTCCCCTTCACCTAGTTTTCCCCAATGATTATATTTCATATGACTCCAGAAAACTGCCCTTGGTACAAGACATGTAAATGGTTCTATGTCATTTTATCACCTGTGTAGATTTGTGTAACCTCCACGGCAATCAGTATGTAAGCTTTTGAGGTTGACTTTTTTCACTCAGGCAAATGCCCTTGAGATCCATCCAAGTGGTTGCTTGTATTTTTACTTCATTCCTTTTTATTGCTTAGTAGTATTCCATGTAATAAATGTGCACATTTTTTTAAACATTCACCCATTGAAGGACATCCGGGTGGTTTCCAATTTTAGGCTGTTACAAATAAAGCTACGAGGAACTTTTATGTACAGTTTTTTGGGTGGACATAAGTTTTCATTTCTCTGGGATAAATGTGATTGCCCAGGAGTGCAACTGCTGAGTCATATGACAGTTGAATGTTTAGTTTTTTAAGGAACTGCCAAACTGTTTTCCAGAGTGGATGTGCCATTTCACATTCGCACCACAATGTATGAAAGATTCAGTTTCTCAGCATCCTTACCAGCATCTGGTATTGTCGCTATTTTATACTTTAGACATTCTGATAGGTGTATAATAATATTGCATCTTGGTCTTAATTTGCATTTCCCAAAAGGCAGGTGCTGTGGAACATCTTTTCATGTGCCTATTTGCCATTCATATATCTTCTCTGGTGAGGTATGTCTTCATGTTTTTTGCCAATTTTCTATTTCTATTGTTCATTGTTTTGATGTTGAGATTTGAAAGTTCCGTATATATTCTAGATATGAGTCCTCTGTCAGATACGTGGTGAAAGTTCTGTGTATATTCTAGATGTGAGTCCTCTGTCAGATACGTGGTGAAAGTTCTGTGTATATTCTAGATGTGAGTCCTCTGTCAGATATGTGGTTTGCATGTATTGTCTGTCAGTCTGTTGCTTATCTTTTCATCCTCTTAACAAGGATTTCACAGAGCAAAATTTTAAATTTTGATGAAGTTCAATTTATCAAATTTTCCTTTTATGGGTGATGCTTTTGGAGTCACATCTAAGAACTCTTCACCAAATCTTAGTTCCAAAAGATTTTCATTTATGTTTTTTCCTCTAAAACCTTTTACACTTAAACCTATGATTCATTTTGAGTTTTTTTGTATAAAATGTGAGATTTAGGTCAAGGTTCATTTTTATTGCCTATGGATGTCCAGTTGTTCCAGCACTATTTCTAAAAAAAAAACTTTCCTCTACTGAATTGCTTCTGTACTTTTGTCAAGTATCAGTTAGCCAAGTGGGGACATTACTATCAATTTTACAGAAATAAAAAGAATTATAAAAAAATACTAACAACTGAACTGTTATACACCAACAAATTAGATAAACTATATGAGTAAATTCTTAGAAAAACACATGTACTAAAACTGACTCAAGAAGAAATAGAAAATCTGAATAGACCTATAATTACCAGGGAAATTGAATCACAAACTTCCCAACAGAGAAAAGCCCAAGATTTGATGGCTTCACTAGGGAATTCTACCAAACATTTAAATAACAATTAACATTAATCTTTCTCACACCTTCCAAAATACTGAAGGGGAAGAAATACTTCCTAACTCATTAAAGCCAGACAAAACACTATTAAAAAAAGAAAACTGAAGACAAATATCTTTCATAAATATACATGCAAAAATTCTAAACAGAGGATTAGTATACCAGTAAACTACTAGTAAAGTGAATTCAACAGCATATTAAAAGGATTATATATCTTGACTGATTAGGATTTATTTCTGAAATACAAGAATGGTTCAACATATGAAAATCATTCAATGTAATATACAACAGTAATAGAACGAAGGGAAAAAACCCTACATGATCATCTCAGTTGATGCAGAGAGAGCACTGACAAAATTCAACACTATTTCATGATAAAAACACACAGACTAGGAATAGAAGGGAATGTCCCCAATATGATAAAGGCCATATATGAAAAACTCACAGCTAACATCATACTTAATGATGAGAAACTGAAAGCTTTTTCCTTGAGATTAGGGAAAAGACAAGGATGCCTGCTTTCACCGCTTCTATTCAACACAGTATTGGAAGTTCTGGCCAATTAGGCAAGAAAAATAAATAAGTCATCCAACTTGGAAAGGAAAAAGTAAAATTATTTCTGTTTGTAGATGACACAATCTTATATGTAGAAAACTCTGAAGATCCACAATAGATTGTCAGAGTTTATAAATAAATCCAGCAAAGTTGGGGGAAATAAATCAACACAAAAAAATCAGTTTTATTTCTATATACTTGCAATGAACAATTTGAAAACAGAAATATTTTATATTCCATTACAGTAGCATTGAAAATAATAAAATACTTAGGAATAACTTTAACCAAGGAGGCAAAAGATTTGTACACTGAAAATTCCAACATTGCTGAAAGATATAAAAAGAAAACCTAAATAAATGGAAAGACATCCCATGTTCATGCGTTAATATATTTAAGATTGTTGAGATGACAATAATACTCAAAGCAATCTACAGATTCAATGCAATCCCTATCAAAATCCCAATGGCATTTTTACAGAAATAGAAAAACTTATTCTAAAATTCATATGGAGTCTCAAGGAACCCTGAATATTCAAAATTATCATGAAAAGACTAAGCAGGAGGGCTCACATTACCTGACTTCAAAACTTGCTACAAAGCCACAGTTATCAAAACAGTGTGATACTGGCACAAGGATAGACATATATTCTATTGGTCTAATAGAATAAAATAGAGACCCCAGAAATAAACCCTCACATAAATGGTCAGTTGATTTTTGACAAAGGTGCCAAGATAGTCAGTGGGGGAAAAGACAGTCTTTTCAATAAATAGTGTTGGGAAACTGAATATCCACATGCGAAATAATGAAGTTAGGTCCTTACCTAATGCCGTATACAAAAATTAACTCAGAATGGATCAAAGACCTAAACATAAGAGCTAAAACTGTAAGGCTCTTTGAAGAAAACAGGGGAAACGTTTTATGACATTGGATGTGGAAATTATTTCTTGTATATGACACCAAAAGCACAGGCAACAAAAGAAAAAAAATAGGTAAACTGGACTACGTCAAAATCTTAAAGTTTTGTGCATCATAGGATACTTTCAAGGAAATGAGAAGGCAGCCCACTGAATGGGAGAAAATATTTGCAAATCATATATCCGATAAGGGACTAATATCTAGAAATATATAAAGATCTCCTACAATTCAAGAACAACAGCAACTACAACAAACTCAAAAAAACGGGCAAATGTCTTGGGTAGACATTTCTTCAGAAAAGATATACAAGGCAGCTGCTGTGGAAAAGAGTTTGGCAGGTCCTCAAAAAGCAAAACATAGAATTACCATATGATCTAGCAATTACACTTCTAGGTATGTACCCAAAAGAATTGAAATCAGGGACTCAAACAGATATTAGTACACCAATGTTCATGGCAGCATTACTCATAATAGCCAAAAGGTGGAAATAACCCAAATGTCCATCAAACAGATAAATGGAAAAACAAAATATGGTATTTACATGCAATGAAATATTATTCAGTCATAAAAAGGAATAATGTTCTGATACACACTACAACATGGATGAACCTTGAAAATACTATGCTAAGTGAAATGAGGCAGACACTGAAGGACACATATTGTATGATCCCATTTACATAAGGTACCTAGAACAGGCAAATTCTTAGGGACAGAAAATAGATTAGTGGTTACCAGGGGCTGTAGGGAGAGGGGAACAGGGAGTTATTGCTTAATGGAACAGGGAGTGATGAAAAAATGTGGCCATATATAGTGGTGATGGTTGCATACCTTGTGAAAATAATGCCACTGAATTATACATATAAAATGGCAAAATTTAAAACACATTTTATCACAATTTTTAAAATTAATAACATACAAAACAATTTGCATTTTGTACTTTACATGGGTGAGTTGTATGGTATGTGGTTTATATCTCAAAAAAGCTGTTTTAAAAATTGTTCGGTTATACTTGTTTGGCACTATTTCTGGATTCTCTATTTTGATCCATTAATTTACTTGTTTGTTCTTCTCCAATATCACACAATCTTGTTTTCTATAGTTGTATAATAATTCTTGAAATTTGGTGGAGTGGTTCCTCTTTATTTCTCTTTTTTAGAACTATTTTAGCTATTCTTGTTCCTTTGCCTTTCTCTATAAACATTAGAATAATCTTGTCTATAGTTATAAAAAAACCTTGCTGGGATTTTGGTAGAAATTGTGTCAAACCCACGTATTGATTTGGAGGTAACTGACATCTTTACTCTGTTGCGTCCTCCAATCTGTGGAATATCTCTCCATACTTAGATCCTTGATTTCTTTCAGTGCTGCATTATTTTAAAGCAAATCCCAGACATCCTATAATTTAATCTGTAAATAATATATAGTATATGTCTTAAGAGATACAGAGTCTGTCTCTCTCCCACACTTTCTTCTAGGAGGATTTAAAAATCAATCATCTCTTTGAGGGAATAAAACAGATTCTTTGTAAGAGTTACTACTTTTCTTGGCTCTCTCTTAGCCAGTCCCAGTTGAGGTCTCAGCAGCTCACAAAATGGTTGCTTATCTAGCAAACCTGCAGCCTGGGAGGAAAGGAAAGCAAGTTTCAACATGAGTCTGCCAATATTTTTATCATCATCTAATATCTAGCTTCCAGCACAGGGTCTGGGACAGAGGAGGTGTTTGCGTAAATGAAGGAAGTAGGAGACCATTCACAGGAGAGTGAGTGGAGGTGGCAGTGGGAGGACCACCCCAGGACTGCAGTCAGGACACCCAGGCCCAATGCTGGTCTGCAAACGGCCAGGGGGCAGAGCTAGTCATCTGTCCTCTGAGATGCGCTCAAACTCCTTTCATATAAGCAAGGCCCTTGGAAGGTTCACATGCCGTTAACGTACATGAAAGCATTGAAGGGTGTGGTCCTGTGCTCCGCAAGCATCTTCGGGCGAATAAATGACATGGCCGGGTCAACACAAAATCAGTCTTGATTTTGGATATTTAATTTTTATGTAGGAAGACAAGCCAGCTGTCTGATCCATTATGAGATTCTAATAATTTAGAACTTTTAGACAGCAACACAGCTAAGAATTCTGGATTCTAGACAAAAGATTGGCAAGGGCCCCTTTACCTCTGATGAACAGCACCCAATCTTCTGTCTCCACTTAAAAGGAAAAGCAGTGGTTCTTCCAGTGAGGAGAGAATGCCACAGGGGAGTCTACTCTGTGCTGCCCTAGAGCCCTGGAGAAGAGTGGTTCTCAAAGTGGGTCCCTAGACCAGCAGTATCCCTTGGGAACTTGTCAGAGACGCAGTTTCTTGCCCCTCCCCAGACCTGCTGAATCAGAAACTCCGGGGTGGGCCCAGCAGGCTGTGTGACTTCAGGTGACCTGGTGCAGAGCTCAAAGCCTGAGACCCACTGTTCTCAGTCAAGAGCCCTTAACAAAGTGGTTTGCTAACTCCCAGGAGATTCTGCTCCAGCACAGTCAGGGCAGACGGTCTTTTGGGGCGGCCGCAGGCCCCTTTAGGAAACTCTAAAGAGCCTGGCATACAGTCTCGAGTTGAAACAGGAATGCCAGAACGTTGGGGTGTCTGGGGAGGTGTCGGCAGCTCTGGCTGCTCCCCCAGCACCCACTGGCCAGGGGCTTCCATTTATCACATGTGTGCACTTGTTTGTTCCTTTCTGAATTCACTGAAAAGTGTTCAGTGCCTATTGTGTTTGTGCCACTAGACACACACGGGGTTCTGAGGACACAGTGTGAATAAGACAGACACCCCCCTGCTCCCGTGGAGATCAGAGTCCAGCAGGAATAGGGGTAAACAGTGATGAAGCGGCGAGCACAGGAGCCCCTGCCCAAGGGTGTGAGGTCTTGGCCACCCTGAGCTGGGGGTGACCTGGGGGGGAGGGGAGTACTGCGGAAGGGTGAAGAGTGTTCGAGGCAATGGAGACAGCATCAGGCCCCAGACGCAAGTGGGATGTTGTTCAAGGACACGGAAGAGTCCCAGAGATCCAGGAATAGACAAGGGGGAAGGGACAGCAGGGGTGAGGTCTGACGGCCCTTCCTAGGAAGGACAGTTGGTGCAGGGAGTGTTGCCCTAGGCAGCCCTGTGCTGAGTCACCAGAGTAAATGCTCAGGCCTCAGCCTCACGGGCTTCTCACCACATCCTAATGACACGAACAAAGAAGGCTAAACTATGTGCCCCATTCTGTAGGTGGGGAAGCTGGGGCCCAGAGAGCTAAAGTTCCTTTCCCCAAATCACCCAGATCTCTGGGCTGTTTTCACCAGACTGAGTCTGTTTAAATTCTCTTCTCTCCTGTATGAAGGGTTCCTGCTGATGGTGAGTCAGACGAGGGTGGTACAGTCTGTGTTTGCTGCTGGGGGAGCAGGCAGCTCAGGCCCCGCCTCCCAGCTGGACCAGACACAAGAGCCGCTTCTCGCACTGCGCTGACATTCTGGTCTGGGAGCAGCAGCGCTGGCCCAGGGTGGAGAGGGAGTGGGCCCCCAGGGCCCCCCATGCCAGGCTGTCCTCCCCACGCGACTGCTCTCTCCTCATGTGCCCTTGTCTGCTCTGCTGCCTCTGCTCAGCTGTTGTCGTCTGCCTTCCACTCTAAATCCTGTCCAGCTTTCAGGTTAAACAAAAAAAGTTTGTTACTGTTGTTGTTGTTTTAATAGACTTTACTTTTTTCACTTTTTTTTTTTTTTGGCCCAGAGGCACTCGGGATCTTAGTTCCCCAACCAGGGATCGAACCTGGGCCCCCTGCAGTGGAAGCACGGAGTCCTAACCACTGGACCTCCAGGGAATTCCCTAGACTTTACTTTTTAGAACTGTTTTAGATTTATAGAATAATTGGGCAGACAGTACAAAGAATTCCCATACACCCCACACCAGTTTATCTTATTAAGATCTTACATTGACAGGATACATTACTCAGAATTAATGGACCAATATTGATACATTATTATTATTAATTAAAGTCCATACTTTTCTCAGTTTTTCCTTAATATCCTTTCTGTTCCAGGATCCCATATCACATTTAGTGATCTCCTCAGCTCAAGATTTTTGATTTAGGTCCCACGAAGCCTTGCTTTTGCGTGCTTCTGAATGCTTTTCCATTCAGCAAATAAAACTTCTATAGACATCTATAGCACCAAATCTGAATCCTCTCTGCACCTCAAGGCTTACTCAGGGTTTTCTCACAGGAAAGACTCTGACCTTCTTTCGTCCTCCCCAGCCTCCCTGTTCTCTTACTGCTGAGAGTAAAATAACCTTTACTGGGAATTTACAGTGTACCGCCTACTAACATATCAGATTCAAGCCTACTTGTGAAATAGGTATTATTAGACACATTACACAGATAAAGACTTGGGGCTCACAGAGGTTAAGACACTTGTTAAGGTCTCACAGGCAGCCAGCAGCAGAGGCAGGATTAAAACTTGCCCAGATGCCACACTCTTCCCTGCACCTCTCTAGGGCCTCCGAACTGTCCGGCCTCCGTGAGCACACAGCTGCTTGTTTCCCCGTGGCCTTCTCTCCCATGAGAGAGAAGGCCACGGGGAAACATGTGCTCCATGTGGCTGTTTGCTGCCATGGTTCCCTATTATTCAAAGAATTAGGGACCTCCCTGGTGGTCCAGTAGTTAAAACACCGTGCTTCCACTGCAGGGGGCATGGGTTCGATCCCTGGTCAGGGAACTAAGATTCCACATGCTGCGCGGCGTGGCCAAAAAATAGGAAAAAGAAAAAAAAAAGAAACAAAGAATTAAGTTCCAGGGAAATCAGTCAAGTAGGCCTTCATGTATAAAAGATGCTTTCTGGTTATAATTATCAATACTTCAGAAAGCAATTACATTAAAAATATGTCATGTCATGCTTAGCAGTAAGTGAAACATGATTTTTGATACATGGCTCTTTTATGTTAGACAAATGTGAAGTGGAAAATTTAGGTAATAACTTTGATTTTTTAATTTAACATAATGGGCCCACAATGTAATATTCTAGATCATAGACTTTTGTAATACAAAACCAAAGAAGGCAATGTTTTTACCAAATTACAAGTTTTGGTAAATCAATACAATATAATATAATGAAATTATGTCACATAATACTTTAATGAAAAAATTCATTTTCACCTCAGTACTGTGCAAGGCAATAAAATCATATCATGCATTACTTTATAATAATTTTCACTGCAAAAAATTAAACATCATGATTTTTCATGGTAGATTTAGCTGAGCAGTTATTTTTAACAAATTAAGCTTTTAAAAGCTTTTTTTAAAATGATACAGTTTCCTACTTTTAGTGTGTAAGCTGCTTAAGTTAAATGCAACAGGACAATCTTATGTATCTAAAAGATGCCTCTGCCCAAACATTTAAAGAATTAATGCCAACCCTTCTCAAACTCTTCCAAAAAACTGAAGAAGGAACACTTCCAATCTCACTTTATGAGTCCATAACTCTCCTGATACCAAAACCAGACAAAGACAACTTTTTCTGATAAGAAAACTACAGACCAATATCCCTGATGAACATTGATGCAAAAATCCTCAACAAAATACAACACATTAAAAGGATCATACACCATGACCAAGTAGGATTTATCCCTGGGATGCAAAGATGATTCAACATGTGAGAATCAATTAATATGAAATAACACATTAACAGAATAACGGATGAAAATCACTTGATCATCTCAATAGATGAAGAAAAAGTTTTTGACAAAATTCAACATCCTTTTCATGATTAAAAAATCTCAACAAACAAGTAATAAAAGGAAAGTACCACAACATAATAAAGGCCATGTATGAAAATTCCACAGCTAACATCATACTCAATGATGAAAAACTGAAAGCTTTTCCTCTAAGATCAGGAACAAGACAAGGATGCCCACTCCCACTACTTCTATTGAGCACAGTACTGGAAATCCCAACCAAAGCAATAAGGGGAATAAAAGATGTCCAAATTGGGAAGGAAGTAAAATTGTCCCTGTTTGCAAATGACATGATCTCATATACAGAAAACTCTGAATATTCCATAAAAAAACTGTTAGAAGTAATAAATGAATTCGGTAAAATTTCAGGATATGAAATCAATGTACAAAAATCAGTTGTGTTTCGATACTCTAACAAAGACTTTCTGAAAAGGAAATTAGGAAAGCAATCACATTTACAATAGCACCAAAAAAGAATAAAATACTTAGGAATAAGCTTAACTAAGGAGGTAAAAACTTACCTACAGAAAACTGCAAAATATTGAAGAGAGAAATAAAAGAAGACACAAATGGAAAGATATCTTGTGTTCATGGATTGGAAGATTTAATATTATTGAAATATCCATCCTACCCAAAGTGATCCACAGATTCAATGCAATCTCTATCAAAATCCATAAGGCATTTTGTTTTACAGAAATAAAAAAAAACTCTGCAATTCATATGGAAGCACAAAAGACCACAAATAGCCAAATCAGTCCTGAGAAAGGACAGACATCCTGATTTAAATATATTATGAAGTTATTCAAACAATACAGTACTGGCATAAAGACAGACATATAGACCAATGGAACAGAATAGAGAACCCAGAAATAAACCCACACGTATATGATCAGTTAACTTACAACAAAGCAGTCAAGAATATGCAATGGGGGAAAGACAGTCTCCTCAATAAATGGTATTGGGAAAACTAGATATCCACATAAAAACGAAGAATGAAATTGGACATTTATCTTATACCTTAAAACAAAAATCAACTCAAAATGTCTTAAATGTAAGACCTGAAACTTTAAAACTCCTAGAAGAAAACATAGGGGAAAAGCTTCATGATATTTGTCTTGGCAATGATTTCATGGATATGACACCAAAAGAACAGGCAACAAAACCAAAAATAAACACGTGGGACTACATCAAACTAAAAAGCTTTTGCACAGAAAAGAAACAATCAACAGGGTGAAAAGGTAATCTATAGAATGGGAGAAAATATTTGCAGACCACATATCTGATAAGGGGTTAATCTCCAAAATATATAAGGAACTCCTACAACTCAATGCCCAAAACCCTAATAACTCAATTAAAAAATTGGCTAAGGACTTAAATAGGTATTTTTCAAAAAAAGATGTACAAATGGCCAACAGGTATATGAAAAAAATGCTCAAAGTCTCTAATCATCAGGGAAATGCAATCAAAACCACAATGAGATAGTACCTCACACCTGTCAGGATGGCTATAATAAAACAAAAAAACAAACAAACGCAAAAGAGGATGAGAGGAGAGGATGTGGAGAAATTGAAACTCTTGCACACTCTTGGTGGGAATGCAAAATGCTGTAGCTGCTATGGAAAACAGGATGGAGAGTCCTCAAAAAATTGAAAGTAGAACTACCCTATGATCTGGCAGTCCCACTTCTGAATATTTATCCAAAAGAATTGAAATCAGGATCTCAAAAAGGTATTAGCATTCCCATGTTCATAACAGCACTGTTCACAATAACCAAGATGTGGAAACAAATGTCCAGCAGCAGATGAATGAATAAAGAAAATGTGGTATATACATACAATGAAATACTATTCAATCTTAAAAAAGAATGAAATTTTGCAATATGTAACAGCATGGGTGCGACTTGAGGTCATTATGCTAAGTGAAATAAGTCACTTACAGAAAGACAAATACTGCATAATTCCACTCATAAGAGGTATCTAAAATCAACTCATAGAATCAAAGAGTGGAATGTAGTTGCCAGTGACCAGGAGGAGGGGCAAATGGGAGTTACTAAAAAATGGGCATAAAGTTCCAGTTAAGCAAGATGAGTAAACTCTAGAGATCTGTGTACAGCATTGTATCTATAGTCAAAAATAATGTAATATACACTTAAAGTTTTGTTAAGAGGGTATATCTCATGTTAAATGTTCTTAACCACAATAAAATAAAATTAAAAATAAAATTGTCTTTGCCTTATTGTGAGGTTGTCCTTAAATGAGGTAAGCATGTGAAGCTTTAATGTTTATTTTAGGCAGGTTGAGCTTGCCAACACCAGTTTCAAGTTAAGTAACTTTTCAAATGTTGTTACAGTGGAACCCTAAATGTTAGCTGGTCTTTACAACTAACCTCATTCTTCTTGACCTTTCTGCTTGGAAGATCTGAACTTCTCTCCAGCTTATATCCAGTGTTCATGCAGCCTTTCCTTAGCCTGTTATTTAAAAAATCCTGCCTAAAAAAATCCTGCCTAATATGTAGTCACACCTTTTTTAAAAATTTTATTTATTTATTTGGCTGTGTTGGGTCTTAGTTGCAGCACATGGGATCTTTCATTGTGGCACAGGGGCTTCTCTTTAGTTGTGGCATGAGGGCTCCAGAGCACATAGGCTCAGTAGTTGTGGTGCGTGGGCTCTCTAGTTGTGGCACGCAGGCTCTAGAGTGCACGGGCTCAGTAGCTGTGGCGTGTGAGCTCTCTAGTTGTGGCGCACAGTCTCCAGAACGTGTGGGCTCAGTAGTTGCGGTGTGCAGGCTTGTTGCCCTGTGGCATGTGGGATCTTAGTTCCCCAATCAGGGGTCATACCTGTGTCCCCTGCATTGGAAGGCAGATTCTTAACCACTGGACCACCAAAGAAGTCCCTGGCACCTTTTAAATAACAAATATAGATAAATATATTGCGAGACTGGAGAGGCCTGAGGGAATTTGTGGTTTACACTAAACTTCGTGATCATTTCTCCATAAATGCTGCTGTGAGTGTCTTATGCTCCTTCTTTCAGAGGAGCAAAAATTCTTCAATTTTAGCATTTAATATTTGAAGATACTGTATTTGTCATAAGTCCCAAGTAATTGCTGAGGTAATTCCTTTCACAGTGTTTATGGTTTTTTGAGTCGGAATAGTTTTCCTGGATCTTGAAGATGTAGCATGTATATAAGCCTCTCATATTCTACATGTAAATGAAACATTGGTAGACTTCATTTCTACTGTTCTGTCCATAGAATCAACTGCAGAATGTTCTTGCAATATGTCTTGATTCATGCTGTATGAATATGTGATTTCGTAACAGAAGGCATTCCCCACTCTGTGCTCTGAAGCCTATGGCTGTGTAACTGTCAGTGTGAGCTATCTGCGGTTGGCCACAACCCCTCTGGGTTCAGATTTGGGTATTTGGACATTTTGGTGCTGCAGTCATTGTAATGGCTTGCCTTAAGTGGTTGAAGGTGTGCTCTGGAGCTGGCATCCTGCTCGGTTAGGCAGTGACAGATGACACAAAGCGGCACCTGCCCTGCCCCAGGTGGCTGGGCCTTGCCTCAGGTGGCTTTGGTCCTGGTGCTGAAAACTCACTTAAATTCTCCAGCTTGGAGATTTCTCTTCAACTCCTGGCTCACAGTTCCAACCACCTGCTTGCTCTTCTGCCTAGAGGCCTGACAGGCATCTCAACGTTCATATGACCTAAGCAGAACTGCCCATCCACCCACACCTGCTTGGCTCACAGGCATCCGTATCTCAACAGTCCACAACAGTGCTCTTTCAGTTGCTCAAACTCAAACATACTACAATAGAAAACTATCAAACCACAAAAGGAAAAACAAAGAAAGGAACAAAGAAGAAACACAAAATCAACTGGAAAACAAGGTTTAAAATCTCAATAAAATCATACTTATCAATAATTACCTTAAGTGTCAATGGACCAAATGTTCCGTCTGATCAAAAGACATAGAGTGGCAAACTGGATAATAAAATAAGAACCTACAATATGCTGCCTATAAGAAACCCACTTTAGGGTGAAGGACACACATAGATTCAAAGTGAGGGAATGGAAAAAGATATTTCATGCTAATGGAAATGATAAGAAAGTGGCAGTAGCCATACTCATATCAGACAAAATAGACTTTAAAATGAAGACCATAAAGAAAGATAAAGAAGGACACTATATAATGACAAAAGAATCAACACATGAAAAGGATATTACACTCAACACATATGCACCCAATATAAGTGATACAAATGAACTTATTTACAAAACAGAAACAGACTCACAGACATAGAAAACAAACTTATGTTACCAAAAGGGAAAGGGGGGAGGGACAAATTAGGAATTTGGGATTAGCAGATACAAACTACTATACATAAAATAGATTAAAAAAACAAGGTCCTACTGTATAGCACAGATATTCAGTATCTTTTAATAAACTATAATGGAAAAGAATATGAAAAAGAATATGAAATATATATATATATATATACACAACTGAATCACTTTGCTGTACACCAGAAACTAACATGATACTGTAAATCAACTGTAGTTCAACAAAAAATAAATATATGCACCCAATATAGGAGTACCTGAATACATAAAACAAATACTAACAGACATAAAGGAAGAAATTGATGGGAATACAATAATAGTAGGAGATTTTAACACCCCACTGACAATGGACAGATCTTCCAGACAGAAAATCAATAAGAAACAGAGACCCCAAATGACACAACAGAACAGTTAGACTTAATTAATATCTTCAGGACATTACATTCCCTATCCCCCCAAAAAGAAAGCTCCACCAGAATACACATTCTTTTTAAGCACACATGGAACATTCTCTAGGATAGACCACATACTAGAACACAAAACAAGCCTCAACAAATTTAAGAGGACAGAAATTATTTCAAGGATCTTTTCTGACCACCATGGCATGAAACTAGAAATCAACCACAAAAAGAAAAATGAGAAAAAAACAATCACATGGAGACTAAATAACATGCTTAAAAATCAATGGCTCAATGATGAAATCAAAGAGGAAATTAAAAACTACCTTGAGACAAATGACAATGAAAACACAATCACACAAAATCTATGGGATGCAGCAAAAGCAGTCCTAAGAGGGAATTTCATAGTGATACAGGCTTTCCCCAAAAAACAACAAAAATCTAAAGTAAACAACCTAACATACCACCTAAAAGAATTAGAAAAAGAAGAACAAACAAAACCTAAAGTCAGCAGAAGGAAGGAAATAAGAAAGATCAGAGAGGAAATAAATAAAACAGGAATTTAAAAAAATAGAAAAAAAATCAATAAAACCAAGAGTTGGGTTTTTGAAAGGATAAACAAAATTGACAAACCTCTGGCCAGGTTCACCAAGAAGGAAAGAGAGAGTACCCAAATAAACAAAATAATAAATGAAAGAAGAGAAATAACAAGGGACACTGCAGAAATACAAAAAAACCACAAGAGAATACTATGAACAATTATATGCCAACAAATTGGACAACCTAGATGAAATGGTCAAGTTTCTAGAAACATATAGCCCACGAAAACTGAATCAAGAAGAAAGAGATGGTTTGGGCTTTCCTGGTGGTGCAGTGGTTAAGAATCTGCCTGCCAATGCAGGGGACATGGGTTTGACCCTGGTCTGGGAAGATCCCACATACTGTGGAGCAACTGAGCCCATGTGCCACAACTACTGAACTTGCGTTCTACAGCCCATGAGCCACAACTACTGAAGCCTGCGTTCCTAGAGCCCATGCTCCACAACAAGAGAAGCCACCGCAATGAGAAGCTGGCACACTGCAACGAAGAGTAGCCCCCACTCGCTGCAACTAGAGGAAGCTGCACACAGCAATGAAGACCCAACACAGCCATAAATAAATAAATAAAATTATCAAAAAAAGAAGAAATAGTTGATTTGAACAGACCAATCACTAGAAGTGAAATAGAATCTGTAATTAAAAAAAAAACTCCATGTAAACAAAAGTCCAGCACCTTATGGATTCACAGTGGAATTCTACTAAACATATAAAGAAGAACTTATACAGATCCTTCTCAAATTCTTCCAAAAGACTGAAGAGGAGGGAACACTCCCAAAGTCATTCTATGAAGCCACTATCACCCTGATACCAAAACCAGACAAAGACACTAACAAAAAAGAAAATTACAGGCCAATAGTTTTTATGAATATAGCTGCAAAAATCCTCAACAAAATACTAGCAAACCAAATCCAACATCACATGAAAAGGACCATACATGATGATAAAGTTGGATTCATTCCATGGTCACAATGGTGGTTCAACAGATGCAAATCTATCAGTGTGATACACCAAATCAACAGAAGAAAAGACAAAAACCACAGGATCATCTCAATAGATGCAGAAAAATCATATGATAGAACTCAGCATCCATTCATGATAAAAACTCTCACCAAAGTGGGCATAGAGGGAACATATCTCAGCATAATAAAACTATTTATGACAAACCCACAGCCAACATAATACTCAATGGTGAAAAGCTGAAAGCCTTCCCACTAAAATCTGGAACAAGACAAGGATACCCACTCTCACCACTTCTACTGAACATAGTATTGGAAGTTGTAGCCATAGCAATCAGATAAGAAAAAGAAATAAAAGTGATATAACTTGGAAGGGAAGAGGTAAAATTGTCATTATATGCAGATGACATGATACTATATATAAAAACCCTAAAGACTACACACAAAAACTACTAGAACTGATAAATGAATTCAGCAAGGTAGCAGGATACAAGACTAACATAGAGAAATCTGTTGCATTTCTCTACACTAACAATGAAATATCAGAAATGGAAGGTAAAAAAACAATCACTTTTAAAATCATATGAAAATTACTTAGGGATACACATGACTAAGAAGGTGAAAGACATATGCTGAGAACTATAAAACATTGATAAAGGAAACTGAAGATGATTCAAAGAAATGTAAAGATATTCCATGCTCTTGGATTAGAAGAATTAATATTGTTAAAATGGCCATAATACCCAAAGTAATCTACAGGTTTAATGTGATCCCTATCAAATTACCCATGACATTTTTCAAATAACTAGAACAAATAATCCTCAAATTTACATGGAACCACAAAAGATCCAGAATTGCCAAAGCAATCCTGAGGAAAAAGAACAAACTAGAGGCATAACCCTCCCAGACTTCAGACAATACAACAAAGCTACAGTAATCAAAGCAGCAATATTGATGTGCCAATGGTATTAGCACAAAACAGAAATACTTATCAATGAAGCAGAATAGGAAACCCAGAAATAAACCCACACACCTACAGTAAATTAATCTTTGACAAAGGAGGCAGCCACATACCATGGAGAAAAAACAGTCTCTTTGGCAAGTGGTATTGGGAAAGCTGGACAGCTGCATATAAATCAATGAAGTTAGGACACTCTGTTACACCATACACAAAAATAAACTCTAAATGCCTTAAAGACTTAAATATAAGACATGACACCACAAAACTCCTAGAAGAGAACATAGGCAAAACATTCTATGACATAAATTGTAGCAATGTTTTTTAAGATCAGTCTCCCAAGGCAAAAGAAATAAAAGAAAAAATAAACAAATAGGACCTAATCAAATTTATAAGCTTCTGCTCAGCAAAGGAAACCGTAGACAAAACAAAAAGGCAACCTACGGAATGGGAAAAACTATTTGCAAATGATGTGACTGACAAGGGATTAATTTCCAAAATATACAAACAGCTCATACAACTCAATAACAAAAAACCAAACAACCCAATCAAAAAAAAAAAAAAAAGGGCAGAAGACCTAAATAGACATTTTTCTAAAGAAGACAACCAGATGGCTGACAGGCACATGAAAAGATGGTCAACATCTCTAATTATTAGAGAAATGCAAATCAAAACTACAATGAGGTGTCACCTCACACCAGTCAGAATGGCCATCATAAAAAGTCAACAAGTAATAAATGCTAGAGACATTGTGGAGAAAAGGGAACCCTCTTGCACTGTTGCTGGGAATGTAAATTGGTGCAGCCACTATGGAGAATAGTATGGAGGTTCCTTACAAAACTAAAATTAGAGTTACCATATGATCCAGCAATCTCACTCCTTGGCATATATCTGGGAAAGACAAAAACTCTAATTTGAAAAGATACATGCACACCAATATTTATAGCAGCACTATTTACAATAGCCAAGACATGGAAGAAACCTAAGTGTCCATCCACAGATGGATGGATAAATAAGATGTGTACATATATGCAATGGAATATTACTCAACCATAAAAAAGAATTAAATAATGCCACCTGCCACAACGTGGATGGACCTAGAGATTATTATACTAAGTGAAGTAAGTCAGAAAGACAAATATCATATGATATCACTTATATGTGGAATCTAAAAAATGACACAAATGAACTTATTTACAAAACAGAAACAGACTCACAGACATAGAAAACAAACTTATGGTTGCCAAAGGGGAAAGGGGTTGGGGAGTGATAAATGAGAAGTTTGGGATTACAGATAAACAACAAGGACAGGGAACTATATTAAATATCTTATAATAACCTATAATGGAAAAGGACATGAAAAAGAATATATATATATATGAAACTGAATCACTTTGCTGTACACCTGAAACTAACACAACATTGTAAATCAACTATACTTCAATAAAGAAAAATCTTGGAGCTCTCGGGGACTCCTCTCCTTCTCTCACAACTCACATCCTAATCTATCAGCTCTGGGTTCATTTTGTTATTCAGAACCTAGCCACTTCTCATCCCTCCACCAGTGACCCCTGGTGCAGGTCACCTCAACTGCCCCCTCCTCCATGGAGTGACCCAAGAGCTTCCCAGCCAGTCACCCTGTTTGAGCCTTTGTCCTCCTCTACACAACAGCCAGAGTGGCCCTTGGTAAAATGCAATCAGATCACACCACTCCTCTGCCTAAAACCTGCAAAGCCCGCCATTTAATTCAGAGTAAGAGTCAGAATCCTCGCCATGGCACCCAAAGTTTGTGGCCTATCTGGCCTCGCTTTCTCTCTCCACCCCCACCCACTGCAGCTCCCACGGGCTCCTGACCCATCAGCCGAAGACTAATCAGTTTGGGTGGAAGCTGCTGGTAACCACGTGGGCGTTAACAGCACGCCGTGCTAGTAGGAGTGGTTGATACAGAGGCACGTGCTTAAGGTCCTGACATTCAGGGCTCAAGTCCTGAAATACTGCTGGAAACATCCAGACTTTCCAGAAATTGCATTTTGTTTCTCGTCTGCTACCATCCCTCCTATCAACACTGACACAGTCTATTCAAATGAACATATCCTTTCAGACAGATGAAATAAATTTGCCCAAGGCTTCTTTTCTCCCATAGTCAAAATATTTTCCATACAAGTCCTGTTCGCGGGCTTGCACACTGCTGAAATTTAGAATAACCTGCAGGAGGGGAAAGGGATTCAAGTTGGGATAAAGAGGGCTGAAAAGACCAGGTGTGCTAAAAGGCCTGGAGTTTTGTTTTTGTTTTTTTTTTCTTTTGGCTGCCCCGTGCAGCTTGTGGGATTTTAGTTCCCCGACCAGGGATTGAACGCAGGCCCTCAGGGCGCTCAGCAGTGAGAGCATGGAGTCCTAACCACTGGACCGCCAGGGAATTCCTGTAAAATGCCTGGACTATTTTGTTTTACTATCAAGGGAATGTATTCTAAATCTTTCAGGTTCACATTCAACAAATATTTTCATTTACTCCTCTGTCATGGGAACTACGTTATTTGTCTTCATTTTACATGAGAGAAATGCTGCATCCTGGAGAGCTTTACCAGGTGACAGAGAAAATGGCAACAGAATTGAGACACGAGGCAGAGTCCTATGGCTTCAGGTCTGTGTCGTTTCCAACACACACACACACACACACACACACACACACACACACACACACACACACACACACCCCTCTGCTCTACCGATTTGCCCATGTCCTTTTTCTTTTCTACCTGAAGATCTGTCCAAAATTAACTTAAAAAGACTTTCCATTCTGGATCTGCTTTTAAAACACAGACATGAATTTGGTATCTACGGCAGAAAGATATAGGGTTCTGTAAGGATGTTAACTTCCTTTCATTATATTCCAAACGTGCAAATACATGAATCTCCTTACAACAGTAACACTTGCTCTGACTTACCCATCCTTGATTATTCTACTGAGACAAAGGCGTTTAAGGTCAAGCAAAACTTAATTTGCCATGGCAGAGACTGTCAAAATCTCTCTCTCAACCACTCAATAAATTAAACATTTATCTTATCTCAAGGGCTCCCGTAACAGTGAATAACTTCTATCAGACAAACTCTCCCACAGATAACTATACCCACTGAAAAAATATAAAACTGCTATCAGATGGCACTGGGGAACGACCTAAAACAGCCCCTCCCATTACTCTTGCCAGGGGTTTATCAATTTTAGACTTGAAAAAATGATTAGACTTTGCAAAGGAACAATTTTTTTAACCCTATCATATGTTTGCTTTTCATTTAATTAATCTCTTCTCTCACATTTAGTATTTCCTCCTTTCTAATTAACTTTGAGTTTAACTTGCTGTTCTTTTTCTTACTTCTTTAGATGGATACTCATATCTTTGATGTAATACTTGGTGATCCACGGAGGGATTGGTTCCACTGTGCTGGACAGAACACACTTGGAATACTATGTCCTGTAGTTGGCCACATACTTCCAACAGGAACCCTAAAAAATAAGAGCATGTCTAGTAGAAGGTAGCTAGGACAATGACATGTCTGTGAACATCAGGAAATACTGAGAGTTACCCTGGCAAAGGGAAGACTTGGAGGCAGGGGAGATGAGGGGAATGGTTTTCAGATGTCTGCAAGGCTGTTACATTTAAGACAAAGAAAACTTCGTGTGAATTACTTTAAAGAATGAACAACAGAGAAAAGTTACAGGAAGGCTGACTGTGTCCCAGCATCAGGAAGAAGCCCTTCCCAAAGCAGTAAAGTTTTACAAAATTAAAATTAAAGTGTTCAATCAGGGATGAGAGAGTGACATCTGACAGGAGTAATAATGAAGGGTTCTTGCCTGTTGTTAATGTTAAACCAGAATGGCCTTTAGCTTTCTTTGTGATACTCTTCTCCTAAGCCAAAGACTAGCCTTAGTTCTGTGAACGTAACTACCATAGCCTGCTTATCCCAGGAGTATAAATAAACATAAACAGTGCCATTGGATGGAAGAGGGGACCCCTGGACTGGATCACACGGCCAGTGCTTTCCTAGCAGAGGAATACACCCTATGCTCTGAGAAGAAAGTGGCGAGGCCAAGGTGGGGTCAGCCAAAGGTAGCCCTGAGGACAGATTTTTAAAATCAGTTTCTGTTCTCCATCCTGCCTAGTCATCACCAACCAGAATCTAGGGCACCTTATTAAAAAAATCCTGCATGTAAAGTCCTGATTGCAGATGAACAGATGAAAGGATTTAGAAAAGGATTCATTGCAAGATTCCTTTCAATGGTAGGCAACCCGCTCCCACCTCCAGTGCATTAGAAGGCAGCTCAGCTTTTCCTTCTTTTCTCTTATTATGAAACAAACAGATTTTCAGTGTAAAAATTTTTAAACAGTGAGTATATAAAGTGAATAGTGGAAGACTGCCCACCACACTCCCTCTATAAAACTCTATCAATAATTTGGCACATATCTTTCTAATCCATACTCTGTACACACATATATACACACGTGTCAAAGTTCAACTTTTCAAAATTTAACTTATATCCAAATCCATACGTATATGATTCATACCATTAAGGAAAAATGAAACCACGGAGCACTGAACGTTTATGAAATGGCAGGCATTAAGCTACGCACTTCACATCATTTATCTTGTTTAATTCTCCTAACAACCCATTTTAAAGCTGAGACAATGGAGGCAAAGAAAAGTTAAGTGATTTTCCTAGTAAGTGCTTGCGTCCGGATTTGAACCCAGGACTGTCTGAATTAATTTCTCATGCACTCTCTTTGGTTCTAGCTCCCTCTGTCTTGAGGCCTGCAGGTGGCATTGCTCCATCACTGTGCCCTCACAGCCAATCTGCTGATGAAGACATTTGGCCCCCATAATAGAGAGAGCTTTGAGTTATGTAAACTAGACAAAACAGTCTCGACAAAATGATAGTTGCTTCATGTTTTATTAGATCCTAGAACTCCTTCCTAATGCATGTGACCATGACTTGCGAAATACAACTTTTCAATCCTTCAGATGTTAAACTACTAACCTATGAATATGCACGTTTCTCTCCCCCTCAGTATCAGAAGTTCCCCAGCCTAGCCCAGCCTCTGGGACACAAGTCTTCCTAACTCTACTGACAAGGCAATTCTAAGAGGGGACATGGGGTCTTAGGTTGTAACTGTATAAAAAGAGAACCTGATCTGCCACATTTGCTTTGTCTCCCTAGTTGTTTTTTAAAAAATTGAGATATATCAATAACTGGCATATAATATTGTGTAAGGTTAATGTGCACGACATGTTGATTTCATACATTCATATACTGCAGTATGATGACCGTCCTGTGGTGTTAGCTGACAACTATATCACGTCACGTAATTTTCTGTGTGTGGTAAGAATAATTAAGGTCCATTCTCTTAGCAATTTAGCAACTGCTAAGCTTATAACAGTGTTGTTGACCATAATCACTATGCTGTGCAGCAGATCTCCAGGACTTATTTATCTCCTGGTGGTGATTTGTACCTTAAATAACGTCCCTCAGTTCTCTCTCATTCTCTCCCCACACGTATGTGACACTTGTCACACACGTTGTTTTGTGCTGAACCATTTAAAGGTAAGTTGCGGCCATCGTAACAGCCACCCCAGTACTCAGCATGCGGCTCCAGGAATGATGTTCCTCTACGTGAGCGCAGTACCATGATCACATGTAAGAAAAGGAACATTAGTTCAGTAATATCTAGACTAGAGCTCACACGAAAGTTCCCAGTTATTCCTCGAAGAAGTCTTTGAAACTGGCTTCTGTCTCCATTGTGTCTCAGTGCCTGGGGCAACGCCTGAATCCTTGTGGTGAACAGACCTAACACTTGGGGTCAGGGGGTAACAGCCGTCAGGAAAGGCCCAGTGTTTACACTCTGCACTTGCCTCCTCTTTTCCAGTTGTTATGCCTCGAGTTATTTTCTTATTTTACTGCATGTGTTGGTACTTCCAGAATAGTAAAAAATAATAATAAAATTTTTTGAGTCCTCAGTGTGTATTAGAAACTCAGCTAAGTGCTTTATTATCATTTTGTTTAATCCAAACAAACCTATAAGTAGGCACTGTTATCTGAGTTTAAAGAAACTGAGGCACAGAGCATCTAAGTTAACTGGCCCAAGGTCACACAACCAAAACATGGTGAAGCTGGAATTCAAACCCAGACATTCTCACCCCCAAACCATGTAGATTCTGGACTTTACCTTGAATATAAAATCCATGCCTTGAATCAAAAATCAAAAATCGAGAGGGCAAAGTCCCCTCTCGATTACAGGTGTTACTTTGCTCTCTCCTGCACCTTGCTCACCTTTGAAGGTCTCCCTGCGTTTTGTGGCCCCACCTGAGGTGGCAGGGGCAGGGAGCTCTCACCCCAGCCCACCCCTAACGACAATAAAATCCTAAGCCACTACCCACTCTTTGCTCCAGCCGTTCCACACAGGCTGGGACTCTGTCCTGCTCTCCAGAGAGCCCCACTTTGTGAACAACAAACCTTTTCATACCCTCTTGGTGTCACCAGACTCAACATTGTGAGTGAACAATGTTGCCTGTCATATGAGTAAACAGACCATGCTGTAGCCACCAAGCCATCACCTGACAGCCTCCCAGACGGTGAGCCCTGAGGGAACTCGGGATGGAACAGGATGCCCGCCATCCAGCAGTCAGCCGCTGCAGCCGCCCACGATGACGGTCACCCGGAGGAGACGCAGGATGAGAAGCGCAGGATACTGGCCCCAGAGAGCTGAGGTGCGTATCTAAGGAATGATTTCAATGAGCCCAGACTCCTGCATCTTCCCATACACAGAAAGGCATTAAGTTCCCTTAACTGGAGATGTCTGGTTTTCTTTAATTAACAGTAATCTTTTGATGTTCCGACTACCTGGTCTTTGTTGCAAACACTTCTATCCTGGTTCCCCCTTTGCCTCATGGGAGCAGTCTCTCTGAGCGATTTGAGATGCTGTGTCCCGGGCTTAAGCCCTCAGTTTTGTCCACCGAATAAAATGTAACTCTCAAATTTTAGGTTGTGCATTCTTTTTCGGTCAACAACAGCTACACCAAGCTTGGAGGGAGGCGGTGGTGGGGGTGATCTTGCCCTCCATGTATGCAAGCTGTTTGCCAACATTGGACTAAATAAAAAAGTGGAGACACTGCTTCCAGAAGGTCTCAGTTGAAATGTCCCCTGGGTGCAGACCATTCTTCATTCTCATGTTAGCGCAGAGATCTGGGCTCTGCAAGGACATGGCTGAGACAGAGACCACTGTACACACCTGGGGGGAGGCTGGTGGCAGCACGTGCATGTGGCCCAAACACACAGCGGGGATGCAGGGCCTGGGATGTGGTCCCGGAAGGACTATGGATACCAGCTCTGAGGGTGTGAGAAGGAGGGATTAGCTCTGCCACTGGGTGAGCTTCCTTACCCCCTTCCCTCCCTGAGCCTTTTTATTTTGAGGGGAAGACAAACATAAAATGGAAACATTTCAGAATGTAGTTTTTCGACTAACGGAGATACGTTGATTCCAAAGGTGTATCTGGAGCTGGCACCATGCTGGCCCAGCCTCCTAACATTTCACATCTCTCCCCCGCTCCCCCGCAGGCAGGTCTGGCCCACTGGGGGCATTGGGAGCCCCCGTGGGGAGAAGCTCCCCTCCTGTGACAGCCCTGTCAACTGAAAAAAAAAAAGCACAACCTAAAAGTTAAGAATTATGTTTTAGTCGGTGGACATACTGAGAACTTAAGCCCGGGACACAGCCTCTCAGATGCTCTGAGGGACTGCTCCTAAGAGGTAAGGGGGGAGCCAGGGCATATAGGAGGTTTGGCAATAAAAACCAGGTGGTCAGAACATCAGAAGATTACTGTTCATTAAAGAAAACCAGACATCTCAAGTGAAGGAATTTAGCGCTTTTCTGCGTATGGGAAGATGCAAGCGACTGGGCTCATTGAAATCATTCCTTTGATTTGCACCTCAGCTCTCTGGGGCCAGCATCCTGTGCTTTCCTCCATCCTGAATCCCCTCGAGGTGCATCGCTGTGGCGGCTTCAGTGGCTGCTGGCTTGATGGCCGCAACACCCTTTGTTTACTGATGTGGCAGGTGACATCCACAGCCGAAACCAAAGATGTGCCTTTGACTGTTGAAAGCGCTGGGATATAAAAAGTACTATTTCAACCAAAAATCTCCTTGTGCGGGATCCCTGCATGAATATTTCCAAATCATTATCGCTCAGTTATTCTAGTTAAGTTCTTTCTAATGAAGCCCATCAATTTCACAACAGCCAATTTCGCAGAAGATGGATCTGAAAGCTCTCAGCTAACAGACATGTGACTGGGCTTAGATTTGAATTTCTAGGCTAGGCTGTCAGATATATTTTCTTCTCAATGTTTCTGCATTTCAGGAGCATTCTAGCAACTGCTGTCACATACTATCCAAGGCAAGGCAATGTTGGCTAAATCAGAGTTCAGTTTTAACATCACCGTCATCAGTCTCTGGGACATGGCAGACCCTTGCAGGCTGCTGGGCTGTCGTCTTTCTGATTGACCCATCAAGTCGGGACAGAGTGCCTTTTAGATTTTTTTTTTCACCCATCTGCCCACAGGCAACTTGTCCTAGTGCTTCTGGGGACTCAATGAACGGTGCGTTCCCATCAGTCTGTGTTTATGAGTGTCTAACCATTGACCAGAACTCTGCTTAGAGAAGCTACAGGGACTTCCCTGGTGGCACAGTGGTTAAGAGTCTGCCTGCCAATGCAGGGGACACGGGTTCGAGCCCTGGTCTGAGAAGATCCCACATGCTGCAGAGCAACTAAGCCCGTGCACCACAACTACCAAAGCCAGCGTGCCTAGAGCCTGTTCTCTGCAACGAGGGAAGCCACTGTGATGAGAAGCCCACGCGCCGCAACGAAGAATAGCCCCCGCTCACCATAACTTAGAGAAAGCCTGCGTGCAGCAACGAAGACCCAACACAGCCAAAAATAAATAAATAAATAAGTAAATAAATGTATATTAAAAAAAAAGAAGCTGCAGAGAATACTAGAGATATTTTAAGAGATGGTTCTCATGCTCAAGAAGGAAGAAACAAAACTAACATTCACTGAGAAGTTATGATGCCTTGGGAATTTTCATATATATTATTTCACCTCATATAAAGACAGTATAAAACAGGAATCACCATTGTTTTATAAATAAAGAACTGAGTGAGGATTGGAGAGGTCGTGTCTTAGAGTACGTGGGAGGATGTGGATGTGAAGTCTGGCCACATCCACAGCAAGCTATTTCCACTGAGAAACCAAGATGAACACATAAGATAGTAAACCCAATTGCCAAGGAATTACAGGTACTCCCATGTACGAGAAGCCAAGGAAGAGGTGTTGTGGGCTGGAGGATGTTTCCAAGTATGAGAGACACCGGAGCTGTATCTTAAATTCAATTGGGATTTCGGATAGGCAGAGGGAGAGGAAAGGCATCGGGTTAGAATCAGCGGTAGGAGCTCTGAACTCTCAGGAAGATTGCGAGGGCCCTGGCCCACTGGAGAAGAAAGGTTTGTTTGGAGAACTTTGGAAAGACAAAGACAGAGAAGGCGTCTACAAATACAAATGGCTCCAAAGTCTTGTGGAATTAATGCTTTGGATGATAAATATTTTGGGCTCCTGATTTCAACATGGGCTTTGGAGTCACACAATTGTATCTCCAGATAAAAGAGTCAGTGGAACCAGTAAGGTAGCCGGTGTTCTTGAACTACAATTTTGTGCTTAATATTCCCGTTATGATCTATGGC
Organism: Grampus griseus; assembly: GCF_964374135.1. Classification (NCBI taxonomy): domain Eukaryota; kingdom Metazoa; phylum Chordata; class Mammalia; order Artiodactyla; family Delphinidae; genus Grampus; species Grampus griseus. Next base: position 111,890,908 of record NC_139001.1, read on the forward strand.
AGATGGGACAGTCTCCCTAGCGGAACGCAAATAACGCCAACCAAGCTGGAAATGAGGAACAACAGGTTCTGGCCCTCTCGCCATTATCTATGACACACGTCACTAACCGACTCACCCTCTGACCGAGAAGCTGTCTAGGCCTCGTGGGAGTGTTATGGTTGATGACCTGTGCTCACCATGGGGCCAATGAGGAAACCAGAGAGAGAGACATGGGCTGGCAAGGTCGGGGAAGAGATTTTGGAGGAAGGGGCGGTTCCCACTGAGCAGTGAAGAGTAGGTACGATTTGGAGAGATAGAAAAAAATGGGAAAGGAACTCAAAACGAGGTTACCAAGTGCATGAGTGGAGACACACAAGTAGGGATAAGCATGCTGGTCCTTTAGAGTTTATTTTGGACAGAGCAATAGCTGTAGAGGAGGGATCAGAGGAACCGAGCTGACGTGGAAAGGTCAACTCAGACAGGGGAAAGACACAAATGGCAGGCAAAGTGCCTCTCAATCTGCTCACCTCATAGCACACAGAGAGCTGGTAATGTCTGTATCTGTGCACTTCCCAGGGAAACAGACAGTACTACTATACACACACACAGCACAGATCTCCAAGGAGGCATGGGCATGGATGAGTGAGCATGGTCACTCTTTGGAGCACACTCGAGTGTTCTGACTTTCTTACATTGTAGTACACACATCTGCAATGCCCCAGCTCTGGCATGACCAATTGCTCCAAGATCAGACTTCAAATGGCTCAGCGCAACACTGGGAAGAAATGCACTAATTTGCTCGGTCCCTGCATCCTATTGCTGACTCCTTCAGATGTCAACTAAAGCCTGTTTTCTCCTGTGCTGTTGCTATGAGCCATGTCTCCTATATCCTATCTTGTGCAGTGAGGGTTTTGAAGTTCTGGTTCTTATACTAGGCCTTTGATGAATTTTGAGCTAATTTTTGAGTATGGTGTGAAGTAGGGCCCGATTATATTCTTTTGCATGTCCATATCCAGTTATTTCAGCACCATTTGTTGAAAGACTATTCCTTCATCCAGTGAATGGTCCTAACACCCTTGCTGAAAATTAATTGAGCATAGATGTATAGAGCTATATCTGGACTCTCAATTTGTCTATCCTATGTTAGTACTATATTGTCTTGATTCCTGTAGCTTTGTAGTATGTTTTGAAATTGGGAAGGATGAGTCCTCCAACTTTGTTCTTTTTCAAGGTTATTTGGCTATTCTGGTTTCCTTGAAATTCCATATGAATCAATTTCAGGATTAGCTTGTCAACTTCTGCAAAAGAGCCAGCTGAGATTTTGATAGGGATGATATGAAAACTGTTGATCACAGGATGTCTTTCCATTTAGTTAGGTCTTCTCTATTACAGTTATGTTTTATAGTTTTCAGTGTACAAGTCTTGCACTGTTTTTGTTAAATTTATTCCTAAATTTTTAATTTTTTGATGCTATTGTAAATGGAATTGTTTCCTTAATTTCATTTTCAGATTGTACAGTGCTAGTGTATAGACATACTCATTTCTATGTGTTGATCTTGTATTCTTGTATTCTGGAATTCATTTATTAGCTCTGTGTGTGTGTGTGTGTGTGTGTGTATGTATATTCTTTAAAATTTCACAGTTGTCATCTGTGAATATAGTTTTACTTCTTCCTTTCCTATCTACATGTCTTTTATTTATTTATTTTTGCCTAATTGCCTAATTGCTCTGGCTAGAACCTCCAGTACAGTGCTGAATAGAGGTGGTGAGTGTGAACATCCTTGCCTTGTGCCTATCTTAGGGGGAAGGTTTCAGTCTCTCACCATTAAATACGATGTTAGCTGTGGCTTTTCTGTCTTCTGGGACATTTTCTGGGACTCTCAGACCCCTCCTTCCTTGATGCCCACAGCACCCCATACTTCTCTCTACAGAAATACTAGCAACATCACCCTCTGCAGTCACTCTTGGTAACATGTGCTCTTACTTCCCCTCTTACTGGTCTGGGGCCCCAGTAGGGCACACTTTCTGTGAAAGCTGGGAACAGCTTCTTGTTTCTCACTGTGCTCCACCAGCTCGCACAAAGCCTGACACACGCTGGGCGTGCATGTACCTTTGGCAGGTGTCTGACTCTGACCATTCCAGCTCTCAGCCGCAGGTCCCAGACTGCCTTTGGCAAGGGTCCTTCAGACCTGTGGCTTCCTGGGAGGCTCTGAGGGGAAGGCCTGTCTCCAGCCCTTTGTTCTTGTCACACACAGCTGCCACCAGCAGTCTCGCCCTTTGCTCTGGGCCATCCTCAGACACTGTATACAAGAGTAGAAGAGAGACTCACCTGGTCCTCAGGAATAAGCCTTCCACCAAAGGAAAGTTCAGAACGCAGGATGGGGCCCAGGATGACAACAGCTGAGAGCCTGGGGAGGAGTTGAGTGAGGATGCCTGGGGGCCACGGTCCTCACCAACTCTGGAACCTGGCCTGTGTCAAATCCCACAGAACCGTCCGCACTCTGATCCGACATGTGCCTGTGTGTGACTTGTCAGTGTCTGTGCTAAGGCAACTGCACACGTGGTGTCTGCCAAGTGGAAGGGTGTGAGCGGGTTCCTCCTGTTGCCTCTCTTGTCATCAGTGAGGCTGGGCATTTGTTCACATGTGTACTCATTACTCAGGCACTCTGCTAAGCACCGCCTATTCACACCACACGCCATGCTGTCCCCTGTCATGCTGACTCCTGTCTTCCTCTCATCCATTCTTAGTTCTTCATACATTCTTTACACCAATTCTTTGCCATTTACAAGATATTGTAGGTAGCTTTACTAGTCTGTGGCTTGCTCTAGTTCCTAGTCTGTGAAAAAGTCACATTGTCTAGAAGGTCTTTTGAAGCAGTGTTATATTTTAATTTATCAAATTTATCAGTCTTTTCCTGTATGAGGAAACCAGAGAGGTTTTTCCTGTCTTTTCCTGTATGAGGAAACCAGGGTTTCTTTTTTGGCTTTGACTTTCCTGCCCATTTTAAGGCATCTATCTTTCCCTCTAGTTACAGTTGTAGTTTTGGTTTCTCATTCAATTCCAAATCTGAAAACTTAGGTAAAATGAATAAATTCCTAAAAATTTAAAGAAAATGGTAAAATTGTATATAAAACGGCATGAGAAAATGTGAACAGGCCAATAAAGATTGAAGAAATTAAAATGGTAGTTAAAAAAAAAACCTTTCTGTCCCAAATCCCTTGGCCTGGATGGTTTTATACAGGAGGCTATCAATCTTTTAAAGAATAGTTAATTCAGGAATTCCCTGGTAGTCCAGTGGTTAAGACTCTGTGCTTTCACTGCCAAGGGCCTGGATTTGATCCCTGGCAGGGGAACTAAGATCCTATAAGCCCTGTGGCACGGCCAAAAAAAAAAAAAATTAATTCATACCTTATATGAGTTGTCCCAGCAAGAAAAAGAACAAAAACTGCTCGACTGAGGCCAGTATACTGTGATTCAAAAGCCAAATAAGGGAATACAATGACAACAAAAAATCAGATTCAGATCTCCTTTATAAAAGTAGATGCAAAAATCCTAAATAAAACACTAGCTCACCAATATGAGGGTGCATTAAAAATAATGCATAATGCTTAAATAAGGGTTTACCCAGAAGTGCAAGGATGGTTCCATATGAGATAATTTATCAATGAAATTCACAATTGTAGACAAAAAGAGAAACAAACCAAAAGATATTTCAATCAATTCTGAAAAACCATATTAAAAAGTTTAATGCCTACTTATAAAAAAATCTTTTAGCAAAACTGGAATAAAAGAGAATTTCTTTTTTTTACATTTTAATTTAAAAAGTAAAAAAAAGCCCATTTTATTATGGAAAAGTCCAAATACAGATAGTTCTACTATAATGCAACATATGCAAAATCACCATGATATGTAAAATCATGCAACAAAAACTACAGGATTTGGGGAAAAATGGGGTTAGGGGAATAATACTAAAAAATCTGGTTGGTAACACATTAAAAAAAGATAGGAGTCCATTAAAAATGAAAATGAAATGAAAAGAAATGAAAAAAGAGGGAAAGAACAGAATGTCAATAGGTAGTGTTGGGAAAACTGGATTACTAGATGGAGAAAAATGAAACTGGATTCCTAGCAGCACATTATACAAAAGTGGACTCCCAATGATTTAAAGACATAAATGAATGATAAAAATATGAAATTAAAAGCTCATGATATAGGAGAAATAAGGCAGTGAATGACTTCTTAAGTAACAGCACAAAGCACAAGCCATAAGCCAACAATATTGATCAATTAAGACATTATGAATAAGATGGCAGTTAGATGACAGGCTGAGAATATACTTGCAATATTTGTATCCAACAAAGGGTGGTATTTAAATACAAAAGGAACTCTTGCAGTCAAAAGGAAAAATGTAGAAACTCAGATAGAAAAATTGGAATCAGAGAAATGCAAATTAAAATGATGAGGTCCCTTTATTTCCATTAGACTTGAAGGAAATTAGAAAGCTGGAACATTCCAGGTTCCAGGCGGTGGTGTGGGGATATGGCACTCTCATACTACTGGTAGAGGGTATATTGATGCAACCATCCTGGAAAAGTCACCTGGCAGCACTTAATTAAAATAAATACAGATATTCCACGGTCCAGCAATCTCTTCCTGGATATATGTCGCCCCCAGTTCCCACAGTTTAGGAAGAAACATTTCAATGCTGTATTTTTTTGTCGTATCAATTGTGGCAGTAGCCAGTTGAAGGCAATCTGGGTGTTTATCAGTGGAACACTTGGTAAAGTGTGGTGAGGGCACACCATAGACGACAGTGAGAACAGAACAGCAGCACAGGCAGACCTCAAAGACATAATGACACAGGACTTCTGCTCTGGAGGTGGCGACTATAATTCACACAAGCCATTTATGGAGAACAGTTAGAAAAACTAGAGAAAATATAAAATACAGGCTTCAAGACACATGGGAACTATCAAGATATGAACAACCAGGTCAGGAGCCAGAGGACAGGCTCAAGCAAATAAGCCAAGTATTGATGGCTGCCTTTCCCTGGGAAAGGCGGTGCTGATTCACGACAAAGAAGAGGAATGGCTGGAGGTGGGACAATACTTTTGATACCCCAGGGGGTTAGAGGGAGAGGAAATGGATGCAAGAGCCTTCTAAGGGGCTGAGGGTGGGGACGCTCTGTGTTGGGACTTCAAAGGACTACATGCCAGGAGTGGGGATAAATTATAAATAGATAGGCCCTTGCAGGACTTGGCTCAGCTATGAATAATTTGAAACTGGACTAAGGTAAGGCTAAGTACTACTGCCCAGAGTTACTTGGAAGAAACAAATATAAATCCCCTTTGAGGAAAGATAATATCATCCTAAGTCCAAAATTATTTCTATAAACAATTCTGCAAATAGTCTGTTCATCACAAATATAACCAGGCACATGTGGAGGAAAGGCAATGTGAACAAAAGAAAGGACTTCAATAGAAACAGATCCACAGGCAATCTAGAACTGGAGTTATCAGACACAGATCTTAAAATTAATATATAGGTTCAAGGAGGTAAAAGGCAAGATCGACTATTTCAGCAGGGAAGTGAAAACTATAAAGAAAAGAAACAAATGGAAGCTTGAGAGCTAAAAATTCAATAACTGAAATCAAGAACTCAATAAATGGGTTTAACAGAAAGTTAGATACAACTGAATAGTGAAACTAGGTCAGACAAAAATATTCAGAATAAAGCAGGGATAAAAAGATGGAAAGTAGAGAGATGGTAACAGACACTGTAAATTTACTTCTCACTGAGCAAGCCCAAATGTAATTGCAGTTCCAGGTTATGAGAGAGACAATGTGCTAGAAGCAATCAATATTTGAAAAGAATGTCTGAGAATGTTCCAAAATAGGTGACAGATATCAAGCCACAAGTTCAAGAAGTTCTATGAACTCTAAGCTGAGTAAATGAAAAAACAACAGCAACAACAACAAACTGCATCTGGGCATATCAGTAACACTGCTGAAAACCAAAGGCAAAGAGAAAATCTTATAAGGAGCCAGAGAGGAGATATATTGACTTTAAATGTGCAGAAATTAGGGAATTCCCTGGTGGTCCAGTGGTTAGGACTTGGCACTTTCACTGCCATGGGCCTGGGTTCGATCTTTGGTTGGAACTAAGATCCCATCAGCCGCACAGCACAGCCAAAAATTAAAACAAAAACCAAAAAACAAAACTGTAATGTGCAGATATTAGATCAACAGCTGATTTTCAACCAAAACAATGAGAACTAGAACACAATGTAATGATATCTTCAAAGCGTCAATTTCTATACTCAGAAAATGAAGGAATTATAGTAAAAGGAAGGCATTTTCTGACAAAGAAAAACTGGAAGAATCTCAAGCAGATATATTCAAAACTTTAAAGAAAATACTGAGCATGTTTATTCTGGCAGAAGGAAAAGGATCCTAGGTAGGAAATTGGAGGTTCAGGAAGAAATGGGGAGCAATGAAAATGTAAATATATGGGAAATTATAAACAAACACTGACTCTACAGAACAGTGATGTCTTGTTGAGTTAAAAATATATAGAGAAAAAAGATAAAATTAAAGTAAAAGGGAAAATTAAAATTTATGACAACAATGGCCTATAAGTCAGGAGAGGAGTATTCTAGGGTCCTTGTATTGTCTATGAAGATGTCAAAAGTACTAATTTATTTATTAGACTTTTATAAGAGGGATGTATGTTATAATCTCTAGGATAAGCACTAAAAAATAATAAAGTTTATAACTTTCAAGCTAACAGAAGATTAGAAAAAGGCAAAATAAAAAATAGTTAATCCAAAAAAGGCAAGAAAAGAAGTGAAAAGCAACTCGAAATAGATGGGACAAATGAAGCATATTTATTAAGATGGTAGATCTAAACCCAAATATATCACTAGTTACGTTGAACTAAATAGTCCAATTAAAAACCAGAGATCTTCATACTGGATTTTTAAAAATCCACTCACTTGCTACTTATAAGAGATACATGTAAAGTCATAGAAAGGTTAAAAGTAAATGAATGATAATGTCATGCAAACACTAACCAAAAGAAAGCTAATGCAGCTGTATTTATATCAAGGTAGACAATAAAGCAAAATACATTATTAGAGAAAAAGAGGAACATTTAATAATGTCAAAAAGATAATATTTAAGGAAGATATCCAAATCTAAATTTGTACACTCCTAATAACATAGCCTCTAAATATACAAAGAAACTAGAAAAATTTAAAATCCTAGTGGAAGATTTAGGCATACTTTGCAACTGACAAAGGAAGCAGACAAATACAACAAGAAGACTTAAATGACACATCCTGCATCCAATAAAGACAGAATACACATTCTTTGCAAGTACATATGAGATACTGAAAATGCTGTGAAAATCAACCAAGTTTCAATAAACTTCAAATGGCTGAAATTATGCAGACTTTTTCCCTGTCAATGCAAATAAATCAGAAACTAAGGATAAAAAGCTAATCAGAAAATCCATATGTATTTAGAAATTAACAATATACTTCTGAATAACACACAGGCCAATGAAGCAATTTCAACAGAAATTAGAAAATATTTTGAACTGAAAAATAATTAAAGTAACATAAAAGTCTCTAGAATGCAGCTTATTGTGCTTGGAGGAAAGTATATTGCCTTAATCTTGTATTTGAAAAGAGGAAGGGCCTTAATGTCTTTATTTTAACCTTACTCTTGAATGATACTTTATTTAGGTAAAGAATTCTTGGCACTTTGACATGTTCTGAAGTTATTATTGAAGTTATTATTCTCCTGGCTTCCACTGTTACTAAGTAGGCTTTCCATCTAATCTGGTTCCACTGTGGTTAATCTGGCCTCTCTCTCTCTCTCTCTCTTTCTCTCTCTCTCTCTCTCTCTCTCTCTGGTTGCTTTTAGTATCTCCTACTGTCTTTAGAGTTCTGTAGTTTCACTATGATGAGTGTTGTGTTGTCACTACTGAATTAAAGATTCATATCTGTAATCAATTTTGGAAAATTTGTAGCTATGCATCTTTCAAATACTTCTCTTATTCTATTTTCTCCTATTTGGACACCTATTAACTATATGAATGTTTCTCAAATGCCCTGGGCTATCACTAAACAGGGACTAATTTTTAGGTGACTTCCCAATTTGTAGGGTCTCAGGCTGCATGAATTGATGTAAATTTGGACTCTATATCCATGTAAGGTCCAGGCCCAAGATTTCAAATTCTCAAGGAGAGGACTTTTTTCCTGACCCAGAACCTAAACAGAGATAGCAAGAGTTGAATAGAATAAAAAACCCACTCTTCCACTGATGTATACCTCTTAGAGTGTCTCAGTTTTGCATAAGTTTTTTTTTTTTTTTTTCCCCCAGCCTCACATCAGCCCAAGGCCTGATCTTCTGTTCCCAAGTGGACGAATAGCAACTCTAGCTGCTATGTTTTCCCGTTAAACGCGCCGCTTCTCCCCGTTAGCTGCCGTGTCAGGGGATGTGACTCTTAACTCTTGTCTTCAGAGCCTCGTACTGTTGACACCTGGGATTTCTCTTTCATTCCTAACAGTTGAGCTGTGCAGTTAATTTTTGTTGTATTTTATCTAGCATATTGAAGGGTTTATAGCAGAAGTTTCTCGAGTTAGCTCATCATCTTGCAGAACTGGAAGCTGTAATTTTATCTTTACCAATCTACAAATTGCCAGCTGAATTGTAGCTCCTAAAGCTGTAAACTCATCCAGAAACTAATGAGAAATTAAATCTTTATTTTAACAAAGAAATCATGGAACCTTGCTCTGTAAAATGTCAGATTGGTGATTTTTTCCAATTTTTTGTAACCAACACCCAAAACACTTCTACCCACAAATGTTTTACACATCTCTTTAAACTGTTTATAAAACATACTCTCCTCTGAGCCACAGAGATTAAAGAAAAAAGAAGCAGAATTGAGCTAAGCAAAAAGAAGCCTAAATTTCAGATATAGTCAATTTTCATTAGAAGAAAAAAAAGATAATAAAACTAACTGCTATTAAGAATTTGTTCAAAAACATAACCAGTTAATATCCAGGGATAATGATTTATGTGGATTAATTTCCTATGTTTTTTCCTACCCACAGCTCTAGGTCACAGTTAGTGATATCACCTGGGATGATGACCTCAGTCTTAGATCGTGACCATTGATGATGGTCCTTAGGGAAAGCAGAAGGAAAGCTAAACACTGATTAAGCATCTACTATGTGCCAAATACTGTTGGGAACTTTAGATTCAGTACTTCAATTAATGAAGTGTCATTAGTCTCGTTTTAGAGATAAGAAAATTCAGGCTCCAGATTAGATACCGGGCTTAAGCCAAACAATTCACAAGGGCTGGAGCCAGGACTTGATCTCAAACGGGTCTGACTTTGAAGCCCACGCTAAGTCTCCTCCATTAGAAAACCTTCTTCAGTATCTGCTGATATTTAATAAGCAAAGAAAAGAATTAAATCAGCATCTCTAGATTCAACTAAATAAGGAGGAGAAATGGATTCAAAGAGTTTAGGCTGAAAACGCAAAAATGTTAAAGCAAAAAGGGGTTACTGTTGAATTCTTGGCTATTTAGAGCATTTCTCTCAGCAGAATCAGCAGTTCTCTCACCTGAAGAAGGCTGAGATGGGTCTGTATGATATCAATTCATTTTATACATAAAATTTTGTTTTCTGAATCTGTCAAACTCTGAAAGCTTATCTCAAAACCTAAGTCTTAAACATCTCTAGACTCCAAAGCTGCAAATCTGACTGGATCCCAACACACGGCAGAGGTTAGGAAGCCCCAGGTAAAGGTGGTGGGAGAGTGTGCAGGGGAAATGAGTCACTGTGCATGCTGTTTGTTTGCGGACAGAGGTACAAAGGGATCTGCTTATGATGCTTCTGAGTTAATCCTGGAAATGCAGAGCTGTCCCCAGCCCCTGCAGAGTCTTAACAACATGGCGATAATTCCCCACCATATGGCCACTAACTGATTTTACCTTTGCTTTTCTGGACTCTCCAGTCCTTTCAGAGAAGGTCTGTATAAAGCATCTGCTTGGTGCTCATGACAGTGCTATGTGGTGTCAGGACACAAGGAGGATAGAACATGAGTCCTGGCATCAAAACGCTGATGGAGACAAGTCTAGCACATCTCCCCACATACAAACCACACCAGCACAAGTACCAGATGAAGGCGACAGAAATGATATCAGCTGTGTTTAAACGCACACCAAAAAAAAACCTGGAAGGATATGTATAGCTGATTCACTTTGTTATAAAGCAGAAACTAACACACCCCTGTAAAGCAATTATACCCCAATAAAGATGTTAAAAAAAAAAAAAACCTGGAAGGAAAAATACTAAAAACGTTAAGAATTGATCTAATTGGGAAGAGAGATTATGGGCAATTTTGTCCTATTCCTTTATACTTATTCTTCTCAGTTTTTTTTTTAATCACAATGATGCTCACTGCTATTTATGATACAGCATATTTTCCTAACACAAACATACCAGGTCTAACATATTATTGAAATTATATAGGATAGTCCTGTTTTAGGGACTCGCACCAAATGGTGAGTAAAACCACAATCGAAATCTAATTCAAACTTACAAGAAACCTTCAAATTTTACATACGTTTTGACTCAGCAAATCCATTTCTAGAAGTTTATCTTAAGAAAATAATGATGAAAGAATATAAAGATACCCAGTAGAGTGTGGTTTAAAATACTAAAAAATTGTAAACAGCAACCTAAATGTTCAACGATAGTATATTAACTAAAAATACCGTATGTCCATAAAATGTAGCCATGAAAATAATACTGTTGAGGAATATTTAATGACTTCTGGAGAAGCCCACAACATATTATTAAGTGTGTGTGTGTAGGGGGGAAACAGATCATGAAACGAAACATACTCTATGAGCTCCATTTCGTCAATGACAAGTTTATACAAAGAATAAAGATCGGCCAAATATATACCCTAATGTTAATAGCAATGGTTTCTGGGTTGGGAGATTTCACGTGACGTTTTTCTAAAATTTCTATAATGATCATACATTACTTTCGTAATAATAAAAATCAATAAAAGTTAATTCTTAAAATCTCCTAAACCCCAGATCCAATTTCAATTCTCTGTGCCCACGTATCACAATTTCATAGGTGATCCTAATTTCCTGCCTGAGATGCTTCCAGGGATGGAACACTGCCCACTCGGATGTAGCCTGAACTGGGAGTTCTGGCCTCCAAGGCCAACAGGAAGTCTCCAGCCTGAGGCAGGCTCCTTCGGGGCCCCTGGGACGGCCTTCAGGGCTTGGAGTGGGAGAAGCCTCACTTGACTCTGGTCTCTCCTGGTTGAGTCTGTTGCCAGTGAGTTCCCAGGCAGGCTGCCTGGGAACACACTGGGGCACAGATTGACCTACTCATCCACAGAGGACTTATTTGACTTGTTTTTCTACCCAAAGTTCAGCCGTTTATTCCATAAATTTATTGAGCATTTACTCCCTCTGTGCTAGGCAGTAACTTAGGAAATTTGCACACATTACTTCCTTTAATTCTCATGAAAACCCTCGGAATCATGTTATGGTTCTGATTTTACAGAGAAGAAGCCTGAGGGTAGAGAATCAGGTCACTTGTCAGCTCGTCACAGTAAGAGGCACAGCTGGGATCCAAGCTCCCAAGCCCAGTGTCCTTCTCAGCTCTCTAGTACTTCCCACAGGCGATTTCTTTCAAAGTAAATTAGAAGATCAGACTTGATGCTTCGAATGTTAATCCACATCTTTCACTACATTCACAAGCTGCCACAGCCAACGTGGCCTTGACACAGCTCATAACGCCCACTGCTGAGGGTCTGCAGGCTCTGACCAGGACCCCCCCGAGAAGCAGCGTCAAACCGTGGAGGTCATTCCACGGTGGAGGGAGACCTACCGTCACCTGGGTGCTTTGAGGGGCCCCTTCTGGGACCTTCTCACTTCCGACTTCCCAGAGCCGTCTCCCTGTGCTCCCGGCCAGGTGAGTCTGGGGCCAGGACGGTGCAGCACAGCTCACAGACTCTCCTCTGGGCTGCGGCAGGGCCGGGCACGGGCCAGCACCAGCAGCCCAAGGCAGGCTTAGTGCCCGGGACGGCCCAGCCCTTTGCCGCCCGGCCAGGCAGGGAGGGCTGCGCTCTTGTCACAGGTTGTGGGGCTGCTGGAACCATGGCAGATACATCAGATGGAAGACATGCAGGAAGTGCAGAAAGGTCTGCTTGCTGGGTGGCTGGATGGGTGACAACACGCTGAAAGAGTCTCCTCCTCCCTGCTGCTTGTTCAGGGCCGGAAGTGCCCTTCCCAGCCTCCCCTGCTCCATCCGTGCTGATGGTGCTGGGGGAGGGAAGCAAAGGAGCCTGCTCAGAGCCCACTGAACTGCCCGAAGCAGGAGAGGTAGAGAGAACAGGTGAACACAAGCACTTATTAAGTACCTCCTGCCGATGATTTTTCCCAAATTTCCCCTGTCTCTCCCATCTAGCCCCTTTACAATCTGTTTTCTTGGGGACATGGCTGCAGCCGGAACATGAAGCAGAGGCACTGATGAAATGGAGCAAGTCCCTAAGGAGAACTCGTTTGTTTTGCTGGGCCCCAAACGAGTCTCGCCCTATTGCTGGTGGGAGGCGGCGGTCCCGAGCTTTGTCCTGCAGTTCATGCCAGCCCTTCTGACGCCTGAGCACAGAACAGCTGCACTTTCACACCATTGCAGCTCAGACCCCTCAGAGCCAACCTCGTCAGCCTTCAAGGAGCCTTTCCCTCTTCGACCATCTTGGCAGTCGTGTCTGAGCTGTGCTTTCTAGCAATCAGTGTCTTCACCACTTCCTGTGTATAAATAGCATCTTTTTAACAAGACTAGAAACTGCCTTGCAGTAGATACCTTTTGGAACGCCTGTCTGCCCAGCTCACAGAGGCAATTATGATTGTTCTGGCTTCCCACGAAGACAGGGCTGTCCACAGCAGACAGAGAGGGAAGCTGGCACAGAGGAGAGCAGTGATGAGTCCCCTCCCAGACCCCACTGCTGCCTGATCCCCAGGCTCTCTCTGGGCCAGGCTGCATCCTGGCTTTCTTACCTCACGTTTCTTTTTTTTTTTACATCTTTATTGGAGTATAATTGCTTTACAATGGTGTGTTAGTTTCTGCTCCATAACAAAGTGTATCAGCCATAAATATACACATGTTCCCATATCTCTTCCCTCTTGCGTCTCCCTCCCTCCCACCCTCCCTATCCCACCCCTCCAGCTGGTCACAAAGCACCGAGCTGATCTCCCTGTGCTTATGCGGCTGCTTCCCACTAGCTATCTACTTTACATTTGGTAGTGTATATATGTCCATGCCACTCTCTCACTTTGTCACAGCTTACCCTTCCCCCTCCCCATATCTGCAAGTCCATTCTCTAGTAGGTCTGTCTTTATTCCTGTCTTATCCCAAGGTTCTTCATGACATTTTTTTCCTTAAATTCCATATATATGTGTTAGCATACAGTATTTGTCTTTCTCTTTCTGACTTACTTCACTCTGTATGACAGACTCTAGGTCTATCCACCTCATTACAAATAGCTCAATTTCGTTTCTTTTTATGGCTGAGTAATATTCCATTGTATATATGTGCCACATCTTCTTTATCCATTCATCCGATGATGGACACTTAGGTTGTTTCCACCTCTGGGCTATCGTAAATAGAGCTGCAATGAACATTGTGGTATATGACTCTTTTTGAATTATGGTTTTCTCAGGGTATATGCCCAGTAGTGGGATTGCTGGGTCATATGGTAGTTCTATTTGTAGTTTTTTAAGGAACCTCCATACTGTTCTCCATAGTGGCTGTACCAATTCACATTCCCACCAATGGTGCAAGAGGGTTCCCTTTTCTCCATACCCTCTCCAGCATTTATTGTTTCTAGATTTTTTGATGATGGCCATTCTGACTGGTGTGAGATGATACCTCATTGTAGTTTTGATTTGCATTTCTCTAATGATTAGTGATGTTGAGCATACCTTCATGTGTTTGTTGGCAGTCTGTATGTCTTCTTTGGAGAAATGTCTATTTAGGTCTTCTGCCCATTTCTGGATTGGGTTGTTTGTTTTTTTGTTATTGAGCTGCATGAGCTGCTTATAAATTCTGGAGACGAATCCTTTGTCAGTTGCTTCATTTGCAAATATTTTCTCCCATTCTGAGGGCTGTCTTTTTGTCTTGTTTATGGTTTCCTTTGCTGTGCAAAAGCTTTGAAGTTTCATTAGGCCCCATTTGTTTATTTTTGTTTTTATTTCCATTTCTCTAGGAGGTGGGTCAAAAAACTCTCTTCTTTTGCTTAAGCTTGTATCTCTCAATTTACATCACTTGCCTCCAGTCTACAGGTCCCACCTTTTCTTTCTTCAGTGTATCTTACACAACTCAGGTTCTCAGTTAAGACGACTGGGTTCAGAGAGTTGTCTAGATTATTTCCTGCAACTTTCTGGAGTGTTTCCACATCTGCCTTCATCTGCCTCCTCCCCTCAAAATGAATTATTTGCTGGCATTACTATTGGCTGATTTTAGTGAGTATAATTCAGAAGGCTCCTATATAACTTCTAACTTTGAGGCAGGAGATAGATGGGCTCCAGGCTAGCCATTTACAACTGGCCTCCTGTTCACACTTCCTGGGGTGAGAAGAAGATGGGCTCACTACCAGCTCTGTTTACATTTCCTGAGGCAAGAGACAAACATGTGCTACAAATTTATGACCAGACTCCTGTCTACATTTTGAGATCTGCACTTCAGTATAAGAATAACAGGAATAGGGTAGATAACTGGACACTGGACACTTTTATGGCAGGGACAGAGAGGGGCTAAACCCTGTTAAAAGATCAAGAGGTCATACGTTTCCCATCCTCGTGGCAAGGGAGACACTACACATGCACAAAAGGCTTCCCAGGGTCAAAAAGGCAGGGGAAGCCAGACCATAGTAAGTCTTGCTGTCTTCCTCCCCCATGCCTTTGTGATGAAATCCATTTTGGCTGAGGGGTGCGTGTGCGCCCAGGGGAGGGTCATGAGACAAATTTGCCGTGGGGTCAAAACAATACAATTGGCCAAGAAGAAGACAAAGATCCAGAAGACTGCCTCCTTATGAAGGATTTAAACTTCCCAAAGGTGCGCCTCTTGTGACTCTCTTGCTGAGTTCGCCCGTGCGTCTTTCTGCATGGAGTCTGCTTTTCTAATAAACACTTTTACTTTCTTCTATACCTTCTGTCTCCTTGTCAGATTCTTCCTCTCAAGGTAGACAAAGGACTGGGGACTTAGCTTCTATCCTCTGGCCCCGTGGTCTAGTGGTTAAGATCCTGGTTTCCATTCAGGTAACCTGGGTTCGATCCCCAGTCAGGGAACTAAGTTCTTGCTTCAAGTCACTGCTTACTGTAAGCTACTGCTCACTGCTGCGTGCGTCCGAAATCAACCCATCTAACCATCCCTGGCACTGAACTTGGAGCCCAGGGGAGGCTTGTGGCATCCCACGGTGCAGGCGCTAGTAGGAAACGGAAGCATGAGGTCAACATCTCCCAAGTGTGCCCCTCAGGTGTATATGTGCGCGCACACACACACACACACAAATTCTAGAGTCAAATGAACTTTGAAAGTGCTACAATGCAGAGAAGAAAATTATAGGCTCTGAGATGTTTAACCTGCCTTCTCCAAACTTATCTGATCATGGATCCCCTTTTCCACTAAACATTGCTGATGACTAGTGCTCTAAGTTAGCAGTCTCCAACCTCTTTGGCACCAGCAACCAGTTTCTTGGAAGACAATTTTTCCACAGATGGGAGGTGGGATGGTTCAGGCGGTAATGCGAGCAATGGGGAGCGGCTGTAAATACAGATGAAGCTTTGCTCGCTCACCCGCCACTCACCTCCTGCTGTGCGGCCCGGTTCCTAACAGGCCGCGGACCGGTACTGGTCCATGTCCCAGGGGCTGGGGAGCCCTGCTCTAGGTCACACTCTGGGATGTGTGTTTCTAGTTTCGCTTTCATAGTAATTGCCTTGGACAACCTCCCCATGCAGCGATTTCCTCACTGCTCAACAGAGACCAAATAAGCATCTCAGATCAGATGCAGATGGAATGGAAGAAACACGGTAACCTGATAGACCAGAGGTCAATTCTAAGCTACCTGATCAATCAGCTGTGTGATGTGATCACCACTTAGTAAACTCTGTGAACTCCCATTTATCTTATTAATAAAATAGAACTGTTCTGAGAATTAAATAGAACAATTCTTAATTAAAATGGCATTTCTTCTTTCTCTTCTTCATCTGCATCCTCTCAGCAGTGTTCTTTCTACTACTGACAGCAGAGGGTGGGTAGAGAGATGCCTAGATGACAGGTCTGGAAGCCTAGATCACCTAAATTAGTGTTTTAAAATGTACCCAGAATTTGTTTTAATCAGGTACAGTAAGACATGCAGACACAGAAATGCCTGTCATGAAGGAAGAAGTTTATACTCATGGTTCCCTAGAAACATGAAGCTTGGCATGTCACGCAGGGCCAATGTGGAAGTACCAGGCTTAGTCAGGAGGTGCAGGGAGTGGGGAAAGATGGGCCAGAGCCTTGACTGTGGTTTCAATGGGAAAGGCAAGGCAAGGCGGGGTAAGCAGGCAGGATTGGCCAGTCTGAATCACTGCTGGGGTTCCGGGGTGTAGAGGCTGGCCAAGTCGTCTGGCCCCTGACCCTGGAGACATTAGGACAGGGCATAGTGGCACTGAGGGTGACAGCCCGATAAAGGAGGTGGAGGTGTGGGCGCTGGATTGGCTAGCTTGCACTTGAAGAGCATGGGCTCTAGGAATTAGCTAGCCCTGGGAGGGGCATTCTCTTTAGTGTTAGCAAGGCTCCCAAATATAAAAGCATTAGGTAATACAGAAAAGGAAAACATGATTGACACAGCTAGTTCTTTGTACACTCGGAAAAATGGGACCTGATCCCGTTTCTTGATTCCCGAGTTGTCAACATGTCCAGAACTTAACTCAGCATCTTCCTACAACCTATTGGTCCTGGACTACTTACCTCAGTGAGAGCATCTCCACCCACCCTGGGCACCCAAGTCAAATGCCTGGGAGTTACAGGTACCTCTTTTGCTCTCTATGAGCAGTTGCCCCAATGCTGGAAACTGATGACAAGTAGCCTTCAGTGACAGCACCCTGAGAGACTGTTGCAACTTCAGAGAGCCATCATCCCCAAGGCCCTGCCCCTTCCTGGAGTGGTCCCCAATCAATTGATGTGGAAGGATAAAGGCCTAGCCATCTCAGCCCAAGTTGACACAACTGTGAAGGGCCATTCTAGCTCCTGAGTGACTGGGAAGTTGGCCATGGCTGTTACTGGATCTGCATCATATAGCTGGATCTCTCCCTTTGCCCACGACTGCCTCGTTCCTCTCCTTTCCTGGATGTTGATCCCCAAAGACACTCTTTAATTAATAAACATCCTGTGCTCTAAATTCTGTCTGAGGCTGTTTCCCAGGAAACCCAACCTATGACACCAATCTACTACCGAGTTTGGGCAACACCTCCTACGCAACACCTTTTGAAGTTTACTTTCAAGTCTTGCCCCACTATTGGTGTTTTAGTTCATGGCCACCATCATATCTTGCTTAGATAACCACAAAAGAGTCCAGCTCCTGGCCAAAAACCTACGGTGATCTTTCAGGTCTGACCAAAGGCAATTACAAAGACTCTCACCAGGGAAAGTTGCCCTCTCCAGAGCAGACCTGGTACACAGACAGCACACTGCGGTCTCTGAGGGGGATGGTGGCTACAGTCAGGACTTCAGCCCCCCGGCTGGCCATGCTCCTACACACAGCTGCATCCCTAGCCCAGGTGCCTCTATTCGGAGACCTCTTTATCTGGAGGCTTCAGCCAAGACCTTACTCAGGTGCTTCTGTTGAGATGCCTTATGGAGGTAGGGGGAAACCTTGAAGACACTTTTCTCCACTCCCATCCAGTACTCCTTAACCTTTCCCTGCTACCTACCCCTGGTGCCCCATCCATAAAACGGCAGGAGCCTTTTGTTCTGGGCTCTCTCCGCAGTGAGACATTCTCCCCATCTGCGCAAATATGCGGGAAAAGGGAACATTGTGGGAGCCAGAGCTTTCTCCTCTTTTTTTTTTTTTAGGCCAAAACACACTTTATTGACATTTGTGTACATTATGAAATGATCACCATGATAAATCTAGTAACCATCTGTCCCCATACAAAGTTATTACGATATTATTGATCATATTCCTTATGCTATATATTGCATCCCCATGACTTTTAAAATTTTATAACTAGAGATTTGTACCTCTTAATCCCCTTTCGCTATATCCACCCCTCCTTCTCCTCTGGCAACCAACTGTTTGAGTCTGTTTTCATTTTGTTTTGTTTGTTTGTTTTTTAGATTCCACATATAAGATCATATGGCATTTGTCTTTCTCTGTCTGACTTACTTCACTTAGCATAGTACCCTCTTGATCCATTCATGCTATGACAAATGGAAATACTTCATCTTTTTATGGCTGAGTAATGTTCCATTGTGTATATAGATACCATATCGTTTTTATCCATTCATCTCTGGACAGACACTTGGGTTGCTTCCCAGAAGTGAAATTGCCGGATCATATGGAAGTTCTATTTTTCTTTTTCTTTTTTTTTTTTTTGCGGTACGCAGGCCTCTCACTGTTGTGGCCTCTCCCATTGGGGAGCACAGGCTCCAGACACGCAGGCTCAGCGGCCACGGCTCACGGGCCCAGCCGCTGCGCGGCATGTGGAATCTTCCCGGACCGGGGCACGAACCCATGTCCCCTGCATCGGCAGGCGGACTCTCAACCACTGCGCCACCAGGGAAGCCCTATTTTTCATTTTTTGAGGAACCTCCATACTGTTTTTCATAGCAGCTGCACCAATTCACATTCCCATCAATGAGGGTCCATTTTTCTCTACATTTTCACCAACACTTGTTACTCGTTGCCTTTTAGATAATAGCCATTCTGACACATGTGATTACACTACTGAAGTGAGTGATTAAAGGCTTGGCTGTGAGACACTCTCATTTTGGTGTCTAATCAATTTCGCCAACACCTGGCAGCACAGCACTCTCCAGCTCAGCTCTATTCTTGATGGACTCTACTTGTTCTCTGAACAAAAATGACCTTTCAAAGCGAAATCTGCACCCAACATTTACCAAGATAGACCATATTTTGAGCCATAAAATGAAGTTTGAAATTTTTTAAAGGAACTAAATCATACCAAATATGCTCTCTGACCAAACTGAATTAAACTGGAAATCAATAAAAGATATTTGGGAAAATCCCCCCAAATTTGTCTTCCTAAATTTACATGGGCTTACTGATTGTATAAGGTAGCATTACTTATACTAAATGTTTGAGATTATAAAAAAAATGTACATTTGTATTTAACCAAACTGAATCATTATCCCTACAAACTTTCAATAGGAAGTATGTCAGCTTGAAGATAATATCTAAGAGCTTTAAGTAACTTAACTGATATTCAATAGGTATCTAGATCATTTCAATAAAATACAATACTGTATCATTGATTACTAAATAACAAGTTTATGTACTCTTGCTTTTTATTTTATATGCTACAGACAGACTGTATATAGCTGGTTCTGTTAATCATTATGTTTATTTTTTCACTTCAAGAAGCTGTGCTATAAGGGATGTATACAGATACAGAAAGTTGTAAGGGAATTCTACGTCATGGTCAAAGCTAAGAGTTGATGGGTTTTTAAATAAGATTTTCAAAAGGAACTTTAGTATCAAATACTATACCGATAAAAAAAGAATTTGATTTTCTGTCTGTTAAAATGACAAAATTTTCTTAGATTACTGGTCTGCTCTTTTTTTGTTTTTTTGGCCTGCAGGATCTTGGTTCTCTGACCAGGGATCGAACCCGGGGCCCCCGCAGTGGAAGCACGGACTCCTAACCACTGGACTGCCAGGGAATTTCCTATAGGTCTGCTCTTTTTTTTTTTTTTTTAATTTAGTTTTGGCTGCGTTGGGTCTTCGTTGCTGTGTGTGGACTTTCTCTAATTGTGGCGAGTGGGGGCTACTCTTCGTTGTTGTGCGCGGGCCTCTCATTGTGGTGGCTTCTCCCATTGTGGAGCACGGGCTGTAGGTGCCACAGTAGTTGTGGCGCGTGGGCTCAGTAGTTGTGGTGCATGGGCTTCATTGCTTCGCAGCATGTGGGATCTTCCTGGACCAGGGCTCGAACCTGTGTCCCCTGCATTGGCAGGAGGATTCTTAACCACTGAGCCACCAGGGAAGCCCTGGTTTGCTCTTAATAAGAGGTTGTAAAAGGTTATTCATTGCTTTCTGTGTAATCTGCTTACACAGTAGAGATTCTGTGTATTATCAAAATCATTCCTTGTGCTTTGCTGACTCTGTTATGCCCTCGATTATTTAATAAAACGAAAGTTTCTTAGTTAGGAAACAGCTAAGGTTCTTTACAATCATGTTTACTTTAGAAATATTTTATTAAATAGTTAGCCAAGTACTGTTCTCAGTAACCCAAAATCCTATCTTAATCAGTGTTCAAATCTTCTGACAATTTTTGATATTTTGCCTTTCCAAAATTAAATCCTAAATGATGACTTTTTGTACCTATAACTGTCTTTGTGATTTCCCAGAGGGCCCCTGGAAAATCATAAAGCATTTGTTCTCTCACCTTGTAAGAAAGACAAGTGCTAGATATATTTAGGTATATTTGATACTGATGAGTCAAATGGGAAGAGTTGTCAAGTCAGAAGAGTTGCATAGCTTTCCCTAGGTTAAATTTGAATGGGTAGGGACTTCCCTGGTGGCGCAGCTCCCAATGCAGGGGGCCTGGATTCGATCCCTGGTCAGGGAACTAGATCCCACATACATGCCACAACTAAGAGTTTGCATGCCACAACTAAGGAGCCAGCTAGCCACAACTAAGACCTGGTGCAACCAAATAAATATTAAAAAATTTTTGAATGGGTAAAATACTAATAATATAAATATTTCAGACACTATACTGTATGGAAAGTCCCTAGAGAATTGCCAATGTCCTTGCTGTCCATGATGTGTTTCTAGTCATTGGAATCCTGGTGCCACATTTCCTGATATCATACAACAACTGTATAATGTTATCAGTCATAATTTCATTTATAGTTGAACAACACGGATTTGAAATGTGCAGGTCCACTTATACATGGATTTTTTTCAGTAGTAAATACTACAGGACTACATGGTCCTACCTACTACATGGTCCATGCATGGTTGAATCTGCAGGTGCAGAGGAACCACGGATACAGAGGGCTGACTATAAACTGTATGTGGATTAACCCTGACATCGTTCAAAGGTCAACTGTATTTTTAAAATGTTAACTTGTTTGCAACTGTACTTCTTTAAATCTAGCATCTTGTAAGGGATTCATATCACTTACTTATGGGATTTTATTAATCTACAGATGTTTATTAATATACAGGTCTGCTCCAGACTTATTGACTCTCTCTATATATTTGATATATTCTAACTGTGTACTTGGCATATTCATAATATAACTTTGTCAGAATTATTATATGTTATATATGAAGATTTTTTCCTCTGTAAAGATGCATCCTCCATACAGATTCCCCTGCAAATGTTCATCCATTTTAACAAGTTAGATGTAACGTTAACGGCCTTCTTTGAGAACAGGGTTAATCGTTATGTTTATAATTATGATGTCTAAATTTTTTTGATTGACTTCATTATCTTGTTTTGTACACTGCAGAAACAGCCAAATTTCCTCATCCATTACATTATCCTTATTATGAATTCTCATCAGATCTTTCATTTTAATGTTCTATTTCTTGGCTATACAAGAACCCCCTTTTGTTCTTACATTATCTTTAACTCATAAATTGCCATTTAGTAGACTACACTTTGTAAAGTTAAATGAAACATCTGTAAATAATATCTTTTTCTCCCTATCTGACCCCTCCAGAATTTAAAAAACTCTTACTAAGTATTCTTATTTTCAAAGCAATATAATTATTTGCATAGGTTCAATGAGAATCTGTCCTCCTTGTTAAGAAGAAGAATACTTGGAACATTGGCTACGCAACCAAACCCTTGCCTGGAATGTCATATTTGGGAATGATACTAGTTTAGTCAAATATAACCAGACCAGGCTTCCCTGGTGGCACAGTGGTTGAGAGTCCGCCTGCCAATGCAGGGGACACGGGTCCGTGTCCCGGTCCGGGAAGATCCCACATGCCACGGAGCGGCTGGGCCCGTGAGCCATGGCCGCCGAGCCTGTGCATCCGGAGCCTGTGCTCCGCAACAGGAGAGGCCACAACAGTGAGAGACCCGCGTACCGCAAAAAAATAAAAATAAAAATAACCAGACACTTGTAAGGAGCTCAGATTGACTTCCTGGAGCCAATGTTCACAAAGCCCTCTTGTAAAAAGTGGCCTGATGTCAGGCTAATTGGGTTCCCAGCCTTACAGGTCAGTAAGGAAAGTCACTTTCTGGCAGGCTCAGGAGCTTTAGGATATTTTGGAAACATTTAGAAGGCAGGAATTCACCCAAATCTACAGGTGCTGCAGGTGAGATCTAGTGGGGAATTTTTGGCTTGGCTTCCTAGCCACAGATGTACAACGTTCATAAACTGGAAGACTCCATATTGTCAAGATTTAATTCTCCCCAAATTGATCTATAGAGTCAACACAATCCACGTCAAAACTGCAGGAGGGGGCTTCCCTGGTGGCGCAGTGGTTGGGAGTCCGCCTGCCGATGCAGGGGACACAGGTTCGTGCCCCGGTCTGGGAAGATCCCACATGCCACAGAGCGGCTGGGCCCGTGAGCCATGGCCGCTGGGCCTGCGCGTCCGGAGCCTGTGCTCCGCAGCGGGAGAGGCCACAACAGTGAGAGGCCCGCGTACCGCAAAAAAAAAAAAAAACTGCAGGAGGATATTTTGTAGATATTGACAATCTGATTCTAAAATGTACAAGGAAAGGCAAAAAAAATAGAATAACTAAAGCAATATTGAAAAAGAAGAACAGAATTAGATGATTCACATACCTGATTTTAAGGCATACTATAAAGCTACAATAATCAAGACCATGTGGTATGCGTAAAAGGACAAACCCTTAGATCAGTGGAAAAGAACAGGGAGTCCAGAAACAAACATAGATAGCTGGTTTTGGCAAAGGTACAAAGCAATTCAGTGGAGAAAGAAGTCTTTTAACTAAATGGCGCTACAACATTTGAAAATGCAAATGCCAAAAAAGAACTTTCACCCTCATCTCAAACCTTATAAAAATTAACTCAAAATGGATCAAAGATCTAAGTATAAAATGTAAAACTATAAAACCTTCCTAAAGAAAACACAGGAGAAACTCTTCGCGTCCTCAGGTTCGGTAAAGATTTTTTGACTATAACATTAAAAGTATGATCCGTAAAAGAAAAACTATAAATTAGATTCCATTGAAATTACAAATTTTTGCTTTGCAAAAGACACTATTAGAGAATTAAAATACAAGCCAGAGACTGGAAACAATGTTTGCAAATCATATATCTGAAAAAGTACTTCTACTCAGAATACAGTATAAAGAACTCTCAAAACCCAATAATAAGAAAATAACCCAATAAAAACTGGGCAAAAGATTCAGGCACTTCACCAAAGAAGATATAAATATGGCAAATAAGTATATGAAAGATGTTCAACATCAACAGTCATTAGGCAACTACAAATTAAAACCAAATGAGATATTATACACCTAATAGAATGGCTTAAAAAATTGGCAATACTAAGCACAGACAAGGATACAGAGCAATGGCAACCAGCATACTTTGATGGTGAGAATGCAGCTACTTTGGAAAAAAGTTTGGTAGTTTCTTATAAAGGTAAACGTTCATTTACCAAATGACCCGACAATTCATTCCTAGGTACTTACCCAAGAGACACAAAACTCATGTCCATACAAAGACTCATACACTAATGTTCACAGAAGTTTTATTTGTAATAGACAAAAACTGGAAACAACTCAAATGTCAGTTAGTGAACTAATAAGCAAACTGTGGAACATCTATCCAGTGGAACACTATTCAGCAATTAAAAGGAGAAAACCAACTATTGATATATGGAAAAACATAGATGAACCTCAAATGCATTTATGTAAGGTGAAAGAAGCCAGACTAAAAAGACAACAGGATATAATTCCATTTATATGACATTCTGGAACAGGCAAATCCATTTGGATGGAGAATAGACTAGTCAGGGACTGGAGGTGGGGGAAAGGGTTGACTACAAAGGGGCAGCTTTAATTTTTTGGAGTGATGAAACTTCTATATTTTGATTATGGTGGTGGTTACACAGCTGTTTAAATTTGTCAAAACTCTTAGAACTATACACCAAAGAGAGTAATTTTTACTGTGTATAACTTTAAGAAAAATAAAGAAAGAAGGAAAAAAAGTATATAAGCAATTTGGCCACATCAACCTTCTGCCTGAAACACTTCCATGGCTCCAAAAATTGTTAGTCCACATTTTCTAGCATGCAGCCACAGTCTGGGCTTCCTGTCTGCAGATTCATCTCTTGCTATGCTTCTCATTCCATAGTATATGCAATTCCTGCATATTTAAAGCACCCGGCATGGTACCTAGCACAGATGCTCAGTCAGCACAGGTTCCCTTTCTTCATACAGTTTTCAGCATTTGTTTATGTTAGCCCTCTCTCCCCAAAGCTCTTTCTACACCTCATCACAACAAACTTGTAGGCATTAAGGCTCAGGCAACACCTCCTCCTGATGTGTTTCTCTGAACCACTTCCTCCTGTCCCTGCCCCCCATGACAGGCTGGGCCTGGCACCCCTCTTCTGAGCTTCCTTATCTGTGCAGTAAAGACAAAGATGTTCAAGCCTTGCATATTTGCAAGAAAGGACTGGCTCCTGGGAGACAGACTTTAAGTCCTTAAAATATCCCGCCCACTAGCAGTGTCTTTGCATACCTGGGGCCTTGGGACATGACAGATAGTTTATGCTAATAATATGATTTATGCTGGGCCCCTCGAGCTACACTGTATTAGTGGCCTCTGTAGAGACTGGAGACTAAGTAACTAAGGTCAGTTGTGGATGCTGCATGCCTAAGTAACTGACCGCCAATAAAAACCCTCGACCTCAAGGCTTGGGTGAACTTCCCTGGTTGGCAATACTTCCTACATGTTCTCGCCATGTTGCTGGGAGAATTAAGTATGGTCCATGGGATTCCATGAAAGGGGACACCTGGAAGCTTGTGCCTGCTTTCCCCTGGACTCTGTCCTATGCACCTTTTGCCTAGATTTTAATTTGAAACCTTTCACTGTAATATATTGGAACTACAAGTGTCACCACTTTTCTGAGCTCTGTGAATCCTTCTAGAGAATTATCTACTGAGAGTGGTTCTGGAACATCATCCCATTGAGTTTACTTCTATCACAGCACTTATCATAATGAATTGACGCTGCCTGTCTCTCTCTGTGCTGTGATTCCTTTAAGGGCAATAACCTTGTACAATTTGTTTGCCATCTCTAGTGCCTAGAGTTGTACCTGGAGCCTGATGTGTTAAATAAATGTCTGATTGCAAGAGAGGCACAGCCTTCTCATGAGTCTGATTCCCTTCTGAGCCAGAAAAATGCCTCCAGGGCTTGCAGAGGAATGTGGATGTAGCATTGGTTCTCTCCCAAGAAATCATATGACACTGACCAGGTAGTGAGAACTGTCAGGTAGTGACAACTGTCAGCACGGGTAGTGAGAACCGTCAACCCCAGAAGCGTGAATTGAGAATTAAGCCTGTGAGACAACACATCCAGAATAGGAATTTTAAAAGCCTTAGCCAAGTAACAGTGGCGTGATAGCATAGCTGAGGGCTACGGAGGCTACAGGCGCTTAGGGGGAGAAGAGAACACTGGGCAGAAGAAAGGGCTATGGAAATTCCACTCTGTCAACTACATTTTATTTTCAGAATCTGCCTTTAAGGAAAGCCTTCTCCAAACCAGGGTAAGTGACATTTCAGTGGAAAATGCCAAGACTGGATATTTAAAATTCAAAAGGTCTTTGGGGGACTTCCCTGGTGGCTCAGTGGTTAAGGATCTGCCTGCCAATGCAGGGGACACGGGTTCGATCCCTGGTCTGGGAAGATCCCACATGCTGCGGAGCAACTAAGCCCCTGTGCCACAACTACTGAGCCTGTGCGCTATAGCCCGTGAGCCACAACTACTGAAGCCCGCGCGCCTAGAGCCCGTGCTCTGCGACAAGAGAAGCTACCGCAATGAGAAGCCCGTGTACCGCAACGAAGAGTAGCCGCCGCTCGCTGCAACTAGAGAAAGCCCGCGTGCAGCAGCGAAGACCCAAAGCAACCAAAAATAAACAAAACAAACAAACAAACAAACAAAAAGTCTTTGGAAACAAGGAAGGTCTACTGACAGTTCTGTGCTGGATTTCCTGGCTAATGTTCTGCCCGGCAGGTTACCTGTAATTCCAGCCTCAAGTACTAACCTTTCTGGCTCTTGCTGACAGCTTTTAAAATGTTTAGCAATACACTTCATCACAAAAATCACAACCACAATAATTAAGTTTTGCTAAGGATCTTTTACTGGTAATTCTTAATCTTCCTTCAGAGGCAAACACAGCTCAATTCAACACACATATGTTTTGTCTTAGAGCCACAGACCAGTCAAATGGAAATACAATATGAAATAAATGCCAACTCACTAGTGGGAACCCACCTTAATTCAACAGCCCTGACTAGGATCGTGGAATTCTAGAGTTGATTAGAAAAGAGGTCAGACCTTAGATTTCCATGTCCTCATTTTGAAAATGGGGTACCTGGGACCCAGAATAAAAGCCCTGTCTGTTGAATAAAGACAACAGTGACCATGCAAGTAGCTAAGACATTACTTCAATGTGTGAATCCCCCCAGTATGCTGCCTTTCCCTGCTGGGCCTGGCCCAGCTTCCACTCCAAACCCAGCAAAGAGCCCCCCCTAAAGTCACACCAATTCAGGCCTGAAGCTCTAGTCAGACATGACCCAGCTGGGCAACCTTGGGTAAGTTACTGCATCTCTCTGAGCCTCTTTTCATACCTGGATGGTAGTATAGCAGTAGATTTTTATGTGGTTAATGAAGTAACATGGAGCCTCACACCTGGCATATATAGAAGATGCTCGACAAATGCACCTTCCCTTTCTTCTTCCTATCAAGTCCTCCTCTATGGCAGCCTTTCCAACAAGACTTCCTCAACTGAACCACAAATCCAAAGAAAATTATTTGAATGCTTATTTTCTCAGTTCCTCCCAAGGATGGCAAATAGCTACCATTCCAGAAGCAGAGAAGAGGATTCACTCATAACATATAATGGGGGCCTCAGGACATCAGGACTTAATTCTCTCCAGGAATTCAGTTGAGAGATGGCTCCACGCACTCACACAGCTGTACGGGGTTCATGTACCCCTTCATACCTCAAGGGTACAGGGTTCATGTACCCCTTCATACCTTCATACCCTCATACCACACTACCCATGGAGAGCCTCCCAGAAAAAGGCAGAAAGTCGAGGTCTGAGGGTTCTCATGTCAACTCTTCCAACATCATATTGCTTTAAACCCTGCCCTGCCACTGCAAGGGCAGCTCTGAGCCCCTCAAGGAGAAGCCTTCTGGGCCTTAGCTTTCACCTTGCCTGCCCTCACCCCCACCCCACCCACATACACACCTGCCCCACACGTTCATGCACATACAGCTGCTATCTCTCAAACTCATCCACGCTACCTCAGTCCCCCCAGTCTGCTCTGGAGAGTCCCTGGATCGCAGGGGTGCCTAATAAACCCAGGCCTCTGCCGTACCCATCTGGCTTACCCCTGCCCCGGGGCAGAAGGAAGAAATGGCAAGGGAGTCCAGGGAGGCACCAGGGCCACCTCCCGCAGCCTCTTTGAACCGGTTTGCCAGTGCTGACGTGGAGCAGGTACGCCCTCCGACTCTAGAAGTGGAAGGCAACTCATTTAGGCAGAGAAGGAAGGTTCCTTTGCTTGAAGTCCCCCATTGCTATTATCTAGTTTGTTTTTCTCGAATTAGGGGCTATTTAAGCACCCCAGAGAGGAGGGAAAGGCAAGTTTCAAGGGAACTGGGATGGGAGGGAGTCAGAGTGGCAGAATTCTGAAAAACTTTTAGTTGGAGGATACACCAACAGCTGGGTTACTCAACTCTTCTGAGTTTCCTGTGTTTGTTTTGAGACAGGACAGATGAGGGTCATGGAGTGCTCAATGCAGGGGTCTGGGCGTCCTTCACTTTCCTTTTCCAAACCCATGGACTTTAGAGCAGAGTCCAAACTCTTTATCTGCCATTCCTGGTACTCTTACACCCACAGAGCCGACCTCTGGTCCTCCTCAGCCTGGCCTGTGCTCCATCCTGGAGAGGTGCGGGCGCAGACAGGACAACTACAGCGGACGGAATGCGACAAGACAGCCCTGCTGCCTGCATGGCCCCCCTGCTCCTCTCTGGCTTTGCTGCTCTGATCCGGGCACGTGCAGACCCTCATCTCCACTGCCTACCTGGGGCTCTACGGCTTTCACAGGCAGCATCCCCACCCCCAACCAGAAGCATAATGGGTGAACTACCTCCCTGATTCCCAGGCAGCACCTGCCTTCCTTTACAGCTCTCATTACAGGGGCTCAAAAATAACTTGAAGGTTTCCAAGAAGTAAAATATAAAGATTGCAGTTTAGCAACTAATCAAGGGTCACCACTCTGGGCTTCCTTGCTAATTAATATTTAGGGTCAAAGTCTTCCTATCAATTTGCACCCAGAATTCGGTCCCTGGGGCAGAAAGGGAGCACTAAGGGGGGGGGCACACAGTGCCAGGGGACATCAGAGCAATCCCATCTCACAGAAACCGCACTGTTTCAGAGGGTCCCTCTGAAGGGACCTCTAGAGCCCCTCCTCTTGCAGGGAGCCTCAGTCCTAGAGTCAGGACCAAACACACTGAATCCGGTCCACCCATGGCTAGTGAGCCCTCTCCTTTCTCCTCTGATTTACAGAACTCAAGGAGCTGCAGTTCGGAAAGCCAGACCTGTGTCATCGGTCAAGAACAGTCTGGGGAAGGGAAACGGCGCATCAAGGGACCACATTCTGTTCTCACCGTAAACACTCAGTTTCCCAGTTGAGGACGCGCCCGGCTACGAGGGGGGAGGGGGCCGACCAGGGCTCGGCTGTAACAGGTAGAAGTGGGTGAAAACGGGACGGGGGTGGTGGGAAATCGGAAGAAAACCCGGAAAGAGAGAAGAAATCGGAAGAGCAAAGCAATAGGAAGCCAGGAACCAAAAGATGGAAACAAGCAACAGAAAAAGTGCAGGAGGAAAGGACAGGAGGAGAGACCGTCTCGAGAGGGATGGAGAGAAGGCGCTCGAGACGGACAGACGCAGGGAGCGGCGGCGCGCGGGGCGACGGCGGCGCCCTTACCGGCGGTGGCCGAGCGCAGGCTCTCCAGGCTCCAGGAGCGGGACAGGGCGCCGCGCATGCCCCCGCTGCCGCCGCGGCCGCCGCACACCACGCCGCTGCTGTCCGAGTCGGAGCCCGGGGACAGCCCGGCGCTACTGCCGCCGCCGCTGCTGCTGCTGCTGGTGCCGAGGTCCCCGCTCGTCTGCCCGCTCGACTCGCTCGGGCATTGCTGCGCCCTCGAGCAGGCGGGCCCGAGCTCCAGCCACAGGTTCGCGGGCGGCTGGGCCGCGGCGGCGGCGGGGCTGCCGGGCGACGGGGCCAGCGAGCCGGGGCCCGGACCGGGCGAGGGGCGTGCAGACGGCCGCGCGGCGTCCTCGGCCCCATCCCCGCCGCCGCACGGCCGCCGCTCCGGGCCAGCTGACATCATGGGGCTCCGCTAAGGAGGCTCCCGGCCGCCGCCAACCGCTCGGGCTCTGTGGCTGCGGCGGCGGGAACCCTCAGCGGGCGCGGGGCGCGCGGGCCTCGGGCAAGGCCAGGCGCCCACCGGGCAGGACGCGGCGCCTCCGCTCGCCGCCAGTTCCCGGCCGCCCCGCGGGCGCTGTGCCGCGGCGCCGACCCCGGTGTGGGTCGCGGGCCCGGTCGGCACGCGCTCACGCACGCGCGCACGCAGACCTGGGGCGGTGGCGGCAGGCGCGGCGCGCGGGGCCCTGGGCAGCTATCGGTGCCCGCAGGGCCGCGCCCTGCTGCCGGCCTTGGCGCGCGTATGTTAGGACGGGCGCATCCTCGGAGGGAGGCGGCCGGCACCCCGCAGGCACGACAGTGAGTAGAACCGGCGGGCGCTCACTTTTTCCTTCTAGGACCCAGCTCAGACTGCGCGTCCTTGCCCGTCTGGGGCAGGAGTGTAGGCAGGAGGTCACGCTCAGCCCTGCGAGCCGGGTCGGGGAGCGCGCTTGGTCGGGACGCGCCCCTCCTCCCCGGGCCTGCCTCGGGGGCTGTGCGCTGGGAACACTCGGCGCCCGCGACCCTTGGGACAGCCGGCCAGCAGGAGTATGCCGGCGGTGCTCTGCATACTTCTGATTAAGAAGCCATCAAAAGTAGAGGCACGGTCCACGCCAAATGATTTTAGGAAGTGTCTGGGAAAATCCAGTGACAGGCACGATCGAAAATGGGAGCCTTGACGTAGCTCCAATGATTCTAGGGTTTTTCACATTTTGTTGTCGATGCGGGGGAGGGGGGCAGGGATTAGGGAAGAGAGTTGCCTTTCCCTCCGACGCTCCCAGACACCCGTGAGCATTCTGTAGGTTCTTGGAGTGTGCCTAGAGGGAGGGTGAGGTACCGCCACTGCTCCAAACAAGTGCGATAATCAGTGAGCAGTGTGACAGGAAGTCCCAGTAAGGACTGATGAGGGCTAAGCAGGGCTGCTGATCGCCCCCATCCCCAGCATCACCACTCCTCCAAGCCCTAGGCAGCTCGTTGTATTAACGATGGTGAGGATGAAATGAGAGGTCCTTGCCACGCCCCAGCACACCAGCTGGTGTAGGATGGATGCTGGAACAGTGGTCATTCTCTCCTCTTCCCTCCATTTGGGGTCCAGTTCCTGTAGCCCGTCTCCTTCCCTAAGCCATGTGTGCTCCTAGCTCTGCATCATAAGGGACCCTGCCTCAATATCATCTCCTCTCCTTGCAGGCCCTGTGCAGATCTCCTCATAACAACTCAGGGGGCTGGGACAATGGCATGCCAGCGTTTATGTACAAAGTACAAAGCTCTGTACAAGCATAAGGCAATACTAGTGTGTTGGAGGTTCAGTTGATGGGCATTGCAGGGTGACTCAGCCAAATCTGCACCTTGAAGGCCCCCCCTCAGCTTACTCCTCTGGGGATCCTTCCTGACCATTCCATACCTGGTATGCACACTTCCCACCCATGCCTCCATTCTTCGCTGTCCTTGGGAGGGAAGAACAGCTGTCCTCCGACACCCCTCGCTCCTGAGTGCAGGCTTTCAGCAAGGAGAGTCACCGTCTGTGTTCTCGTCCGGTTGTCCTGTTGAGGCCTGTGAACCTAGCCCTTGGGAGTAGGAAGAATTGCTGTTGGGGGATGAGTCACAGATCAGGAGACACCCTCCCCATCCATCAGCAAGTCTGTGGGTTCTCCCTCCAAAATAAGTGTGCACGGTGTCCATTTCTTTCACTTTACTGCACCACTACCATACTGTGTTTGGAAGACAGCTTCAGTCTCTTGACTTGTTCCACAGAGCAGCCAGAGAGGGAGCTCTAAATTAAAATATAAATCATACCATGTCCTGCTACTGATTCAAACCCTTCAGAAGCTTCTCTCGCAGTTAGCAAGACCCGCAAGACCCTGTGTGTTGGCCGCCCTGTTCTCCACCTCCTGTCAGCGCTCCCTTTCCCTTGGTCTTTCCACTCCAGCCACGGTGGCTGTCTTGCTGTCTCTCCTTCCTGTCTCAGGGCCTTTGCACTTAGTGTTCTTTTTACCTGGAATGTTCTCTTTGTTTTGCAAGGCATTGGCTCCCCAAACTTCAGATCTCAGTAAATGTTGCCTCCTCAGTGAGACTTCAGTTATTCCTTTCCAGCACTTACTGCCATCTGTCAGTGGCTTGGTTATCTGTTGGCTGCCTCCCATAGACCATGCACTGTGTGGGCAGCAGCTCTGTACCACCACTGTATCCCCAGTGTGTGCAGAGCATCTGCTGCAGGCTAGGTGCCCGGGGAGGGCCTGTGGAAGAATGAGTAGGGACCTGAAACTGAGCAGAAGGCCAGCTAGGCAGAAGGGAGCACCCCTGCTCTCTGGAGTCAGGACTTTGAGAAGGTGTTGTATGATCCCAAGTGGTGAGTGCCTCTAGGTAGCAGCAGCCTGGGCAGATCTAGCCTGTGTCAGCCAGCCATGTGCCATGCTTCTTCTGAGTCCATTTCTCTTTTAAGTTTTCCGTAGAGTCTTATTTGAACCAGCTATCCTGGTTTCAGCTGTACTGCAGGGAAGAGTAGAGTGTCTTCACTGAGTTCTGGTATGCAAAAGGGATCCATATTTCTTAAGACCACAGTGGTGATGGCAGCTGAAATTAACACTTACTACGCGAAGTTCAGGGAGTGTCAGGGCCACAATTTGGTGCAGTGAGATTTAGCCGCCACCCCCCCCAGCCCCCGCACCATGGGAAGTATTCCATTGTGTATGTGGACCACTACTCAGCCATGAAAAAGAATGAAATAATGCCATTTGCAGCAACATGGATGGATCTAGAGATTATCACACTAAATGAAGTAAGTCAGAAAGTAAAAGACACATACTGTATATCACTTATATGTGGAATCTAAAATATGACACAAATGAACTTATTTATAAAACAGAAACAGACTCACAGACAGATAGAAAACAAACTTACAGTTACCAAAGGGTAAAGGGGGTGGGGGAGGGATAAATTAGGAGTTTGGGATTAGGAGATATAAACTACTACATATAAAACAGATAAACAACAAGGTTCTACTGTACAGCACAGGGTATTCAATATCCTGTAATAAACCATAATGGAAAACTAAAAACTAAAAATATATATAATTGTATATCCATGGAATATTAAATATAGGTTGCAAAGGAAGGAGTGGGAAGGTAGCAAGGAATATGATTAGTTCCATCCCATAGAATTCTGTGAGAGTCAACTATAAACTATTAGAAGGACTGCATCTATAAAAGTCATACAAAAATAATCAAGTGTAGGATAGAAAATACAACAAATTATTTTATATCAATTATATAATTTAACTCTTGCATCTTTGTCTTTCACTTCTTTTTTTCAATTTAAGAAAGTATACTATATGATTTCCATGTGACTATTATTCTAACACTTTATATACTTCCTTTTTTTTTTTTGCGGTACGCGGGCCTCTCACTGTTGTGGCCTCTCACTGTTGTGGCCTCTCCTGTTGCGGAGCACAGGCTCCAGACGTGCAGGCTCAGCGGCCATGGCTCACAGGTCCAGCCGCTCCGCGGCATGTGGGATCTTCCCGGACCAGGGCACGAACCCGTGTCCCCTGCGTCGGCAGGCGGGCTCTCAACCACTGTGCCACCAGGGAAGCCCTATATACTTCCCTTTTAGCCATGGATTCTAGTTGTCAATATCTCTCACATTAATATCTGTTTAAAAAATCATAAAATATAATCCTAATGTCCTATAAAAAAAGTAAGTGTTCCCATATCAAACAAACAGAACAGGATAACTTATTTTAATTGGTTTGCAGAAGCCTCCAAAAGCCTTCAAAATTACGAAGTAGCTTCATTAAAATATTTATTGAAAAATGCTAGTTAAAAATTAAAGACACAAGAGGTACCTAAAAACAAAACAAGATGAAAATAGTAAGACTGACATAATTTCTTTCTGTCTGTCTGTTTTTTTTTTTGTTTTTTTTTTTTGGGCCGCATTGCAAAGCTTGTGGGATCTTAGTTCCCTGACCAGGGAGCGAACCCAGGCCCTCAGCAGTGAGAGAACAGAGTCCTAACCACTGGACCCCAGGGAATTTCCAAGACTGATGTAATTTCTATTGCTCCCCTCTATCCTCTTTTATTTGAGTGCTCATCCTGGTAATCCCTGTCTGTAGTGACCAGTTGAGAGAGGAAAGTAAAGTTTCACGTCCCCTCCTGTCCAAATCCAGACACACTGGTTATTGATTCTTTCTCTCCCAGGGACAACTGTTGGTCATTATCTAAGTCTTCCTTTTGGCTATCTTTGGGAGTGGCTCTAAGATCTTGTGAGGATAATATCTTCTGCACCCTCTTTAAGAACACCTCCTAAATCCAATTCAGTACGGCCAGAAATGTTTACTCTTTGTTCCAGC
Organism: Grampus griseus; assembly: GCF_964374135.1. Taxonomy (NCBI): domain Eukaryota; kingdom Metazoa; phylum Chordata; class Mammalia; order Artiodactyla; family Delphinidae; genus Grampus; species Grampus griseus. Next base: position 111,925,190 of record NC_139001.1, read on the forward strand.
TGAAACCTGACAAGATATTTGAAAGGATTTAATAACTCTATGATCAGAAATTTGGCCAGATTGGAAGCCGACGTTCCCAGCCTGTTAGTACTTTTCTTAAAGCCTTCTCCCCTAAGCTAATTGTACCAAGAGAGGAAGAAAAATATTCCAACATAGGTGGATGGGTCTGACAGTCCTTTGATATCATTTAGGCAGCAATACAGTTCTACGAGAAAGTAAAAACAGCTGTCCTTGTTTTACAAGTCTAGTCTTTCCAGGATCAGAGGTGTGCTTCCAGAAACCACCAATCCTTGTTAAGCAATCCTCAAACCTCCCTTATTCATCTCAAAAAGCTTTTCAATATTGGCCTTAAGAAACCAAAGTCCTTGAAGGAACCTGCATTCTTTTCCTGTGCCTTTGAGCTGTAAATATTAACTCTTATCTAGGCCATTTCTTTAAAGTACAATCTTCAGAGAGGTAATTCTAATCAAGAGAATGAAAGGGGGAAAGGTCATTTGAATTTAGATAAATGAAAAATCATGGGTCTTCTCCATAAATATTAGCAGAAAAAGCTTTAGCTATCTGAACAGAAGAACTTAACTTATTCCAACTGTTTTTTTGTAAATAGTGATTTTCACATCATCATACCTGTCTTGTAACTAAAATTTTAAACCGAAGCTATGAGGTCTCTGTTTGCATTTGTATAATATGTTCCTGTTTCTATATACATGTGTGGTTGATGTGTGTTATTTCCTACCTCTGGATGATATTACTAAAATTAATTTGTAAAAGAGCTCTATTCAGTTGCTTTAAAAACAAACAAGAACTTATATAAATTATGGGTTGGTTATTCTAAAAACTCTCAGAAATATAAACTAACCCAAATGCTTTTCAGGTTCATATGGTCTGAGAAAACATTCAGTATTAAAGCTAGTTTAAGTTCGTTGCCTTAATTAAAACAGACATGTTTTTAGAGTTATCAACACTGACTATAATGCAGATAAACAACTTTTATTCTACCTGGGCTTGCTAGTCAAATTCAGGTTATCTCTATTGTAAAATATGTCAGCATCAATGAAATCTGCTTCCACCCAAGATGCTGAATCAAGACTTAATACTTCTCTTCTTCCCTTTCTTTCCTTTACTCTGGCATTGGCCTGGAAAGATAATGCCATCACCCATACCTCCCAGACCACTGCTAAAGGGAGTAACCTCTGGAATTTAGAACAACTTTTTATTTCAGACTAGAAGATTCTCTTCCCATTTGTGCTAAAAACCTGACTAACCCCTTACGTGGAAGTAAACACAAATGAGAGTATGATTAGAAACCATTCCTAATTCTTGGAGACACTGCAGATTCAATTGCTAAGATACTGGCTGCCCGGCAAAGAGCCTTACACTCCCTAACCAAAGTTGGATTATCTTTAAGCTGAGCAAGGAGATGTGTGTGCTGTGGCCTACACCACCTGCTGCACCTGGATTGACACTTCTGGGGAAGCTGAAGCTCAGTCACATAAATCACTGAACAAGCCATTTGGCTTAAAGAGACCCTTCAATGGGGTCTTTTTTGTGTGTGTGTGTGGTACGCGGGCCTCTCACTGTTGTGGCCTCTCCCGTTGGGGAGCACAGGCTCCGGACGCACAGGCTCAGCGACCATGGCTCACGGGCCCAGCCGCTCTGCGGCATGTGGGATCTTCCCGGACCAGGGCACAAACCCGTGTCCCCTGCGTCGGCAGGTGGACTCTCAACCACTGTGCCACCAGGGAAGTCCAGTGGGGTCTTTTTTTAACTTATTTGATTTTGATTGGTTTGGGTCATGGGGACCATAGCTCCAAATGCTTTATGAACATTGAGAATTATCCTACTTACAATAATCATAATAACCTCTCTGGTGTGTTGTGCCCTCTCAAAAGCTTTAAATGCATGTTTGTAGTCACTAGCCACCAAGCAAATGACCTCCCTCAGATTGGAACACTGAAAAAGAAATGGAGGAAGTGACCTACTTAAAAAATGTGAACGTGACGTCATGACCTGTGAATACCACAGATGTTCAGAAAAAAAAAAACAACAAAAAACCCAAAAAGCAAAAATCAAGGATCAACGAAAGTTGTGAGAACCATAGAGTGGTATAATTGAGAGTGGTGCTACTGCCTTAAATTTTGATTACATATCTCAGGGAGAGATCAAAAGAGAATTGTTAAAAAAAAAAAAAAAAAGCCCCAAATGGAGACACTTGTATTAAGCCCCAGTAAGACGTAATACCTGACCTAACTGCAGTCTCAGCCTCTCCCAGGAGTGGATTTTAAACCAATCAGTCTGGAATTTCCTGGTTAGTATTAGTGAGGTAAACTCCCTAAGATCCCTGCCTTTCCCTAAGGGAATGTAACCTTGCCTGAAACAATCTGTTCTTTTACTTCTTTGTCATACCCTCTTTCTACGTATAAAAACTTCACAATTTGTGCAGCTTCTCACAGCACATTTCTACTTGCTACGTGGGATGCTGTCCGATTCATGAATTATTGAATAAAGGCAAATAGATCTTCAGTTTTACTCTGTTGAATTTTGTTTTTTAACACAAGTTGCAGCAAATAGAGAACATCAATAGATAGATAGTAATTATTTTTTGAAAATGGAAGTTCTAGAATTGAAGAGTACAGTAACTAAAATAAAAAATTCACTAGAGGGTCTCAACAGTAGATTTGAATTGGCAGGAAAAAACCCCAGCATACTTGAAGAGATTGATAGAGATTATGCAAACTGAAGAACACAATGAAAAAAAGAATGAAAAAAAATGAACACAGCCTCAGAATAATAAGGAACAGTCCCCCAGCACCATTATCATTAGGTGGAAGGATTTCCTGGAAGGGGGTACCAGGCAGAGACTTTCTTTCCCAGCCAGGAGCAAATGGAGGAGCACCATTAACTGCACCAACATATGTATAATGGGAGTAGCAGAAAGAGAAGAGAGAGAAAGAAGAAAAAAAAATTCAAAGAAATAATAGTTGAAAACTTCCAAAACTTACTGAGAAATAAAAATTTACATATCTAGGGAGCACAACAAATTCTAAGTAGGATAAATGGAAAGAGACCCACAAACAGACACATCATCTTAAATAGGCTGAAACCAAAAGACAAGGAGAAAATCTTGAAAGCAGCAAGAGAAAAATTGTATATAACTTACAAGGGAACCCCAGAAAGATTAACAGCTGACTTTCCTGCAGAAGCTCTGGAGGCCAGAGGTGGTGGGATAATATTAAAAGTACTGAAAGAAAGAAATAAAAAGCCTCTCAACCAAGAGTCCTATATCCAGCAAAGCTGTCTTTCGAAAACAAAGGCAGAATAGACTTTCTTGGGTAAACTCTGAGAGAATTTGTTGCTAGCAGAACTAACTTACAAGAAATACCTAAGTTCTTCAGATTGAAAGCAAGTGACCCCAGATGGTAATTCAAATACACATGAACAAAAATAGAGCACTAGCAAAGGTAATTATGTAATTATAAAAGATAAATTCCTACTTTTTTCCTTTTTTCTCTTAACTGATTTAAAAACCAATTGTATAAAATAATATGTATCTAATGTATTGTTTGGGCTACAACATATAGAAATGTAATATATCTAGACTATATCTGCTAATACTAGCACAAAGGAGGTGGGTGGGAGCAAAGCTGTAATAGCTAGGAAAATAATGACAGATGGTAGAGTAATAATTTTAACAATGCATTGTTGGGTTTGTAATATTAATAGATGTAATATATGTATAACAGTAATACCACAAAGGGGAGAAAGGGAATAGAGCTATATAGGAATAATATTTCTATATGTTGCTGGAATTAAGCTAATACACAGTTGAAGTTGATTCTAATAAGTTAAGATGTACATGATAAACAACAAGTTCTTACTATATAGGGAACTATATTCAATATATATATGATGTATACATATGTATAACTGTGTATACATATGTATAACTGTGTGTATACATATGTATAACTGAACCACTTTGCTGTACAGTAGAAATTAACACAACATTGTAAATCAACTATACTTCAATAAAATAAATTTTAAAAGATGTGTATGTTAAACCCTAGAGCAACCGTTAAAAAGTACTCAAAAATATAGAAAGTAAAAAGTAAAATGGCAGATGTAAATATAACTATATCAATAACAACACTAAATGTAAATGAATTAAACAATTCAATCAAAAAACAGAGTGTCAGATGGATAAAAAGCACGATCCACCTATATGTTGTCTATAGGAGACACATTTTAGATTCAGACACAGATAACTTGAAAGTAAAAAGATGGAAAAAAGATGTATCATGTAAACAGCAACCACAAGAAAGGTGGAGTGGCTCTGTTGATATCAGATAAAATAGACTTTAAAACAAAACACACTAGTGGCTGGAGTAAGAGGACATGGAGTTTGCATCACAACTAGGGCACCTGCTAGACTCTGGTGGGGGACCTTGACACCCAAGAGGATGGGAGGAATCCCCAAGCAACTGGGTAGGATGTGGGGGTGAGCGAGGAGGTAGGAGAAGTGGAGGTGGGATCGGACTGGCACCCGTGAGGGCTGGCTGGGGAAGAGGAGAGGTTCCCACACCTGGAGAGGCCCACTGACCACGAGGGTATCAACAGGGATGGGGAGAGACCTTCGGGGGTTGAGAGGATTGGAGGGGAACACAGCTAGTGTTTCTCCTGCCCACTTGGGCCCTGGAGAGCCTGCTGGGGTCCCAGGACTGATCCTCTGTGCTCCAAGGCCGCCTAAGCCCTGCCCCAAGATGCCCCAGTGCCTTATCTGGCCACATGGGTACTGAGCCTAGACCCTGCCCCTGCCTAAACCCCTCCCCTGCTTAAGGCCTGCCCTCTACAGCCAAGGCCTTTTCTGGACTTTTTTTTTGCTATTGTGGTTCTGTTTTACCTTCCAGTTGTTCTCTGATTTATATTTTTATTTTTTCTAATATATCTGTCAGTTTTCTAATTTTATTTTTTTATTCCTTGTTATTGTTCTGTTCCAATTTTTTTTTTTGTCATGCCGTGTGGCTTGCAGGATCTTGGTTCACGGGCCAGGGGTTGAGCCTGAGCTCGTGTGATGTGAGCACCGAGTCCAAACCACTGGACTAACAGAGAACCTCAGACCCCAGGGAATATTAATGAGTGTGAGCTCTCCCAGAGGTCCTCATCCCAGCACCAAGACCTGGCTCTACCCACCTGCCTGCAAACTCCACTGCTGGATGCCTCAGGTCAAACACCTAGTAAGAAAGGAACACAGTCCCACCCATCAAAAAAAATGAGATGACAAAATAATATGTTACAGATGAAGGAGCAAGGTAAAAACCTACAAGACCAAATAAATGAAGAGGAAATAGGCAACCTACCTGAAAAAGAATTCAGAGTAATGATAGTAAAGATGATCTGAAATCTCAGAAAGAGAATGGAGGCATGGATCGAGAAAATACAAGAAATGTTTAACAAGGACCTAGAAGAACTAAAGAACAAACAAACAGAGATGAACAACACAATAACTGAAATGAAAAATACACTAGAAGGAATCAATAGCAGAATAACAGAGGCAGAAGAATGAATAAGTGAGATGGAAGATAGAATGGTGGAAATAACTGCTGAGGAGCAGAATAGAGAAAAAAGAATGAAAAGAATTGAAGACAGTCTCAGAGACCTCTGGGACAACACTAAATGCACCAATATTTGAATTACAGGGGTCCCAGAAGAAGAAGACAAGAAAAAGAAAGGGTCTGAGAAGATATTTTAAAAGATTATAGTCAAAAACTTCCCTAACATGGGAAATCCAGGAAGCGCAGAGAGTCCCATACATGATAAACCCTAGAAGAAACACACTGAGACACATATTAATCAAACTAACAAAAATTACATTCAAAGAAAAAATATTAAAAGCAGCAAGGGAAAAGCAAAACATAACACACAAGGGAATCCCCATAAGGTTATCAGCTAATTTCTCAGTAGAAACTCTGCAGGCCAGAAGGGAGTGGCAGGATATAGTTAAGGTGATGAAAGGGAAAAATCTATAACCAAGATTACTCAGGGATCTCATTCAGATTTGACAGAGAAATCAAAAGCTTTACAGACAAGCAAAAGCCAAGAGAATTCAGCACCACCAAACCAGCTTTAAAACAAATGCTAAAGGAACTTCAATAGGCGGGAAACACAAGAGAAGAAAAAGACCCACAAAAACAAACCCAAAACAATTAAGAAAATGGTAGTAGGAACATACATATTGATAATTACCTTAAATGTAAATGAATTAAATGCTCCAACCAAAAGACACAGGGTGGCTGAACGGATACAAAAATAAGACCTGTATATATGCTGTCTATAAGAGACCCACTTCAGACCTAGGGATACATACAGACTGACAGTGAGGGGATAGAAGAATATATTCCATGCAAATCGAAATTAAAAGAAAGCTGGAGTAGCAATACTCATATCAGATAAAATAGACTTTAAAATAAAGACTGTTACAAGAGATAAGGAATGACACTACATAACGATCAAGGGATCAATCCAAGAAGAAGATATAACAATTATAAATATTTATGCACCCAACATAGGAGCACCTCAATAGATAAAGCAAATGCTAACAGCCATAAAAGGAGAAATTGACAGTAACACAATAATAGTGGGGGACTTTAACACCTCACTTACACCAATGGACAGATCATTCAGACAAAATAAATATGGAAACACAAGCTTTAAATAGACCAGATAGATTTAATTGATATTTATAGGACATTCCACCCAAAAGTGGCCAAATACACTTTCTTCTCAAGTGCACGTGGAACATTCGCCAGGATAGATAACACCTGGGGTCACAAATCAAGTTTCGGAAAATTTAAGGAAATTGAAATTATATCAAGCATCTTTTCTGACTACATGCTATGAGATTAGAAATCAATTACAGGAAAAAACCTGTAAAAACAACAAACACAGGGAGGCTAAACAGTGCACTGCTAAATAACCAAGAGATCACTGAAGAAATCGAAGAGGAAAGAGGAAATTTAAAAAATACATAGAAACAAATGCCAACAAAAACGTGGTGACCCAAAACCTACTGGATGCAGCAAAAAGCAGTTTTAAGAGGGAAGTTTATGGCAATTCAATCTCACCTCAAGAAACAAGAAAAATCTCAAACAATCTAACCTTACACCTAAGCAAATAGGGAAAGAACAAAAAAAACCTAAAGTCAGTAGAAGGAAAGAAATCATAAAGATCAGAGCAGAAATAAGTCAAATAGAAATGAAGAAAACAATAGCAAAGATGAATAAAACTAAAAGTTTGCTCTTTGAGAATATAAACAAAATTGATAAACCTTTAGCCAATGTGATCAAGAAAAAAGGGAGGGGCTTCCCTGGTGGCACAGTGGTTAAGAATCCGCCTGCCAATGCAGGGCACACGGTTTCGAGCCCTGGCCTGGGAAGATCCCACATGCTGTGGAGCAACTAAGCCTGTGCGACACAACTACTGAGCCCACATGCCACAACTACTGAGCCCAACACGCCACAACTACTAAGCCCAACATGCCAGGGCTTTGCATATCAGGAGCCCATGCTCTGCAACAAGAGAAGCCACTGCAATGGGAAGCCCGTGCACTGCAGCGAAGAGTGGCCCCTGCTTGCTGCAACTAGAGAAAGCCTGTGCGCAGCAACAAAGACTCAATGCAGCAAAAAGTAAATAAATAAATAAATTTATTTTTAAAAAAAAGAAAAAAGGAAGAGGACACAAATCAAAATTAGAAATGAAAAGGAAGAAATTACAACTGACACTGCAGAAATACAAAGGATCATAAGGACTACTGCAAGCAACTATATGCCAATAAAATGGACAACATGGAAGAAATAGCCACATTCTTGGAAAGGTACAACTTTCCTGACTGAACCAGGAAGCATTAGAAAATATAAACAGACCAACCACAAGTAATGAAATTGAAACTGTAATTAAAAATTTTCCAACAAACAGAAGTCCAGGACCAGATGGCTTCACAGGCGAATTCTATGGAACACTTAGAGAAGAGCTAACACCTATCCTTCTCAAACTCTTCCAAAATATAGCAGAGGGAGGAACACTCCCAAACTCATTCTATGAGGCCACCATCACCCTAATACCAAAACCAGACAAGGATGTCACACACACACAAAAAAAAATTACAGGCCAATATCACATAGATACAAAAATCCTCAACAAAACACTAGCAAACAGAATCCAACAGCACATTAAAAGGATCATACACAATGATCAAGTGGGATTTATCCCAGGAATGCAAGGATTCTTCAATATATGCAAATCAGTCAAGGTGATACACCATATTAACAAATTAAAGAATAAAAAGCATATGATCATCTCAATAGATGCAGAAAAAGCTTTTGACAAAATTAACACCGATTTATGATAAAAACTCTTCAGAAAGTGGGCATAGAGGGAATCCACCTCAACATAATAAAGGCCATACACGACAAACCCACAGCAAACATCATTCTCAATGGTGAAAAACTGAGAGCATTTCCTCTAAGATCAGGAACAAGACAAGGATGTCCACTCTCACCACTATTATTCAACATAGTTTTGGAAGTCCTAGCCATGGCAATCAGAGAAGAAAAAGAAGTAAAAGGAATAGAAATTGGAAAAGAAGAAATAAAACCATCACTGTTTGCAGATGACATGATACTATACATAGAAAATCCTAAAGATGCCACCAGGAAACTACTAGAGTTAATCAATCAATTTGGTAAAGTTACAGGCTACAAAATTAATGCACAGGAATCTCCTGCATTCCTATACACTAACAATGAAAGATCAGGAAGAGAAATTAAGGAAACAATCCCATTTATCATTGCAACAAAAAGAATAAAATACCTAGGTATAAATCTACCTAAGGAGGCAAAAGACCTGTACTCAGAAAACTATAAAACACTGATGAAAGAAATCAAAGGTGACACAGACAGATGGAGAAATATACCATGTTCTTGGATTGGAAGAATCAATATTGTGAAAATGACTATACTACCCAAAGCAATCTACAGATTCAATGCAATCCCTATCAAATTACCAGTGGCATTCTTCGCAGAATTAGGAGAAAAAATCTTACAATTTGTATGGAAACACAAAGGACCCTGAATAGCCAAAGCAATCTTGAGAAAGAAAAACAGAGCTGGAGGAATCAGGCTCCCTGACTTCAGACGATACTACAAAGGTACAGTGATCAAGACAGCATGGTACGGGCACAGAAACAGAAATATGGATTGATGGAACAGGATAGAAAGCCCAGAGGCAAACCCACACACCTACAGACACCTAATCTAAGACAAAGGAGGCAAGAATATAAAACGGAGAAAAGAGAGCCTCTTCAATAAATGGTGCTGGGAAAACTGGACAGCTACATGTTAAAGTATGAAATTAGAACACTCCCTAACACCATACACAAGAATAAACTCAAAATGGATTAATGACCTAAATGTAAAGCTAGACACCATAAAACTCTTAGAGGAAAACATAGGCAGAACACTCTTTAACATAAATTGCAGCAGGATCTTCTTTGACCCACCTCCTAGAGTAATGGAAAAAAAAAAAAAAAGGGGGACCTAATGAAACTTAAAAGCTCTTGCACAACCAAGGAAACCATAAACAAGACAAAAAGACAACCTTCAGAATGGGAGAAAATATTTGCAAATGAAGCAACTGACAAAGGATTAATCTCCAAAATATACAAACAGCTCATGCAGCTCAACACCAAAAAAAACAAACAAATCAAAAAATGGGTGGAAGACCTAAATAGACATTTCTCCAAAGAAGGCTTACAGATGGCCAACAAATACATGAAAAGATGCTCAACATCACTAATTATTAGAGAAATGCAAATCTAAACTACAATGAGGTATCACCTCACATTGTTCAGAATGGCCATCATCAAAAAATAAACAATAAATGCTGGAGAGGGTGTGGAGAAAAGGGAACCTTCTTGCACCATTGGCGGGAATGTGAATTGGTTCAGCCACTATGGAGAACAGTATGGAGGTTCCATAAAAAATTAAAAAGGACTACCATATGACCCAGCAATCCCACAACTGGGCATATATCCTGAGAAAACTGTAATTCAAAAGGACACATGTACCACAATGTTCATTTAAGCACTATTTGCAATAGCCAGGAAATGGAAACAACCTAAATGTTCAATGACTGTTGAATGGATAAAGAAGATGTGGTACCTATATACAATGGAATATTACTCAGCCCTAAAAAGGAATGAAATTGGGTCATTTGTAGAGATGTGGATGGACCTACAGTCTGTCATACAGAGTGAAGTAAGTCAGGAAGAGAAAAACAAATATCGTATATTAATGCATACATGTGGAATCCAGAAAAATGGTACAGATGAACCTAGTTCCAGTGCAGGAATAGAGATGCAGATGTAGAGATTGGACATGTGGATGCAGTGGGGGAAGGGGAGGATGGGATGAACTAGAAGATTAGATTTTACATAAATACACTACCATGCGTAAAATAGATAGCTAGTGGGAACCTGCTATAAATCACAGGAAGCTCAGCTTGGTGCTCTGTGATGACATAGATGGGATGGGGGTGGTGGTGGGAGAGAGGTTTAATAGGGAGGGGATATATGTATACATATAGCTGATTCAGTTCATCATATAGCAGAAATGAACACAGCATTGTAAAGCAGTTATACTCCAATTTAAAAAATTAAAAACAACCAAAAACAAAAGACACTAGAGACAAAGAAGGGCATTTTATAACAATAAAAGGGTTAATCCATCAGGAAGATATAAGTACAAATATATATCCACCTACCTAATAACAGAGCACTAAAGTACATAAAGCAAAAACTGACAGAAATGAAGGGAGGAATAGGTAATTCAACAATAACAGTTGGAGGTTTATGCCCAACTTTCAATGATGGATAGAGCAACTATACAGAAGATCAAGGAAATAGAATATTTGATCTACACCATAAACCATTTAGGCGTAATAGTCATATACAGAACAGAGTATACTTTCCAATAATAACAGAGTATACTTTCTTCTCAAGTGTATATGGAACATTCTCCAGGCTAGACCATGTGTTAGTCCATAAAACAAACTTCCACAAATTTAAAAGTATGGAAATAATACAAAATGTGTTGTTTGACCACAATGAAATGAAATTAGAAATCAATAATAAGGGAAATTTGAGAAACTCACAAATATGTGGAAATTAAATAACAAACTCCTAAATAACTCATGGGTCCAAGAAGAAATCAAAAGAAAAATCAGAAAATACCTTGATATAAATGAAAATGAAGACAAAATATGCCAAAAGTTATGAAGACAGGTAAAGCAGTGCTCAGAGGGAAATTTATAGCTGCAAATACCTGTATTAATAAAGAAGAAAAATCTCAAATCAACAACTGGATCTGCACCTAATGACACAGGGAAAAAAAGAGCAAAACTAAACCTAAAACAAGCACAAGGAAGGAAACAATACAGATTAGAGTAGGAGTTAGTAGAGGCACAATGGAGAACAGAAATATTGAGGAACAGAAATAGAGACTAGAGAAAAAACAGAAAATAAAAGAAACCAAATGCTGGTTCTTATGGAAAAGCAACAGAATTGACAGACCTTTAGCTGGTTTGACCAAGTGAAAGAAGAGGACTCATTACCAGAATCAGAAATGAAAGAAGGGGTATTACTTCTCACTTTGCAGAAATAAAAAGAATTATAAGAGAATACTGAACAACTGTACACCAACGGTTAGATGACTTAGATAAAATGGACAAATTCCTAGACAGATGCAAACTATCAAAACTTACTCAAGAGAAATAGACAATCTGAATAGCTCTATAACAAGCAGAGATTGAATCAGTAATAACAAGACTACCTACAAAGAAAAGCCCACACCCAATTGGCTTCACCCCTGAATTCTACCAAACATTGAAAAAAGAATTAATACCAATTCTTCACAAACTATTGAAGAAAATAGAAGATGAGGGAAGATTTCCCAAATTATTTTATGAGGCCAAAACCAGACAAAGACATTAAAAGAAAAGAAAATTACAGACCAATATCTCTTATGGATATGGATGCAAAAATCTTCAACAAAATACTAGCAAACCAAATTAAAAATATAATGAGAATTACATGCCTTGACCAAGTGAGATTTATCTCAGAGATGCAAGGATTGTTTAACATCTGAAGATCAATTAATGTAATACACCACATCAACAGAATAAAGAACAAAAGTTGCATGATTATCTCAATAGACAGGACAAGCATTTGACAAAAATCCAACACTCTCTTGTGACAAAAAAAATTTGACAAACTAGGAATATAGGAACTTTATTTACCCAATAAAGGGCATCTGTGAAAACCCCACAGCTAACATCATACTTAAAGGTGAAGATGGGATGCTTTCCCCCTAAAATCAGGAAAAACAAGGATGTCCATTCTTGCCATTTTTATTCAAATGTACAGTACTGGAGGCTCTAATCAGGGCACTTAGGCAAGAAAAAAAAGACATCCAGATGGGAAAGGAAGAAGTAAAACTGTCTCTGCTTATCGATAACATGATCTGGTGTGTAGAAAATCCTAAGGAATCCATTAAAAAACTAGAACTAATAAATGAGTTCAACAAGGTTGCAGGATACGAGATCAATGTACAAAAGTTGATTGTATTTCTATTCACTTTTAATGACCAGTCTGAAAATGGAATTCAGGAGACAATTTCATTCACAATGCATCAAAAATTATATAAAGTACTTAGGAATGAATTTTTCAAAGGAAGTGAAAGCTTGTATTCTGAAAATGACAAAATGTTGTTGAAAGAAACAAAAGAAGACCTAAATAAATGGGGGAAAAGTCCTATGTTCATAGATCAGAAAACTCAACATTGTTAAGATGACAGTGCTCTCCAAACTCATGTACAGATTCAATAAAATCCTTATCAGAATCTCAACTGATATCTTTGTAGAAATTGACAACCTGATTCTAAAAGTCATATGGAATTGCAAGGGACTCAGAATAGCTAAGACACTCCTGAAAAAGAAGGGGAAAGTAGGAAGACTCTACTTTCTGATTTCAAACCTTACTACAAAGTAATGGTAAACAAGACAGTGTGGTACTAGTACAAGAATAGACATATATCAGTGGAATACAGTTCACAGTCCAGGAATAAATCCATACATCTGTGATCAGCTTACTTTCAACAGGAGGGTCAAGACTATTCAAAGGGAAAAATAGTCTTTTCAACCAATGTTCTGGAGTTGCAGAGGACTTTACGTGATGCTGTGTGCAGCCATCATGCTAGGGGCTCACAGAGTCATATCTGGCCCTGCTGGCTCCACTCAGAGAAGAGTGGGTGTGGTAGAATTTATCCTGGGCACCGACTTGTGGGGCAGAGGGTGGCATGCTCCCACATCAGGCTAATTCTTGACTACTCCACCAAACGTAGAGAAGAAGTGCTGGAAAGAGGCAAACCTCTCGCTGGGACTGCTGAAAGCTCCCGCACCAAGGTTACTGAACCCATGATACACATTATAGGAAAGCTTAACTTTTCCTGCTTCAGCTATGCTTGAAGGATTTTAAGAGGAACCTGTAACAATCTCTGAAAGGATGTTGTCTCAAGTGCTACCTGACAACAAGCCATTGCTGGCGAAGAATTGATGTCTGTAAAGATAAGCAAATAGAGAAATTTCACCTATAAAAAAATTACCAGTTAAAAGAAAAGCATATGAATTTGGAAATGAATTTATAAAACATGAACAGGAGAAAATTTTACAAAACTCCCAACTTTCTGTTTTTAATGAACGTCTAGAGGACATTGGAAATAATGTATGGAAATTAAAAACATGATCACTGAATCACAAATATTAATGAAGGCAATGAACAGCAGATGAGGTGAAACCAGAAAAGCAAAGCAGAAGATAAAACTGAGATATTCTCCCAGAACAGAGAGGAAAAGGATAAAATAATGAAAATAATGAGAGATTCTGGGGATAGAACCTGGGAATAAAATCGGTAGAAAGAAACCCCAGAAGTTTGGAATAGAGCAGTTGGAGTGGAAGCAATAATTGATGAAAAGAAAGCTTTCCTAAGCTAAATACAGAGACCCAAGCTAGCCCCTCATATTGATCTGATGAATACAGGAATTATACTCTTTTTTTTAAATAAAAAGAAGTATGAGATAGAGAAATGGAGAGAAGTGCCCAATTTCTCACCCCCATATGAAGGGCAGCTGAAGCCAGAGCCCTGACCTTTGACTTCCAGAGCAGTGTCCTCAGCATGCAGGCATGCTGAGGGACATGTGACATTGAGGTTTCAAAAATCTCTTATTCTACAATAAATATATCTACTAATTAATTCAAATGAGGCTCTGAAATAATAGGAACATATGATTATTAAGCTTGAATTTGTAAGAAGTTTCTAACTTCAAGAGCCAAAATCAGCCTTGAAGATTATTCCAGGAAAAATGCTACTCTCATCCATTACTGTCTCTTCCATGAGCCTCTAAACTATTCCATGACTTAATGAAGAGTTTATGTTAGAACTATCTTTTCCCATGAAAGGATTCTTTCAGCAGATGTCAAACACCATTTCATGACTTCGCTTTGTGTGAATTTAAGATTACAACTATATGTGGGGAAGATTAAAATCCACTGCATGATGCAGCATAAGCACAGACATTTGCTAATGGAAAACAATCATGGCTACTGGCTAATCTGAGTAGCCAACTCCCCCAGGACCAGCACCCAGTATGCACTGAGTCAGATTCAGAGGTCAGGACTCATGTCTGTATCAGAGCTGACTCCTCAGCACAGCATATGCCACACTCTAATGATCAGGGCCCAGCCACTAGTCTCCCATATCATCTTTTGCTAATCTTACCTGCTTTCTACAGGTCTTTAGCTCCAATAGGATCAAACTACAGACATCCTTGAATGCCAGCCCTGTCCCTAATCCCCAAGTCTGGAAAAGTACATGTTTGGCAGGTGTAGCTATTTTGTTTTTTCAACCCTGTCTAAGGCTTTAACTCTTCTTTATCCTTTTTAAACACCAGATTTGGCCTCTTCCTTCAGCCAGCTGGATGCCTTTAAACCATAAGGTTGCCATCTAACATAATCTGCACCTGCTCAAGACCTGAGACCCAACATCTGTTCTTGCACCAGGAGCCTTGAGCATTTTCACTGTGTCCAGCCCTTCCTGGGTTAAGTCCAGGAAGGGTGGTAGCTGTGCATGAGGATACCCCATCCTGGCCCTCACTGGGTCGCAGTTTCCTTCTGGCACAAAAATCAGCCCTTTTATGGAGAAATATGTGATGTGATGCTTCTTGCCATAGTTTTGGGAAAGGGACTCAGACAGGCTGCCATATAACTCAAGGAAGAGGCTTGTCCCCCCAGAAGGGAAAACACCCAGGTTTCATCACTAGATTAGACAACTCTCTCTCTGTAAGTTATACCCTATTACAAGTTTCACGGGATGGCCAGTAGTTCTGCTCAAAATAAATGAATGGAGCCAGGTTTAGGGATTCAGTGATGGAATCTTCCGGAAGCCAAGAATTCCCTTTATCAGAGTGTTAGGGACCTCTTCCTAATTGAAGGAGTTAAAGACAATGGTTTATTTCTCACATTCAAGCTACTTCTGCCAGACAAGTAAACACAGCTGTCAACAACATGCTCTCACCTCTTGTCCTTTTTGCCAGGACACCGGAGTGTGAAGGAAAAGAGAGAGGCATGTAACTCACCAATGTCAGGTATGGGCTCTGGCCAGCCCATGTGGTTCAGTCCTGTCGGGGCACTCTGGGAGAACGGATGGCTTCTTCTAGGGAGATTCAAAGACTCTGGAGAGGTAATGGTCATCTTCCTCCAGCACTGGGAGAGGAGGAAAGAGACAAAGAGTAAATGAAGAAAAGAGATAACATGTTGTCATTGCCACATTATAATTTTTCTAATTGCACAGGACTTTGCCATGAGCAGAACATGCAGCCAAAATGCACACAGCTCTGGGAGGTGCCATTCATTTCAAAATCCATGGAAAAAAGAGAAGTTTCTCTTGTTGTCAGTAGTCTGCAACCTGTATGGTCATATGTGGCAACCATGGCAGAACAGGTTGTCATTCAACAATGTGAAATGAGGACTGACAGTAGGTCTCCAAACCCCCAAATTACACCAGCTGGTCAGCCACACAGCCTAACATTTCTCCAAAAGGAAGGCTTTGTTTTAGCTATATTCTTGCAGGGGTGCTTAATTAAAATGCAACCCATGAAGTCCCTGACACCTCATAATCATAAGACAGACTTTACCCTTCAGACAGTAAGGACCAGTGTTGCATGAGGTCTTGGGAGGGCAAGGATATTGTCCCTTTCTTTATCATTCCATTATCCAGAAATAAACTTGGCCCCTCCAGATTTTGTCTACTTTATAAAGTTATGAAATTTACTTAAAATTTTTGGTATGTATTCAAATAAATGTTCCATTTTCTTTTGTATTCCACACAAATTAAGTAAACAGTGCTTGGAAAATTCTTTTAGTGATTAATGGAAATGTAAATATACAAACAAGGATTAAGATGGGAGTATGATACCCCACTCCATCTCTTCCATTTGAATGCAACTAAAAACATTGGGCAGATGTATAAATCAGTTACCTAAGGGCTCTGAAATAAATGGTAGCAGGTGGGTTGGAGAAGGAAGCCAGTATTTGAAGTTACACCAATCCTATAGTGAGTTACCTTTTTTGTGGTCCCTACAGTATCCTCTGGCCTGAACTCAATAGCAGCTTAAAACTGGGTATGGACCAAAAGTACTCCAAAAAGCCTTCTCTGGTCTGAAGAGAGGGGAAAGGGACCCCAAGTGTATGAGCAAATTGGTGAAATCCTCTATGTTGTCATTTAGTTCCACCCTAGACTCCCAGGAAATCCCATTATAGTATGGCAGTAATGGCCAGGCAGGCACCTAAAACTCTGAGGGAGGGAGAACATCCCTATTTCTTTTTTCCTGTCTCTGTCCTCCTGCCCCTTGGCTCCAGAGGCAGACATAGTTGCAGGAAGTATATGCCAGAGTGGGAAAACGAAAGCCTAGCTTTCTAGCAAAATGTCCAGGAAGGGGGGGACTCCTGGAAGCCAAGAAGTGTCTGGAAGAATGTAGAAAGGAAAGAGATCAAGAAAATGACACCATAACATTGTTTATGGCCACTGGACTTACCCCCAAACTGTGCTTGGGTGGATCTGACCCTAAACAGAATACTAAAGTCTTTGAGAACCAAATTATGGAGTAGACCATTTTACAGGTCTCAGACTGGCCACTGGGTGATCTGCATTATCCAAGTAGCACTGAAAACACCTTGAAAACATGAACCGACATAAGAAACATAGCCCCTGAAGGCCAGTAAGAACTTGTACCCTAAACTGTCAGCTGCCTGAAAAACTTAACTATTATTCTCCATAGAAACTAAATAAGGCTCATAATGTAATATTCAAAATTTCCAAGATATAACCCAAAATTATTTGATATACAGAGAACTATGAAAATCTCCATAACTTATAAAGGAAAGACAACAGATCCCAGCACCAACATGATACAGTGCTGGAATTATAAAAGATTTTAAAGAAGCTCATATAATTGTGCTCTAAGAAGTAAGTGTGAACACTCTTGCAATGAATGGAAAATAACAGCAGGGAAATAGATACAAAATAGAATAGAATGGAAACATTAGGACTGAAAAATATAGCTACAATTGAAAATTTACATGGATGGCTCTTGAGGGCATTATGCTAAGTGAAATAAGTCAGACAAGAAAGAGAACGACTGTATGATCTTACTTGTATGTGAAATCTTTTTTTTTTTTTTTTTTGCGGTACGCAGGCCTCTTACTGTTGTGGCCTCTCCCATTGTGGAGCACAGGCTCCAGACGTGCAGGCTCAGCGGCCATGGCTCACAGGCCTAGCCGCTCCGCGGCATTTGGGATCTTCCCGGACTGGGGCACAAACCCATGTCCCCTGCATTGGCAGGTGGACTCTCAACCACTGCGCCACCAGGGAAGCCCTGTATGTGAAATCTTAAAAAAGAAAAGCCAAGCTAATAGAGACAGAGAACAGATTGGTACTTGCCAAAGGCAGGGAGTAGGGGGTAGGTAAAATGGGTGAAGGCAGCCAAAAGACACAAACTTCCAGTTATAAAATAAGTCATGGGGATGTAAGGTGCATCAGGGCAACTATAGTTAATAATACTGCATTGCATAACAGAAATAAAGGGAGGAATTGACAATAATACAATAATATTAGGGGACTTTAACACCCCACTTACATCAATGGACAGATTGTCAAACAGAAAACCAGTAAGGAAACAGTGACATTAAATGACACATTAGACCAGCTGGACTTAATAGCTACCTACAGGACATTCCATCCAAAAACAGAATACACATTCTTTTCACATGCACATGGAATGTTCTCTAGAATAGATCATATGATAGTCCACCAAACAAGTCTCAACACATTTAAGAGGATAAAAAATATACAAAGTATCTTTTCAGATCACAATGGTATAAAACTAGAAATCTATTACAGGAAGTAAAACAAACACATAGAGACTAAACAACATCCTACTAAAAACCCAATGAGTCAACCAAGAAATCAAAGAGGAGACCGGAAAATACCCTGAGACAGGGCCTTCCCTGGCAGTCCAGTGGTTAAGACTTTGCCTTCCAATGCAGGGGGTGCTAGTTCTATCCCTGGCCAGGGAGCTAAGATCCCACATGACTTTCAGCCATAAAAACCAAAACATAAAGCATAAGCGATATTGTAAGAAACAATAAAGACTTTAGAACTGGTCCACATCAAAAAAAAAAAAAAGAAAGAAAAAGAAAAGAAAAAGAAAATACCCTGAGGCAAATGAAAATAAAAACACAACTTTTCAAAATCTATGGGATGCAGCAAAAACAGTTCTAAGAGGGAAGTTTATAGTGATACAGGCCTACCTCAATATATAAGAAAAATCTCAAATAAACAACCTAACCCACCATCTAAAGGAATTAGAAAAATAAGAAAAAACAAAACCCAAAGTCAGCAGAAGAACAGAAATAATAAAGATCAGAGTAGATATAAACAAAATAGAGAGCCCCCCCAAAAAATAAACCCACAACAGAAAAGACCAATGAAACCAAGAGCTGTATTTTTAAAAGATAAAGAAAATTGATAATCCTTTAGTCAGGCTTATTAGGAAGAAAAGAGAGAGGACCCAAATAAACAAAATTAGAAATGAAAGAGGACAATTTACAACCGGTATCACAGAAATACAAACAATCATAAGAGAATACTGTGAACAATTACATACCAACAAACTGGGCAACCTAGAAGAAACGGATAAATTCCTAGAAACATATAATCTTCTAAGACTGAATCAGGAAGAAACAGATAATCTGAACATACTGGTTACTAGTATTGAAATTGAATTGGTAATCAAAAAACTCCCAACATACAGAAGTCCAAAACCAGATGGCTTCACAGGGGAATTCTACCAAACATTTAAAGAAAATGGAATACTTATCCTCAAACTATTCCAAAAAATTGAAGAGGAGAAAACACTCCCAAACTTGTTCTATGAGGCCAGCATTACCCTGATACCAAAACCAGACAAAGACACTACAAAAAATGGAACTTGCAGGCCAATTTCTCTGATGAATATAGATGCAAAAATCCTGAACAAAATATTAGCAAACCAATTCAAAAATGCATTAAAAAGGATCATAAACCATGACCAAGTGGGTTTTTATCCCAGGGAGGCAAGGATGGTCCAACATCTGCAAATAAATCTATGTGATACACCACATTAACAAAATGAAGGATAAGGGGATTGATCAAGATGGCAGAGTAGGAGGACATGGAACTCATCTATCCCCATGAACACATCAAAAATAAATCTACATGTGGAACAGTTACCACTGAAAGCTAACTGGAAATTGGCAGAAAGACTCCTGTACAACCAAGGCTATAAGAATGAACAAAATGAAGGATAAAAGTCACATGATCTCTCAATAGATGCAGAAAAAGCATTTGACAAAATTCAGTATCGATTCACAATAAAAACTCTTATCAAAGTTGGTATAGAGGGAAATTTCTCAAGATACTAAAGGCCATTTATAACAAACCCACCTAACATCATACTCAATGGGGAAAACTAGAAAGCTTTTCTTTCTAGATCACGAAGAAGACAAGGATGCCCACTGTCACCATTTCTATTTAACACAGTATTGGAAGTCCTAGCCATAGCAGTCAGTCAAGAAAGAAAAAGTCATCCAAATTGGATGGGAAGAAGTAAAACTGTCATATTTGCAGATGACATGATACTATATATAGAAAACCTTAAAGTCTTCACCAAAAAACTTTTAGAATAAATGAATTCAGTAAAGTTGCAGGATATAAGATTAATATACAGAAATCTGTTGCTTTTCTATTCACTAATAATTAACTATGAAAAAGAGAAGCAAGAAAACAATCCCATTTACAATCGCATCAAGAAGAATAAAATGTGTAAGAATAAATTTAACCAAGGAGGAGAAAGACATATACTTTGAAAACTATAAGACATTGATAAAGGAAACTGGAGATGATATAAATAAATGGAAAGGCATCCTATATTCATGAATTAGAAGTACTATTGTTAAAATATCGGTACTACCCAAAGCAGTCTACAGATTTAATGCAATGCCTATCAAAATACCCATAATATTTTTCAAAGAACAAGAACAAATAAATAATCCTAAAATTTGTATGGAACCACAGAAGATCCCGAATAGCCAAAGCAATCTTGAGAAAAAAGAACAAAGCTGGAGGTGTCATGCTCTCTGACTTCATACGATACTACAAAGCTATAGTAATCAAAGCAGAATGGTATTGGCACAAAAACAGGTACATGGATCAATGGAACATCATAGAGAGCCCAGAAATAAACCCATGCAATATGGTCAGTTAACCTATGACAAAGGAGTTAAGAATATACAATGGGGAAATAGTCTCTTCAATAAGTAGTGCTGGGAAAACTGGACAATTGCGTGTAAAAGAATGAGATTAAAAGATTTCTTCACACCATAAAAAAAAAAAAACCCTCAAAATGGATTAAAGACCTAAATGTAAGATCAGAAAGTATAACATTCCTAGAAGAAAACATAGGCAGTATAATATTTGACATAGGCCTTAGCAATATTTTTTTGGATTTGTCTCCTTAGGCAAGGGAAACAAAAGCAAAAATAAACAAATTGGACCTAATCAAACTTAAAAGCTTTTGCACAGTGAAGGAAACCATCAATAAAATGAAAAGGCAACCTACTGAATGGGAAAAGATATTTGCAAATAATGCCTGATAAGCAGTTAATATCCAAAATATATAAACAGCTCATACAACTCTATACCAAAAAAAGCTAAACAACCCAATAAAAAAAAAAGGGCAGAGGACCTGAATAGGCATTTTCCCAAAGACGACATACAGATGGCCAGCAGGCACATGAAAATACAACATCAACTAATTGTCAGGGAATGTAATTCAAAACCACAATGACCTCCTACACTGTTCGTGGGAATGTAAATTGGTGCAGCCACTATGGAGAACAGTACGGAGGTTCCTTAAAAAACTAAAAATAGAGCTACCATATGATCCAGCAGTCCCACTCCTGGGCATATATTCAGAGAAAAACCATAATTCAAAAGGATACATGCGGGCTTCCCTGGTGGCGCAGTGGTTGAGAGTCCGCCTGCCGATGCAGGGGACACGGGTTCGTGCCTCGGTCCGGGAAGATCCCACATGCCGCGGAGTGGCTAGGCCCATGAGCCATGGCCGCTGAGCCTGTGCGTCCGGAGCCTGTGCTCCACAATGGGAGAGGCCACAACAGTGAGAGGCCCGCATACCACAAAAAAAAAAAAAAAAAAAAAAAAAAAGGATACATGCACCTCAATGTTCAATACAGCACTATTTACAATATCCAGGACATGGAAGCAACCTAAATGTCCATCAAAGGAGGAATGGATAAAGCAGATGTGGGAGATTGGGGAAGATGGTGGAAGAGTAAAACGCAGAGATCGTCTTCCTCCCCACAGATACATCAGAAATACATCTACATGTGGAACAACTCCTACAGAACACCTACTGAACGCTGGCAGAAGACCTCAGACCTGCCAAAAGGCAAGAAACTCCCCACGTACCTGGGTAGGGCAAAAGAAAAAAGAGTAAACAGAGACAAAAGGATAGGGACGGGACCTGCACCAGTGGGAGGGAGCTGTGAAGGAGGAAAGGTTTCCACACACTAGGAGCACCTTAGCGGGCAGAGACTGCGGGTAGCGGAGGGGGAAAGCTTCGGAGCCGCGGAGGAGAGCACAGCCACAGGGGTGTGGAGGGAAAAGCGGAGAGATTCCCGCACAGAGGATCGGTGCCAACCGGCACTCACCAGCCCGAGAGGCTTGTCTGCTCACCAGCCGGGGCGGGCGGGGCTGGGAGCTGAGGCTCGGGCTTCCATCAGAGCACCCGGAGAGGACTGGGGTTGGCGGCGTGAACACAGCCTGCAGGGGGTTAGTGCACCACGGCTAGCCGGGAGGGAGTCCGGAAAAAAGTCTGGAGCTGCCGAAGAGGCAAGAGACTTCTTCGTTCTTTGTTTCCTGGTGTGTGAGGAGAGGGGATTAAAAGCGCTGCTTAAAAGAGCTCCAGAGACAGACACGAGCCGCGGCCATCTGCGCAGACCCCAGAGACGGGCATGAGGCGCTAAGGCTGCTGCCGCCACCAAGAAGCCTGTGTGCGAACACAGGTTACTATCCACAGCCCCCTTCCGGGGAGCCTGTGCAGCTCGCCACTGCCAGGGTCCCGGGATCCAGGGACATCTTCCCCGGGAGAACGCACGGCGCACCTCAGGCTGGTGCAACGTCACGCTGGCCTCTGCCGCCGCAGGCTCGCCCCACATCCGTACCCCTCCCTTCCCCCAGCCTGAGTGAGCCAGAGCCCCCGAGTCAGCTACTCCTTTAACTCCGTCCTGTCTGAGCGAAGAACAGACGCCCTCCGGCGACCTACACGTAGAGGCGGGGCCAAATCCAAAGCTGAGCCCCGGTGAGCTGTGAGAACAAAGAAGAGAAAGGGAAATCTCTCCCAGCAGCCTCAGAAGCAGCAGATTAAAGCTCCGCAATCAACTTGATGTACCCTGCCTCTGTGGAATACATGAATAGACAACGAATCATCCCAAATTGAGGAGGTGGACTTTGAGAGCAAGATTTATTATTTTTTCCCCTTTTCCTCTTTTTGTGAGTGTGTATGCTTCTGTGTGAGATTTTGTCTGTATAGCTTTGCTTTCACCATTTGTCCTAGGGTTCTATTCGTCCGTTTTTTTTTTCTTTTTTAAAAAATTTTTTTCTTAATAATTATTTTAATAACTTTATTTTATTGTATCCTCTTTCTCTCTTTCCTTCCTTCCTCCCTCCCTCCCTCCCTCCCTCTCTTTCTTTCTTTCTACTTTTTCTCCCTTTTATTCTGAGCCATGTGGATGAAAGGCTCTTGGTGCTGCAGCCAGGAGTCAGTGCTGTGCCTCTGAGGTGGGAGAGCCAACTTCAGGACACCGGTCCACAAGAGACCTCCCAGCTCCACATAATATCAAACGGCGAAAATCTCCCAGAGATCTCCATCTCAACATGAGCACCCAGCTTCACTCAACGACCAGCAAGCTCCAGTGCTGGACACCCTATGCCAAACAACTAGCAAGACAGGAACACAACCCCACCCATTAGCAGAGAGGCTGCCTAAAATCATAATAAGTCCACAGACACCCCAAAACACACCACCAGACGTGGACCTGCCCACCAGAAAGACAAGATCCAGCCTCATCCATCAGAACACAGGCACTAGTCCCCACCACCAGGAAGCCTACACAACCCACTGAACCAACCTTAGCCACTGGAGACAGACACCAAAAACAACAGGAATTACGAACCTGCAACCTGCAAAAAGGAGACCCCAAACACAGTAAGATAAGCAAAATGAGAAGACAGAAAAACACACAGCAGATGAAGGAGCAAGAGAAAACCCACCAGACCTAACAAATGAAGAGGAAAGAGGCAGTCTACCTGAAAAAGAATTCAGAATAATGATAGTACAGATGATCCAAAATCTTGGAAATAGAATGGACAAAATGCAAGAAACATTTAACAAGGACCTAGAAGAACTAAAGATGAAACAAGCAATGATGAAATTGCAAATCCAAAATGCAAATGATGAAATCCAAATTGCAAATGATGAAACACAATAAATGAAATTAAAAATACTCTAGATTGGACCTAGGGATTGTCATACTGATTGAAGTAAGTCAGACAGAGAAAGACAAATATCATATGATATCACTTATATGTGGAATCTAAAGAAATGGTGCAAATGAACCTATTTACAAAACAGAAGTTGAGTCACAGATGTAGAAAACAAACTTGTGGTTACCAGGGGGGGAATAGTGGGAGAGGGATAAATTGGAAGATTGGGATTGACATATACACGCTACTATATATAGAATAGATAACTAATAAGAACCTACTGAATAGCACGGGGAACTCTATTCAATACTCTGTAATGAACAGTATGGGAAAAGAATCTTAAAAAGTGGATATATGTGTATGTATAACTGACTCACATTGCTGTACAGCAGAAACTAACACAATGTTGTAAATCAACTATACTCCAATAAAAAATTTAATTAAAAAACATACAATGAGATATCCCCTCAGACCTGTCAGAATGGCTGTCATCAAAAAGACAACAAATAACAAGTGTTGGTGAGGATGTGGAGAAAAGGCAACCCTAGTGCACTGTTGGTGGCAATGTAAATTGGTAGAGCCATTATGGAGAACAATATAGAAGTTCCTTAAAAAATTAAAAATAAAACTACTATATGATCCAGCAACTCCACTCCTGGGTATATATCCAAAGGAAACAAAAACAACAATTGAAAAAGATATATGCACCCCAGTGTTCATTGCAGTATTGTCCAAAATTGGTAAGGTATGGAAGCAACTTGAGTGTCCATCAACAGATGAATAGATAAAGAAGATGTGGCATATACATACATTGGAATATTACTCAGCCATAAAAAAGAATGAAACTTTGCCATTTGCAACAATGAAATGGATGGGCCTTGAGGGTATTATGCTTAGAGAAATGTCAGACAGAGAAAGAAAGATACTGTCTATTTTCAGTTATATGTGGAATCTAAAAAATAAAACAAATGAATATAACAAAAAACAGAAAGAAACTCAAAGATTCAGAGAACAAACCAGTCGTTAACAGTGGGGAAAGGGTGGATGGAGAGGCAAGGTAGGAGAAAGGGGATTAAGAGGTACAAACTACTATGTATAAAATGATAAGCAACAAAGATATATTGTACACACAGAGAAGTATAGCCATTATTTTATAACTTTATATTCAGCGTAATCTATAAAAATATTGAATCACTGTGTTGTATACCTGAAACTAACATAATATTGGAAGTAAATCAACCATACTTCAAAAAAAAATGTATGTAAAGGAATCACAAGACAATTGTATTTTAATAGTGGAGATGGTAAATGAACCTCGGTGGAACTAAGATTACTGCAGTTCATTGGAAGTGGTAAAATGTTGATAACAGTAGACTGTGATAAGTTATGTATATATGGAACACTTTTAGCAACCACTATGTGAACCAAACAGAACAATATATTCAAAAATGCCACAAATAAATTATGATGGAATCCTAAAAATTGTTCATGTAACTGACAGAAAAGAGTATTGGGAAACAGAAGAAACAATCAGAAAACAAATAATAAAATGGCATATTTAAGCCCTAACATAATAATTATTTCAAATGTTAACTATCAAAATGTACCAATTAAAAGACAATCAGAGTGGATAAAATAAAAAGATCCAACAATGCTGCCATAAGAAATTCACTTAAATCAATGACAGGTTGAAAGTAAAAAGATGAAAAAAGGTACATTAATCAAAAAAGAAGTGGTTATACTGATATCAAAGTAGACTTCAGAGCAAAGGGAACCAATTTTACACAATCTTTTTAAGAATATAGAAAAGGAGAGACTACTTTCCAACTCATTTTATGAGGTCCATATTACCCTGATACCGAAACTATGGAAAGATAATACAAAAGCAAAAGCCCCAGCTCAATATCTCTCATGAGTTTAGATGCAGAAGATCTGGACAAAATATTAGCAAATTAATATAGGAATGTATAAAAATTATACATTCCTTATATAGTGCATGACCAAGTGGGATTTATTCCAAGTGGAGAAGGCTGATTCAACATACCAAAAAATCAATTAATATAATCTACCATATCAAGGGGCTAAGGAAGAAAACATAAAATGATCACATCAATTGACACAGAAAAAGCTTTTGAAAAAAATCCAACACACATTTATGATTTTTAAAAAATATCTCAGCGAACTAGGATTAGAGAGGAAATTCCTCAACCTGAGTAAGAGATACTATAAAAACTCTACAGCTAACATCATACTTAATAGTGAAATATTGAAATTTATCCTATTAAGACAGGGAATAAGGCAAGGATATCCACTTTTCCCACTCTTAGTCAACACAGTATTAGAATTCCTAGCCACTGCAATAAGGCAAGGGAAAAAAGCATACAGATTAGAAAGGGAAAAATGAAACTGTCCCTACCTGTAGATGATATGACTGTCTACATAGAAAATCCCAAGGAGTCTTTAAAAAATATTCCTGGAACCGATAAATGAATTCAGCAAGGTCACAGGCTACAATATCAACACATAAAAATCAATAATATTTCAATATACTAAGAATCAACTGGTGGAAAATAAAATTAAGAACATAATGCCATTTATAATAATCCCTAAGAAAATTAAATGCAAAGATATAAATTTTTTAAATGTACAGGGTCTGTATCTTATATATAGAAATTTCTAAATAATACACAAAAATATTCTTAGAGATAATAAATTCAGCAAATTTTTAGGGTACAAGATCAATATACAAATATCCATTGTATTTCTATAAACTAGCAATGAACAAGCCCAAATGAAATTAAGAAAACAATTCCATTTGCAATACCATCAGAAAGAATAAAATAATTAAGAAATATTTAACCAAGGATGTGTAAGACTTGTACAGTGAAAATTACAAAACATTGTGAAAAGCAGTTAAAGAACACCTAAAAAGTCAGGCAACACCCTGTGTTCATGGATTTAAAGATTTAATATTGTTAAGAAGGCAATACTCTCCAGGGTGATCTAAAGATTCAATGTAATCTTATCAAAATCACAATGGCCTTTATTTTCTCCAAGAAATGAAACAGCTGATCCTAAGATTCATTTGGAACTACAAGGGACAGCAAATAGCCAAAATAATCTTGAAAAATGACCCAGAGGAGTCACATACCCCAACTTCAAAACTTAATAGAAAGCTACAGTAATTAAAGCAGTGTGATATTGGCAAAAGCACAGATGTATAGACCAGTGGAATAGAATTGAGAGTCCGGAAATAAACCTATACATCTAAGGTCATTTGGTTTTTTACAAGGGTGTCAAAATCGTTCAGTGATGGAAAGAATAGTCTCTTCAACAAGTGGTGCAGAGTGACAAAATATCCACATGGAAAGGCTTGAAGTTGGAACTCTACTTCACACAAAACACAAAAATGAATTCGAAATGAATACAAAACCTAAAGGTAAGAGCAAAAGGTATAAAAACTCTTAGAAGAAAGCATAAAAGTAACTTTTTATGACCTTGGATTTGACAGTGGATTCTTGGGCATTACAATAAATTCATAAGCAACAACAAAAAAAAACAGATAGATTGGGTTACATCAAAATTAAATACTTTTGTGCAGCAGTAGACACTATTAAGAAAGTGAAAGGCAACCTACAGATGGGAGAAAATACTTGTAAATCACTTATTTGATAGGGGTCTAGTATCTCCATACATAAGAACCCCTACAAGTGAACCACAAAAAGATAAATAACCCAATTTAAAAATGGGCAAAAGGCTTCAATAGACATTTCTCCAAAAAAGATATACAAATGGCCAACAAGCGTATGAAAATATGTTCAACATTAGTCACTAGGAAAATGCAAATCAAACCACAATGAGGTACCATTCAGACCCAGTAGGATGGTATAGTTTAAACAAAACAACACAAAACAACAAGTGTTGGGGAGGATGTGGAGAACTGGCAACCTTCATACATTGTTTGTAGAAATGTAAAATGGTGTAGACAACAGTTTGGCAGCTCCTCAGACAGTTAGTCATAGAATTACCATGTGTCCTAACAATTCCACTCCTATGTATATACCCAAAAGAATAGAAAACATGTATACAAACGAAAGCTTATACACAAGTGTTCCTGACAGCACTAGTTACAATAGCCAAGAGGTGGAGACAACCCTATGTCTATCAGTGGATGAACAGATAATAGAAACAAACATAGCCACACAATGGAATATCATTCAGTCATAAAAAAGAACAAAGTGCTGCTGTATGCTACAACAGAGAAGACCCTTAAAAACATGATGCTAAGTGAAAGAAGTCAGGCACCAAAGGTCACACACTGTAATTCCATTTATATGAAATATCCATAGGTAAATAGGTAACTCCATAGAGATGGAAAGCAGATTAGTGCTTGCCAGGGTCTAGGGAGGGGAAGTGGGTTGTGACTGCTTAATAGTTGTGAAGTTTCCTTTTGAGATGATAAGAATGTCTTGGACCTAGGTAGAGATAAGGCCTGCAAAGTCTTGTGAATCTAGTAAATGCCACTGTGTTGTACACTTTAACATGGTTCATTTTATGTTATGTGAATTTCACCTCAATTTAAAAAAAAAGTGGTATGGAGAACAGTATGGAGGTGCCTTCAAAAACTAAAAACAGAACTACCATATGACCTAGCAATCCCACTGCTGGGCATATACCCTGAGAAAACCAAAATTCAAAAAGAGTCATGTACCAAAATGTTCATTGCAGCTCTCTTTACAATAGCCAGGACATGGAAGCAACCTAAGTGTCCATCAACAGATGAATG
This sequence comes from Grampus griseus, assembly GCF_964374135.1. Classification (NCBI taxonomy): domain Eukaryota; kingdom Metazoa; phylum Chordata; class Mammalia; order Artiodactyla; family Delphinidae; genus Grampus; species Grampus griseus. Next base: position 111,954,241 of record NC_139001.1, read on the forward strand.
GATAAAGAAGATGTGGCACATATATACAATGCAATATTACTCAGCCATAAAAAGAAATGAAATTGAGATATTTGTAGTGAGGTGGATGGACCTAGAGTCTGTCATACAGAGTGAAGTAAGTCAGAAAGAGAAAAACAAATACCGAATGCTAACACATATATATGGAGTCTAAAAAAAAAAGGTTTTGAAGAACCTAGGGGCAGAACAGGAATAAAGACGCAGACGTAGAGAATGGACTTGAGGACATGGGGAGGGGTAAGGGTAATCTGGGATGAAGTGAGAGAGTGGCATGGACTTATAAATACTACCAAATGTAAAATAGATAGCTAGTGGGAAGCAGCCACATAGCACAGGGAGATCAGCTCGGTGCCTTGTGACCACCTGGAGGGGTGGGATAGGGAGGGTGGGAGGGAGATGCAAGAGGGAGGAGATATGGGGATATATGTATATGTATGGCTGATTCACTTTGTTATACAGCAGAAACTAACACATCATTGTAGAGCAATTATACTCCAATAAGATGTTTAAAAAAAAAAAACAGTACCTGAAACAAAAAAATAAATAAAGGTGGGTATCAGGGATGAGGTGAGACTCAGGATGTGTATTTCACAAATACTTGATAATAAAAAATACTGCTATTTTATAAAGGGAAAGAACAAGAAACAGAGTTAGGGATTGGGAAAAGGTATGCTTTATAAACTACTGAGTCATTTTTAAACAGCTGACAGTTTCATGTAAAAATCATGGTGTCAAAATGTCCCTAGGGACAAAATCTAGTTCTCTTTATATAATTTTGCTTGATTGATTTAAGATTGTTATATCAGAATGTCATGCAACTTTATGAGTATTAGAGCTAATGCTGTCCAGTGTCTAACATTCAGTGAGTGGGTCCTCACTGAATGGTAATTACTATGGAAAGGGCTTGAGGACAGGCCCCGCCGTCTTCAGTTCTGCCCCATTGCCTTTGCACAGGGCCAGACTGCAGAGAGGGAAGAGGGAGCCACAGCCTCTGTGGCTCTCAGACACATGACTATGCAGCGTCTCTCCTGCAGGCTGTATAGGGCAGAGGTGGGCAGGGGACAGGAAAGGCAGGCAGCTGCACTGGAAGAGGGGGTACCAGGCCAAGTCTGATGACGATGGCATGTGAGCAGCTTACTTGGATTCCATCTTTACATGCATGCATCTTCCTTTCAAACTGGGCCAACTTCTTCAACTTCCTCCTCTGCATCTTCTCCAGCCACAGGTCATCTAAACTGATGTGCGAGTGCTGAGAGGTGCTCCTGGGTTGTGAAGGAGTCTCCCTGGGGACGTCCTCTGCGGAGATGAAGGGGAGGCTCCATGTCCCCGTCTCAGCAGTAGAGAATGGCCCCTGAGCTGGCTCAGTGTGAAAAGCTTTCAGACTGCGGGAGCAACTGGGCTTCTTGCCTGGTTGTTCTTCCCACGGCATGTGGTTCTATAGAACAGAGAGGAGAACGTAGCAAGTGAGCACAGTGTCCTTTCTCTGTTTAGTTTCTTTTGGGTATAAACCCATGTTTTGGTTAATCCCTAAAATACAGATGCCAGTGAAGTACTTTGTTCACAGTAATTTTGGAAAATGTGGAGATCAGAAACAAACCAAACGTTGTTTCTGTTAAATTCTGTTAAAATTTCTACTTTCAAGACTATTTCAAAAAAATCAAGTCTTCTACCTTGATCAAAGAATTAGGTCTTGAAAGTAATTACTGAACTTGGCATGCTCATTAGGAACACTTTTTAAGGGTCAGTGGCTGGGGCAAAAAGCTCTTGCCTAAACAATACTGCCTGAGAACAGAATTTGAACAGAAACACACTCAGGCACTTGTTACTCCTTCTGTCTTGGCACGGACATTAACTAGACGTACTCGCGCTGAACCTTCCTTAGGCGCCTGTGCTGCCTTCACTTTGTCCCGGGTTGCAGTTATCCACTCAGGCAACCTAACTGAATTTCAAAGTAAAATTTGTCCACACTAACAGAATACTTTGTCTTCGTGTTGCACAACCATCCATCTCTCTGTCCTTTGAAATCAACCCATCACCCTGGGAGAGGAAACCTTTCTTCCCATGTGTTCTTCGAGCCTAACAACCCTCCATCCCCAGTCCCACCCCAGTGGACACCTCCTTCACAGCACCTCTTTGGAATGTCATTCCCAAGCACTTTGTGTATACAATTTGGTGGAAACACAAGTGAAATTTCTCTTGACTATTTCAAGAGGCTATGTACATACACACAGACACACAGACACACACATATATGGAGAAAGAGAAGGAGGCAGAGGAGGAAGGGGAGACATAATTAGTACATAATGGTTTGGTGTACAGCCTGGGAACTGGGACTTTTCAAAGCTTGCTGGGTGATTCTAATATGCATCCAAAGCCGAGAATCACTGTGTATTTTTTTTAGCACCCAAATATTGCTCTAAGTTTAAAAAGTGCTTTTACTTAGTTCCCTCCCCTCAACTCCACTGTGAGCTAGAAACAGCTGGCATATTATCCATATCCTATAAATAAGGTAATAGAAACTCAGAGAGCTTAAGTGATTGCCTGAGTTCACACAGCTCTGTGTGTCATTATACAGTTGACCCTTGAACAACATGAGTTTGAACTGCATGGGTCCACTTGCAGATTTTTTTCAATAGCAAATAGGATCCATGGATGGTTGAATCTCTGGATGTGGAACTGTGGATATGGAGGGCTGACAGTTAAGTTACTGTATATTTAGATGTTCCACTGCACAGAGGGTAGGCGCTCCTCACCCCCACATTGCTAACGGTCAGCTGTATTCTTCTGATTCTAAATCCCATGTCCTTTTCATGCTTCTACATTGTAAAAATTCCTGTTGTTTCATAGGTGGAAATAACAACTCCATAACTAAGCAAGGACCACACCTTAGACTCGTTTATAACTCTCAAAGTCCCCACAGAGGGAATGGATGTTAATGAGCACATCTTTATGCGAGACTCTCTGGTGCATTTTATGTACAGTACGTAAAGAAGCTGTCCTCCTAAGGCTTTCAGTGAGTAAATGACATAGAGCTGCCTGGAAGGAAGCCAAGCCACCCTCAAGCTGGGGCTTCCACAGGAACGTGCTTACTGCCACTAGAGATGAGCTCACTTATTTTCAAACAAAAGAAAACTTGGACTTTTTCAATGCACCATCCCCTAGGTTTCTGCCAGCCTGTACCGGAGTTGTTGGCTGGGACCTCTTGATGCCATCAGTGATAGTTTTATCCTCAACTTTTTCTTTATCAGAATTTTAGAACATGATCATTTTCATAGCTTGGTTATGGGCCTTTAGAGAGAATTCTGGCTGGTGAATGGTGTCCTAAGTGTCCTTTATTTTCTGCCTTTCTGATGGAAAAGAGCTCTCCTCTCTTCCAACTTCTCCACCTTGGGGGTGCTACTAGGGCAATATATCTATTTACTCACCAAGGAACTGTGATTTTCTCAGGAAAAAAGGTCTTTGTTCTAAGGCCATTAATTAGAGCAGTATTTGTAAAGCCACCAGCAGCACCCAGTATGGTGGGCAGCCTCTAAGATGGCCATCAAAAGACTTTACCACCTTGATGGGGGCCCTTTTATGAGCTCCTCCCCTTGAGTGTGAGCTGGACGTAGTGACTCACTTCTAATGAATAGACTTTGGAAGAAATGACGGGATATCACTTCCAAGATTAGGTCATAAAAAGGTTGTGGCTTCCATTTGGGGGTGCCTCTCATGGACCCCTTGCTCTGGGAGAAGCCAGATGACATACTGTAAACAGGGCCATGGAAAGGCTCATGTGGCAAGGAACTGATGTCTCTAGCCAACAGCCAGCGGGGATCTGAGGCCTGTCAACAGCCACCTGAGCAAGTGTGGAAGCAAGACATCCTGCAGTCCGACCTTGAGCTGTGCACAGCCCCTGCCAACATAGTGACTACAGCTTGTGAGAGACCATGAGCCCAAGCTTACTCAGATGGTTCTACAGCAACAGGTAACTCCTACTCCTGGGAACTTGCTAGAGCTGCAGACTTATAAAGCCCATCAAGACTTGCAGATTAGAAATTCTGGGGGTGGGAAATGCCCACTTAAGGGATTCTGATGCAAGGTGGAATTCTCCGATTGAGAATCAGTGTGCTGGAGAGACAGGCAAATAAGAGAGAGGCAAGGCGATCAGGCTGTTCTGGTGCTCCTGTGTGTCCTAGGGTGGAGGGTCAGGGAGCAGACATTGCGGTTAGGTAAGCTGAGTTTGAATCCTGGCTCTGGCTCTTACCAGCAGTGTGACTTTGGGCAAGTAAGTTTCCTTAATCCCCTTTTGTTTCTTCATCTGTAAAATGGGAATACTGATACCCTCAGAAGTGTTATGAGAATTAAATGAGATAGTACACATAAAACAATAGTATAATGCCTGTCACATTCAATACATCAATATATAGTAGCCAATATTATTGTTTTTGTTAATAAGTAGACAGGGCTGAGATGGCTGAGGTGGTGATGGAGTCCTGTCTCTCCAGAATGATTTATTTTCAGATCCCACCTGAGAACGTCACTACAAAAATACTACTTAGCATTCAACTCATTCTATGATTTTTCATTATTTTGGGGAGGCTTTTTTCATTTTTATTGGGAAAAATTTCTACAAATTCTCTTTGTAGTGTTGGGCAACACAGATTCAGTTTATTCAGCTTGCATCCCGGTAAAGTAACCTTGTTACCCACAAATGAACAAGGTGTTCTCCTAATGTGTTTAATGTCATTCCATCAGCCAACACAGGCAAGACAGATCAAAATCCATTACCACATAGTGCAAGGTATGTATACATTGTCTTATGAAATGAGAATTTTCAGAATAAAGAAGAGTTCCAATAGGTAGTCAACTTCCTGACTTTCTCAAGCCTTTCTTGAGCACATGGTATATGCCAGACAGCACTGCAAATGCTAGAGATTCAGCATAGAACAGAACGAAGCTTGCTGCCATGGAATTTTTTAAGCAATGGGAACTCGAAGATGTACAAAACAGAGTCCCAGCTCTCCAGATGATAAAGACATATAAATGCATAAGCTTTCTTTACATAGATTAAAAGTAGATGGTATATGGGTGGTCCTAGAGATTATCATACTAAGTGAAGTAAGTCAGACAGAGAAAGACAAATACCATATGGTATCACTCATATGTGGAATCTAAAAAATGGTACAAATGAACTTATTTACAAAACAGAAATAGGCTCACAGACATAGAAAACAAACATGGTTACCAAATGGGAAAGGGGCAGGGGATAACCTAGGGATTTCGGATTAACAGATACACACTACTATCGTATACATAAAACAGATAACCAATAAGGACCAACTGTATAGCACAGGGTAAGTGGATGCAGAAAGGGCAAATGATTTAGCCCAGCATAGGATGCTATCTAAAAGAAAGGAGTTATCAGAGACTATGCAGGACAGGGGCAAGTCCTAGGGAAACACACAGAGGTTTTGGTTTAAAGTCTGTGTGAAACTGTGGCCCTCAGGTAACCTCCCTTAGCAGGTTCAGCCTAGTTACTATGCATACTCTCTTTTGCATTTCCCCTCTCTCCTCCTCAAATTGCCAGCCAACTTAAAACACCAGACACTTATAATTTCGAATAATTGAACCAGAGGATCCAGATTCTGGGGTAGCAGACTGGCTGACATACTTCTCCCTATTTGTCTCACTAAGTACAGCTAAAATCTTGAGACATTATATATGAAACAAAAATATGAAGACTCTGGGGCTTCCCTGGTGGTGCAGTGGTTGAGAGTCCGCTCGCCAATGCAGGGGACACGGGTTTGTGCCCTGGTCTGGGAAGATCCCACGTGCCGCGGAGCGGCTAGCCCCATGAGCCATGGCCGCTGGGCCTGTGCGTCTGGAGCCTGTGCTCCACAATGGGAGAGGCCACGACAGTGAGAGGCCCGCGTACTGCAAAAAAAAAAAAAAAAAAAAAAATGAAGACTCTGAATGGTAGAGAGAAGAAGGTACACCAGCTAGGGATCCTAGAATGCAAGGAACAACACACCAGTGAGTTCCCTAAGTTTTCTCTGCATCATATATTCCACTTCATATATAGGTCCTCATATATAGGTCCTGGAGAAAGTTGCAACCTGGAAATACCACTAGGCACAGGCATAAAGTCCCAACAAAAGCCTGCTTTCTCTACCCAGAGGAGCAGACTAGCAAGACAGAAAACTTTTAGATAAGAACTGCCCTACTCTAGCATGCAACATCCCCTCATTCCCTGCCTTCCTCACCAAAGCACAAGTGGGAACTTCTGACCTCATCTATCTATAATGAGGCACAATTTTCTCCCAGCCAAATGGTGTCAGGAAGGCCTAGAGGGTAGCTGGGATGTTGATCCCCTTCCAGTGGTAATGGGGCTCTCTCCCATGGTGTCTTCCATGCAGGGCAGTGAGGCATCCCTCCCCTGCCCCACTGGGGTGATGTAGGAGGAGACCTAGTAGAAAGCCAGGACTTTCACCACCATCTAGCATTAACAAAGTCTTCCTACCCCATGGGGAACATTAACAGGTCTCCCTCTGAACCATGGAGGTGTCAGTGGAGTTATAGTAGAGAACCTCAACTCCTGTTCCCACCCATCAGTAATGAGACACCCCTTCCTGCAACAGGTTGTCAATAGAGGCCAAAAAAAGAACCTGGTATTTCACCTACACCGGGCAGTAATGAAGCAGTGCCCACTTTTCCCTACTGGGGTGGTGTTAGAAGTGGTCTGCAAAACAGAAGATTTAAATAAGATACAGTGACTCAAAACATACTACCCCAAATATCCAGAATAAAACAGAAATTCACTAGTTATACCAGGATTAGAGAAAATCTCAACTTGAATAAGAAAAAACAGTCAACAGATGCCAACACTGAGAAGATGCTGGAATTATCTGACAAAGATTTTAAAGTAGCCATCAAATAATGTTTCAACAAGAAATACAAATACCCTTAAAACAAATGGAAAAATAGAAGATCTCAGAAAATAGAAAATCTTAACAATAAAATAGAAGATATAAAGAATAACTAACTAGAAATTATAAAACTGAAAAATGCAATAACTGAAATTTAAAAATTCAATGAATGGGCTCATGGGAGAATGGAGAGGACAGAGGATCACTGAACTTGAAGATAGAACAATAGAAATTACACAATATAAACAAAAAAGAGAAAACAAACTGAAAAAAAAAAGGCTCAAGGCCCTGTGAAAGATAAAGAAAGATCAAACACTAGGGTACTGGAATCCAAAAAAGAGAGAAGAAAGTAAGTGGGGGTGAAAATGTAGTCAAAGAAATAATAGTTAAAAATTTCCAAAATTTGGCAAAAGACATGAAACTACAGATCTGAAATTAGACGAACTCAAAGAAATCTACATGAAGAAACTTCATAATCAAACTTCTGAAATCTAAGGACAAAAAAGACAAATGTTGAAAGCAGCGAGATAGAAAAGACACCTTTCCTGTAAGGGAAAAGCTATTTAAATGACATTATCAGAAACCATGAAGACCAGAAAGAAGTGGCCCAACATTTTCAAGAGTCACTCATCAAGAAAACAATTGTTAATGCAGAATCCTATATCCAGTGAAAATGTTCTTCAGAAATGAAGGAAAAAATCAAGACACTCTCAGAGGAAGGAAACTGAGAGAATTTGTTGCCATCAGATATACCTTTAAAAAATGACTAAAGGAAGTTTTGAAACAGATGATAAAAGAAAGCATCTTGCAACAAACATTGGGAAAAAAAGGACAATGTAAACAGTAAAAATATGGGTAAAAACAACAGACATTCCTTCTCTTGAGATTTCTAAATTATGTTTGATGCTCAAAGCAAAAATTATAACATTGTCTGATGTAGTTCTCAATCTATTTAGAGGAAATATTTAAGACAATTATAAACAGGGTAAGGTAAAAGGACTTAAAGGGAGGTAAGGTTCCTACATTTCACTTGAACTGGTAAAGTGTCCACACCAGTAGACCATGATAAGTTGTATATGTAGAATGTAATACCTAAAGCAACCACTAAAAAAATTATAAAAAGGGACTCAAGTAAGCTATAATACATAAAAATGGAATTCTAAAATAATACTCAAATAATGTATAAAACTGCAGAAAAAGAACACAGAAATGATAAATATGAAACAAAAATAATGAAAAATAAAAAGGCAGACTTAAGCCCTAACAATTACTTTAAATATAAATGGTAAATAGTATATATAAAAAGATCAATTAAAAACAGAGAAGGGCAAAATGGATTAAAAACAACAGCCAACTATATTCAGGCTATAAGAAACTCATTTCAGATATAATGATATAGGTAGGCTGAAATAAAAAAGATGGAAAAAGTGGCTGGCTAGTGAGCACCTGAGTAAAACCAGCCTGAATCTGTAGGTCTGGAAGAAAGCACAAATTTGAGTCTTAGTGTCACCTTGTAGAAAACAAAAGGGAGACTGTCACACCAGCTGGTGTTTTGCAGGATCAGTAGAAGGCATAAAAACTTATGAAATCTTCCAGAAGAGGGAGTAGAAGCATGGAACAGGTATGTTCATAGAAGGTCTGAGAAAACCTCAGAATCACTAGCAGGCCTGACAGCAGGTATTTCTCTCCTGAGGGCAGTTAGAAAAGACTGGAGGAGGTGACCGCTACTTCAACTTGAAGATAGCAACACAAAAAATCAAGGAACATGAAAAATCAAGGAATCATGACACCACCAAAGATCACAGTAATATTCCAGTAACCTATCCCAAAGACATAGAAGTCTGCAATTTACCTGATAAAGATTCAAAATAGTTTTTAAGGAAACTCAATGAGCCCCAGGAAAACACAGAAATATAATTCAACAAAATCAAGAAAACAATACATGAACAAAATGAGAAGTTTAACAAAGATAAAAATCATTAATTAAAAAAGGAACCAAACAACTCTCAACAAAGTGGGTATAGAGGGAACATACCTCAACATAATAAAGACCATCTATTACAAGCCCACAGTAAACATCACATTCAATGGTGACAAGTTGAAAGATTTTCCTCTAAGATCAGGAACAAGACAAAGATGCCCACTTGTATCACTTTTATTCAACATAGTATTGGAAGTCCTAGCCACAGAAATTAGGCAGGAAAAAGAAATAAGAGGCATTCAAATTGGAAAGGAAGAAGTAAAACTGTCATATTTGCTGATGAGTTGATGTTATATATATAAAACCCTAAAGACTCCACCAAAAACTTTTAGAACTAATAAATGAATTCAGTAAAGTTGCAGGATACAAAATATACAGAAATATGTTGCATTTCTATATACTAATAACAAACTAGCAGAAAGAGAAATTAAGAAAACATTCTTATTTACAATTGCATCAAAAGAATAAAATACCTAGGAATAAATATAACTAAGAAGATGAAAGACTTGTTCACTGAAAACTATAAGAATTTGATGAATGAAATCAAAGAAGATAAATGTCACAAATAAATGTTAAGATGTTTTGTGCTCATGGGTTAGAAGAACTAATATTGTTAAAATGGCCACACTACTTATAGCAATCTACAGTTTCAATGCAATACCTATCAAACTTCCAATAGCTTTTTTCACAGACATAGCACAAATAATCCTAAAATTTGTGTGGAGCAACAAAAGACCCCAAATAGCCAAAGCAATTTTAAGAAAGAAGAACAAAGCTAGAGGCATTGTGCTTCCTAATTTCAAACTATATTACAAAGTATTGTAATCAAAACATTAGTGACATAAAAAAAGACACATAGATCAACGGAACAGAATTGAAAGCTCAGAAATAAACTCACTCATGTATGAGCAATTAATTTATGACAAAGGAGCCAAGAATATATGGTGGGGTGGACAGTCTCTTCAATAAATGGTGTTGGGAAACTGGACATCCACATGCAAAAGAATATCATGCACCATACGCAAAAATCAACTCAAAATGGATTAAAGGCTTGAATGTACAACCCGAAACCATAAAACTCCTAGAAGAAAACATAAGCAGTAAGCTCCTTGACATTGGTTTTGGTGAAGATTTTTTTGGATTTTACACCAAACACAAAGGAACAAAAGCAGAAATTAACAAGTGGGACTATATCAAACTATAAAGTTTCTGCACAGCAAAGGAAACCATCAATGAAATGAAAAGGTAACCTATTGAATGGGAGAAAGTATTTGCAAATAATATACCAGATAAGGGGTTAATATCCAAAATATATAAAGAACTCATACAGCTCAAAAACAAAAAACAAACAAAAAAGCCCAACAACAATTTGATTAAAGACCTGAATGCACACTTTTCCAAAGAAGACATACAGATGGCCAGCAGGTACATGAAAAGATGCTCAACAGACTAATCATCAGGGAAATGCAAATCCACACCACAATGAGATATCATCTCACACTTGTCAGAATCATCAAAAAGATGAGAAATAACAAGTGTTGGCAAGGTTGTGGAGAAAAGGGAGCCCTTGTGCACTGTTGGTGGAAATGTAAACTTGTACAGTCACCACAGAAAACAGTATAGAAGTTCCTCAAAAAATTAAAATTAGAACTACCATCTGAACCAGAAATTCCACCTCTGGGTATTCGAAGAAGATGAAATCACTAACTTGAAAAGATACATGCACCCCTGTGTTCACTGCAGCATTATTTACAATAGCCAAGATATAGAAACAACCAAAGTGTCATTGATATATGAATGGATAAAGAAAATGTGGTATATGTATATACACAATGGAATATTATTTAGCCATAAAATAGAATGAAATCTTGCAATTTGTGACAACATAGATGGACTTTGAATGCATTATACTAAATTTTAAAAATAAGTCAGACAGAAAGATTTATGATTTATTTTATGATCTCACTTATATGTTGAATCTAAAAACAAAAGCTCATAGATACAGAGAACAGATTGGTGGTAGCCAGAAGTGGGGGATGGAGAGGTGGGTGAAAGAAGTGAAGGGAGTCAGAAGGTACAAACTTCCAGCTATAAAATAAATAAGCCATGGGGATATAATATACACCAGGGCAATTACAGTTAATAATACTGTATTGCATGTTTGAAAGTTGCTAAGAGAGTAGATCTTAAAAGTTCCCATGACAAGAAAAAAATTCTGTAACTGTGTATGGTGACAGATGTTAATTAGACTTATTGTGGTGATCATTTCACAATATATACACATATTGAATCATTATGTTGTACATCTGAAACTAATATAATGTTGTATGTCAGTTATATCTAAAAAAATAAAAAGGACCAAACAGAAATTCAGAGTGGAAAATACAACGTATGAAATGAAAAATGCAGTAGAAAGCATCAACAGCAGGATGGATCAAGCAGAAGAAAGAATCTGTGAGACAGAAGACAGGAACTTTGAAATTATCCAGTTAGAGGAGAATGAAGGAAAACTATATGATCCATCAGATACCTCAAAAGAACCAATTTGTGAATTATTGGAGTTCCAAAAGGAGAAGAGAGGGAGAGTGGGGGCAGAAAGCTTATTTAAAGAAATAATGGCTGAGAATTCCCCAAATATGGGGAAAGATTTGGATAGCCAAATTCATGAACCTACAAGTCACCAAACAAAGTCAACTTAAATAGAACCTCTCCAAGACATATTATATTAAAACTGTTAAAAATCAAAGACAAAGAGAGAATCTTAAAAGAAGCAAGAGAAAAGAAGTTTGTAACTTACAAGGGAACCCCCAAAAGGCTACTAGCGGATTTCTCAGCAGAAACTTTATAGGCCAGAAGAGTGTGGGATGATGTATTCAAAGTGTTGAAAGTAAGAAACTGCCAAGCAAGGATACTCTACCTGGCAAAGTCATCCTTCAGAAATGAAGGAGAGATAAAGACTTTCCCACAAAAAACAAAAGCTGAGGGAATTGATCGTCACTAGACCTGCCTTATAAGAATGTAGAAAGGAATTCCACAAGCTGAAATGAAAGGATGCTAATTAGTAACATGAAAACATATGAAAATGTACAACACACTGGTACACTTTAACTGGTAAAGTTAAAGATACAGTCAAATTCAGAACACTCTAATACTGTAATATTGTGGTGTATTAACCATTTAAATCCAGTATAAAAGTTAAAGGACAAGAGTATAAAAATTAACTAAAGTTACAATAATTTGTTAATAAAAATACAATATAAAAATAAGTAAATTATGATATCAAAAACATAAAGGGAGAGTGAATAAAAGCATAGAGTTTTTGTATATGATTGAAGTTGTTATCAGCATAGAAGAGAATGTTTTACCTATAAGATGTTTTATGTAAGCCTCATGTTAACCTCAGAGCAAAAACCTATAGTAGATGCAAAAAAGATAAAGAGAAGGGAATCAAAGCATACCATTATGAAAAATCATCCATTCACAAAGGAAGGCAGAAAGAGAGGAAGAAAGGAACAAAGGAACTACAAAACAGCTAGGAAGCAATTAACAAAATTGGATTAATAAGTCCTTTCCTATCAGTAAATACTCTAAATGTAAATAGATTAAATTCTCTAATCAGAAGGCAGAGAGTGGTTGAATGGATTAAAAAAGAAAGAAATATATGCTGCTTACAAGAGACTCAATCAGATTTACGGTCACATAGGCTCAAAGAGAAGGGATGAAAAAAGATATTCCATGCATGTGGAAATCAAAAGAGAGCAGGGTAGCTATACTTATATCAGACAAAATAAACTTTAAGCTAAAAATTGTAATAAGAGATAAAGAAGGTCATATTATAATGGTAAAGGGGTCAATTCATGAAGAAGATATAACAGTCATAAGTATAAAGCACCCAACACTGGAGTAGCTAAATATACTAAGGCGATAAGTAACATATCTGAAGGGAGAAGTAGAAAATAATACAATAGTAGGATAGGAGACTCCAGTGTTTATCTTTTTAGAAAAGATAAAATCAATAGGAAAATTTTGGACTTGAACTATACTTTAGACCAAATGGATCAAACAAACATATTCATAACATTCCATCCAATGGCAGCAGAATACACATTGCTCTCAAGCATACACAGAACATTCTCCAGGATAGATCATATGATAAGTCACAAAAAAAAGTCTTAGGAAATTTAAGAAGATTGAAATATTACCAGATATCTTTCTAGACAATAGTTTGACTATAAATAAATGACAGAAGGAAAACTGGAAAATCAAAACATATCAGTATGTGGAAATTAAACAACACAGTCCTGAACAACCAATGGGTCAAAGAAGAAATAAAAATTGAAATAAAAATATCTTGAAAGAAAGGAAAATGGAACACAATACACCAAAACCTAGGGGATGCAGCAAAAGCAGTTCTTAGAGGGAAATTTACAGTGATAAATACCTACAATAAGAAAAAAGATCTCAAATAAACAACATAACTTTATACCTCAAGGAACCAGAAAAAGAACAACAACAAACTGAGCCCAAATTATCAGAAGGAAGTAAATAACAAAGATAAGAACATAAATAAATGAAATGGAGACCAGAAAAACAATAGAAAAGGTCATGAAACTAAGTTATTTTTTAGAAAAGATAAACAAAATTGACAAACCTTTAGCTAGACTAACTAGGAAAAGAAGAGCAAAGACTCAAATAAATAAAATCAGAAATGAAAGAGTTGATATTACAGGTGATACCACACAAATACAAAGGATCATCAGAGACTACTATTGACAGTTATATGTAACCAAATTGAATAACCTAAAGAAAATGGATAAATTCCTAGATCATACAACCTACCAAGACTGAATCATGAAGCAATAGAAAATCTAAACAGACCAAATCATATATTTCCCAACACAAAAGAGCTCACAACCAGTTGGTCTCAAAGGAGAATTCTACCAAACATTTAAATAAGAATTAATGCCAATTCTTCTTAAACTTTCCAAAAAATTGAAGAAGAGAGAATACTTACAAATTCATTTTACAAGGCCAGAATTACCCTGATACACTTCAACAAAGGATATCTATCTAGAAAACTAAATAACCACATGCAGAAAAATGAAATTGGACCCCATCTTACACTACTCACAAAATTAACTTGAAATGGATTAAACACATAAACATAAGACTGGAAACGTGACTGCCTGCAAACCAGGAAGAGAGCCCTCACCAAAAACTGAATGGGCTGGCACTTTGATCTTAGATTTCCCAGACCCCAGAACTGTGAGGGGAAAAAAAACCCCAAAAAACAAAAATACATGAGTCCGAATACAGTAAAACTTTTAGAAAACAAAGAAGAAGCTCCTTGACATTGGTCTTGGTAATGATTTTGGGATATGACACCAAAAGCATAAGCAACAAAAGCAAAAGTCTGGGCTACATCAAATTGAAAAGCTTTTTTTTTTTTTTTTTTTTTTTTTTTTTTTGCGGTACGTGGGCCTCTCACTGTTGTGGCCTCTCTCGTTGCGGAGCACAGGCTCCGGACGCACAGGCTCAGCGGCCATGGCTCACGGGCCTAGCCGCTCCACGGCATGTGGGATCTTCCGGGACCGGGGCACGAACCCGCGTCCCCTACATCGGCAGGCGGACTCTCAACCACTGCGCCACCAGAGAAGCCCTGAAAAGCTTTTGCACAGCAAAAACAAACAAAAAACCCAATCAACTAAATGAAAAGGCAACCTACAAAAGAGTAGAAAATATTTGCAGACCATATATTGTATAAGGAGTTAATATCAAAAATATGTAAAGAATTCACACAACTCAGTAACCAAAGAACCAAACAATTTGATTGAAAAATAAGCAGAGGAACTGAACAGATATTTCTTCCAAAGAAGACATACAAGTGGACAACAGGTACATGGAAAGATGCTCAACATCACTAATCATCAGGGAAATGAAAATCAAACCACAGTGAGATACAACCTCACACTTATCAGAGTAGCTATCATCAAGAAGATAAGAGATAACAAGTGTTGGTAAGGATATGAAGAAAAGGGAACCCTTGTGCACTATTGGTGGGAATGTAAATTTGTTCAGCTACTATGAAAAATAATATAGAGGTTGCTCAAAAAATTAAAAGTAGAACTACCATATGATTAAGCAATCCCACTTCTGGGTATATAGCCAAAGGGTATGGAAATGGGATATCAAAGAGATATCTGCACTCCCATGCTTGACAACATTATTCATAATAGCCAAGATATGGAAACAACTTAAGTGTCCATCAATGAATGAATGGATAAAGAAGATGTGGTATATATTTCAGCCACGAGAAAGGAGGACATCCTGCCATTTCTGACAACATGGATGGACCTCGAGGGCATTAGGGTAAGTGAGATAAGTGAGACAGAGAAAGACAAACACTGTATGGTATCAGTCACATGTGGAATCTAAAAAAGCTGAACTTGTAGAATCAGAGAGTAGAATGGTGGTTACCAGGGGCTAGGGGGCAGGGTAATTTTGGAGATTTTGTTTAAGGGTACAAACTTGCAACTAGAGGATGAACAAGCCCTAGAGACCTAATGCACAGCATAGTGATTATAGTCAACAATACCGTATTATAAATTGCAACGTTGCTAAGGGATTAGATCTTAAATGTTATCACAACAAAAAAGAAATGAAAATTATGTGACATGATAGAGGTGCTAGCTAACAGTGGTAATCATATTGCAATATAAAATGCAATATATAATTCTATCAAATCAACATGTTGTACACCTTAAAGTTACACAATGTTATATGTCCAATATACCTCATAAAAAAGAACTCTCAAAACTCCACTGTAAAAATCAACAATTCAATTAGAGAATGAGCAAAAATATGAAGAGACTTTTCACTGAGGAAGATATACGGGTATGGCAAATGCTATAGGCTGAATATTTGTGTCCCCCCAAATTCACATGTTGAAATCCTAACTCCCTAAGGTGATGGTATAGAGGATACGGGGCCTTTGGAGGTAATTAGGCCATGAGGGTAGAGCCCTCTTGAATGAGATTAGTGCCCTAATAAAAGAGGCCCCAGAAAGCTCCCTTCCCTCTCCTGCCATGTGACATTACAGTGAAGAGGCTGTCTAGGAAGAGAGTTCTCACCAGACACTGAATCTGCTAATACCTCTATCTTGGACTTCCTGGCCTCCAGAAATGTGAGAAATAAATTTCTGTTGTTTTTTAAGCTGGAGTCTGTGGTATTTTGTTATAGCAGCCCGAGCTAAGACAGTGAATAAGTACATGAAAAATGTTCAACATCACTAGCCCTCATGGAATGTATGTCAGAATCATGAGATCACGACATGCTTATTAGTACAGTTAAAATGAAATACATCTAAAATTTCAAATGTTGGCAAGGATGCAGAAAACCAGATCTCTCATATGTTGATGGTGGGGATGTAAAATGGTACAGCCACTCTGGAAAAAAATTGGCACTTTCTTAAAAAACTAAACATATACTTACCATACAACTCAGCAGTCATACTGATGGGACATTTACCCCAGAGGAATGAAAACCTTTGTCCACAAAAAAACCTGTTCAAAAATCTTTATAGGAGCTTTATTTGTGATAGCCCCAAACTGGAAATGACCCAAATGTCCTTCAACAGGTAATTGGTTAAGGAAAATATGGTAAAGCCATTCCATGGAATGGTACTCAGCAATAAAAAGGAATGGATACACACAACAACTCAATGAAAATCACTGGATTTATGCTGAGTGAAAAAAGCAAATCTCAAAAGGTAACATTTTTGAAATGACAAAATCATAGAGATGGAGATCAGATTAGTGGTTGAAATTGCTTAGGGGAGGGGAAGTAAGTTTTGACTGCAGAGGGTAGTAGCATGAGGCTGGTGGAATAGTATGTATCTGGCTGGGGGTGGTTGTCACATGAATCTACATATGTGATCAAATGGCACAGAAACACACACACACACGTTCTTCCAATGTCAGTTCCTGGCTTTGATGTTGTTCTGTAGTTATGTAAGATGTTACCTTTGGGAAACTGTGTAAAGGGTACACTGGACTTCTCTGTATTAATTTTCAACTTCCTGTGACTCTATAATTATTTTAAAATAAAAGTTTAAAAAAGAATAAGAGGGAATAAGAAAAAGCAACTCTAATTAAATAAATATGTGCTAAAAAAATTGAATCAAAATAAGAATTTAAAACATAAGCAGCAATATCAAACCAAACCCAAGAATTATAAGATTATAATGCTCATTACTGATGGAGATGAGGAGAAATATAAAAAGCTACTGGAAATATGAATTAGTATGGCCTTTCTGGAAGGCAATCTGGAACCTATTAAAATTCTTATAATCGTTGGCAATGCCATTCCTGAGACTGTATTCACTAAAATATCCCAATCTATAGGGTTCTATATAAAATGGGGTTTACTAAATTAATATTTGTAGCTGCCAGGAACTGGAAAAAAAGTGTGTAGCTATCTACAGGTGAAATGAGCAAATTCTGATACACTCACACCATGGAATACTATGCAGCTATTACTTAGAACTACAAGTACTGTGGAGATATTCACATTCATGAATGTGATTGTTGTCAGGCGGTGAGTATAAGACACAGAAAGGGCGTCTGCGGTGTTAGTATAGGCGTGTATGCATGTACACGTGTATATGCATCTGTTTATGATTATAAGACTACGGAGAAAATCTAGAGGCCATTCACTAGGTGGTAGGCACATGCTAATGGAGGCCACTGTGCAGTGACACTGAGGTGGGAGGAGGGCAGGAAGAGCATCTGTGATAAAACAACACAAATGAGAGCCTGTTTATATCAAATCGTATGTGTGGCTTTGCTACAGTGTGTTTGTATGAAAGGAAGAATAAAATGATGGTCACCTAAATGTTAGGTTGACTACCACAAAGGCATATGACTACAGGGCTTAAAAAAAATTATTATTGAAGTGTAGCTGGTTTACAATATTGTGTTAGTTTCAGGTGTACAGCAAAGTGATTCAGTTATAGATACATATATTTTTTTCAGATTATTTTCCATTATAGTTTATTACAAGATGTTGAATATAGTTCCTTGTGCTATACAGTAAATCCTTGTTGTTTATCTATTTTATGCATAGTAGTTTGTATCCGGTAATCCCATACTCCTAATTTATCCCTCCCCCCCGACTCCATTTTCCCTTTGGTAACCATAAATTTGTTTTCTATGTCTGTGAGTCTCTTTCTGTTTTGTATATAGATTCATTTGTATTATTTTTAGATTCCACATATAAGTGATATCATATAGTACTTGCCTTTCTCTATCTGACTTACTTCACTTAGTGTGATATTCTCTAGGTCCATCCATGGTGCTGCAAATGGCAATATTTCATTCTTTCTCATGACTGAGTAATATTTCATTGTATATCTATACCATATCTTTTTTTTTTTAACATCTTTATTGGGGTATAATTGCTTTACAATGGTGTGTTAGTTTCTGCTGTATAACAAAGTGAATCAGTTATACATATGTTCCCATATCTCTTCCCTCTTGCGTCTCCCTCCCTCCCACCCTCCCTATCCCACCCCTCCAGGTGGTCACAAAGCTATACCGTATCTTTTTAAACCAATCGTCTGTTGATGGGCACTTGGGTTGTTTCCATGTCTTGGCTATTGTAAATAGTGCTGCTCTGAACACTGGGGTGCATATATCTTCTTGAATTAGAGTTTTCTTTGGATATATGTCCAGGATTGGGATTGCTGGATCATATGGCAACTCTATTTTTAATTTTTTAAGGAACAGCCAGCCATACTGTTTTCCATAGTGGCTGTACCAATTTACATTCCCACCAACAGCATATGAGTATACACGGGTGTGAAGTGATACCTCATTGTGGTTTTGATCTGCATTTCTCTAATAATTAGCGATGTTGAACATCCTTTCATGTGCCTCTTGGCCATCTGTATATCTTCTTTGGAGAAATGTCTATTTATATCTTCTGCCCATTTTTTGATTGGGTTGTTTGTTTCTTTGGTTTTGAGTTGTATGAGCTGTTTGTATATTCTGAATATTAACCTACAGGGGATTTTTTACGTTCTCTATATTTTTATGTATTGTTGGAATCCTTTTAATGAGAATGGATAATTAATAGAATCAGAAAAAAGCCTTTTTTATTACAAAATAAAATTAGAGAACAATGAACAATGGAAAAATTCAATAGGAGGGTTGGAAATAAACTTGAGAAAATCTTTCCAAAAAAAAATAAATAAATCAAAGATGACGAGAGGGAATGTGAAAATGGGAAGAATATTAGAGCCTTGTCAAGGAGTTACAACCTCTAACATGAATTCCAGGGGGAAAGGAGGGAAGGAAATTATCAAGTAAATAATACATATTTTTCCCAGTAGTAAAGGTTGAGTATCTAGACTGAATGGGTACAGTGAATAAAAAGAAACTCACATCCGGGATTATCAATAAGATATTTAACAACAATAGGGATAAAAGAGAAACCCCTAAAAGCTTCTAAATTAAAAAAAAAAACCCAGGCCATACACAAATGGCTGGGAACAACATCATGATGCTTCTCACCAGCAGCATTTGATACTAGAGCACAGTGAAGCAGTGCCTTCAGGTTTTTGAAGAGTAATTGCAACTGGGAGTTCTACACAAAGCCCAACTATCCACCAAGTATAAAAGTTAAAAAAAAAAGATTTTTTTTTCAGACATGCGAAAAACTCTACATCTATACCTCCTATGTACTTTTTCTTAGGAAGCTACAGGGAGATATTTTTGAGCACAATATAGGAGTAAAGGTAGACACAGGATCCAAGAAACAGGAAATCAGAGAAGAAAGTTATGCAGAATTCCTGGAGAACAAGTCATCGGAATTACAGCAGTAGGTCAGAGGGTTTCAGGAGGAAGGCCTCTAGGAGAAAGGAGAGACTTGATAGAATACTGACATGTTTGAACATTTGGAAAATGGGTTATATGTGATCTGAGAGAGAGTTAAGTTTAAGGACAGACTTACAGAAAATCATACATTTGAGAAATGCAACCATTATTAACTCCAGAAAAAAAAAAAAGGAGTGTCACTATAGTCCACTACTTGGCTTTACATTGAATAATATTTGCACGCCCACAATGATATAAACACTTGCTGCTGATTTAGCCATAAAGTGGGAAAGATATTAGGAGGATAGGAATGCAGAGGGGACGGAATTCGAGATGCTGATTCTTCATGACTACCATGACTAGAGGTTAATAGATAACATCTTAAATAATAAATCAAAACAGCAGTTTAAAATTATTATTAAAACCTAACTTGATTGTCTCTAGGTGGGGGAGGGACGAGCCAAGCAGCTATCTTGTTTTCAAAGGAAGTCTTCTAACCCTTCATTATTCCGAGTTGGGGGTGGAGGAGATCAGCAGTGTCACATCACATGGAAGCTGGTTAGAACTGCGTCCTCAGGTCTCGCCCATACACCTAGTCAGAACCCATATCCCAACAGAGCCCAGGTGATCTAGATGCACTTTAAACTCTAAGAAGCACTATCTTAGCACCACTTTATAACTATGTGCATGCATAATATTGATAACTTTTTAAAAGTAAAAGGCAAAAAACCCTACCCTCAAAAGCAGGGAGAACAAAGCATTCCCCAAAGCTTATTTACAAGGATGTTCAATGTGGCATTATTTAAAAAGTTGTAACAGCCTAACTGTTCAAAACAGTAGAAAATTGGTTAGCAATTATGATGCCTACATATAAATGAATACCACGCAGCTATTAAACTAATGGTATAAATGTTTTTCTCTAATTAAACTTTTAAGTTTGATATAATTGTAGATACTCATGCAGATGTAAGAAATACTACAGAGAGATCCTGTGTACTTTGTACTCAGATTCTCACAATGGTACACTTCAATATCACAACCAGGATGAAACACTGATACAACTGACAGACCTTACTTAGATTTCCCTGTTTCCTTCACAGTTATTTGTGTGTGTGCCTGTGTGTGTGTGGTATATTTAGTTCTATGCAGTTTTATCACACATGTAGGTTCAAGTATCTAGCACCACAGTCAAGATACAGAACAGTGTCATCACTTCAGGATCCTTTTATAACCTCACCCACTTGGCTCTCCTCTAACCTCTGGCAACGACTAATACATTCGTCATCTCTTTATTTTTTTCACTTTAAGAATGTTATATGGATGGGTTTCTATAATATATAACCTTTTGGTATTGTCTTTTTTCCTGCTCATTGTAATTCCCTGGAGATCCATTGAAATTGTTGCATGAATCAACAGTTCACTATTATTCATACCACGGAATACTACTACTATACTATATTATAATACTATTCCATGATATGGATGTACCACACTTTGTTAACCATCCACCCATAGAAGGATATCTGGGTTGTTTCCAGTTTAGGGCTATTATGAACAAAGCTGCTATGAACATGTATGTATTAGGTTTATGTGTAAATTAAGTTTCGTTTCCCTGAGACAAACACAAGAGTGTGCAATTGCTGGGTCATATGATAAACCCAGGTGTAGCTTCATAATCAACTACCAGACCTTTTTCCAGAGTAACTGTACTGTTTCACATTCCTACCAGAAATGTGCAAGATACTGTTTCTTCACATCCTTACCAGTATTTGGAATTCTGATATATTTTTATTTTAATCATTCTGATTGTGTTTTAAATTTGCATTTCTTTGATGGTTAACGATATCACTAGTCTTTTGATGTGCACATTTGCCATCTGTATATCCTCTTTGATGAAATGTCTTTTGTCTGTTTTCTAGTTGGACTGTTTGTATTTTTACTGTTGAGTTTTGAGAGTTCTTTTACATTCTAGAACTACTCCTTTGTTGGATATGTGGTTGGCAAATAAAGTCCCCCCAATGTGTAGCTTATCTTTTCATCCTCCTACCAGAGTCTTTGCAGAGCAAAAGTTTTTTGATTTTAATGTAGTCCAAGTTATCATTTTTCTCCATTATGGATGTACTCTTTACTATCTTCTAGACCCAAAGACTTTCTCCTGTTCTAAAAACTATATAGTGTTATGTTTTACATTGGAATGTGTGATTAATCAATTTTGAGTTGTTTTTGAATAATGTGTGACGTTTAGGTTGAGTTTGTTTTTCCCATGGATGTCCAAATGCCTTAGCACTGTTTGTTGAAAAGACTATTGTTCTTCCATTGAATTGTTGTTTCACCTAGAAACCAGTTGAGTATATTTGTGTTGGTCTGTTTTGGGGTTCTCTACTCTTTTCTAGTGATATATGTGTCTATCCCTCCCCCAATACCATAATATCTTGAATACTTTATAGAGTAGCCTTAACTAATATTGAGTAGGCAGATTCCTCTCACTTTATTATGTTTTTTCAAAATCGTTTTAGTTATTCTAGGGACTGTTCCTCTCCATATAAATTTTAGAATACAAAAGATTTTTCAAGGTTGGAAAATGTTCACAATGTACTCCTGCCACCCTCATTTAAAATCTAAGTAGAAACAGCACCTTGGATCCTTGCTACCCCAGTCAGAGAAGAGTACGGGTGAAGGTCAGGAAAACTACCCAGCATTCATTCATAAAGTTGATGCTATACCTAGCAGAGACCTAAGAGATCACCTAGTCCCATCCTTACATTTAAGGAAACTGAGTCCTGATGTGGTCTTATTCCAAGGTTCAGAGTTAGTAAGTAACAGAGTGGGGAACAAAACATGCACAGGTGTTCTAAATTTCTAGGTTCCCCTGTTCCTCTCACCCTCCCACAGCTATTCCTCTTCTTGCTTCCCCTTGATCTTGGTTTCCTTCTAAGCCCCCTAAGCCAGGAGTGCAAACCAATCTATGTACAAGTAAGATTATCAATAAGATGCTAGAAATTGCTTTTCCTGGAATCATAAGTTCTTTGCCCCTGCACCTGAAATTGAAAAGGGAAGAAATCTCTACATGTAAACAGCACCTTTTACCCCCGAGGACTGCTTCCTCCTGTTCTCCATCATACAAACACACACAAGTATGCTATGATCTCCCCAGTGTAAGCCAACATTGTGGAGGGCTAAAGGATATGGCTGTCTGTAGGTGAGGGAATTCTTCCAGGACACTGAGAAGTTGGGCTGGACTTGAGAGGGCCACCTGAGAGGCTCTAATGTTAGACTCCACACTTCTAAGCCAAGGGAGTCCCCATCTCATTAACCTTTTCAATTTCTTAATTACATTTCATTTTTCGTACTCCTTTCAATATCTGAAATAACCTTATTTGCCCAACTATTTATTCACCCTCGCCACACCTGCCCTTCTCTTGAGGACAGAGAGCTTTATAGATTCTTCAATGCTAGTGCCTAGAATATTGCCTGGCCCACAGCTGGTGTTCAATAAATATCTATCAAATTGAAAAAGAACAAGGCGAGAGGATGCGATCACCTGGACGGCAATAGTACATACAGCTACAGTGATGAAGACTCTGAAATGGCACAGGGATGGAGAGACAGGCCAATGGAACACAAAGTTCAGTTTTAGACATCTCAGAGACCTAAATGTAAAAAACAAGTCCACGAAAGCTTTAAAAAAGGTAATTTAGGGGATTCTAGTCATGACCTGGGGGTAGAGAGTAGATGGATACACTTGAAAACATTAAAATTAAGAACTTCTCTTCAGCAAGAGATACCACCAAAGAAAGAAAAAGACAAGCCATGGAGTGGGAAATGATATCGGTGGCACATTAACCAACAATGCAATTGTATCCAGAATACGTACAGTCAGTAAGAAAAAGACAACCTCATTGACAAATGGACAAGAGATTAGGTCAGACACAGCCCCAAAGAGAATATCCAAATTGTCAAAAAGCATTTAAAGGGTGCTTAGCCTCTTTAGACATTGGGGAAATGCAAATTAGGACCACCTCTACCCACCGAGCAGAATGGCTAAAATTGCTTGACAACATCAAGCAAACGTTAATGAGAATATGGGGCAAAGGAAACTCTTACAGAGGGAGTGTAAACTGGCACAATCACTTTGGAATAATATTTGGCAGTGTGTAGTAAAGCTGAAGATATGCATGCCCCAATGACCCAGCCATTTCACTCCTAGGAGGTGCACCCAACAGAAATGCATGTGCACGTGCAGTAGGCACCTGGGCACGAACTGTCCTAGCAGGACCAGCTGACTGATACACACATTGTGGTATGCTGATCTGAAGTCATTGTACATAATGATGAAAATAAAAGAACTTTAGATGCACACCACAAGGATGAGTCTTAACATAATCAGAGCAAACAGAATGGGTAAGGTTTAAAGGAATACATATGGTTGTATTTATGTAAAGTTCAAAAACAGGCAAAAGTAAACTACATCGTTTGGGGGTGCAAGTTAAGCAGTAAAATTATAATGAAGGCAAGGAAGTGAATATCATAGAAGTTGGCACAGAGGCTAGGGCCAGTTAGGAGGAAGGATTCTCGGAGCAGGAAGGGTAGTAGTGTGGTGTTTCTTGACTCAGGTGGAGGTTACTCAGAGTTTCTTTCACAGAAATATATTATCTACACATTTGTGTACTATGCTTTTCTGTATGATTCTGTATTTCTCAACTTAAAAGAGCTTTAAAGAAACAAAGTGCAGGATGTGAAATCTTGGAAAATTAAAGCCTCTATAGATGGCATGATCATAACCATGTTAAGTACATAAAATTTGTTTATAGAGTGAAATCTGGAAGTAAATTTAACAAAATGTTACGAATGGTTGTTTTGGAATAAAAGAACTCTTGCGTCTCAAGAGCATTGTGGAAGGAAGAAATGGGAACACGGCTGAATTCCTTGCAAATTGCTCCTGCAATCACAGCCTGCTCTCCCAGGAGCAACCACTAGATGGAGCCTCAGCCCTAGCTCTAAGTTCAGTTTCTGTCCATTACTGCCCAGTGCTTCACCTAGAGCAAACGTTTCAGAGCTTTCCCCACCTTCCCTTCCTGTGTTCATGTATCGGCCACTCTCTTTCCTTTGTACATGTTCTGATGCACAAGCATAAGAGGGCTTCTCACTCCTCCTGTGAGATTTGAAATACAAAGAGGAATAGGAATGAACATTGATCCAGTACCTGCTTCATGCCTGACCCTTTCCTGGGCAGTTTACAATCACCTCACTGCTTGCTAAACACAGCAGGCTGTCCAGGTGTTTGCTGAAACCCTCCGCACCTGCTCCTCCCCTAGACAACACCCCCTGAGCACAGGGACAATCTCAAGGGAATGTTGTTTTCCACTGTGTACATATATACACATATACATTTGTATGTATAGCACTGTTAAGTCAGTTTTATGATTATATTATTTAAGTCCTAATAATCTTTTTCTACTACTTGATTTTACTCTGAATTAACTAACACTATAATGTCTTTATTTTTCAATCAAGTTCTCTATGTATTTCAGATAATCAAAAATTAAAAGGAGCAATGAGCAGCTAAGTTGGAGAAATGTCAGGAAGTGGGCATTCTTATATCTTGCTATGTGTTAATGGTCACAATCATTTCAGAAAGTAACCTGAAATCTATTCAAATTAAAAACACATGTACTCTTTGGGACTTCCCTGGTGGCGCAGTGGTTAAGAAGCCGCCTGCCAATGCACGGGACACGGGTTTGATCCCTCGTCCGGGAAGATCTCACATGCTGCAGAGCAACTAAGCCCGTGCACCACAACTACTGAGCCTGTGCTCTAGAGCTCGTAAGCCACAACTACTGAGCCCGTGTGCCACAACTACTGAAGCCCGTGCACCAGAACAAGAGAAGCCACTGCAATGAGAAGCCCATGCACCGCAACGAAGAGTAGCCTGCACTCTCCGCAACTAGGGAAAGCCTGCGCGCAGCAACAAAGACCCAACGCAGCCATTAATTAATTAATTAATTTAAAAAACAAAAAGCACATGTACCCTTTGATTGTGCAATCCCTCTTTTATATCCTGCAGAAATAAAAGCATCAATACCTCCGGACATCTGATCAAGGATGTGTTGCAGCATTACTTACAATGGCCCCAAACTAGAAATTACCTCAATGTTAATCAATAAAAAAATAGTTAACTAAAATACTATATAGCCATACTATGAAATAGCATGTGACTTTCAACTAGGGAACAATGTATATAAAAGCCCTGGAGGACTGTATTTGCCATATTATTATTATTACTTTAATTTAATTTATTTATTTATTCATTCATGGCTGCGTTGGGTCCTCGTTTCTGCGCCAGGGCTTTCTCTAGTTGCGGCGAGCGGGGGCCACTCTTCATCGCGGTGCGCGGGCCTCTCACTATCGCGGCCGCTCTTGTTGCGGAGCACAGGCTCCAGATGCGCAGGCTCAGTAGTTGTGGCTCACGGGCCTAGTTGCTCCGCGGCATGTGGGATCTTCCCAGACCAGGGCTCGAACCCATGTCCCCTGCATTGGCAGGCAGACTCTCAACCACTGCGCCACCAGGGAAGCCCATGCCGTATTATTAAAGTAAACGAGATAGTTACAGAGTAATATGTGGGTATGATCCCCACCGTGTAACCCCCTCTTCCCAAATCTCCCCCTTACAATCCTGTGTATGTGTGGTGATAACGCAGATCACACACATGGACTGCTGACGTTATTTCCTTCTGTGGAACGGGATTGGGAGACTTTGTTACCTTTTCTCCTCTACATCTGTATTGACTTTATTTTTAACTTTACTAATAAAAATTAAAAAAAATAAGTAACACAACAAGGGAAAAAAATGCTTGAAAGTTAATGTTTAACTCTTTACCGATGAGGACATATGTTGAATAAAGTGACGTAATTTCAGCCGGTAGTGATCACCTTTGAATGTCTAACGCCTAATTCCAGTGTGTTGGGAACACACGCTGTGAACTCCCACCTCTCCCAGCTCGCTTCCTCCTAAGCAGCCCACACAGGGCCTGGAGGCCGGAGTGAGTGCCCCACGCCTGTTCGTTGCAGCCCACAGGTTGTCCCTGTGCTCAGGAGGTGTCTTCTATGGGAGGAGCAGGTACGGGGGCTTCAGCAAACACCCAGACAGCCTGCTGTGTTTAGCAAGCAGTGAGCTGATTGAAAAGGGGCCAGGAAAGGACCAGGCACGAAGCTAGCGCTGGATAAACGTTCGTTCCTATTCCTCTTTCTCTTTCGAATCTTACGAGAGAGAAGGCCTCGTATGCGTGCGCATCAGAACCCGTAGGAAGGCTAGAGAGCCTGAGCTCAGGGGAGAGGGAGACCCTCGGCACAGCTGGGTGGCTGACACCTGCCGCAGGCAGAGTGGCCAGCTCGCCAAAGGTGGGGCCTCGCCAGGACCCGGGAGGCAGTGCGCAGGGCGCCTGCACTTAGCCCTGCTGGGAGGCTAACGCTGAACCTGAGGCTCTTCCACACCAGCACAGCGCTGGGCACGTGGGAGACGCTACACCTATTTGTCTAAAGAAGCAAAGGGGAGAGGGCACATGGTTTCAGGAGTGGACACGGAAAAGGGAGGTTTGCTTCCACAGTCCCAAGACTACTCTTTCCGGAATTTCCCCAAAGCTACCTCCTTCCGAGGGCAGCCTGACTCGTGAGAAATCCCAAGCTGGTATACCCTTCCTTGTGCCTGACCCACCAGCCTGTTCCCTGTCGTCGGTGGATGCCTTTGCTTTGGGGGAGAGACCCTTTTCTTTTACCAGGAATTTCAGAAGCACCAATAATCTCTCTCCTTACACTGAAACAAATTCAACTGGATCAGGTTTAGATTTAAAAAATAAACCCATAAATATACTAGAAAACAACGTGGGGAAATTTCTTTTTTAAATTTCACAGCGGGGAAGGATGAAGGTTGACATAAGAAAGCCTGCCTCAATCACCCGATACAAAATGGCCAAAGACTATGAACAGGCAGTTGATACAAACGGGAATTCAGGTAGCTTGAATTACACAGGGAAAAAAGAGACCACACAAGATTACAATGAAATGCCAATTCCCACTTGTTTGGCAAATTCCAAGAAACTGGTCCGGCTGGGTTGATTCAGGTGGGGCATTCATGTGTGTTAGTGGGACGGTCTCCATGGAAGGCAGACTGGCCTTCCTTTCCCTCCTCTCCCCTCACTTAGGGAAATGTCATGTGTGGTCCCCTCCTTCTCGTGCCTTAGAAGGTAAATAAACAGGTTGGTGTGAGTCACAGATAACTCACCTCACTCCCAAGGAGGTCCTTAAGCGAGGGTGCTGTGCTCAGGCCACAGGGATGCTGGCCTCTTTTCCTGCTCTCTTCCTTCTCACCCTGGTCTAGTGCCTGCAGAGAAAGTAGGAGGCTTGTCCAGGCCTTGGGGCTTCCAGGGGCCTCTGAGCTGCTATCCACATGGCTGGAGCTTCCAAGAGAAACTGCTGAGCTGGCCCTGCCCCTGCCAGGGTAGTGGAAATCCACCTGCTGGGCACCAGGCCTGGGGCTCTGGGGCTTGGGGCTCAGGGGCTTACAGGGCACACCTTGGCTTCCATATACCAGGCAACAGGTGGAGCTGGAGGGAAGGGTGTGGCTGATCCCAGCCTGCTGCCTCCCAGGACTGGTGGGTGACAAAGGCCAAGACTTTTCAGGAAAGTTACCTGAAGGTAGGTATTTACCACTTTCCTGAGTGCTTGTACATTTAATAGTTGGTTCACTTTTTCTCCTGTTATCTGAAGAGACCAAACTGCTGGATGACAAAGGTGTGGGGGAATGTGGGAGTGTCCAGTGATCTCTAAAAACGTAGCAGCTCTCTTTGTCCTCTGCCTGTTCCTCGCGGTGGCTACTGGTGCCTAGTGGGGAAGGTCTGGGGGGCTTCAAGATCTCCGGTCCTGGAACCAGACTCACTAAGGAGGGCCTTTTGGGGCCCTCAGCATCTTTGCTTTTCAGAACTGTGCGCCAGGAGGTCTGGTGCAGTCTGCTCTTTTTCTTCTGGTCCTTGAAAGAACCTGGAAAACATTCACCAGTGTTCTCTTTTTCTAAAACTCTTGACTCGAAAAAATTTGCAAGGGTCTTGTGAGCTGAGGCCAACCTCGCGCTGAGCCTTTTCTCTGGGGTTTTGAGTCTCTTGGCGTCGCAGCTTTCTGAGGACTGTCTTCTGCTACCGAGGTCCCCACGCGTCTCCACGTGGCCCCCTTCCGTCAGCCCTGCGAGCCCTCGGCCTGCGTCCTGGAAGCCCATCTCGGGAGAGGCGCTGGCGTGCGCGCAGCGTGGAGTCCCGACCCGGCCCGACGCGCTCTGCCCGCTGGCCACCGGGGGCAGACTGTCCGTGCACAGCTCCTCGAGGCAGTTAGAACCCCCAGGGCGGCCCCCTCCCGGACTCTCGGCGGCCGAGGGCTTGCCTTTCCGTAAGGAGGTCACCTTGGGAAACGCCAGCCGCCTCCCGGGCTCCCGAGAAGCCTGGCGGAGCCGGCGGGGCGGTCCGGGCAGCCGGAGCGCACGGGTGCGGGCAGGGGCTTGGGCACCGGGCCGCTTGTCCGCACCGCCCTCTGCTGCGCGCACTTCTAGCGTGTCCTCGGGGCCCTGGGCCCCGGGCGCCCCAGTAGCTTCTTCCCTGGCCGCCCGGGTCCCGGAGCTCTGGCTGGCCCCGGGCGGGTTCTCTTCCGCAGGCGCCCCTGTGCTCAGAAGGCCCCCTGCGGCGCGCTCTTGGGAAGACGTCTCTTCCCCGCCTGGGGGCCTCTCTTCCGAAGCCGCTTGGGGGATCAGAACTGTTCCAAGCTCTGCGGCTGGGGCCACCTGCCGAAGAGCCTCGTCTTCACCTCGCAGTCCGAGGGCTGCTGGCAGCTCACACTCATTGCCGTAAGTTTGTGGTTTCCCAGGCCGGGAAACCACACATGGGGTCGCTCCAGCACTGCAGGGAGACCCTGGTCTTTCCTCCAGAAACTCACAGGACTGTGTTTCTGGAAGAGGACCCACTTTCCTCCTGGTGGCCTGCAGCCCTTTCTGCTCAACAGCGACAATGACGAGGGTGCCCTTAGAAGACGTGTCTGCTTTGGGCTCTAGCTGGAGGCCCTCTGCCAAGGGCGTGGAACCACCCTCGTGCCCCTGGTCACACTCCTCACCCCCACAGGGGCAGTGAGACATGGCGACTGCTGCAACTCCTGAAAAACCCTGCAAGGCATTTTTCGTGAAGTTGGGGTCTGGAACCATCACGTCTTCTGCTTCCTTTGACGTGTCTGTCGTGCTTGACTTCAGGGTGGTCTCTGGAGCATCTGAGTGATTGCTTACTCCAGAGCAAACCCCCCAGTCTTTGTTCCACACCTGTGACCTGCTATTGCTGGGATGATGTGGGAACTTGGCCCTAGCAGGTGGCTTTCTTTTCTCACTGAGGATATACTTTGATGTGTAATTACTGGTTTGGTTTCCTGCCTCAACAGAAATGTCCTGAAGGTGCTTCTGTTTATCACTCACGTCCTCAGCATTTGGTGCCAGGCCAGCGCTCAGGGGTTCCTCTGTTCTGCTTTCTGGGCCGTGTCCCAACTTGCCCTCGGCTGGTACCAGCACTTCCTCTGTGTTGCAGCTCACCAACTCTGAAGTAAGGCATGAAGAGACTGGGCGGGACCTAGACTCCTGTCCTGACTGGTTTTCCAGCCAGAGACTTTCAGAGGGCGTGTCCTGAGAGGCCCTTTTCCAGCTAAGAGCGCTGGGTTCACACTGATCCTCCAAACCAGGAGCCTTCCTTTGGGAAGCAGGAAGCAAATGAGACAGTTGGGTGGGAACAGGGTAAAGAGGGTGTTGTGTTCTTGGAGCCCGTTCTACTTCTGTCCCTTCCTTCAGATGGCTCCCAAACTTCACAAAGTTCTGCCCTAGAGGACCCTCAGAGTATCTTAAGGGAAACTCTGCTACGGAATGGGCCCTGTTCAGCGTCGTCGTGTGCTGACAGCAGTGCCTTGGGAATGCCTTGCCCTTGTCATCGGTCTTTTCTGGGGCGCTATGGCAAAGCTTGGCGTGTAGGAGGCATGACGTCCCTAAAGGAAGCCGGCAGGTGGCATCAAAGCCGGGCTGGGAGCAGAGCAAGCCTGTGTTCAGCGTGGGGCCCGGAGTCCTTCCCTGCCCCGTCCTGGCTCCCGGAGGGGCTGTGAGAGGCAGCTGGGTCCCCCTGTCCCTGTTGTGGATATTCGGCCAGCTCCGGCCCTGTTCACAGCACCAGAGAAGAAAGGGCCAGACCGCTGGGATGCCCAGATAACTCTCAGACCTGGATTTCTGAAGAGAAAAACCAGAGGCCCCCCTGAGGTCTTGTACAGTCACCGCCTTCGCTGGCGGGAGGCTGCAGCTGCCCGTGGGCGCCTGTGCACAGCCCTGTGTGTGGTCAGCAGTCCCTGCCAGCAGTGACGCTTGCTCCGGGCTGGCCACGTCCTCCCAAAGGGGCACAGCCCTCACTTCTCCAGCAACTGCAGCAAAGGCTCGTACCCCACTTTTGCAGGACTCTTCCTTGAAGTCAAGGTACAGATCTAGTTCCTCTTCTGGGTCAAGCCCAGGGACACCAGTTGAATGCTGCTCCTGAAGGGTTCTGGATGCTGGGGTGTCACGGCATCCCCCGCGTGCTTCTCTGTCCTCAGAGGTACCATCTGGAGTGAGGCAGATTCCCCCTAGGAGGTCACCAGGCAGGGGCTCTGTGTCGGAAGCACTTTCAAAGGGGTCAATTTTTGTGTCTGATTGACTTTCACTCTGGTGGGACAGTGTCTCAAAATCACCGTGGTCTGTTTCCCGGCTCTGTCCCTGTTCCTCTGGTTCTGCGGGAGAAGGGGGGAGCTCCTTGTCTTCAATCTCACCTTCACCTGGCAGGTGTACACTTGGCTCTGGAGTCTGGAAGGGCAAGAAGAGAGGAGTCACAGACAAGGCCTGAGGACATCTGCACACACGTACACTGCACCTGCCTTTGTCAGAAGGAAGAAGGTTCAGAAATGTTTCATTTGTTCCCCATGTGAAGAGAAAAACCAGAGGACCCCCTGGGCCTTGTACAGTCACCGCCTGTAGGAAGAGAGTGGTAAATATGAAGAGGTACCTTTTTTTTTTGGCCGTACACGGGCCTCTCACTGTTGTGGCCTCTCCCGTTGCGGAGCACAAGCTCCGGACGCGCAGGCTCAGCGGCCATGGCTCACGGCCCAGCCGCTCCGCGGCACGTGGGATCTTCCCGGACCGGGGCACAAACCCGCGTCCCCTGCATTGGCAGGCGGACTCTCAACCACTGCGCCACCAGGGAAGCCCAAGAGCTACCTTTTATTAGCACAGAAAAGAAGAGATGGAGCCAAACCCAAACAGTAGGGAGAAAGTGTAGCACATAGTTAAAGCAACCCTATTAAAAATCAGAATAGGCGGAATGAGCATGTGCAGTTTAAGTACGAACTGTTGTCTGAGTCATGGTGAGAAGCATATCTGTGCCTAATGTTTTCAGCAAGAAAGAGCAAATGAATATATGCTTGCTTTGTGTTCTGTTTGTTGTTATGTAACCAGTTAAAGTCAAGGCTCTTACACTTAGAAGTGTTTTCTGAGTTAGGTTTGCTGCAGCCAAAAGAAAGAAAGAAAAAAAACCCACACACAAGAATTATTGAAATTGCAATCATATTTTGGGATGTTATAAATGCCCAAGACAGCTTTGAGAACAGGAGGAAAAGTAGAGAACTTGTGCAAGTATTTGCAGAGTTTCATTCTCTCATTACACATTTTTCAATCAACTTGTTATAATATCATTTATATGCATCCATTTACAGTGTATAGATCTGGGGACTTCCCTGGTGGTCCAGTGGTAAAGAATCTGCCTTACAATGCAGTGGACATGGGTTCGATTCCTGGTCAGGGAACTAAGATCCCACATGCCACAGGGCAAGAGCCCACGTGCCACAACTACTGAGCTTGCGCACCTCAACTCAAGAGCCTGCGTGCCCACGTGCTCAGGAGTCCGCGTGCCACAACTAGAGGAGGGAAAACCCACAGGCCACAACTAGAGAGAAGCCCACGTGCTGCAACGAACAGCCCGTGCACCGCAACGAAAAAGATCCCACATGCCTCAACGGAGGTCCCGCGTGCTGCAACTAAGACCCGATGCAGCCAAAAAAGTGTACAGTTCTGAGCATTTTGACAAATGTATACACCCATGTAACTACCACCATGATAAAAATCCTATTTCCTTTTCCCAAAGAAGTCCCTGACCCTCCCCAGTCACTCCTCATCTTGAGGCAGGAGATAGATGGGCCCCAGGCTGAACAGCTGAAGTTTCTTCCCTGTGGACAGAAACTCCATAACAGCAGGAGCGAGAGAGGAGGCTGGACCCTGCCCAGATAAGAGATAAAAAAAACCCCACATATTCCTCGTTCTCAAAGTCAAAGAGACCTTCCTGACTACACATGTGCAGAAAGGCTCCTTGGGGGTCAAAAAGGGAGGGGGTGCCACCCCATAATAGGTGATGTCAACCTTCCCACAGGCCTCTTCGCTAGAATCCACCTTGGCTAAGAGATGTGCCCACACTCATGGGAGGACCCTGAGATGTACCAAATACAGACTCAGAATCAGGCAAAGCAAGATGACTGGCCAAAGGAAACCCGGCAGAAATGCCCCATAAAAATGATTCAAACTACCACGAGGGCGTGACTCTCCTCTGAGCCCGCCCGTGTGTCTATCCACATGTACCCTTTTTCCTCCTAATAAACACTTCACTTGCTTCACTACTTTCCGTCTCTATGTGGAAATGCATTTCTACACAGCTGACGGGCCAGGGCCTTGTCACTGGCCACTGGTCCCTGGTGGTCTAGTGGCTAGGATTCAGCGCTCTCACAGCTGCGGCCTGACCTCAGACTCTGGCGGGGAACAGAAAGCCCGCTTCAAGCCTCTGCAGGCCGAGGCCACCCGAGACCCTCTTCCTCCCTGTGCCCTGTTTCTGCCACACAGTCTAGATTTGCCTTTTCTAGTTTCAGATGACCAGAATATGCAGCATGTACTCTTTGGGGGCTGGCTTCTTTCTCTCAGCATAATACTCTAGAGACTCATCCATGTATCTTGGTTGCAGCATGTATTATACATACAACAACACCTTGAACTTTGTGATAACACTGTACCCAGCATTCAGTTCTCAGACGCTCCAAAGATTCCCCAGTCCTGGAGTAGGACAACCACTTGGCCCTGCGTCTAGCTAAGGCTCCTTCGCACAAACTTGGTACAGAGGCTGTTCACTCAACCAGCCCTTCCCAAGCACAGATTCTGAGGACTTGTCATTAGAGGTTTCTCAAAATAAAATTGCTTTTAATCCTCTTTACCTAAAAGGAGAAAAGCAGACAAACACCAAAGCATGTGATGGGTGAGGTATTTAAGCTACAGGGTAGATTCAGAAAATCGGAAATAATATGATACTATAGTTTCGAATATGTCGCAAAGCAGAAAGGAGCTGGGAATAGGAAAGGAAACATTAAAAGTCAAACCATTTGGAAAGCAGGCCTGTGTGGTGGCCACGTGATATCCAAGAAGAGGGAGGAATTAGGGAAGCCCTGGTCTCCCCCAAGTCCACTGCAGGCACGTGCTCCCGTGGTCCAACTCCCAGGTGGCAGGCCCCTCACTGCGGCAGGAACAACAGTCTCTGGCCTACAGAGACTTCTGCTTCTGCTCAGTAACTCCTGCCGTCAAGAGCACCTCCGTTCCCTCAACTCGCCGACCTGTTATTAAACTGGGAAGGGACCCCTTGACCACAGAGCGTTTCCTCAGCTCTGTCATAGCTCGATGTCACCTCACAGACTCATATGGGCATCAATATTCACGTTTCAGGCCCAGAGAATTCCAAAGTCCCAAATTCCAAATGACCAATGATCTGGACATTGACTACGCCAAGATGTCAGAGGTCTCACTCCTGACCCCACCCCCTGCTCAGCATGGTGACCCAGGACACTGCCAGTTAAAGGAACTGTACTCCCTGCCTCGGTCTTGATGAGAGTCAAGCCTTTCTTTGACTTCCAGGTATGCTGGCAAGAGGCCTCACTCTGTTTCAACGAAAATAAAAAGCCTTTGATGGGGACGGGGTTGGGGGGACCCCTCTAAACTCTCTCAGATTACAAAATTGGTATAGTCTGTGCAAGAT
Source organism: Grampus griseus (assembly GCF_964374135.1). Classification (NCBI taxonomy): domain Eukaryota; kingdom Metazoa; phylum Chordata; class Mammalia; order Artiodactyla; family Delphinidae; genus Grampus; species Grampus griseus. The sequence goes on from NC_139001.1 coordinate 111,989,168, forward strand.
CACTGGAAATCCAGCTTTAATATTCCTTAAAGTGTTTAAATGCTGAATATGAAGAGTACCTTTTTTAAAAAAGCATTTGATTTGGTTGAATATTAGATTCTAAACCTTATGAAGAAAGTTTTTTTTTGCCCCCTGAGCTGTTTCAGGAGTAATTCTCAAATACGTAATTTCTCAGCACAAATCCATATAATTTCACGGTTATCCCTCAGGGATGGTCTGGAGGTTGAAAGTGTTCTTTTTGCTGAAGCTCAGAGTTATTTCTGGGGGTTAGGGGTGGGTCAGATTTGAATGTTTTTAAGCAGAAAAGCTCTCTTTATTTTGTCACAGGCCTGGCACTTCCTAATTGTCTTATCTCTATAATTTTGTGAGGCTTCAGACACTAGGGCAAGGTGTTTGGACTTTCTCCTGTAAGAAACAGAGAGCTGCAGGCAGCGGGTGTTTGCACAGAGGGATGAAGTCGTTCCAGACAATACATTAGGGAGTTGAGAATGGTGTGGACAAATGGGCCAAATGGGCTCCAGCACCCTGCCCCCAACCCTCCTGACTTTCACTTCTTCCCTCACCTTCAGTCACGGGGCAACAAACCTCTCTCCATCAGAATTCCTGCCCCCATCCCCCAGAGCACCCCATCGTCTTCCCTTTTCAAACTCCTCAGTAATACAATTTACATTTTATCTCCACACTTCCTCATCTCCCAGTCTTTAAAAAACATTAGTATTTGATGACAAGACATATCCCTTCTAAATACAAATTCAGTTGCAAGCCATTAGTTTTAATAGGTGGTATTTGCATTATCTTGCAGTTCTATTGTTCTTCTAACTTCCATTATGATTTGCTCTCTGACCCATAATTTATTTAGAAGTAGGTTTTGGTTATCTTTTTGTTTCTGATTTCTATTGAATTACATTGTAATCAGAGAGTGTGGTCTGTATGATTCTTTGAGATTAGTTGAAACTGGCTTTATGGCACAGTACAAGCTCCTGTTGAAACCACGGGTAATCATTAGTTAAATCCGTGTCACTTGTAATCTGCCTTCATTAATCAAAGTCATTTTAATTGTTTCTACAAAAGACTTGCATTTCCTCCCAGTGGCAATAAGCCTAAACAGTAAGATGTTTGCCTGGTTGTTTTGCAGAGTCAGCTGTCTAGTTGAAGCTGAGCTGGTTAAGACTGCATGGGACCCCGACCCTTCAACGGGACCTGCTCCAGTGTCCGCTCAGTGACCTTTTGAATCTGCAGAGGCGGGCAGCTTAGTTATGGCTGCACAGAGCTGCGATTATCACACCTTTTCCCAATCACCTTTCCCCACGCTGTATTCTTTAGCCCCTAAATACCCCGAGGCCAGCTTTCGGGAGGCGGATTTGAGATTTGGTCTGCAGTCTTCACGCTTGGCTGCCTGACAAAATAAACGAATAAACAGTCTCTTAGGGCTTTCCTGGTGGCGCAGTGGTTGAGAGTCCGCCTGCCGGTGCAGGGGACACGGGTTCGTGCCCCGGTCCGGGAAGATCCCACATGCCGCGGAGCGGCTGGGCCCGTGAGCCATGGCCGCTGAGCCTGCGCGTCCGGAGCCTGTGCTCCGCAACAGGAGAGGCCACAGCAGTGAGAGGCCCGCGTACAGCAAAAAAAAAAAAAAAAAAAAAAAAAAAAAAAGGTATTCTTGTGGAAACAACCTAAACACTCATCAACTGAGGAACAGATAAGCAAAGTGTGGCCTATCTATACAATGGAACAATGAGAGGCCAGCGTACCGCAAAAAACCCCCCCCAAAAAACAAAAAAAAAACCCCAGTCTTCTGCTGCAAACCTCCCGTCAGCGTTTTGGCTTGCTGGCAGACGGCAAAACGGACCTGGTTCTGTAACACTGTTTCATAAGTGTTCCATGGGTGTTTGAAAAGATCGTGTATTCGCTGCTTGTTCATTCAGGATTTAATAATAGCTCATCAAGCTTGTTCAGTGTTAAATCCTTGTCAAATCCTCATAATTTGACTAGTTTTTCATTTGCTATTAAGTACGTTGAAATCACTCCCTGTAGTGCTGCGTTTGTCAACTTCCTCTTTTAATTCTGTCATCTTTCAGTTGACACGTTTCAGTGTTATGTTAGTAGGTGCATAAACAAGTTCTGGCTCTTTTTATTATTTCTTAGTAACTCTCTTTATCCCTAATAAAAGTTTCTACTTTCAAGGCTGTCTTCTCTAATAAACCTACATCAACTTTCTTTGGATTAGTATTTGCTTAGTATATATTTTTCCATTCTTTTTTTTCCAGTCTTTCTATGTTCCTTAGGTGTGTTTTTCATAACCAACATATAGCTGGGTTTTCAAGATCCAACATTTCAATTACTTAACCAGAGAGTTTAACCAGCGAGCATTTATTTGGGTTTCTATCTATCACCGTAGTTCATTGTTTTTAGCTCCACCTCCCCCCTTTTTTTTCCCCTGGGAATTTCCTTTTTTTTTTTTTTTAATGTGAACTCAACCGTGGTTTGTTTAAGAGCATATGTTTAAAGGAATGTAGAGCTCCGAGAAACTGCTCCCGGGCTATAGTCCTCATTTTGCCCCAAATGAAACTTAGCTCACAGCTCTGACGTTATGCATTTTTCTAAGTTGACACTGCCTTCCTTTCTTTCTTCTCTCCTCCTTCTGTCCCTTCCTTCCTTCCCTCCCTTTCACTATCTTTTCTACAACCTTATTGAGGTATAATTGACATAAGTAACTGCACATATTTCAAGTGTACAGTTAAAGTTTGTGTGAAACCGTCATACATCTGTGAAACCATGACCACGAGCAAGATAGTGAACATTTGTCTTGCTTCCAAAAGTTCCCTCATGCTTCTTTATAATCCCTCCCTCTCATCTCCCCTCCATCCCCAGGCGATCTTTATCTGCTTTCTGCTACTATAGATTAATTTGTATTTTCTAGAATTCCATATAAATGGAATCATACAGTATGTATTTTTTGTCCGGCTTTTTTCACTCAGCACAATTATTTTGAGATTCATCTATGTTGCATGTGTCAATAACTGGTTTTATTGCTAAGTAGTGTCCACTCACCTGCTGAGGGACATTTGAGTTGTTCCCAGTTTTTGGCTTTTCAAATAATGCTGTACAATTCTGTACAGACATGTGCTTCATTTCTCTTGAGTCAATACTGAGGACTGGAATGACTGGGCCGTATGGTAGGGGTATATGTTTAATTTCTTAAGAAACTGCAAACTGTTCTCCATCCCCTTTTACACCACCCCCAGCAATATATGACAGTCCAGATGTTCCACTCCCTTACCCACCTCTGCTATCGTCAGTTTTGTTAATTTTAGCCATCCTAGTATGTGTGAAGCAGTATCACATTGTGGTCTTAATTTGCATTTCCCTAATGACATATGATGTTGAGCATCTTTTTGTATGCTTTTTTCTATCTGTACATCTTCTCTGTGAAGTGTCAGTTCAGGTTTTTTGCCCACTAAAAAATACTGGGTTGTGTTCTTATTGAGTTGTAAGAATTCTTTATATATCCTAGATACAAGTCTTTTGTTGGATATATGTTTTGCAAATAGCTTCGTCCAACCTGCAGCTTGCCTTTTTATTAACAATGTTTTTTAAAAGCAAAAGGTTTTAATTGTGATGAAACCCAATGCATGGATTTCTTTTTTTCAGATCATGTTTTTTGTGTGTGTCTAATTTTAAAAACTTTGCAACCTAAAGTCACTAACTTTTTCCTGTCATTTCTTCTAGACTGTGGTAGACAGAATAATGCCCCTTTTCACTGAAGGATGTCCATGTTCTAATCTCTTCTGGAGGCTATGAATGCCTAGGGTAAGAGGGACTTTGCAGATATGATTATGTTAAAAATCTTGAGGAGATTATCCTGGATTATCTGGGTGGGCCCAATGTAATCACAAGAATCCTTATAAGAGAAACACCGAGGCAGGAGAGTCAGGAAAGGAGATGTGATGAGGGAAGCAGAAATCAGAGTGACCCAAGGAGGGGCTACAAACCAAGCAATGTGGGCAGCTTCCAGAAACTGGAAAAAGCAAGTAAATGGATTCTCCCCTAAGAGATTAGATCTCAAATGTTATCACAACAAAAAAAGAAATGAAAATTCCCCCCCTAGAGTCTCCAGGAAGGAGCATGGCCCTACTGACACCTTGACTGTGGCCCAAGTGATTGTCTGACAGTGCGAGTGTGTAGCAGCGTGGCATGAACAGGAGGCCTGTGTAACACATAACCATGACGCCTTCTAGAAAAAGGACCTGGGCTTCTCTAGGGGCAGAGGTCTGTTTTTCTCTCTTGCCTTAGTCTACATTTCTGTCAATGGCTCCACAACACCAAGTGTGCTTATCTTACTAGATTTTGGGGAAGATGAAGTAAGGATATCAGAGCCCTCTGAAAATTCTAAATATTCTCCTAAACTGTAAGATATATTGACCACCTCATGTTAACCATGGAGACTAAACACCCCATTCTGTCAGTTCTGTTCACACCAGCTTGCTCACAAATACCTTGGGGACAGAAATTATATATCTTGCTATCATATGTCTTGTTATCCCCCATAGTATCTAGCAGAGGCTTGGTACAGAGTAAACACAAAGAAAATATTGGAGAAATCTAGACCTATACAGAATCACCACTGCAACGATGATTATTATAACTCTGTGGCTGTGAGCATATAAGCATTTTATATCCACAGGACATTTTCCCAAATGTGATATTCAAAGGTACATTCAGATTTACATGCACGTCTTCCAATTATTGTGTGCACTAGAACTGTGCCAACAGATACAGTATCTTCTTGTTTTGAGTTTTTCAATTTGTGTGAGAATATTTTAATACAGAAATGAAATATTTTATTATTCTACTTGAGAAGTTTTTGTTGCTGTTTTTGTGGGTTTTGTTTGTTTGATTTTTTGTTTTCTTTAGGAAACTCACTCAAATAATTGGAATTAAACTGCAGTTCCTTTGAAGCCTCTGGCGAGAGGGGTGACTGTCCTCAAGGTCATCTTCTGGTGGTTCAGGAGGCACCGTGATCCCTCCAGGGCATAGCTCAGGGCATGGCACACGAATGGTAAGATTTTTCCAGTAAATGTTTGTCAGGTGAATAAAGAAACATAGGGCAGTGACAGTTACACGGTGTGGGGTGGGGAGAGGCTAAAGCAGAACCAGAGGAAAGTTGAGGAGGTCAGAGGTACCCAGAAGTTTTTTTCTTGCCTTAGTTTCGGAGCAAGTTTCCGTATTACCCACAGTCACATTCGCTCACTTAGCAAACCTCACTCCTCACAAAAGTCTGACATTTGAACCTGAGCTAATCAGGTTTATCTTTCACTCTTTGAAAGATGCGGAGTTCCAGGTCAATTATTCACACTGACAAGGGTCCAAGGAGGATGTATTATTCCCTACACTGTCCAAGGACTCAGGCAGTCTCTACCTCATTGCACCTAAAGTACATACTTCTCACCCATTTGTTAGACAAGGTGACAGGACTTCTACCTGGAAGTCCTTTCAGGCAGTCAATATGAGTTACAATATGATCCTGGGAGTATTACTATTATGTTTATTTAAGAATATTTCTAGAATCCCAAGTGGCCTTTCCCCTTAAGTAGCCCCAATTCTGTACTCTCAGCCTGGATTTCCACATACACCAGAAACTATTTTCAAAGGTCCTGTAGTTATCTGCTGCTTTGTCTGATTTTTCTGGGAGAGCACGGATGCATTTGCCAAATTCTGGATTCAGGGTTGCTTAAGAAGTTGCCGTTTACTAGGAACTACTACGGGCCAGAAACTGCATCAATAAAAGACACACAAAACAAAGGCCCTCCTATCAGAGCAGCTGTGAACTAACAAGGGAACAAGCACTACACAACTAGCAAGGGTGCAATGGTACAAACAAGAACTGTCCACACATAGGAAAATGAGTAATTTCAGGGCGAGGAGTGTCTCAAAGGGTGTACATCTGAGCTGTGATGTGAGCGATGACGTTTCATGGGCACCAGGGGGAGAAGTGTGAAATGGGGAGTTGATGAGTGAGTAAGGCCACCACGGGGCCAAGTCGCAAACACTGGTCCTCAGGGCTCTCCATTTTTTCTAAGTCAAGTCTTTGCTACCACACCTCTTTCTTATCATTTAACACATTGCGTTTTACTCATCAGTGTCATTTAATAATATCAAAGGCTGGAGGTGCCCAGGGAACCAAGCAGACGTCGTCACTGCCCCCATGACACACACAAACACCAAACAAGGACACACGCACGTGTAACTACAAGTTGAGAGGTGGGCTGGGAAGTGAGAAAGCCCAAGAGGTTAGGGAAGGGCTCTGCAGGGGTGATTAAGCAGAGTCACGCTTAATGATTAAGCTGAGCAGGGCCAGCCCTGGGAATGGGTGGGGAAGAGAACATTCCAGACTGGGGGACAGGCTTGTGTGAAGACTCTGAGGTCCAGACACCTCGGCTCGAGGGAACCAAGAGAGTGGGCCACTGTGACCTCATGGTGAGGGGAAAAAGAGGCAAAGGCCGGTACTGTGGGTCTCGTAGGTGGGTTGAGGAGTTGGATTTTGTTCTGAGTTCAAAGAGGAAACCAATAAAGAGTTTTAAACAGGGAGTACCATGATGCGGAATGTCTTTAAAGTCACCCTGGCTGCTGTGAGGCCAGTCAGAAAATTTCCATAGTCATTCAGTTTTCTTCTCTATTATGCTCTGGTGTCTCAAGGACAGGTGGGCCCCCAAACTCTTGCACCACTGAGTAACCCAAGTTGTGAGAAAGTAGCCCAGATTCCCTCCCCAGTGGGAAGAGGGCATTTAATCACAACTTTGAGGGGTTAAAAAAAATCAGTGACTCTCCTTGTGATGAGAATTTGCAGTTGTGACAAACTATTGCCACTGACATCCTGGGTGACTTTAGGTGGCTTACGTCCTCTTTCTGCACCTAAGCATCCTCATTTGTAAAGGAAGGCACACGAGTAGATTAGTATTTTAAAAACTGCATTCTGACTGCACCTTCTGCCCTGATATGAAAGTGAGTTCAAAGGAGCATCATTCTACCCTTATAATGAAAAAGCCAAATTAGTCTCACATTCATAACTATTGTGGAGCCATCACAGAGCTGAGGTTGCAGAGCAAACTACTGGTCCCAAAATATGCAGAAAGACAGGCATCTGCAGGGAGAGGGGAAAGGCCAGTATTCAAGGCCAGTATCAAGTGATCTAATATAGGCATAATTGGAATCTTAGAAGGAGAAGAGAGAGAGAATAGGGCAGAAGAAATACTTGAAGCAGTAAGTCCAATAATTTCCCCATATTAGCCATAGATATTAAAACCACAGATCCATACAGTTCAAAAAGGATAAACACAAAAGAAAAAAAGTTCATACTTAGGCATATCATACACAAACTGTTGAAAACAAAAGTCAAAAAGAAAATCTTGAAAACAGCTAAAGTAAAAAGAAACACTACACAGAGAAAAAAAAAGATAAGCATTAAAGCAAAAATTTTATCAGAAACCATGCAAGCCAGGAGACAATGGAGTGACATCTTTAAGCAGCTGAAAGAAAAAAATATATTCAGCAAAAGAATCTTTCAAATATGAATAAGACTTTCTCAGACTAACTGAAACGAAGGGAATTAATTTCCAGCAGACACGCTGTATAAGCAATGGTAAAAGTTCTTCAGGCAGATGGAATATGATAGCAGACTGAAACCTGGATCTACACAAAGGAATGAAGAGTGCAAACCAGGAATAGGAGAGAACGTTCTTAACCTGATAAAGGTTAACTACAAAAAACATACTTAGTGTTAAAACCTGAGTGCTTTCTCCCTAAGACCTCAGCAAGGCAGGATGCTTTCTCTCACCACACCTAGTCAACATTGAATGTTGAAATCTTAGCCAGTGTAATAAGACAATAAAAAGAAATAAAAGGAATGCAGATTAAAACGGAAGAAACTGAACAGTCTATGTGTAATTTTCTATATAGAAAATCCCAAAGAAACTAAAAAAGAAAACTCCTAGAATTAATAGGTGAGTTTAGCAAGGTGGTAAGATATAAGATCAAGAAACAAAATAAATTGCATTTCTATACACTAGGGGTGAGCAATTAGAATTTGAAATTAAAAAACTGCATTTACAATAGTAGCCAAAAATTATATCCCTAGCTATAAATCTAATGAAATATATTCAGGATCTATATACTGGTATTTCATCAGCATGGCTTTTTAATCAGCACTGGTGAAAGAAATCAAAAAAGACCTAAATAAATAAAGAGAATATGGTGTTTATGGATTTCAAGATTTAATATTACTTAATGTAATGACTTAATATTAAGTAATATTGCTATTATTAAGAAGCCAATTCTCCCCAATTTGGAACAATCTGAGTAACAAAATAAATAACCATATTATTGAATTATAACCCAAAGGATAGAATAATTACCCATAAGCCCATATTGATGTGAATAAGTGACTGAATAAATAAAAATCAGGGGAGAAGAGCAAGCTCTTCCTTGCAGAAAAATTCCAATTAATAAAAGTGGAAGGAATGGTGAAAATAGAAAATCACTATTACAGCACCAGTAAGAGTTGCGTCAGGGAATATCTACAATGAACACTAAAATTATGTGTAAGAAGCGATCAAAAGGGTCATACTTTGACTGAGAAATCTCACTTGAGAGATTCTACCTTAAGGAAAGATTCTGCAATGCGACATGTTCGTGGAAGTGCTATTTGGAAAATTTTAAAAGGGAAATAATTTGTTATCAATAGGAACATGGCTAATCAAATTAAACAATATGCACTTAATGGAAAATTACACAGCCATAAAAATTTAATTAATAAAGGCTATTGAATAGTAGAGGAAATATATAATAATGCAGGCTAGAATTTTATGTATTATATGATTATAAATCATTAAAAAAATACAAACTAACAAACAAAAAAACCCTGAAATGAAATATACCAAAGAAACAACATTTTTGTTACAGTCAAAATTATTTCTTCTTCAAAACTGTCACATCAAGTTGGTTACATTACCATTTTATAATTTTAAAATATTTGGAAAAAATTTGATTCCTTTTATGTAATATGAATTATAGGTAATTCTGTTGTTAATAATTCAAACAGACCTTCAGCTCCAGTAGAAAGGGCCTTCTACCTTCCCCATAGTGCTTAGTTGCAAGTCCTGATATGCAGAATAATCTCAATCGATATTTGCATACTGATTGATTTCCAATATTCATAGCTATAGGTGTCACCTCAAGAGTGTATAGTGCTTGTTTCTCTTCAGGTGACAGCTTTGATCTCATCAGTGGGGAACCAGGACTCCCAACCCCGCCTGGCAGTAATGAGGTGGATCTCTCCATCCCCTGCCAGAGTAGGGCCAAAGGAGGTCTGCTAAGTCACAAGGTTTAAATAAGGTCTAGAGTTTGTTCCTGAGTTTTCTTTTTATCTCCCAAATATTCTGGGCTGGGAACCTGGAACCATCAACAGGCAGAAAGAAAGGAAGGAAAGAAGGGAGGGAGGGAGATGGGGAGGAGAGAAGGATGAAGGAAGAGAAGGAGAAAAGTTTGCTCTGCTTCATTTGTGTGTTTATGGAGGTGACTGAGTGACGGCACAGAGAGGCTAATGCCATTGAAAGAAGATTTAGATTATGTACAGCTTCCAAGAGAAAGAGGCACACCATGCCACAGAGGGCCACATGGGGAAGCACCAGTGTTGGTCAGGAGGCAGAAGGAGCAAGGGGAAAGCCTAGGCTAGAGCCTTTATTGAGGTTTCTGAGAGAAAGACAGGACAAAATAAACAGCTTAGGACTGGCAAGTTTGAATAATTACAGCAGGCTCTGGGATAGTGGTTGGCCCTGAGGTGATTTAGGGCAGGGAGAATTGGCTTAGTATGTGAGAGTTGATAAGGAGGTGGGCCAGAGCATGGGCTCTGGATCTTAGGGAAGGTGTATAAAACTTTGGCCATTAGTTTGGTCCTATAATTAATGGATGCCAAATAGAAAAATCCAGAATCTAAGAAAACACAGGACACTCTCTGTCCAAAGTTCCAGAGGGAAAGCCCAGCAGGGTCTTAGCAGGAAAATCTATCCCCAGTGGCAGCAGTGTCCTTACTTGCCTACAACAGTAGCCACAAAAGATCCTGGGTACGCCAAGCCATGACCTCCCCATCCCTCAGCTATCAGCAAGAACAGGCCAATCTGTCAACAGCAGAACCTGGGCAAGCCAAACCACCCCCTGACACAACTGCCAGGAGCAGGTGTACCCTCTGCCTGCGCAGGTGGTGTCAACAGTCCTTGTGTCTTCTGGTCCTCTACCCAGCACCAGAAAGCAACACAGCTCTGGTATCTCCCAATCCCCCACCCAACAGCAGAGAACCTCCCAGACCCCATGGCTTCAGCCCTTCCCAGGGGCAGAAGATGTCCCAGGTAGGCACTTCTTTCTACCAATGGCAATGGCAGAGATAGAGCGAGAAGCCCACTGTCACTGGGTAGCTGGAGAACAGCCAGGGGAAGTGCTCTCTGTTCTATGGGTTGGGATTCCCACACTCACCTAACAATGCCAGGAAGCCCAGGGAAGCCATTTCTGGACCCTGCAGACAGCACTAATAGGGATCAAGGGAGAACTCAAGCAGAAGAATGAAGCAAATCAGAATAGCATTGCGAAAGCTCAGAAAACTAAACTGTCATTGGAACTGCAGCCAGTAAAATAGGCCAGACCTACATACTAAATCTGAACAGGGCAGGGGGCTTCCCTAGTGGTGCAGTGGTTAAGAACCCACCTGTCAATGCAGGGGACACGGGTTCAAGCCCTGGTCCAGGAAGATCCCATATGCCATGTAGCAACTAAGCCCTTGTGCCACAACTGCTGAGCCTGTGCTCTAGAGCCCACAAGCCACAACTACTGAGCTCACGTGCCACAACTACTGAAGCCTGTTGCCTAGAGTCTGTGTTCTGCAACAAGAGAAGCCACCGCAATGAGAAGCCCGTGCACCACAACAAAGAGTAGCCCCCGCTCGCCGCAACTAGAGAAAGCCTGTGCAGAGCAACGAAGACCCAACACAGCCAAATAAATAAATTAATTAATTAAAAAAAAACTAAATAGGGCAAATTGTTGCTAAAAGAGATTTAAATAGGATCAAGAGTCTCTTAACATGAGGCTCTTCCTGAAGATGGTGGCATAGGAGGGTGTGGAGTTCATGTCTCCTGACAAGTAGGGCACCTGCTAGGTGCTTATGGGGGACCTCGGACACCTAAGGGGATGGGAGTAATCCTTGTGTGACCAGGTAGGACATGGGAGGGAAGGAGAGATGGAAGAAAAGTGGAGGTGGGATGGGACCAGCGCCCTTGAGTGGGGGCTGGGGGAGAGGAGAGGTTCCTACGCTCAGAGGGGCCCACTCACGGCGAGGGGATCAGCAGGCACGGACAGGGACCTTTGGGGGACTGGGGGATGGGAGGGGAATGAGGCCAGTGTCACCCCTGCCCACTTGGGCCCTGGCAATCCTGCTGGAGTCCCCGGCCTGAACCCCACCCTGGGGCTCCCACAGGCTGCGTGGTTCCCAGGCCTGAGCCCCACCACCAAGGCCTCTTCTGGCCACACAGGTACCAGGCCTGAGGCCCCCCTGATCCCCCTCCGGCCACATGGGTCCCACCTGAACCCCGCCACTGCCAAAGCCTCTTCTGGCCATGCGAGGCCTGGGCCTGAGTCCTGCCCCTGCCGTGGACTCTTCCAGCCGCATGGGTCCTGGCAGATCTGAGTACTGCCACCCACAAGGCCTCCGTGGGCCAAGCGGGTTTTGGTGGGCCTGAGCACCGCCCCCCATCAAAGCCACCTCTGGCCATGCAGGTCCAGGCAGAACGAATGCAGCTCCCCCTCCAAGGCCTCTTTCAGCTGTGCTGGCGTCTGTGGGCACGCCTATGGAGGACTGCGCCCCAGCTGGCCTGCGTGGGCATATGTGTTCCGGGCCAGATTCAGGAACAGATGCTGGTAAGAGGAGCACACGCAGAAGTGGGGCTGACACGGCAGGTCCAGAGACCTACCTAGAGGTCTTGGGGAGGTGGCGGTTGGCTGTGGCTCACTGTGGGGACAAGGACACTGATAGAGGAGGCACAGGGAATTTTTTAAGGTTTAAAATTTTTTTTATTCTTATCTTTTATTCAATTGTGTTTTTATTTATTTATATTCATATTATTAGTATTATGTTTGCTGTTGTGGTTCTGTTTTGTTTTGCCGTTGTTTCATTTTTATTGTTATGTTTTCTAATATATTTTAAGATTTTTCCAATTTTACTTCACATTTTATTCTTTGTTATGGTTCTGCTCTTTTCTGTTTGTTGCTTTCTTTTGTTTTTTTTTTTTGCCATGCTGCGTGGCATGTGGGGTCTTGGTTCCCAGGCCAGGGGTTGGGCCTGAGATCCTGTGGTGGGAGCAACGAGTCCAAGCCACTGGACTAATAGAGAACTTCAGGCCCCAGGGAATATTAATTGGTGTGGGCTCTCCCAGAGGTCCTCATCTCGGCAGTAACACCCAGCTCCACCCAACTGCCTGAAAAATCCAGTGCTGGACACCTCAACCATAAAAAGAAACGAAATTGAGTTATTTGTAGTGAGGTGGATGGACGAAGAATCTGTCATACAGAGTGAAGTAAGTCAGAAAGAGAAAAACAAATACCGTATGCTAACACATATATATGGAATCTAAAAAAAATATGGTTCTGATGAAGCTAAGGGCAGGACAGTAATAAAGACGCAGATGTGGAGAATGGACTTGAGGACACGGGGAGGGGTAAGGGTAAGCTGGGATGAAGTGAGAGAGTAGCATTGACACATATACACTACCAAAGGTAAAATAGATAGCTACTGGGAAGCAGCTGCATAGCAAGGGAGATCAGCTCGGTGCTTTGTGACCACCTAGAGGGGTGGGATAGGGAGTGTGGGAGGGAGACGTAAGAGTGAGGGGATATGGGGATATACATATATGTATAGTTGATTCACTTTGTTATAAAGCAGAAACTAACACACCATTGTAAAGCAATTATACTCCAATAAAGATGTTTAAAAAATGATATGATTATTGAGGGAAACTGTGCAGTTTCTGTGGGATCTCTCTTATTATTTATTACAACTGCATGTGAATCCACACATTTTTTTTTGTTTTTTTTGTTTTGCTGTACACGGGCCTCTCACTGTTGTGGCCTCTCCCGTTGCGGAGCACAGGCTCCGGACGCGCAGGCCCAGCGGCCATGGCTCACGGGCCCAGCCGCTCCGCGGCATGTGGGATCTTCCTGGACCGGGGCACGAACCTGTGTCCCCTGCATCGGCAGGCGGACTCTCAACCACTGCACCACCAGGGAAGCCCTGAATCTACACACTTAAATTCTATAAACTTACACTTAAATTACATTAAAAAGCATAATTAATGAACACTCAAAACAAAAATAAATAAAGAATATGTTGCAAAATGCACAGCTTTACCATCAACTAAAGATGTGCAAATAGAGATGGCTCTATCTACTAGCATGTAGCAGTACTTTCACAGACCCTGAGCCCAGGCTGTGAGGATATGATGACACTGCAAGTTGTCTTTGTCTTTTATAAATTCTGTCTGGCAATGTGTGAAAAGAATGAATAACATTTTTTGGACATCTGGAATTTGATTCAAATTCCTGGTCCATTACTTTCTGGCTGAGGGACCGTGAGAAATGGCATACACTTTTAACCTCACTTTCTTGATCTCCAATGACAGGGGTGATTACTTACAGGGCTGATGTGCAGATCTAACAAGCTCTTGTATAAGAATCTAGTACAGTTCCTGAGAACTAGAACGCACTCAGTAACATGTTAAATTCTTTTCGAAAAAGGAAAAAAGTCTTATAAAGAAAGTATCACACACAGATAGTTTTAAAGGAATGTACTGGGACTTCCCTGGTGGTCCAGTGGGTAAAACTCCAGGCTCCCAATGCAGGGTGCCCGGGTTTGATCCTTGGTTGGGGAGCTAGATCCCACATGCATGCCGCAACTAAGAGTCCACATGCTGCAACGAAGATCTCACGTGCTGCAACTAGGATCTCACGTGCTGCAACTAGGACCCGGGGCAGACTAAATAAATAAATATTTTTAAAAAGTACACTGGATGAGATTAATGGCGGATTAGACATTCTTAAACAAGAGATTAGTGAAATTGAATATGTAATGATAGAAGCTATCCAAAATGAAAGAGAGAAAAAAGACTTTAAAAATTAAAAAAAAAAAAGGAACATCCTACCAAACATTCAAGGAACACGATTCCAGTCTCACCAAAGAAGTGAAAAAGTGGAATTGTTTCTCAGCTCCTTGAATGAAGATGGTATAATTCTGACACAAAAACTCAACAGGGGCAGCACAAGACACATTAATCTCACCCACAAATATAGATGCAAAATTTCTAAACAAAATGTTAGCAAAATGAGTCTAATGATGTAAAAAAAATAGCATTTCATGACCAGTTGTTGAAATTATTCCCACATAAATAGATTAAGTTTACAACAAAAATAGATTAAAGGAGAAAGAAAACACATGGTCATCTCAATAGATTCAGAAAAAGTATATGAAAATATTCACCATCCAGTCCTCATATCAAAATAGAAAGAGAAAGAAACTTTGAAAGATCTGACGGAGGGTATTCGAAAAAGCCTACAGAAAATATCACACTCAATTAACCTCTGAAAACACCTTTTCAAATTAGAAACAAGACAAGGATGGTTGCTATGACACTTTCAACATTGTACTAAAGATCCTATCCTGCACAAAAGACAGAAAGATGCAATAAAATACATAAGACTTGCAAAGGAAGAAATGAACTTATTGTCATTTACATATGTTCTGATAGAAATTCCAAAAGAATCTTTAGGCAAACTTATAAGCATTAATAATATCTACTATATTTCTACAATCTATCAAAGAATGGGTAGAAAGTGCAATTTTAAAAGATACTTTTTAATAAAAGCAATAAAAAACATACCTCAGTACCTAAGAATATATGTAAAAATATGTCGAAGATCTTCATGGAAAAAAGTTTTAAACTTTAAATGTGAAATTTCAATTTAAATATTTATTTATTTATCTGGTGGCACTGGGTCTTAGTTGTAGCACATGGGATCTTTGTTGTGGCACGTGGGATCTTTTTTTTTTTTAGTTGTGGCATGCGGCTTTAGTTCCCTGACCAGGGATGGAACAGGGGCCCCCTGCACTGAGAGAGTGGAGTGTTAACTGCTGGACCACCAGGGAAGTCCCTCAATTTCAATTTAAAATTTTACTGAAAGACATTAAAGGGCTTCTGGTTCTGTCCAAGACAGAGCAGACCCATTCCTCCCACATCCCTTCTCTTACAACCAAAAAACTGTAGACACAACAAACAAGCACAGGAAGTCTCTGGAAAGTGGGAAGAAGAAGGCCTCTGTACTTGAGGAAGGATGTGAATCCATTGGTTTCCTTACTTCCTCCCACATATCAGAGATCCTCCAGCCCTGAACCAACAATAGGCCCTAAGAAAAGCCTGTTCCTCCCAGTCAAAGGTCCAGGGAAAGGGCAGCCTCACATCAGGACACCTTTTTGGCAATACTTGCTCTGCTACTGCCAAACAGCAACCAAAACCACGTCCCCCCACCTCAGGGTTTCAGCAGGCCGGGTGCCCAGGAAGCAGATACCCTCACCTGGGGCATCCCCCTTGTGGGCAGTGTCAGTGGCCCCAGTGGGAAGCAGACTTCCTGCTCAGTGGGAGCAGGTAGAGCTCTGATTGCTCTGCCAGTGGAGTGCCAGCAGGGTACAGCATGGAGCTGAGCTTCGACCCCAGGCCAGCAGCAATCAGACCTAGCAAAGCAGTGTGAGGAAGAGGTAATCACCACCATGGTTCACCACCACCTCCCTCCCACCCACAGCCAAGCCTCCACCCTGCCCCAGCATCAGTGAGGTGGAAGGGGTGCTGAAAGGCCAGCTCAGGGGCACTCTGCTTGCCCCTCCCTGCATCTCTCCCTTAGTGTCATCATGGCCCAGCTGGGAGACGAGCTTCCACCCCTCCCTGCAGCAACAAAGCAGTATGAGTCAGCCCTCTGCTTCCCCTTCCCTTCCAGGCAAGGAGGCAATGTCAGTCAGTGCTCTGTTTTCACAGGGGTGCTGTTGTCAAGGCCCAGTGGGAAGTTAACATATACATCCACCCTGCCCTAACAGAACATTTCAACTGGGGAATGCCTGCCACAAAAAGAAGACTAAATCAGATCCAGAATCTTGTAATACCTAAAATGTCCTGGATACAACTGCATATCGCTGGTCATACCAAGAATGAGAAAATCACTACAAGAATGAGAAAAGGCAATCAACAGATACCAACACCAAGATGAATCAGATGTCAGAGTTATTTGACAAGGATTTTAAAGCAGTCATCATAAAAATGCTTCAATAAGCAATTATGAATTTTCTTGACGCTAATGTAAAATAGAAAACCTCGGCAATAGAAAAAAAAATTTTTTTAATAAAAAAGAACCAAAGTGGAAATTACTGAACTGAAAAACACAATAACAGAAAGGAAAAATCTGCTGGATAGGCTCAGTATAGAGTGGAGATGACACAGTGTAGAATCAATAAACTTGAGGACAGATCAACAGAATTTTCCCAATCTGAGCAATAGAGAGAAATTAGGTTGCAAGAGTATTAACAGTCTTGGGGAGCTGTGGGATCCTAGTAAAAGGGTATCATCAGAGTCTCACATGGAGAGGAGACAGAGCATGGGACTGAAAAATTATTCTAAGAAATAATAGCTGATGATTTCTCAAATCTGGAAAAAGACATAAACCTACAGATTTGGGAAGCAGAGAAAACTTTAAGTAGGATAAACAGAAAGAATTCCATGCCAAGTCACAGCATAATTGAACTTATAGAAACTAAAGACAAAGAAAAAAATCCCGAAAATAGCCAGAGACAAATGACACTTTTTACAGCTGGCCACACAAATTGAATGACAGTGGATTTCTCATCTAAAACTATGGAGGTGAGAAGGAAGTGGGTATTTTTCAAGCACTGAAAGAAAACAACCTGTCAACTGAGAATTCTACATCCAGAGAAAATATCTTTCAAGAACAAAGAGGAAATAAGGACACTAGAGAAGACATATAAATGGAGAAATAATCTATGCTTATGAATTTTTCACACTTTGGCCAAGCACCGATTCATGGCTTTTAATGTGGTGAGTTAGTAATGCTATGAGCCATCTCCCCACCCTGTGAATGGCAGGATTCCAGAATATCACCAAAGATGTGGAAGAAACAATTGAGCTAAATCAGAATGAGTGACCCTTCAGCAATGTCTGATCCTCCTACTGGGAGACTATTCTTGGTTTTGGTATCTATAAAATTCACCATTTTTTATGAATTTTCTTTTAAAATTCTATCTTTACAAAGCCCAGACCAGTTTATATAAATACCGGGAGACTCACCTGATTTCCTCATCCTTTGAACATATATAAAAATTATACCACTTTATAGCCTAAATTATATATCATTGTAGGGCATCTGTTTTTGGTTACATTGCTAATGACCTTTAATGGTTATTTCATTTATTATATATATTCTGTCCCCATAAACTCTTTGTTAAAAGGTTCTATTTCTAGTTCATTGTTTTAATCCTGAATACGTTGTGACTGGCAAATAGAAGGTACTAAAAAGAAATCTTCATGAAGGGACTGATTATTACACTTTTTCAAATTTCAAATAAAATATATATTATTGCTTAAAATGATCTAATGCCTAGGAAATCCTTGTTTGGTTAATAAATAAATGCACCTACCAGATACTCAGTGGCTTAAGGAGAGCAAATTTTATTTCATATCACATTTCAACTCTCATTGACTGGTAATGGCTGCCAGAAATATATTGAGGAGAAGGACGTAAGGCCTCTAGAAGAAATGAGTGCCATGCTCACCCAGCAAGGTCTGCTGGGATGAGGGAGGAAGATATCATCTATCCCTCACCCCAGCCCTTACTCTAATTTAAATATGCAGCAAGGGGGAAATATATTGCCTATGTGGTTTATATTGAAACTTCCTTGAAAATCTGTTTCTATTGCATTAAAAAGTTTTTTCATATGGTGGGAAGAACAGGAACGTTGGGGATCCACAGGCCTGGGCGCTCACAGCTGCTCTGTGATTCTCTGTTTCCCCAACAAGCACTCTCCCCTCCGTCCTCCACAGGCTCGTAGACCTTCTCTTTGCCCAGTTCTCCTGCTCTACTACTTCTCCTCATCTTTTCCAGGCGACACACTCACCTCCTCCTTCACAGGGACTAGAAACTGGTCACTCAGGAATACCTTCAAACTCTTGTCTCCAATCCTTTACGTTTTCCTGAAGCTTCACCCACCCCCTTCTCCTTCCTGGTACAAATTTAGTCCTGTTCCCTTCTTCCTGTCTGTGGTCCAGATCACATCGTCTCCTGCCCACCCAGGCCCTCCTAACTCCACTGCTTATCCTGTCTTCTCTGTATGTTCACCTTTCCACTGGCTTCTTCCCAATAGCACTTCAACATAATCCTTGTTCTTTCGTTTAAAATAAAACCCAAGAAAAATAAAATAAAGTGCCATGTGCAAAGAGAAAATAAAATAAAATAAAATAAACCCCTCTTCCCAGCTTTCTTTCTTTCTTTTTTTTTTTTGTGGTATGTGGGCCTCTCACTGCTGTGGCCTCTCCCGCCGTGGAGCACAGGCTCCGGACGCGCAGGCTCAGCGGCCACGGCTCACGGGCCCAGCCGCTCCGCGGCATGTGGGATCCTCCCGGACCGGGGCACGAACCCGTGTCCTCTGCATCGGCAGGCGGACTCTCAACCACTGCGCCACCAGGGAAGCCCCTTCCCAGCTTTCTTGACCGTGATTCCGTCCAGCTGTGACGCTTACCTTGCATGTTAGTCTTTAACGCACTGCAACCTGACCCCACCCACCATCCACAGGAATTACTCTTAACAGGCCACCAGTGACCTCACTGGTGCTAAATCCAGTGGACATTTTTTGGTCTTCATCTCACCTGACCTCTCAAAAGTACTTGACTACAACTTCTCTCTTGACACTCTTTTCCTTTGACTCTGAGCCACCACACCACCTGGATTTCTTTCTTCCACCTCTGCTGTTTCTCCCCCCTTTGCTGGCTGTTCTTCCTCCCTCCCACCACCTAAAAGTTGTTTTTCAGGTCCTCTGGTCTTCCCACACTTTGGTTCTGGAAGGTGATCTCAGTCATTCACTGATGACTCCCGAACTGTGATCACTATCCTAGGTCTGTGTACAGGAATTGCCAGTCGGTGTCTCACAGCCATCTCAAATTATTAGACATCTCTACAACGGAACCCGTGTCTCCCATCACCCTGTTCCTCCTCCAGTCTCAGTGAATGGTACCATTCTGCATTTAGTCATATAGCCAGGAGCCTGGGACTCACTCATAACTCATTACCCTCTCACACTCAATCCTTAGCCGTCTCACATTCACTTCTCTCCCTCCAACTGGCATTTCCACTTTTCAAGCCATCAACAACTTGCTTGAGTTACCAGAACAGCCTCCTGATTGGTGTGCCAGGAACCTCCTGATTGGTGTGCTTCTCCGTTCCCATAGTGCCAGCAGACAATCTTTCTAAATGAAGACCTGAGCATTCCAGCTCCCTGCTAAGAACCTTTGTGGGCTCGCATCGGTCTTTCCAAGGCCTCTTGTCTCTCTGGCTCCCTGAAGTGGATTCTACAGGTCAGGAGTAATGAACTCCTGCACCGCAGACACACATGCTATTCTTTCTGCCTGGGACCTTTCCCCCCTTGTTAAATTCCACTTATCGCACCAGGCTCAACTCAGATAGTCTTCCTCCAGGAAGCTGCCCCTGCTTCCCTTAGAGAGACCTCCTGAGTGCTGCACAGCACTGTGTGTTACTCTTCTTGTAGCATTCCCTGGACTGCATCACACTGCCTGTTGAGTCCCCCATTCTGAGTCCCCCGTTAGAGCTGAAGGCAAGAGCAGTGTGTTAGGCAGAATTCTGGACCCAGGATTATGCTCATGAATATGTCATGTTACAGGACACAAAGGATTTTGCAGACATAATTAAGATTACTAATCAGTTGAGATTATCTGGACAGGCTCAAAGTAATCATATGCTTAAAAGCAGAAGAGGGGGCTTCCCTGGTGGCACAGTGGTTGAGAGTCCGCCTGCCGATGCAGGAGATATGGGTTCGTGCCCCGGTCCGGGAAGATCCCACATGCCGCGGAGCGGCTGGGCCCGTGAGCCATGGCCGCTGAGCCTGCGCATCCAGAGCCTGTGCTGCACAATGGGAGAAGCCAAGACAGTGAGAGGCCCGTGTACTGCCAAAAAAAAAAAAAAAAAAAGCAGAAGAGGAAGGCAGTGACTTGGGGTAGAGGTCAGAGAGATTCCAAATGTGACAAAGTTCTGACACTGCCTTGCTGGCTCTGAGCTGGAGGGGGCTACATGTAAGCAAGGAAGCTGTGTAGAGGATTCTATGAATTCAGAGAAACTGTGAGTATTCCTACACGCATATGTTGAGAGTGGGGGGAGACTGCCCTGGGGCACCGTCACACCACGAAGGCCATGGCACGCTGCAAGCAAACACCGCGTCCATCAGTCCTGTTGCCTCTGCTTGGCTCCAACAGGAGTGGATTGTGTGAGCTGCAGAATGCTCCCTGACTCTTGACTCTGGTTTAGTCCAGAGAAAGGAGCAGATTCAGCCTGCGGCTTCTCATCTGCCTGTCATTCTCCTGTCTCTCACACCTGCCACCCTCCTCTCTGGGGTGCGTACTGGCCTTGAAGGGTCTGTCCCCTCAGCGCCCCATAGTGCCTGAGAATCCAGCCGCCTCTCCCACCGTCGACCCATCAGCCTCATCAGTACTGCCACTTCGTGAAGCTCTCCCAGACCCAAATCCACAGTTATGCTTCCTTCCTTCCTTTTCCGATTTATTCATTCACCATCTAGAGTTGAGTCTCTACTCCACGCTGGGCTCTGAGCTCAGCACTAGGGATCTAGGGATGTGCAGACAAATACAGTGTTCACACACACCTCCCCTGTTGGCTCCCTGACCCGGGAAATTATTTAACTTCCTTCATCCTGGCCCATACCTGTGGATGGCCCCCTACCAGGCCTCCGGTAAAGACTGAAATAGTGTGTGTAAACGCGCAGGACAGCGCCCTGTGCTTGGATGTGCTCTGGCCCCATCAGCCCTGCTTCCCAGGGCTTGGCTACACCTACATCTTACCTTCAACCCAGGGCAATATTCAGAAAATCTATCCATGTTCCTGGCCCAGCTACAGCTCTAACCTGGGGGCATAATAATAACATTTTTACGTCCATGACACAGGGTAAAAGTGTGCATAGAATGAAACAACTACCCTAGAAATAAAAGAAAATGCATTTTTTTCCTATTTGGATATTTAAATATTAATCTCAGGATGTGCAAAATCCTCTATTCTGCCTGGACTTGTATATTTCTCCTGGCACATTCACCATACAGTTAATAGAGTGTTTCATTTAGTTTCTTAAACCTAAAAAAACAAACACAGCTAAAACAGGTCTGTTGTACCTGACAGTTTGCAACCTGTGTATTCATGATCTCACTTGATCTTCACAATTATTCTGTGTATTATTACTACCCTCTAGTTTGAATTAGTAGCAGCATGGTGTTTCAAAAAAAATTAAAAGACTCTGTAGTCAGAAGAGGAAGGCATTTGACTTGCCTGAACCTCAGTTTCCTTTTCTGTATGGAAGAAGGAAAACACGTTTGACCACGTATGTACGTTTGGGCATCAAATGAAATAGTAGGTGTAAAATGTGCAGCAAATAGTAGACATTCAGTAATATTGGATCTTTCCCTCTTATTTTAAAACTAACACAACTGAAGCTGGGGAAAAGTTAGCACGTTGCCAGGGTGGCCAGAGCTCCAATCTTCATCTCCTGCCTCCAAGCTCAGTGATCTTCATGCTGCTCTGTACGGACCGTCTCCTTCCATCCCTGCACACCCACGCGGGAAAGCAAGCCCTTGGGTGTCAGGAGGCCCTGCGCTCCCAAACTGCAGCCAGCCCACCTAAGCTGCTGCAGTTCACTTATCCAAACACTGCTGGTCCTTTGTTTCACAGGAGGCAAAGGGCACACATGTTTTACTGAGTGTGCTGTTGGTTAAAAAACAAAGCCATTCTCAAGGACAGACGGGAAGTATACTGCCACAGGGATTTTTGTCTCCTGGTGGCATTAGGGGATGGGAACAGGCATTTATGGGGTTTACTGTGGGTGCCTTACATTCCTCCTTTCACTTAAATCCCACAGGAACTACAGCTGACCCTTGAACAACATGAGTTTGAACTGCATAGGTCCACTTATATGTGGATTCTTTTCCACCAAATGCGTACTAAAGTTGGTTGAATCCGTGGACACGGAACCTCGGATGGATGGCCAATTGTGAAGTTAGAGTCAATCTTCAACTGCTTGGAGGGTCGGCGCCCCTAACACCTGCGTTGTTCAGAGTCAACAGTATATTCCTCTTTCCTTCTCTAACCTGGTGATCAGGACCAACAGAGTAACAATAATTTAGCACCTACTACATGCCAGGCATTTTACACACCACCCTGGAAGATGGCTGTCCCTATTCCCACACAGACTTAAATTCCACTGAACAAGCAGACAGGCCCTAGTGTGGGCATCTGCAGTGTGGACACACAGGAGGTGAGGACTCTGTTGGCTGTGGACAATCCTAGATGCAGACACTCTTCACAGTCTCCGAGACCCACACCTGAGCCCTTCTACCACGAGGCCTGGGTTTTCTTTGTTTGCCAAATGGGCCCTCCTTTGGCAAGTGATACTTCGTTCTAAAATATCATTAGTATGGTGGTCAATTTGATGTGTCCACTTGACAGGGCTAAGGGATGCCCAGATAGCTGGTGAAACGTTATTTCTGGGTGCGTCTGTGAGGGTGGCTCTGGAAGAGATTAGCGTTTGGATAGGTAGGCTGAGGAAAGAAGACGGTCCTCACCAGTCTGGACAGGGAGATTCCGACTTGTTGAGGGCCTGCACAGAACAAAAAGGTACAGGAAGGGCTGATTCACTCTCTCTGCTTGAGCTGAGACATCCACCTCCTGCCCTCGGTTATCTGTGCTCCTGGTTCTTGGGTATTTGGACCCAGACTGGGATTTACACTCTCAGCCTCCTAATTCTTGAAGATTTGCACTCAGGTTGAATTAAACCACCGGCCTTACTGGTTCTCCAATTGCAGGCAGCAGTCTGTGGGACTTCTCAAGCCTCCATAACCACATGAGCCAATTCCTATAATAAATCTCCTCCTATATGTATCTTCATATAGCCTATTGGCTCTGTTTCTCTGGAGAACCCCGGCTAATACAATTAATACGGTAAAAATTGTGAAGATTGCCAGTAGGGTAGAGGCAGTGCAACAGAAAGAAAAAGCGTTCATATCCAAGCTCAGGTTTGTGTTTGCTGTAGGTCAGTTAATCATTCTCTCTGAGTCTCCTATTTGTCATCTGCAAAATGAGATTCTCATCTCAGGCTGCTGTTATGAGGATTAAATTAGGTACCTGGAAGATAGTATGTGCTCATTGAACAGGAGTCTCCTTCTCATATACACACACAGTCCACATGTCGTGGGTACTGCACAAATAACTACTGTAATGGTCATGAACCATCACTGCCAGGAGAATAGTTGCTGCTTGGACCCCAACAAATAGAGTCTACTCTACATAAAAACTCTCCCATTCATCAGCTTGGACAGCTCCGTAAAACACAAGTGATGCTAAGTTCATGCCATTGCAAGTATCCCAGTAAAAGAGAAAGAACAAAAGGTCATGTACTAACATTTACATGAAGTACCACATTTTTATAGTGCCTTAGATTAAAAATAGTTGAAAAGACTATATAAAAACCAAATCCTGTAATTCAATATGAAGAGTAGCGGCCTTTAAATAAATGGTACTGGAACTATGACCATAGGCCAAATGCAAAATACACACAAAACCCCTACCTTATACCACATACAAAGTTAACTCAAAGTAGATCATACACCTAAGTGTTGGACCTAAACCATAAAACTCTTAGAGACAAATATAAGAAAATCTCTATGATCTTGGATTAAGCAAATAGGATGCAGAACACTTGAAACACACACACACACACAAAAGCGAAAACTGGACTTAATTCAAATTTAAAACTTTTGGTGTTTAAAAGTCACTGTTAAAGAAAGGAAAAGGTAAGCCACAGCCTGGAAGACAATATTTGAAAAGTATACATCTGACAAGGAATTGTAGCCAGACTATACAAAGACCTCTTACAGCTCAGTAATAAGACAAACAACCCAATAAAAACATGGGCAAAAAGTCTGAACAGACACTTCGTCAAGAAGATTATACAGATGGCAAATGAGCACATGAAATGCTGCAGCATCATTAATCATCAGGGAGCTATAAATTACAACCACAATGAGATACCACTTTACACCCACTGGAATGGCTATAATCCAAAACATTGATAATACCAAGTGCGGTGAGAGTCTGGAGCTCTCACACGCTGCTGGTGGGAATGTAAAATGGCACAGCGTAGGAAGACAGTTTGGCAGTTTCTTATAAAGTTAAGCAACACTCACTGTACTAGCCAGCAATTATCCTCCTAGGTTTAAATAAAGAAAAAAGGCGGGGGGTCGGGGTGGGGGGGACGACACATGTCCACACAAAGATCTGTAAGCAAATGTTCATAACAGAAGTGTTCATAACAGACAAACTGGCAACAGTCCGAATGTCCACGGACTGGTGCATGGCAAACAACAGTGACACCCCATGGGACACAACTCGGCGGCGACAAAGGAACAGGCTTCTCACACTCACACGCATGGCTGAATCTCAGAAGCAGTCTTACTAAGTGGAAGAAGTCAGACACGAGAGGCTCCACACACCACCATTTCATTTATGTGAAACTCTAGAATAAGAGGAGACTAGAGTGACAGGACGTGGGGTGGGGGTTTACTAGGCGGGGGCAGAGGGAGTGGATGCGATCATCTATACGATGATTGTAGTGATAGTTATGCAAGTGTACACATTTGTCAAAAGTCATCGAACTGTACACTTAAAAGTGGTGAATTCTACTGTATGTAAATTATACCCCGATAAAACTAATTTAAAAAAAAAGTTGTAATCTCTAGGAAAAATCTCCAGGAAAAGAATTACAGAAGCAGCTAATGGGGGTTCGGGGGGAAGGGTACCTTGAACAACTGCAAGTGTAGGGACGGGGGCGGGGGTGGAGGGGTGGGGGAGGGAGGCCACCCAGGGAGCTGCAGAGCAGGGCATGGGGGACGGGGCAAACCTGGACTACGTGAAGTTGTTAGGGATTCTCACCAGCTCTCCCCTCCTCCAGAAAAAAGCTGGTTTTTTCTTAAAATTAGAAAGGCAATAGATGCTTCATTATGCAAACAGAGCCAAGAATGCTGAAGGACCTGAAATGGTAGGAAAATCTCCTCTCCATCCCCACCCTTCCCCAATCCCCCTCCCAGGGGTGACCTCTGTGGGCAGGGCACACCCCTCACCTGCACTGTCCGCTGCTTCCTTTCCAGTTGTCTCAGTGGTCCTTCACTGAAAAAGGACGAAAGTAACTACTGGACTGAGTTTGCAGCCCAGGGCTTCAGAGTTCATTCAATAGTCCTTTGTCTTCTTCATAAAATCTCAAACCTAATGTTCTCCAGGGACATTAGGTTTGAGATTTTTAGATATTTAAAGTGAAGAAGGCCTCCCTGACTACTGTGGTTGTACAACTCAAGCAACAGTTCTGGGTGGGCAATTGGTGAGACAAAGAGCCTGAATAAATGTGGGTAAACATCATTACTACAATTTCTGTGTCTCTGTTGTTAAAGTTTAGTTTAGCTCAATAAACTGCTTTCACAGAAAGTAATCACATCCATAGCAAATTGACAAGTATGTCCACAGTTTGTAACACACAGGCCCAGGTTCAAATTCTGACACTATATCCACCGATCAGATTGTCCTTAGAGGATCTCTCCATGCCCTGCCACAGCCCCAGAGAACTGTGCTTGGAATATCTCCCTCCCAGCCAAGCAGGGCAGGGCCGGGCAGGGTCCGCTACAAGGTCCTGAGAACAGTAACAGGACCGCCTAAACTTTCTAAACCTACTCTGCCATCCAGACCTCATCAGAAAGTCCCTTCCCAGACACAAGAGTAGCCTCCCCTCTTAGAAATGCTTGGGACCCTTCTCACCTGCTAGGTACAGCTGTCCTGGAGCACAAGTAATGTGAGGTGTGGCCTCCTCCAGAAAACTGGGGAACATGCCTGGACTGGGGAGGGAGGGAGGCCCCAAGAAGGCGAGAAAGAGCCTCTGGGTGTTTGCAATACCGCACATGCTTCCCTAGGCCTGTTGCAGTTGGGCTGATTCACCAGGTGGGGTCACAACCCCTGAAGCGCAGGCTTTCCTCTCTCAGCTCTACCCTCCTGCTCCGTGGGACTGAGTGAAGCTGTGTCTCCCCACCCTGCCTAGGCTACACTGGCTGACGGGTGGACTGAGCAGCTCAGCGCAATTCAACCTCATAGTTCCTGAGGTCATGCTTGTTTCCTGTGCCACACCAGCTCTAGGAGCAGCCAGAACAAAGCCAGAGAGAGTCAAGACTGGCCCAGCGTGAATTATTAGAAAACACTGCCAAACAGTTTACGTCAAGTGGAACTTATTCATTCTTCAGAATTCAATAATTTATTCAAACATTTATTTGTTGGGCACCTACTGTGTGCCAGGTTCTACACTGGGGAATACAGATATAAAGAAGCTCTGTGCTGATGCTCAGGGAGGTCAGCACAGAAGATGAAGCAGATAAGAAAGTGGAAAATTACAAGGTCATGTGATGATGACGAGCACAGCTGAACATAGAAATTTGGTGGGACCTTCCAGGTAAGCCCAGGGCAGGCAGGAAAGGCTTCCTGGAGGAAGATACGTGGAAGTCCTGCCAGGTAGAAAGAGAAAGCCACGACAGAGGGGATATTTGGTGTTAAAGATGGATTTGCATGTCAATGCCAAACTCCCCTGTACCCTTCCCCCCCTGGTAACCATAAATTCATTCTCGGGCTTCCCTGGTGGCGCAGTGGTTGAGTCCGCCTGCCTATGTCCCGGTCCGGGAAGATCCCACACGCCGCGGAGCAGCTGGGCCCGTGAGCCATGGCCGCTGAGCCTGTGCATCCGGAGCCTGTGCTCCGCAACAGGAGAGGCCGCAATGGTGAGAGGCCCGCATACCGCAAAAAAAAAAAAAAAAAAAAAAAAAAATTCATTCTCTAAGCCTGAGTCTGTTTCTGTTTTGTAAATAAGTTCATTTGTATCATTTAAACTAACACAACATTGTTAATCAACTATGCTCCAGTATAAAATAAAATTTTTTTAAAATGTACTTGCAAGGGAACTATAGTGTGAAGCTATGAGTAATGTAGCAGAGATTTTGAATTTTTAGAAAAATATATCCACAGTAACTAATCACTGGCAACTTAGTTTACATGAAGTGGGGAGAAAGTCACCGTGCTGGCTGCCACTGCCCCCACCCCAGCCCTTCCTGCCCCGTGGACCCTTCTGTTGTCCTGGTGCACCCTGGTTTGAGAATTCCTCTTCCCTCTGCCTCCCGCACATCAGATGCACACAGTTCACCAAGACCAAGTGCCTTCTGTAGTCACGTGAATTAAAAAGGAGACGCCGCTCAAACGGCTAAGAGCAGGAATGTCACGCTGTTTTATATGCACCCCAACTGTACTTAAGGACACCCTCACTAATAAAAGGTTATAAATCACTAGGAAAAAAAAATGTGATAATAAGGCTCACCAGTTAGGCAGGAACCAGGCTGCAAAGGGTAGTGCATGCCCTGCTCAGGGCTCTGGCCTTCACCTGCAAGCCACTGCGTTTAAATAGCAAAGTAAACCAACATATTTGTGAGTGAAAAAATCCACTCTGGCAGCAATGTAGGGAATGAGCACTAGAAGGTGAGAATGAAGCCGGGACAGTGTTGCCTGTGCGTGGACCTTAGAGGCCAGGTTCACTGGCTGCGGAGGACTTCCTGAAGGAGGTGGTTCTGGAGTGAGCTGTGCATGCAAGCAGAATCTGCACAGGCCATACATGAGGGAGGAGGCTGGAAGTCCAGCAGAGGGGAACCCGTGCACAGATGCGCCTGGCAGTGTACATGTCTGTATACTGCTCCCGCGGGGATGATGGAGTGCTAACCTAGGACTGGAAAGTTGTTCTTCCTGGCTGTAGTCCTCAGCCTGCCACCAGTGAGCTTGTTTGCCATTGGGCAAAGTTTAGAGGTACCAAGCCTTGCTTTTTTCCTGAAAGGAATGGTCTAGAAGAGGTCATACTCAATAACCTTTATTTTATACTTGGAGAGAAGACTTGGTAAAGCCTGGAAAAGTGATTTGCTCAAAAACATGTAGCTAACAGTAGCTGGGAAGAAAAGGCAGCTCTTCATTAAGCTGTTGATCTTCCCACTGTATCTCAATGACATTGACCCCTGTGACCTAATGACCCACTTCTCCTACACCAGTATGGGGCCAGATACCAAGGCAGGGTCCAGTGCATTCTTGTTGATTGGCTGGGGGTTAACTGGCTGTGCTATCTCTTGTCATAGTGCATTGGAGCTGCTCATCAGGTCACCCATCCCATTCTTCTCTCAGAAATGCTTTCCCAGTAACGGGGTCGGTCAGGCCTCCCCTGTAAGAGTTGCCATCACATCCTCATGAGACAGTTCTTAGGCCCTCCCATCACACCAGCATGGCCCCAGGTTGTCATTGAAACCAGCAGTTGTGCATGAAACCCACGAGAATGCCAAAATCAGGA
Source organism: Grampus griseus (assembly GCF_964374135.1). Classification (NCBI taxonomy): domain Eukaryota; kingdom Metazoa; phylum Chordata; class Mammalia; order Artiodactyla; family Delphinidae; genus Grampus; species Grampus griseus. The sequence continues at coordinate 112,017,999 of NC_139001.1, forward strand.
AGTGGGGTGGTACAAGGGGACCATCTCTCATGGTGGGAAGAAGCATCGAGGCTGACTTTGCCAACTTTCCTTCTTGGTCTATCCAAGTAGCTTTTCGCCCCAAATGAAAAACACTTCTCCTTCCAAGCCCTAACTCTGCAGAGGTTTTACTGACTTCCTAGACTTGGAAGGTCTGTACCTATTGCACAGAAGAGGGAAGCAACCAAGAGAATTCATTCACTAAGGTGAGGTGATTGATAGCAGGCACCTTCCAAAGAATAGACATGAATAGAAATGGGTAAACGTTTGTGAAAGAGGCACAGTCAAGAAGATTAATGGTCTTTCTTAAACGGTGCTATAATTTTGGCAACACACGCCAGGAGAAGTCAAGGTTTTCTCTGTCTTAATCATGTCTGCATGCCCAGCACTTGGAACTCTTACAGAAGCTGTTCAATACACGTTTGAATGATTGAATGAATGAACGAATGGCATGATACAGCTTGTCTCACATACATACACTGCACCAACTGCATTTAAACTGAGGTTTTGTGTCTCATTCTATAGGAAATTAAAGATAGGGCAATGAAATAAAATTTGTTAAAGGCCTACTTACTATCAGTCACTGCGTTAGGTGCCTTTGATAAGTTAGGCTTACAGCACCCTCCAAGGAAGGCCAGGAAGGTCAGAACACACAGCTGGTCAGTGGGGGCAAGCTGACCCTGGCTTTACCCTGGTGTTGTTCTCTTCCCACTGAGCCTCGAAGAGCCACTAGAGCCAAGAGTGAGTGCCCTGAAGAAATATTATTCCAAATAAGTTTTGTCACATTTACAAGTTAATCATCTTTATATATATGGATAAGAAGTTGGCAAACTGCAGTCCATGAACCAAATCCAGCCTGCCGCTTGTTTCTATAAATAAAGTTTTATTAGAACACAGCCTTGGCCATTAATTTATATGTTGTCTATAGTTGCTTTAGGCTCTGTTATGGACTAAATTGTGTCTCCCTGCCCAATTCACTGTTGAAGCCCTGACCCCCAATGTGACTGTATTTGGAGATAGGGCCTTTAAGGAGGTAATTAAGGTTAAATGAGGTCATAAGGGGGAATCTCATCTGATAGGACTGATGTCCTTATAATAAGTGGAAGAGACACCAGAAATCTCTCCCTCTCTGCAGACACACAAAGGAAAGGTCATGTGAGGACACAGCGAGAAGATGGCCACATCTTCAAGCTAGGAAAACAGTTCTCACCAGAAATCAACCCTGATGGCACCCTGATCTTGGACTTCTAGTTTCCAGAACTGTGAGAAAAGAAACTTCTGTTATTTGAGCCAGCCAGTCTGTGGTAGTTTGTTGTAGTGGCAGTCCTAGCCAACTAACACCAGGCTACAATGGTAGAGCTGAGTTGTTGTGAAATAGGCCATATAGTAGAAAAGTCTAAGATATTTATTATCTGGCCCTTCATAGAAAAAGCTTGTGAACATCTGATCTCAAAGTTTACAGCCAGCTATTGATAAACACTCAACAAGTAAATACCACTTGATTGTCTGTTTTAATTTTATTGCTATTTTAGTCTTTTATTAATTCATTCTTGCAAGTAAATATATTTGCATCCCAGCTATGCACCCAGAACACTGGATCATGCAATCACCAAATATTTACTGAGTCTTGTCCTAAGCCCAGTAGTTACAGGGATGTATTTGACACAGTCCCTGCCCACAGTGTCATGGAGACATAAGTCTTAGCTCCATAAAACCTTATTCCATAATCAATGGCCCTGTCCCTTTATTATATGTTGAGGGAGGGTCTGTCAGGCAGAGGCAATTTCTCTATAGATCCCCAGCAGGAATCAAACCCCAAACTTCTCTCTGCCTCGAAGCAATTTCTCTGAGCTTTGGTTTCTGGCTGAAGGTAGATGGTCGAAAAGGAAATAACAGACCTTGAGACAAGCATCTCAGTGTTCTTATCTCTGTGACAGATGTAATGATAACCCACAGAATGGTCCTGAGGACTAAAGGAGACAACAAATGCAAAGTGCCAGAAACAAAAACAAGTACATTTACTGTGTTTAAAGAATCAAAAGGCCAGCTTAAGTACATACAGGGAACAGGAAACTAGAAATTAATTCCTAGAAATTAAAACTCTTTGAAATTAAAACTATAATAAAAGAATTAAAAACTCAACAGCTTTAACAGCAAATTAGATACAGCTAAAGAGAAATTTAGTGAATCAGAAAATAGATCAAGAGAAATTTAGAAAAAATACAGCAGAGAGATAAAATGATGGAAATTATGAGACAGAGGTTAAGAGACATGAAGGATAATGTGAGAAAGTGTAACATATGTTTAAGCCAGAGTTCCAAAAGGAAAGGGAGAGAAGATGGCAAAGACACAATGTTTGAAGAATTAATGGCTGAGAATTTTGTAGAACTGATAGACACCCATCCATACGCTCATCTCCAATAAATCTCAAGTTCAATAAATAAAAAGGGAAATATACCCTTAGACAAATCAGAGTGAAACTGAAAAACTCCAAATAAGGGGAATGGAGATATATTAAAAGCAGCCAGAGAGGGGGAGCTGAATAACTGCAAAGAGTTAGACTGAGAAGAGCAACAAGAGAAGCCAGAATACAATATGCTGAAAGAAAATAGCCGCTAAACCAGAACGACATGTTTCCAGTGAAAACACTTTTCAATAATAAGTACAGAGAGTGGCCAAGATGATAGAATAAAAAGACCCTGAGCTCGCCTCCTCTCACTAGCACACCAAAATCACAACTCTCTGCAGAACAACCATTGTTGAAAAAGACTGGAACCTGCCAGAAAAGATCTTCTACAACTAAAGACATAAAGAAGGAAACACAATGAGATGGGTAGGAGGGGCAGGCTCATGATATAATCAAATCCCATATGCCCTGGGTGGGCACCCCACAAACTGGAGAATAATTATAGTGCAGAGGTTCTCCCACAGGAGTAAGAGTTCCAAGCCCCACATCTGGCTCCCCAGCCCAGGGGTCTGGCACTAGGAACATGAGCCCCCAGAGTATTTGGCTTTAAAGGGCAGTGGGGCTTAACTGCAGGAGCCCCACAGGACTGGGGGAAATAGAGACTTCACTCTAAAAGGGCACACAAAATCTCATGCACGCTGGGACCCAAGTAAAAGTAGTAATTTGATATGAGCTTGGACCAGACCTACCTGCTAGCCTTGGAGAATCTCTTGGGGAGACTGGGGGTGGCTGCAGCTTACCCTGGGGTCATAGTCACTGGTGGCAGACATATTGGGGAACATTCAGCCACGTGAACACTGGTGCTGCTGGTGGCTGATACCTTGGCTCATTAGCACCAAGACCTGGCACAACACAACAGCCTGCAAGCACCAGTGCTGGGACGCCTCAGGCCAAACAACTAATTGTGTGGGGACACAGCCCCAACCATCAGCAGACAGGCTGTCTAAAGACTAAAGAGTTGACATGCTCCTGTCGACACACCCCTCCAGACATGGCCCAGCCCACCAGAGGGCCAAGACCCAGCTCCAGCCACCAGTAGGCAGGCACTGGCCCCTCCTGCCAGGAAGCCCACACAAGCCTCTAGACCAGCCTCACTAACCAGGAGACAGATGATACCAGAAGTAAGAAAACAACCGCAACACAGGCAAGACCCTACCCAGGGACCAGCTGGGCCCTGGTCCTTCCCACTAGCAGACCGATGCCACCTTCAGGACACCCTGGACCCCATACTTGACTGTGTCAGGAAACAGCACCCCACCCCCCACAATCTGAAATGAGCTCTGAGATCTCTGGGCCCTGCAGCCAGACTCCAGGAACCAACTCTGCCTGCCAGTAGTCTGGCACTAACCCCAGGATCTGGCTTCACCTGCCAAGTGGGTAGGCAATAGTTCCAGAATCTTCGGGGCCCTGATTCCACCCATTAGTGAGCCAGCACTAGCCCTGGGGAAACCTAGGATTCTGTAACCAGTCACCTTATGACCAGGCACTGCTGAACAGCAGCCAGCAACATATGTACAAGGCACGACCTGGCAACCAAACAGACTAGGGGCCAACAAAGCCTATCAGACCACCCACAGAGTCAGCCTGCCACAACAGGACCCACTCAGCCCTCTTAGGGGGAACCCCTAGAGCATATAGCTTAGGTGATAAGATGGGAGTGCACACATGGGATGCACAGGACGCCTCCTACAGAGGGCCACTTGTCCAAGGTCAAGAGACATAACTAACCTACCAAATACCTAAAAAGGCAAATAGCAACTTAGACAGAATGAGGCAGCAGAGGAATATGTTCCAGATGAACGAACAAGATAAAAACCCAGAAGAAGAACTAAGTGAAGTGGAGAGAGGCAATCTACTCAAGAAAGAGTTCAGAGTAATGATTGTGAAGACGATCAAAGATCTTGGGAGGAGAATGGATGCACAGAGTGAGAAGTTAGAAGTTTTTAACAAAGAGTTAGAAAATATAAAGAATAACCAAACAGAGATGAAGAATACAATAACTGAAATGAAAAATACACTAGAAGGAATCAATAGTAGATTAAATGATTCAGAAGAATGCATCAGTGAGTTGGAAGACAAAGTAGTGGAAATCACTACCACTGAACAGAAAAAAGAAAAAAGAATGAAAAAAAGTGAGGACAGTTTAAGAGACCTCTGGGACAACCTCATGCACACTAATATTCACATTATAGGGGTACCAGAAGGAGAAGAGAGAGAGAGAGAAAGGAACCAAGAAAATATTGGAAGAGATAATAGCTGAATACCTCCCTAATCTGGGAAAGAAAACAGTCACCCAACCCAAGTCCAAAAAGCACAGAGAGTCCCATACAGGATTAACCCAAAGAGAAACACACCAAGACACATTGTAATTAAAATGAAAATAATTAAAGATAAAGCGGGAATATTAAAAGAAGCAAGGGTAGAGCAACAAATAACATACAAGGGAACTCCCATAAGGCTATCAGCTGATTTTTAGCAGAAGCTCTGCAGATCAGAAGGGGGTGGCACAATATATTTAAAGTGATGAAAGGGAAAAAACCTACAACCGAGAATACTCTACCCAGCAAGGTTCTCATTCAGATTTGATGGAGAAATCAAAAACTTTACAGACAAGCAAAAGCTAAAAGAATTCAGCACCTCCAAACCAGCTTTACAACAAATATTAAAGGAACTTCTCTAGGCAAAAAGGAAAAGGCCACAACTAGAAACAAGAATATTACAAAATGAAAAAGCTCACCGGTAAAGGCAAACATACAATAAAGGTAGGAAATCACCCACACACAAAGCTACTAGGGTGGTTAAAAGACAAAATAATAGTAAGATCATCTGTATCCACAATAAGCAGTTAGGGGATACACAAAACTACCAGATGTAAAACATGACATCAAAAACAATAATACTGAGAGGAGGAGAATACAATGCAGTGTATTTAAAGTGCAATTGAAATTAAGAGATCAGCAACTTAAAACAATTTAAATATATATACACACACACACACACACACACACTGCTATACAAAAGTAACTACAAACCAAAAACCTATAATACATATACACACAGAAAAGAAAAAGAAATCCAAACACAATGACAGTCATCAAATCATGAGAATAGAACAAAAGAAAAAAGGGGAAAAAAAGACATACAAAAACAAATCCAAACAGTAACAAAATGGCAATAAGAACATACATATTGATAATTACCTTAAATGTAAACAGACTAAATGCTTCAACCAAAAGACACAGACTGGCTGAATGGATACAAAAACAAGACCCATGTATATGTTGTCTACAAGAGATTCACTTCACATCTAGAGACACATACAGACTGAAAGTGAGGGGATGTAAAAAGATATTCCACACAAATGGAAAGCAAAAGAAAGCCAGAGTAGTAATACTTAGATCAGACAAAATAGACTGTTATAGGAGACAAAAAAGGACACTACATAATGATCAAGGGATCAATACAAAAAGAAGATATAACAATTGTAAATATATATACACCCAACATAGGAACAACTTAATATATAAGGCAAATAATAACAGACATAAGAGGAGAAACTGACAGTTACACAATAATAGTGGGAGACTTTAACACCCCACTTACATCAATGGACAGATCATCCAGGCAGAAAATCAATAAGAAAAAAGTGTCTTAAATGGCACTTTAGACCAAATGGACTTAATTGATATTTATAGAGCATTCCACCCCAAAGCATCAGAATACACATTCCATTGCACATGGAACATTCACCATGATAGATCACATGCTGGGCCACAAAACAAGCCTTGGTAAATTTAAGGAAACTGAAATCACTTCAAGCGTCTTTTCCAACCACAATGCTATGAGACTAGAAACCAACTACAAGAAAAAATTAAAACAGCAAAAACCACAGACACACGGAGGCTAAACAATATGCTACTAAACAACCAATGGGTCACTGAAGAAATCAAAGAGGAAATAAAAAAATACCTAGAGACAAATGAAAATGAAAACACAATGATCCAAAACCTATGGGACACAGCAAAAGCAGTTATGAGAGGAAAGTTTATGGCAAAACAAGCTTATCTCAGGAAACAAGAAAAATCTCAAATAAACAACCTAACCTTACACTTAAAGCAACTAGAGAAAGAAGAATAAATAAAACCCAAAGTTAGTAGAAGGAAAGAAGTCATAAACGTCAGAGCAGAAATAAATGAAATAGAGACTAAAAAAACAATAGAAAAGATCAAGAAAACTAAAAGTTGGTTCTTTGCAAAGATAAACAAAATTGATAAACCTTTAGCCAGACTCATCAAGAAGAAAAAGGACAGGACAATAAAATCAGAAATGTAAAAGGAGAAGTTACAACCAACATCACAGAAATACAAAGGATCATAAGACACTACTACGAGCAACAATACACCAATAAAATGGACAAACTAGAAGAAATGAACAAATTGTTAGAAAGGTACAATCTCCCAAGACAGAACCAGGAAGAAACAGAAAATATGAACAGACTAATTACATGTACTGAAATTGAATCAGTAATTTTAAAACTCTCAACAAACAAAAGTCCAGGACCAGATGGCTCCACAGGAGAATTCTATAAAACATTTAGAGAACAGTTAACACTTATCCTTCTGAAACTATTCCAAAAAATTGCAGAGAAAGGAACACTCCCAAACTCATTCTGTGAAGCCACATCACCCTGATACCAAAACCAGACAAAGATATCACAAAAAAAGAAAATTATGGGCCAATATCGTTGATGAACATAGATACGAAAATCCTCAACAAAATACCTCAACAAAATACTCCAACAATACATTAAAGGAATCATACACCATGGTCAAGTGGAATTTATCCCATGGATGCAAGGATTTTTCAATATCCACAAATCATCCAACGTGGTACACCACATTAACAAATCGAAGAATCAAAACCATATGATCATCTCAATAGATATAGAAAAGCTTTTGGTAAAATTCAACATCCATTTATGATGAAAACTCTCCAGAAAATGGCATAGAGGGAACATAATAAAGGCCATATATGAAAAACACACAGCTAAAATCACACTCAATGTCGAAAAGCTATAAGCATTCCACCTAAGATTGGGAAGAACACAAGGATGCCCACTCTTGCCACTTTTATTCAGCATAGTTTTGGAACTCCTAGTCACAGCAGTCAGAGAAGAAAAAGAAAAAAAAGGAATCCAAATTGGAAAGGAAGAAGTGAAACTGTCACTCTTTGCAGATGACATGATACTATACATAGAAACTCGTAAAGATGCCACGAGAAAGCTACTAGAGCTCATCAATGAACCTGGCAAAGTTGCAAGAAAATAATTAATATACAGAAATCTGTTGTATTTCTATACACTAACAACAAAATATCAGAAAGAGAAATTAAGGAAACAATCCCATTTACCATCTCATCAAAAAGAATAAAATACCTAGGAGTAAACCTACCTAAGGAGGTAAAAATCATGTACTCTGAAAACTATAAAATGCTGATGTAAGATATTGAAGGCCACACAAACAGATGGAAAGATGTACCATGTTCTTGGATTGGAAGAATCAATATTGTTAACATAACCATACTACCCAAGGCAATCTACAGATTCAATGCAATCCCTATCAAATTACCAATGACATTTTTCACAGAACTGGAAAAAGACTCTTTAAAATTTATATGGAAACACAAAAGACCCTGAGTAGCCAAAACAATCTTGAGAAAGAAGAATGGAGCTGGAGGAATCAGGCTCCTTGACATCAGACTATAATACAAAGATAAACGAATCAAAACAGTATGGTACTGGCACAAAAACAGACGCATAGATCAATGGAACAGGATAGGAAACGCAGAAATAAACCCACACACTTATGGTCAATTAATCTATAACAAAGGAGGCAAGACTATACAATGGAGAAAAGAGAGTCTCTTCAACAGGTGGTGCTGGGAAAACTAGACAGCAACATGTAAAAGAATGCAATAGAACATTCTCTAACACCATATACAAAAATAAACACAAAATGGGTTAAAGACCTAAATGTAAGACTGGATACTATAAAATTCCTAGAGGAAAACATAGGCAGAACACTCTTTGACATAAATTACATAAATATATTATTGGATCTGTCTCCTAGAGTAATGGAAACAAAAGCAAAAATAAACAAATGGGACCTAATTAAACAGCAAAGGAAACCATCAACAAAATGAAAGGACAACATATGGAATGGGAGAAAATATTTGAAAATGATGTGAATGACAAGGGCTTAATTTCCAAAATATACAGGCAGCTCATACAACTTAATAACAACAACAACAACAAAAAATACAACACCCCCCAAATGGGCAGAAGACCTAAATAGACATTTCTCCAAAGGAGACACACTGATGGCCAACAGGCACATGAAAAGATGCTCATCATTGGTAGTTATTAGAGCAATGTAAATCAAAGGTACAATGAGGTGTTGCCTCACACCAGTCAGAAGGGCCATCATCAAAAAAGTCTACAAAAAAATGCTGGAGAGGGTATGGAGAAAAGGAAACCCTCTCACACTGTTGGTGGGAATGTAAATTGGTGCAGTCACTATGGAGAACAGTATGGAGGCTCCTTAAAAACCTAAAAATAGAATTACTATATGACCCAGCAATCCCACTACTGGGCATTTACCCACAGAAAATCATAATTCAAAAAGACACATGTATCCTAATGTTCATAGCAGCACTATTTACAACAGCCAGGACATGGGAGCAACTTAAGCATCCATTGGCAGATACAGGGATAAAGAAAAAGTTGTATATATACACAATAGAATACTACTCAGCCATAAAAAGGAATGAAATAATGCCATCTGTAGTAATGGATGAACCTAGAGTATATCATACTAAGAGAAGTAAGTCAGACAGAGAAAGACGAATATCATATGATATAACTTATATGTGGAATTTAAAGAAATGATAGAAATGACCTTATTTACAAAGCAGACTCACAGACATAGAAAACAAATTTATGGTTACCAAAGGGTAACCTTTGGGGGTGATAAATTAGGAATTTGGGATTATTAACAGAGTCACACTATTATATATAAAATAGATAACCAACAAAGACCTACTATATAGAACAGGGACCTATATTAAATGTCTTGTAATACATATAATGGAAAAGAATCTGAAAAAGAATATAGATATAGATCTGAATTACTTTGCCTGAACATTGTAAATCAACAAAACCTCAATTAAAAAAAAAGGAAAAAAAGGGCTTCCCTGGTGGCGCAGTGGTTGAGAGTCTGCCTGCCGATGCAGGGGACACGGGTTCATGCCCCGGTCCAGGAGGATCCCACATGCCGTGGAGTGGCTGGGCCCGTGGGCCATGGCCGCTGAGCCTGAGCGTCCGGAGCCTGTACTCCGCAACGGGAGAGGCCACAACAGTGAGAGGCCCACGTACCGAAAAAAAAAGCAAATAAGTAGGTAAAAAAAATGCACATGCACTATATAAAATAAAAATAATAACATCTAGTAGCATTAAGAAAGAAAACATAGCAGTAAAATACAGGATAACAATATCAAAGAAGTCAGTAAAGGTAAAAAATTAATGATCATTGTATTAACCTTGAGGAAGATAAAGAAATTGAATCACTTAATTTGGTAAGTTAAATATGCATATTATAAATCTTGGATGAATATTTAAAGAATGGAGACAGAGTGTGCATCTTCCAAAAAGAGTAAAGTATTATAATAATTATAAAATTCAGAAGATTGAAATAATTCAGTGTACTTTCTCTCTTCCAATGCACTTAAGCTAGAAATCATTAATAAAGGCTTATCTCCATATATTTAAAAATAAGTAACAGGGCTTCCCTGGTGGCGCAGTGGTTGACAGTCTGCCTGCCGATGCAGGGGACATGGGTTCGTGCCCCGGTCCGGGAAGATCCCACGTGCTGCGGAGCAGCTAGGCCCGTGAGCCATGGTCGCTGAGCCTGCGTGTCTGGAGCCTGTATTCCGCAACCGGGGAGGCCACAACAGTGAGAGGTCCGCGTACCACAAAAAAAAAAAAAAAAGTAAGTAACAATTTATAATAACTCAAGGATTGGAGAAGGAATACCAATGGAAATTAGATAATGTTTTGAACTGGAAGAATCAGAAAATACCACAGATGAAAACTCATGGGATGCGACCAAAGCATTACTTAGGGGGAAAATTTGTAGCCTTAAATACTACAAAAGAAAGCTTGAACACTAATAAATTAAGCATCTTTTTCAAGAAGTTGGAAGATGAATAAAAAAATAAAACAGAGTTAAGTATAAGAATGAATATAACAAAGCTACGAGCAACAACTAATAAAATAGAAAACCAGTACGTAACAGCGAGGTCCAGCAAAGGAATAAGCTTTTTAAAAATACCATTAAAAATCATTCTAGAATACGTAAGATAGCTGTACAAACCTATTCCTTTTCTTTCCAGGTTCACAGTGCAGTAGCATTTCCCAGCACTGTATGAGTGGTTATGGCCTTGTGACTGAGTTCTGGTCAATGGAATGTGAGTTGAAATGACACACACCCTTCTCAGCCCTGGCCCATTAACCCTCCATGAGTGTCTTTCATCCTCTTTCCCAGCATGACAGAGGCAAGCAAAGCAACCCTGGAAACAATGTCATGAATACGGCAGAAATATGGAAAAGGCCTGGGTTCTTGAATCACTACTTAGAGGAAAACCACTGCCGACTACATACACTTATTTAGAGAAATAAACTATAATATCACATTTTGGCTTGTTGTTTCAGAAGCCAGGAATACCTTAGCTAATACACTCACAAACCTCTGATAAGTTTGGTCAAGGAAAAGCGAAGATACACATAACAAATGAGGAATGAAAAGGAGGCTGTTGTCACACATATTGCAGACCTTAACGGTATTAATAATGTTTTATGAAAAAAAGCAAATTAATTTGAACAGTTAGATGAAATGGAAAAATTCTAAGAAAAATATAATTTAATAAAATTAGACTCAATATTGTTAATATATCAATTTTCTCCAAATTGATCTGTAGTCAGTGTAATCCCACTCAGAATTCTAGTAGTTTTTTATAGAAATCGTAATGTGATCCTAAAATTTATACAGAAATGCAAATTTCCTAGAATAGCTAAAAAGTCTTGGAAAAGAACAAAATTGTGGTACTACACGGCCTGATTTCAAGACTTTCAAGACTAAAGCCACAGTAATCGAGACAGTGTGATATTGGTATAAGGATACTAGATTGATGGAACCAAATAGAGACAAAGGATTAAATCATATGGACCTACAAATAGACCATTTTGTTGGTGCCAAGCTAACTCACTGGGAAAAGGATAGCCTTTTCAACACAGGATGCTGGACACACTGTATATCCACATAGAAAAAAATAATCTACCGAAAGTGACTCAAAAAGAAATAGAAATTGTGAATACCTCAATGACCATTAAAGGAATTGAATCAGTACTAATTTTTTTCCACAAAGGAAACTTCCTTAGCATTTTTTACCAGATATTCAAGGGATAAGTAATCAAAATTTTAGACAGTCTATTTCAGAAGCTTTTTAAAAAAGATAACACTTGTCAATTCATTTTATAAGGTAATAAATTAAGTAATACATTACTGATCTCAAAATCCTGCAAAAACATTAATGAGAAAAAATTACTGACCAATTTCATATATGAACAAAGATGCAGAAATGTAAAACAAAGTATCATCATACCAAATCCAGCAATATAGTAAGAAAAAAATCCATAATGACCAAGTTGGGTTAATACCAAGAAGGCAAGGTTGACTAAATATGAGAAAAACAATTAATGTAATGTTGCATAACATTAAAAGAGAAAAAGCATATGATCACACCAATAGATGCAGATAGAAAACTTCTGTTTTAAAGAAGCTTTAAATTATAAAATTAAACATCCAATCACAATAGACTGGGGAGGAGCTTACAGGGGTTTCTGGAGGGCTGGCAAGGTCCTGTTTCTTGGCCCATGTGGTGATTACATGGGTGCCTGCTTCATAACTATATTTTAGAAACTGTACATGTGTCTTATGTGGTTTGGGATATCTTAAATTACACAATAAAAGAAGAAAAATATGTGTGTGTGTGTGTGTGTGTGTGTAGTAAGGAAAATACCAGGCTCAAAAAATAAAGTTCCTGGGCTTCCCTGGTGGCGCAGTGGTTGAGAGTCTGCCTGCCGATGCAGGGGACGCGGGTTCGTGTCCCGGTCCGGGAAGATCCCACATGCCGCGGAGCGGCTGGGCCCGTGAGCCATGGCCGCTGAGCCTGCGCGTCCGGAGCCTGTGCTCCGCAACAGGAGAGGCCACAATAGTGAGAGGCCTGCGTACCGCAAAAAAAAAAAAAAAAAAAAAAATGTTCCTTTGTCCGTTGCTTCCTGTTCAGCTTCCTATCACTCTAGGTGATGTAATTCTTTCTAAATTTCCCATGAAACTTGGGTAAGCCTGCCCCTCAGAGCAGACCATATGCAGAGGTACACATGATAGCACACCCTCAAAGGCTCAATGTAGGAAACACCCCAAGCTCAGAGCTGCTCCAGTGAGGGGGGATGAGCCTGTAATGGGGTGCACAACAAGGGCAGACCAGATACAGATTAAGCGGAAGTGATGCCAGTGTCGAGGAGAGAGGTAGAAGTGTTAAATGGATTAGTAACGGTATCAAAAACTTGTAAACCACTTCATTTAACTTTTCAAAGTACGTACTTTCAAATAGGGCACCCCACTGAGTTCTCTCCTAGAGTGCTGTGAGGTATTGGATTTTGTCCTCATGTTACTGGTGAGGAAACTGAAGGGAGCCTGGAGAGGCCAAGCCTTTTCCTGGCGAGGGCAGTTCCTGGGGACAGTCCTCAGCCTGCAATCAGAGGCTGTTCTATGGGAAACAGCAGAGTTCAAGGGCCACACCCCCCAGCCACTTCCTGCTGGTCCTAGAAAAAGAGTACCACATCAACAATATTTCTCAAATTCTTCTGCCACTTGGGGCACTTTCAGGCACTGCTTTGTGTTATGGTTACCTGTTATCTCTCTCTAAATGTTTTACTTTCTCCAACGCACAATGAACAGCTCAGAACAGATATTGTGACCTGCCTTTCAGTCCCCAAAGTATCAAAAATCATGTCGGACACCACATAGTAGGCACACTATTAATGATCTCAGCTAACACTATTGAGTGCTTTCAAGTGCTTTTAGTCATAATCACAGCTTCTGACATAGATATTGTAATCACGCCCATTTTACAAAGGAATACACTGAGGCATAGTGAATTTGAGTAACACACACGGTATTATGTAGCTAGTAAATGGCAAAATTAGTAATCTTACAATTGCATCTGGTTCCAGAATCTGTACTCTTTAACCATTAAACTAAATTAAATTGAGTTTCTCTGAATGCTCTTCTGTCTAATCATATGCCACTACTTATATTTCTTCATGTTCTTGCCTCCTTCAACAAGCCTTTCTAAATTACTTGGTGAAACCGTTATAATTTTTTTTTTTTTTTTTGCAGTACACGGGCCTCTCACTGTTGTGGCTTCTCCCATTGCAGAGCACAGGCTCCGGACGCGCAGGCTCAGCGGCCATGGCTCATGGGCCCAGCCGCTCTGCGGCATGTGGGATCTTCCCAGACTGGGGCACGAACCCGTGTCCCCTGCATCGGCAGGCGGACTCTCAACCACTGTGCCACCAGGGAAGCACTAAACCGTTATATTCTTTTCAGAATTCCCATACCACTTTTTGCCTTCACAACATAAAATAAAATTGTTTTGTATCAGTATGAGGAGAAATAATGATGATGACGGTGATGATAATAGTCAACATTTGTTGAGCACTTACTGTGAGCTCTCCGTTATTCTACGGACTTTACATGAATTAGCTCATTTAATTCTCAGAAGTACCCCAGAAATATACACTATTATTCCATATTTACAGATGAGGACACAGGCTCAGAAGGCTAAGCAATTCAGCCGAGGCCACACAGTTCATGACAGGACCAACCCTCTGCCTGCAGATGACTAGGAGATTGATTTCCTAAGACCTCTTGGAAAACAACCCTGCCCGCTGCTGTTAGACCATCAGAGAGAGAGCCCCAAATACCTGCAGTCATTCTACACAGCCCTTCCCTGCCCTGCTCCCCGCCTCCACGGACACAGGTGGGCCCTGCCACCAGCTCTGTGACCGGGTCAGGGCCAGGGGGTTCTGCAGTTGACTTTGGTTTCCCCAGGTTTGAACAACTGAGTCAACACCCACGCAGGAAATTGAGAAAAGTTCTGTAAATAAGAGAATACAGTATTTTCAGTGTGGAGAGGCGGAAAAGAGGCACTTGAGAAATCCATATATCCTTGAGTTACACTTTTTTTCCTGAAAAAAATTTTGTTGATGGCATAATGACTGCCTACCACACTAGTCCAGCATTTCAGAGAAATGGAGAGGGAGCTCCGGTGTCCCTGAAGACATCAGGGCACCTTCATCATTCAGGGAGCGCCCGCTGCCCTGAACGTGCGCAGTATCAGCAGGAAAGGAGAAGCCTCCTTAGAAAACACAGGCAGCTCCCCCAGGTCCCATATGCCTCTCCTTAAACCCTGTATGAGAGGATGACATGGGTTCTACCTCATTTCAGTTCAGCAAATACTCACTGACTGCGTTTTAGGCTCTAGGCATTGATAATACAGAGACGAATAAGATTTCTGAAATCTCATTCAATCAATTCAATTCTGAAATCTTACTCAAATCTTACAGGGAAGACAGATATGCAATAGGCAATTCTAACTGAGGGGTGAGCACAAAGGTTCTATCAGCTTGCTCCTGAAAGATCTCAATTTCTCAGTGATCCTGGAGCACAGCTCTTAGGGTCAGAGATGGAGGGGGGATAAGAGGAGCTTCACCAGGAGCTCTGGCTGAGGGGCAGGGGGCTAATGAAACCTTGGGCCAAAAGGGGAAGCCCAAGTCTTTCAAAGCAAGCCCCAAAGAAATTAAAATAAAAACAAAGCAAAAATGAAGAAAAGCAAAAATCCTAGACAGGATGTCGGTCCCCATGGAAGACCCCCACCCCAGGGGGCCTGGCCAGTAAAAGGGATGGAGGAGGAACTGTTCCACAAGGTGTGGTTGAGAAATCAGGGCAATTGCTCTCCCGGTGCTCCCCCAGAGCACCTTTGGAAAGTCACCATGGCCTTGACTGCACTAGTGTCTGGCATTTTGCTTTAGAGTGGGGAGCGTCAGGGAGCAGCGCCAGCGGTTTGGACTTCAGGCCTGAGGGAAGGAAGCAGGACAGAGGATCAGGAGAGGACTCTCTCTTCCCGACGCCTGGCCCAGCCACTAGTCACCTCTGCCTGTTTCGTCTCGAATGATCTCCTCTCTGTCTTGGGCAGTGAGCTCTCCTTCCCAATGGCCATTCTCTATATCCAGCTCATACTGGCATTTTTGACCCCCACACCCCAGCTGCTCTTGACTCTTGTGAATTCTGCCTGTGGACCAGCCACCCAGACAGACCAGAGAAGTGGGGACTTTCTTTGCTCAGCCCACTCAGCCTTGGACTCAAACCATCCCCTTGGGGTCCAGGTGGCTCTCCTCCAGCACACGTGCCCCAACTGGACTTTCCCCATCAAGCACACTGAGCCTGGGGAGCCCTTGGCATCTGCACTCTGCATCACCATCTGTCCTTACCTTCAATGTGCCTACACTCGAGGGCCACCTCCAAGTTGAGAGATTCTGGCCACATTTTCCTCTCCCTCCTCAGAATCTCTGTAACATTCAAAATATCAAAAGCCTTGGGCAAGAAGAGGATGCCTCCAAAGACAGTTTGCACACAACTGTAGTCTCTTTGTTTTATGAACTCCACCAGCAAAGGCAGAAGCCCAATGTCTTAAGTCATTTAGCCTTGAATATCATCTATTTTGACTGTGCTACCCATGACCATGCTTATTGTAGCCATACATTGACCCGAAGATTACACCCCCTCACCCCTTCAAGATTTTGGTTTCTGACTCACTGCCAACTCTCCCCAATGCTAATCCTGTCCTAATTCTTGGCAATTTCAATATCCTCCTATGCAGTCCATTGTGTCAAGCTCTGTGTTTAGTGTTTTACAAATAATATCTTATTTAAGCTTCACAACTCATTTCTCAAAGGAGGAAAACGAGAGTTGGAGAAAGTAAGCGATTTGCTGAATTTTGCACTGCTATTTAGCGAAGCTAGGATTCAAACCAAACTGCTCATATTATAAAGCCTGTGTTCTTGACTGCTATGTTGTGTCGCCTCCTCACTGTTGGAAAAATAGCCACATTTTCTTGGAAGGAGCTGAGGACAGCTAACACAAATGGAAGAGAGGGTTAGGGGATTTCCTTTACATGTCTGTCACTGTTCCTGGTCATCTTTCATATTTACAATTCAAGGTACTGCCTTCTATTGGGAGTCAGCTCCTTCAATTATGTGGAAATAAATCTGGGAAAGCAGGAATAGTTTTGCAGGCAGGTGAACATGGGTGCAAATCCTAGTTCCACAATGTTTCACTGTTGCTTGAAGTAATCTTCCAAGGTTTCTGAGGGAAATGAAGGTTGTGCTAAAGAGCACAGGCTGTGGGACCAGACCCACCCAGATTCAAATTCCAGATATGCCACCAGCTGTGACCTTGAGCAAGTTAGTTAAGTCTCAGGTTTCTCCTATGCCAAAAGGTTGCAACAGGGAGTTAAGAGGGATAAATGAGCTAGTGTATTTAAATCCCCAAAAGCTCTGCACACAGTATGTACTCAATAACTTATCTGACAGGCTATGAGGAGTAGATGAGTTAATGTATCTAAGTGACAGACTCTTGGGAAATGCTAGTTTCCTCCCTCGTTCCTTCTCTCCCTACCTCACTCCCCATCAACCTCTCCCATACATACTATACTTCAGTTACACCCGTCTAGTCAGCATTGCTCAACACACCTCTGTGCCTTTGACCGAACTGGATGCTCTATCGGAAAAACTCCTACACTGCCTCATTCTGGCATCTCCTCATGACCAATTCAAAAGCTACGTCCTCTCTTCTGTGTTCCCCAAATGCCCAAAAGGTTGCCATGCACCTATTTGTACTTCCAGAGCAACCTTTACATTTACACTGTGAACACCTCATATATTACAGTTATTAACAGCCTGTGAGCTTCCTGAGAATGGGGACCATGTTTTATTTCTTCTGGTATCATTAGCCCCATTTATATTTCCTGGCATGTACTAAATTCTATTCAATCCAACTGAACATACAAAGGAATGAAAATACTATTAAGAGAAGCAATCCACCATGGGCCCTGAGTATCCCTACACATACTTACTGGGTAAGCCAAGAATGCAACTCCATCTCTACTCATTTCTCAGGGCTGTGTTTTCAGTGAGCAACCTTGAGGGATGAAGTAATATCTTCTTCCAGGACAGAAAGCAGGCTTGCTATAAAGGAAGTGATTGTCTAAGCTCAGTGTCCCTCAGCTGTGACACAAATCCACTGCTTGCATAACATCCACTTGGGCCCTCTGCACTGACCTCACAGGACTTGAGTGGGGGGTAAAAACAACTGGAACAGACATGATGTTGTTGCTGCTTGCTGAGCCACGAGTAATAAAGCCCCTTGTCTCTGAACCAGGAGTCTCATGTCTTCTTCCAGCCTCCATGAAATAGTAACAGGCTAATTTACTATCTCAGGGGTCAGCAACCTGTGGCCTTGGGCCAAATCCAGCACATGATCTGTTTTTGTTCAGTCTGAATATAAGAATTTTTAAAAATATATTTTAAAGGTTATTTTTAAAAAAGGATGTTGAATATGTGACAGAGACCTGTTGTTGCCCACAAGGCCTAAAATATTTATAATCTCACTCTTAAAAGGAAATTTTTGACACCCCT
Organism: Grampus griseus; assembly: GCF_964374135.1. Lineage (NCBI taxonomy): Eukaryota > Metazoa > Chordata > Mammalia > Artiodactyla > Delphinidae > Grampus > Grampus griseus. Next base: position 112,036,358 of record NC_139001.1, read on the forward strand.
TATATCATCTTATGAGGACGGTAAAATTAAATCTAAGTTTCTGACCAGTTCCAATTCTTCAGTTAATTTCCTTAGAGCAAGAACGTCATAGCTTCCTCTCAAGGTCTTCACAGCACCGAGCACGTGGTTAATACTCAGACAAGGCTCAACCAAAACCAAAGTATCCCTTTCACAAAGATTTAGTGCCTGGCACTGTTTCAGGACCTGGGGATATTGAGGTAAAAAAAAATAATCAAAATCCCCAACCTCATAGAGTTGATATTCTAATGGGAGAGAGAAGCAATATACAAATAAATACATCTCAGGTTGTGGTGAGTACTATGGAGAAGACAAAAAGGGGTAAAGAAGATGAGGAATTCCAAGGTTTAGTTGGGTGGGATGGGGTGGGGTGGAGAGAGCTGGCTACTATTTTATGCAAGGTATTCAGGGAATACCTCTGAGAAGGCAGCCTAATTAAGTAGGTCAATGCCTGTCTGGGATCTATAAACATATAGAAACCTGACAACCTGGGGAAATGAAATTAAAACACATTCCATGTCCACTTTCCAGCTAATGGTTTTCTGATCTAAGTACATATTTGAGCTGGGCCCCATCCAAGAATGTTCACCCTCCCCCCACACCCCAAATCCTCTCCAGGAAGTGCCACTTCTACACAGGTCTGTGGAGGTCACTAATTTTGTGCAAGTTAGAGCCTGCACATTTTTTGCACTATATCCTCACCAATGAGTGCATTCTCATAATCCTACTTTGGCACTAAATGCCCCTAAATTAGGAATCACTGTACTTAGACTCTGATTTATTTTATTCTACCAAATACATACTAATTCCCTGCTCCAACACACACAAGTGATATATTCAAACATATCTAAAAACGACTGATAAAATGCATATATACATAAGAACCACTGCAATTTCGCTTTGATAGAAAGAATGCTGACACTGAAAGGACACAGGCTTTGGGATCATTCTGAGTTGAGTCCAAGTCCCTCCTTCATCCCTTGTTGCTGGGCAACAGACCTCAGGTAAGTTACTTTAACTCTCATAGACTTAGTTTCCACACCTGTAAAGGGAAGCTAATAATACTTGTCTCTTAAAAAAAAAATAGATAATAGATGTAAAGCACCAAGCACACAGTCAGCCACACAGAAAATGCTCTATAAGGGTTGGTATTTTAATTCATAAGTAGTACATGTATCCTTCATCCACTCAGTAGGCATTCACTTATTGCTCCTATTTCTTGCCAGGCAGTGTCAAGTGAAAGAGCTCTTCCAATCAAGGAGACTACAGAGTGGTAGGTAAGACAGCAAAGTAAATAAACAATGATGATATGCCAGTGGGATAGGAGCACATCAGGAAAGGCTTCCCAATATGAACAGCTGAACTAACTCTTAGCCAGAGAAAAAGTAGACATTTCAGACAGAGGCAATACATTATGATAAAGGTTGGAAGAATATGTAGTTTGGTAGCGCTAAATAATGGGAGTTACAGGGAAGGAGAAGAGTGCTAAGAGAGAATTAAGTCAGATCAAAACAGCATTGATTGTCATGCTAAGGCATTTGGGTCCTAAAGACAACAAGGAAAGAACCTCTGGATTCCACATGGGGGTGCAATTAGAGTGGGGCAAGACTGGAGACAAGATGAGTTATGAGGCTGTCCAGAAGTAGATTTGGGAGTTGGGAGGGATATAAATGAGATTGAAATGGACTTGTCCATGGAATATCTTAGTAAAATTATCCAGTAGGCTGACAGACGTAAAACAGTGAAATTTGAGCTGGAGACTGCTTTGGGAACCATCAGTATGTACAAAAAGCTATGTGAATGAGATAATCTAGGATTTGTGCGCAGAGTAAGAATAGAAGAGGGCTGATGGAGGAGCCCCCAAAGACATTTATAAGATGTAGAGGGAAAACAGAGCCCAAGAAGGAAACAGCATGAACAGAGAATTAGTGACAATGAAAATCAGAGCATTTTATGATTTCCAAGTCATGTTCCACATGAGTGATACCAGACTAGAAAGCTCTGAGCTCTTGCTCCCCGACAAAGTTATATATTAAAAAAAAATCAACCAGAAGCTGTCTGGACCAACTTTGTATATGCTTTGAAAAGCAATCAAGAGTTTTCAGCAATCAAGCAAATTCCCAGTCAAGAAAAACCCATCTTCAAAATTGTAGGAAAGTTTTGTGGTATTTTTACTTACACTTACCGCTCTCCCAATCTACTTTAGTGGTACTCTTGGTCTTGAGCAGCTGCAGCCCAGTTCCCAATTCCTCCACTTGAACTGGAGGGAGCAGAACAGATCTCATTTGCAAATTATTGTCTGTTATAACCTGCCTGGAGGATACCTGAAAGATTTACTTGTTCATCCCTGTCTTGCATAACTCAGAATGCAGGTGGGAAAAGTGGCAGGCACTGTTATTAAATACAACAAGTGGACTAAAAATTCAAAGATGCCTAGGGCAAGAGATTTGGGTGGAGACATACAGTAGACTATCTAAGGCCAGGAGGAGAAGCTGGGGTGAGGTGCTTTGGGAAATGAGGAAATGCAAAAGCAACTATAGATAGAGGGGAAACTGAGAAAGCCATGCATGCCCAGGCAAGATGCATGCCCAGAAAAGACCTGAGAAGACCTTAAACATTTACCTGGATCTAATCTGTAGGCTCAGAACAAGTCTAGCTAATTGGTGAAGAACTGCACCAGCGAAGAGCCAGTCTGTAAAGACTACAGGGGTGGTTGTTCTTTCTTTTTATTTTTGATGGTTTTGTTTGTTTGTCTATATCGACTCTTGGCATTCAAGGAAATATGTTTCAAAACAGTAAATGTACATGAGCTAAAAGAACAGAGACTTCAGTGAGCACACACAAGCACACATAACATTTAAAAGTAGTTTGGAAGAGTCTCAAAACAAATGGACTACTATGACCTTCAATAAAAACAACAACTGCAATAACAGCAAACCATGAGGAAAGGCAGAAATCTGATTTCCAGAGTTACTACATAATAATAACCAAATACTCAATTTTGGCAAAAATTAGAAGATATACATAGAAACTGGAAAATGCAGCTCATTCAGAGGAATAAAACAGATTGAAAGAAATCATCCCTGAGAAAGCCCAGACATCAGTCTTACTAGACAAAGACTTTAAAATGACGGTCTTAAATATCTATAAGAGATAAGGGAAAACATAGACAAAGAACTAAAAGAAACAAAGAAAACAGTATATGAACAAAATGAGAATGTCAATAAAGAGAGAGAAATTGCAAAAAGGAACCAAACAAAATTCTAGAGCTGAAGAGTACAATTGAAATGAAAATTCACTAGAAAAGTTCAACAGCAGAGTTGAATAGGCAGAAGAAAGAATCAGTGAACATGAAGGCAGGTTATTTGAAATTATTGAGTCTTAAGAACACAGAGGAAAAAGAATGAAGAAAAGTGAACAAAACCTAAGGAATTTGTGAGACACCATCAAGTGGCCCACATACACATTTTCAGAGTCCCAGAAAAAGAGTACACTGAGAAGGAGCAGAAAAAATTATTTGAAGAAATAATGGCTAAAACTTGAGTCTATAAATCTTAAAAGCTCAGTGAACTCCAAGTAAAATAAACTCAAAGAGACCCACACCAACATACATTGTAATTAAACTGTTCAAAGCCAAAGAGAGAATATTGAAAGTAGTAAGGGAGAAGTGCTTTATCACATACAGAGATTCCCTGTAAGATCATCAGCCACTTGTAGTCAGAGACCTTGGACCAGAGGCAATGAAATGATATATTTAAGGTGCTGAAAGAAAAATACTAAAACCCAATAATTCTATATATGGCAAAACTGTCCTTGGAAAATAAGGGAGAAATTAAGGCATTTCTATATAAACAAAAGTTGAGGGGCTTCAGTATTACTAGACCTACCCTAAGAAATGATAAAGGGAGGGCTTCAGGTTAAAATGAGAGGACACTAGATACTAACTCCAAGTCATACCTAGGCAAATACACAGCAAATGTAACATGGGCAAAAGTAATAGCCAGTGTTGTTGCAATCCTGCTTTGTAACCTGAATATTAATTTTACATAGGATTTAAGAGAAAAAGCATAAAAAATAATTATAAATCTCTGTTATTGGGCACACAATCTATAAGTATGTAATTTTAAAAATAAATTTATTTATTTATTTATTATTTTTGGCTGCATCAGGTCTTTGTTGCTGTGCACAGGCTTTCTCTAGTTGCGGTGAGAGAGGGCTAATCTTTGTTGTGGTGCATGGCCTTCTCATTGTGGTGGCTTCTCTTGTTGCAGAGCACAGGCTCTAGGCACGTGGACTTCAGGAGTTGCAGCACGTGGGCTCAGTAGTTGTGGCTCATGGGCTCTCGAGTGCAGGCTCAGCAGTTGTGGCACACGGGCTTAGTTGCTCCACAGCATGTGGGATCATCCTAGACCAGGGATCGAACCTGTGTCCCCTGCATTGGCAGGCAGATTCTTAACCACTGCACCACCAGGGAAGTCCCTATAAGTATGTAATTTTTGACATCAAAACATAAAGAGGGTAGATGAAGCACTACTGGAGTCAATTCAAATTAGTTTGTAATAACTAGGATACTATATGTAATCTCCATTTTACCATACAGAAAATATCCATAGAATAGCCATAATCGGAAATAAGGGAATAAAAATGTGTCACTATGAAAAAGCAAAAAAGATTGGATCAAGATGGTAGAGAAGGAGGATGTGGAACTCACCTCTCCTCACATCAAAAATACATCTACTTGTGGAACACTTCTCACAGAAAACCAACTGGAAACTGCAGAGGATCTCTTATATAACCAAAGCTGCAAGAAAGATCCTCACATGACTGGGTAGGACCAAAAAAAAAAGGCATCAGGATGGGACCTGTGTCCCTGGGAAGAACCTGTGAAGGAGGGAGGGTCTGCATGGGCAGGCTCTTGCCCTGCGAAGACCCTTGCAGGCTGGGAGGTGTACTGGCACAGACAGAGGGCTGGAGGAGCCTGGACTCTTCTCGCAAGGAATGCCTGCATGCTGGTTTACTAGCAATCAGGGCAGAGAGAGACCAGTGCTGATGGCTGCCACCCTGCTGCACTTCCCAGCCTGAAACATGAGCCAGGCAGGGCTGCTAATATGCACAGTGGTTAGGTGCTGAAACTCAGGCAGATGTGCCCTGGGAGTGGACTCAGTCTAGATGTGCAGAGACAGCCCTAGGGCCTGGGGTGTGGTCTGGGAGGAACCTCAGAGCCCATTGTCAGCATGGGCTTATCTTGGCCCAGGTCCACAACTGGAGCCCATTATCAGTGTGCATGGTGGGGTCCTGGCTTCAGTAGTTGCAGACTTTGTGAGGGCATGCATGTCTGGGTAGGGATGACATTGGAGCCCATTATCATGTTGGGGGAAGGTCCAGGGGCAGGACTAGCAGCAGCGAAATTTGTTGGCACCAATACCAGGTGGCAGGTGGCTTCACAGAATCTCACATCTCTGGCAGATTGCCCCTGGGGAGGAATACAGAGTGTTTCCTTTACTGGCAGAGGGCTCCAGTTCTGTTCACCCCACACTGCAGCTTGGAGTCAGACCTGAGGCAAACAGGTCCTATATAGAGCCCTATCACAGAGGCAGCCAGGTTCCAAGCAGCATCACAACCACATCAAATTCTGCAGCCACAATGCCCTGGCTGCCAACACCAGCCTACCACTAGGTCTGGGATGAACACAATGAAGAAAGGGACATGACCTTGGGCTGCTTCTGGGCAGAACAATGGATGCCTGTACCCGCAGCGCATAGGTTTGCTGTGACCACACTTGTGGGCCTCACTTGCTTCAGTGCTAACCTTGTTAAGGACAAAGCATGTGCTTAAAGGCAATGGAGGCTTATTGAACCTGACCCTCAGGGCTTCTACTCCAACAACTGGGGAACAGCCCCTATCCCCAACAGGGCTGGACAGTCATGAAGCAAAGAGGAGGCCCCACCCAACATCCAGTGCAGTCTACAGTCACAATACCAATCACACCCTCAATCAAAGGGATAATGGCCAGCACACTCTGAGGAAAGTTGTGACTAGCATCCATAACAAACAAAAACAACATCTGCACCAAAAATATTGGACTTGCACAGTCTACACAAGGTAGACTAATTTCATAGTGACATAGAAAGTTAAGTAAAATTTAAAAAGCAGAGGAACTACTCCCAATTAAAATAATAAGAGAAAAACCCTGAAAAAAAATAATGAAAAGACCTCACCAGTCTATTAGATTCAAAAAGGAGGTAATCAAAATGTTAAAAGAATTAAGAAAGATTATTGATAGAAATGCAGATCACTGTAACAAAGAACTAGAAATTATAAAAAGAAACCAATCAAAATTAGACAACTCAATTGCTGAGATAAAACCAACCTAGAAACAATGAAGAGCAGAGTAAATAATGCAGAAGATGAATAAGTGAATGACAGATAGAATAATGGAAACCAACCAATCAGAACAGTGGACAGAAAGACAAAAGAAAAAAAATGAAAGCGACATGCAAGATCTATGGAATAATATAAAGTGCACAAACCTACTCATAGAAGTTCAAGAAAAGAGAGAGAGAGAGAGAGAGAGAGAGAGAGAGAGAGAGAGAGTGGGAGGGAGGGAAAGAGAGAGAAGGGGGTTGAAAATGTATTTGAAGAATCTATGGCTGAAAATTTCCCAAACCTAAAGAAGAAAACAGATATCCAGATACAGGAAACACAGAGGGCTCCAAACAAGATGAATGCAAACAGACACACACCAAGATATATCATAGTTACAATGTCCAAAGTTAAAGATAAGATTCTAAAGGTAGCAAGAGAAAAACAGTCAGTTACAATCGAACCCCCATGAGGCTATCAGCTGGTTTCTCTACAGATACTTTGCAGGCCAGAAGGGAGTGGCATGATATATTCTAAGTCCTGAAAGGGAAAAACTTGCAACCTAGGATATTCTATCCAGAATTTCTCAAACAAGCAAAAACTGAAAGAATACGGAAATACTAAACTTAACCTAATAGAAATGTTGAAAGGTCTTCTCTAAATAAAAAAGAAGAAAGAATCTGTAGGAAAGAGAAAATCACAGTAGGAAACGCAACTATATAAAAGCATGGAAGATCACTCAAATAAGCCAGTACATAGATTTTAAAAAATCAAAAAAATTATAAAAACGATTATAAGTACAATGAATAGTAAAAGGGTAAATATGAAGATGTAAAACAGGGCATCAAAATCACAAAATGTGGGGAGGGGAGTATAAAAATGTATATCTTTCAGAATGTGTTTGAACTTGAATGGCTATCAGTTTAAAGCAAATAGATATAGTGATGGCTCAACATACTTGAACTCCATCATAAGCACAAATAAAAAACATACAATAGATTCACACAAAAAAAGAAAGGAACCCAAGCACACTACAATGGAAAAACCATCAAACCACATAAGGAAACACAAAAAAGATGAAGAAGTAAACAAAGAACTACAAAATCAACCAGAAAACAAGGCTTAAAAATGCAATAAATACATACTTATTAATAATTACCTTAAATATCAATGGACTAAATGCTTCAATCAAAAGACATAGAGTGGCAGATTGGAGAAAAAAACAAGAACCTACAATATGCTGCCTACAAGACACTCACTTCTGGGCAAAAGATTTCATAAATTGAAAGGGAGGGGATGGAAAAAGATGTTTCATGCAAATGGAAATGACAAGAAAGCAGGGGTAGCAATACTCATATCAGACAAACTTTTAAAAAAAGTCCATAAAAAAAGACAAAGAAGGATACTATATAATGATAAATGGATCAATATAAGAAGAGAATATTACACTCATTAACACATATGCACCCAATACAGAAGAACCTAAGTACATAAAACAAACACTAATAGACATAGAGGGAGAAATTAACAGGAATACAAAAATAGTAGGAGTCTTTAACACTCCCCTGACATCAATGGACGGATCTTCCAGATAGAAAGTCAATAGTGCAACAGAGATCCTAAGTGACAAAATAGACCAGTTGCATTTGACATCTTCATGACACTACATCCAAAAAAATCCAGAATAGACATTCTTTTCAGATGCACATGGAACATTTTCTAGGGTAGACCACAAACAAGCCTCAACAAATTTAAGAGTATAGAAATTATTTCAAGCATCTTTTCTAACCACAATGATATGAAACTAGAAAGAAAAATGGGCAAAAAATGATCACATGGGGACTAAACAACAGCTACTAAAAAATCAATGGGTCAGTGATGAAATCAAAGAGGAAATCAGAAAATACTTCTAAACAAATGACAATGAAAACACAACCTTACAAAATCTATGGGATGCAGCAAAACCAGTCCTTAGAGGAAGTTCCTAATGGTACAGGCCTTCCTTAATAAACAAGAAAAACTCAAATAAATAACTTAACCCACCACCTAAAAGAATTAGAAAAAGAAGAACAAACAAAGTCTGAAGTCAGCAGAAGGAAGGAAATAATAAATATCAGAGAGAAAATAAATAAAATAGAGATTAAAAAAACAATATAAAAATCGATAAAATCAAGAGCTGGTTCTTTGAAAGGATAAACAAAGTCAACAAACCTCTGGCCAGGCTCACCAAGAAGAAAAGAGAGAGGACCCAAATAAACAAAATAAGAAATGATGGAGGAGAAATAACAATTATATGCCAACAAATTGGACAACTTAGAAGAAATGGACAAGTTTCTGAAAACATATAGCCTGCCAAAACTGAGTCAATAAGAAACAGATAATTTGAATAGAGTGATCACTAGAAGTTAAATAGAATCACTTAAAAAAAAAACTCCCTACAAACAAAAGTTCAAGATCAGATGGCTTCACTGGGGAATTCTGCCAAGCATACAAAAAAGAACTTATACCAGTCCTTCTCAAACTCTTCCAAAAGATTGAAGCAAAGGGAACACTACCAAAGTCATTCTACGAAGCCACAAGCACCCTGATACCAAAGCCAGACAAAGACACTACCAAAAAAGAAAACTACAGGCCAATATCTTTGATGAATATAGATGCAAAAATTCTCAAAAACATTAGCAAACTGAATGCAACAATACATAAAAAAGATCATACACTATGAGCAAGTTGGATTCATTCCAGGGCCACAAGGATGGTTCAACATATGCAAATCAATCAATGTGATACACTGTATTAACAAAAGAAAAGGCAAAACCCATATAATTATCTCAATAGATGCAGATAAAGCAAACAACATCCACCCATGATAAAAACTCTCACGAAAATGAATAAAGTGGGAATATATCTCAACATGAAAAAGCCATTTATGACAAACCCACAGCCAAAATAACAGTGAAAAGGTGAAAGTCATTTCACTAAATTCAGGAAAAAGACAAGGATGCCCACTCTGAACACTTCTATTCAACATAGTACTGGAAGTCCTAGCCACAGCAATCAGAGAAAAAAAAGACAGATAATGTATCCAAATTGTAAGGGAAGAGGTAAAACTGTCACTATTTGCAGATGACAAGACGCTCTAAATAGAGAACCCTAAAGACTCCACACAAAAACAATCAGGACTAGTAGATGAATTCAGCCAGATAACAGGATACAAGATTAATATACAGAAATCTCTTGCATTACTTTACTCTAACAATGAAATATCAGAAAGAGAAAATTTTAAAAAAAATTCCATTTAATATCATGTCAAAAAAATACCTCAGGGGCTTCCCTGGTGGCACAGTGGTTGAGAGTCCACCTGCCAATGCAGGGGACATGGGTTCGTGCTCTGGTCCGGGAAGATCCCACATGCCGCGGAGCGGCTGGGCCCATGAGCCATGGCTGCTGGGCCTGTGCGTCCAGAGCCTGTGCTCTGCAATGGGAGAAGCCACAACAGTGAGAGGCCCATGTACCGCAAAACAAAACAAAACAAAACAAAAAATACCTCAGAATAAACTTAACCAAGGAAGTGAAATACCCATATGCTAAAAACTATAAAACATTGATAAAAGAAATTGAAAATGATTCAAAGAAATGGAAAGATATCCCATGCTCTTGGATTGGAAGAATTAATATTGTTAAAATGTCCATACTACCCAAAGCAATCTACAGATTTAATGTGATCCCTATCAAAATACTCATGACATTTTTTCACAGAACTAGAACAAATAATCCTAAAATTTATATGGAACTACAAAATACCCAGAATTTCCAAAGCCATTGTGAGGAATAAGAACAAAACTGAAGGCATAACCCTCCCAACACTTCAGACAATACTACAAAGCTACAGTTGTCAAAACAGCATGGTATTGGCACAAAAACAGACATTCAGATCAATGGAATAGAATAGAGAAGTAAACCAGAAATAAACCCACACACCTATGTTCAAAGAATCTATGACAAAGGAGGCAAGAATACACAACAAAGAAAAGGCAGCCACTTTTGCTGTTGGGAAAGGTGGACTGGTACATGTAAATCAATGAAATTAGAACACTTCCTCACACTATGTACAAAAATAAACTCAAAATGATTTAAAGACCTAAATATGAAACGTGACACCATAAATCTCCTAGAAGAAAACATAGGCAAAACATTCTCAGGCATAAATTTTTTTTAAACATCTTCACTGGAGTATAATTGCTTTACATTGCTGTGTTAGTTGCTGCTGTATAACAAAGTGAATCTGCTATACATATACATATATCCCCATATCCCTTCCCTCTTGTGTCTGACATAAATTGCAGCAATATTTTCTTAGATCAGTCTCCTAAGGGAAAAGAAATAAAAGCAAAAATAAACAAATGGGACCTAACCAAACTAGAAAGCTTTTGCATAGTTAAGAAAACTATGAATAAAACAAAAAGACAACCTATGGAATGGGAGAAAAATATTGGCAAATGATGCAACCAACAAGGGGTTAATATCCAAAATATCCAAATAGCTCATGGAGCTCAATATCAGAAAAACAAACAACCCAATCAAAAAGTGGGCAGAAGACCTAAATAGACATTTCTCCAAAGAAGACATACAGATGGCCAAGACGTACATGAAAATATGCTCAATATTGCTATTTATTAGAGAAATGCAAATAAAAACCAAAATGAGGTATCATTTCACACTGGTCAGAATGCCTATCATCAAATAGTCTACAAATAATAAATGCTGGAGAGGGTGTGGAGAAAAAGAACCCTCCTACACTGTTGATGGGAATGTAAATTGGTGCAACCACTATGAGAAACAGTATAGAGGTTCCTTTAAAAATTAAAAGTAGAACTACCATATAATCCAGAAATCCCACTCCTGGGCATATATCCTGAAAAGATGAAAACTCTAGTCCAAAAATATACACGCACCCAAATGTTCATAGCAACACTATTTACAATAACCAAGACATGGGATCAACACAAGTGCCATCAACAAATGATTGGTTTAAGAAAAAGTAGTGTATATATACAATGCAATATTGCTCAGCCATAAGAAAGAATGAAATATTGCCATTTGCAACAATATGGATGGACCTAGAGCATATCATAATAACTGAAGTAAGTCAGACAAAGATAAATATTATATCACTTATACGTGTACTCTAAAAAATAATATAAATGAATCTATATACAAAACAGAAACAGACTCACAGACATAGAAAACAAACTTACAGAAGATGGTTCTTTGGGACACAAGCCCGCCATCGTTTTGGTCTGCTGGCTTTCTGAATAGCTGCTATTCCTCATCCCAACAACTCGTCTTTCGATTTATTGGCCTATCGGGCTGTAAGCAGCACAAGCTTGGACTTGGTAACAAATTTTGGTGAGCCAGACAGGGGCCTTGCTGTTTGTGGCCAGCTGCCCCACACCCACAACTGGTTGGGGGATTTTTGGGTAAGGCCATAGAAGTTGCCAGGATCACTTCTCCTGAGGATCTGTCCTTCAAAATTTCCCAAAGTGGCATTGGCTGCCTTAGTGCTTGGTAGTTGGAGCAAGGAATTGACATTTGGGAGATGAAAGATTTCATATAGTAGGATTCTACCTGCTCATCCCAAAGAACCAGTGCTCCTGAAGTGTTGAGCTGGAGAGGAGAAGACCCTGAACACAGTGACCAGAGAGCTGGGAAACCAAAATTTGGTACCAAAATTAAGGTACCTGCCAAGATATTCCACTTACAAGATCCACAACTGCTGCAGAGGTTAGAGAAATCCTTGAGGAAGAACCTCCCTGTGTCCTTAAAGGTTTATGGGACTGTCCATGTGGACCAGGGAAACCCCTTCAAGCTAAAGGCCTGGGTGGACAAGTGGCCTGATTTTAATACTATGGTTATCCACCCTCAGGAGTAGGAAATTGCAGATGACTTTGATCATTACACCAACACCTACCAAATCTATTCTAAGGATCTCAACAACTGTCAAGAATCCCTTAGCACATCAGAGGTCATCAATTGGAAATACTTTTCTGATCCAAAGTTTGCAGTAAAGTCTGGATGAGGTGATACAGAATCTTGTAACCACTAAATTTGTTAAGGTCAAGCAAACACAATGCATTCTCTATGTGATGCCTGAGACAGTGAGGAAACTGCTTCCTTCCCTTCCAGAGACAAAGAACTTACCTATTGGCTATGGCAGACCCAAAGCCATTGACCAAGATGTTTAAACTCTCATCCCTGGATCCTACCTATGCTGCCTTGGTGAATAAATTATGGCATTTCTGTGGCAGCAATGAGAGTAGCCAGAGATTCACCAAGCTCTGTACCCAGACCTTCCCCAACTTCTGCCTGCTGGGGCCTAAGGGGACCCCTGTGTCCTGGTCCCTGATGGATCATACAGGAGAGGTGTGGATGGGGGCCACCATGCCTGAGTACCGGGTCCATGGTCTTGTCTCCCATCTGTTGTTTGTCCACATCCATGCTCTGGACAAACTTGGCTTTCCCCTATATAACCATACAGAGCCAACAAAATCGTACAGAAAATTAGTCACAATCTGCATCATATCCCCATGCCCTATGACTGGAACCAGTGGAACTGTGGGCCTCTGTGAAGCAGTCACGAACCTGAGACAGTGTTGGGTGGGCTGGTCACATGGCAAGAGATGCAGAGGGGTGGGCAGAAAGAAAGAATAAATTGTAATCAGCAGTAAATCACTGTGTGCTGTTTGGACTCTGGGGAAGCAGTGTGAATGGTCAACAGAACCACAAGTGTGGTTCACAAATCACTCATGAACTTCATTTTGGGTCCAGCAGACCTTCCTATTTCCTCCACATTCCAACCTTGGCAACCCCCATTCTATTCTGTGTTTCTATGAGTTAGACTTTTTGGGGGTAAGATCCCACATATAAGTGATATCATGCAGTATTTCTGTTTGTCTAGTTTATTTTACTGGTTCACAGTTTTCTTTTAATGTATATGGCTAGTAAGGAAAGTATCCATAATCAGTACAGAATAAATGCAACCCACTACTCTAATGGTGTCATTATTCTTTCCAGCACCATCATATTTTTCTCTATTTAGAGTGTGTACATGGAATGTAGGGAAGAGAATTTAAGTAGCTTGTCATATCACAATAGCAGGACAACTTAACATCTTGTCACCCAGAAACAATACACATGCAAAAATAAAATTGTTATTTAAAAATAACTGTTAAAATGTATGTGGTAGAGATACTTTAAATTTAAGGTAAATCAGGAAAAAATCTATAAAAATGGATCTAATTTGTGGGATTTTATCACATATAACATTTGTATATTCTGTGAACTAGGTTAAATCTGTAAATATTGAATATGACTTTTTTTTCTAAATTGACAAGATAAAAAAGTGTGGCATGCTATCAACTTGTTTCAAGTTGCAGGATGAACATGAATGATTTGTATCAAGACAAGACTGCTCTGGGTAGAAAAAGATAATTCAAATGTAATGTTCTTTTGTGTGTAAGGAGGAGTTTTATAATTAATATCAGCCATTATTCTTACACCAAGCTGTAGGACAATTTATACAATTTAATAAAGGATATTACATATTGAAAAAAAGACAAAAAAAAAAAAAACAAACTTATGGTTACCAAAGTGGAAAGGAAGTGGGGAGGGATAAATTAGGAGTATGGGATTAACAGATAAAAACTACTATACTTAAAAGAGATAAGCAACAAGAATTTACTGTATAGCACAGGGAACTATATTCATATCTTGTAATAGCCTATAATGGAAAATCATCTGAGAAATATATATGTAACTGAACCACTTTGATGTGTACCTGAAACTAACACAATATTGTGAATCAACTATACTTCAATAAAAAGTAACTTCAATAAAAAGACAGGAATTGAGGAAATGAGGAATAAAAAAGGTTATATGACACACAAAAAATAAATAGCAAAATGGCAGAGTAAATCCTTTCTTATCAGTGACTACTTTAAATATAAATGGCTTAAACTTTCCAATAAAAAGGCATCGAATGGCAGAATTGTTTTTTTTTTAAAAAAACCTTGGTGATCCAATTGTATGATGTCTACAAGAGACTCACTTTAGATATAAAGACACAATTAGGTTGAAGGTGAAAGGATTGAAAAATATATTCCATGAAAATACTAACCAAAAGAGGGCTAAAGTGGCTATACTAAATCAAACAAATTAGACCTTAAATCAAAAACTGTTACAGAGACAAAGACAATATAGATTGATAAAAGGATCAATTCACCAAGAAGATATAACAATTTTAACATATATTCACCAAACATCAGAGCCCCCAAATATATGAAGCAAACATTACAGATTTGAAGGGAGAAATAGAAATTCCTATAATAATAATACATATATATGACTTCAATATACCACTTTAAATATGTTAAAACAATCAAACAGAAGATCAATAATGAAATAGAGGACTTGAACAAAACCATAAACGAATTAGACCTAACAAATATACAGAACACCAAAGAACAGCAGAATACATATTTTTCAAAAGTGCACATGGAGGGCTTCCCTGGTGGCGCAGTGGTTGAGAGTCTGCCTGCCGATACAGGGGACACGGGTTCATGCCCTGGTCTGGGAAGATCCCACATGCCGCAGAGTGGCTAGGCCTGTGAGCCATGGCTGCTGAGCCTGAGCGTCCGGAGCCTGTGCTCCACAATGGGAGAGGCCACAACAGTGAGAGGCCCGCGTACTGCAAAAAAAAAAAAAAAAAGTGCACATGGAACATTCTCCAAGATAGACCATATGTTAGGCCACAACACGTCTCAATAAATTTTAAAAGGTTGCAATTATAAAAAATATTTTTCTATCACAATGGTTAGAATCAGAAGGAAAACTGGATTCACAGATATGAGGAAATTAAACAACACATTCTTAAAGACCAATGGGTCAAAGGGGAAATTAAAAGCGAAATTAGAAAATACACTGAGATTATTGAAAATGAAAACACAAAATACCAAAACCTATGGGATACAGTAAAAGCAGTGGTAAGAAGAGAATTTACACTTGTAAATGCATACATTAAAAAGGAAGGAAACATCTCAAATCAATAACCTACATTTGCACCTTAAGGAAAAGAAAACCAAATTAAACCCAAAACTGGCAGAGGGAACTGACATATTACTAACGTTAGAAATAAAAGCAACGACAATACAAAAGATGTTACAGAAATAAAAAGAATACTATAAACATTTGTATACCAACATATTGTTTAACCTAAATGAAATAGATGAATTCCTAGAAACACACAATCCACCAAAATTGAATCAAGAATAAATAAAAAATCTGAATAAATTTATAAATAGTAAAGAAAGTGAATCAGTAGTCAAAAACCTCAAGGACAAAGAAAAGCCCAGGACTAAATGGCTTAATTGGTAAATACTACCAAACATTTCAAGAAAAATTAACACCAATCATTTTCAAACTTTCCACAATATTGAAGGGGAGGGAATAATTCCCAACTTATTCTTTGAAGTCTGTATCACCTTGACACTAACACCAGACAAGAAAACTACAGACCAATATCCCTTATGAATGTTGATGCAAAAACCTTCAATAAAACACTAGCCAATTGAATTCAGCAGCATATTGAAAAGTAAGTATCATGACCAAATGATTTTTCCCCATAATGTAATAATGCTTCAACATGTGAAAATTGATTTAGTAAAATCAATTACTAGAATGAAGGGAAAAACAAATCAACAACAACAAAAAAACCAAACACGATCATCTCATCTGACGAAGCAAAAATATTTGACAAAAGTCAATACCCTTTCTTAATAAAACACACTCCCAATAAACCAGGAATAGAAGGCAACTTCCTCATTATGATAAAGGCCATATATGAAAAATCCATAGTTAACATCATACTCAGTGGTCAAAGATTGAAAGCTTCCCCCCAAAATAGGAACAAAATAAGGATTCCCACTTTCTCCATTTCTATTCAACATAGTCATGGAAGTCCTCACAAGAGCAAATAGGCAAGAAGAATAAATAAAAGGCATCCAAACTGAAAAGGGAGGAATAACATTATCTTTGTTTGCAGATGACATGACCTTATATTCCAAATAAACATGAAAAGATTCCACATAACACACACAAAAAACTGTCAAAGCTAATAAATGAATTAGCAATTCAGCAAAAAACCCACCAAAAACCAATTTTGTAGATACAAAAATCAACATATAAAATTCACTTACATTTCTATACACTAACAATGAAAAATCCAGAAGGAAATTAAGAAATTTCTATTTACAGTAGCAAGAAAAAGTATAAAATACTTAGGAATAAACTTAACAAAGGGGGTGAGAGACCTGTACGTTGAAAACTACATAACATTGTTGAAAGAAATTAAAGAAGACACCAATAAAGGGAAAGGCATTTCATGTTAATAGATTGGAATATTCAATACTGCTAAGATGACAATGCTACCTAAAATGATCCACAGATTTAATGCAATCCCTATCAAAATCCCAATGACATATTTTTTGCAGAAATAGAGAAACCCATCTTAAAATTCAAATGGAGTCTCAAGGAGCTCCAAGTAGCCAAAACAATCTTGGAAAAGAAGAACAAAGTAGGAAGTCTCACATTTCCTGATTTCAAAACTTATGACAAATCTACAGTAACCAAAACAGTTTGTTACTGGCATAAAGACAGACATATAGACCAACGGGATAGAATAGGGAGTCCAGAAATAAACTCTCATGTATATGATCAAATGATTTTTGACAAGGGTGGCAATAAAGGACAGTCTATTCAACAAATAGTATTGGGAAGCTGAATATCCACATGTAAAAGAATGAAGTTGGAACCTTCCCTTACATCATATACAAAGATTAACTCAACACAGATCAAAGAACTAAATGTAGGAGCTAAAAAACTATAACAAATTTTAGAAAAAAAGCATAGGGGAAAAGCTGCATGACATTGGATTTGGCAATGATTCCTTGCATATGACACCAACAGCACAGGTAACAAAACTAGATAAACTGGACTTTTGTCAAAATTAAAAACTTTTTGCATCATGGTCTCTTACCAACAGAAGGCAAAAGCAACCCATGGAATGGGAGAAAATATTTGCAAATCATACAGCTCACAAAGTATTAATTTCCAGAATACATAAAGAACTCATACAATTCAACAACAAAATAAGCACACCCACTTAAAAATGGGCAAAATAACTTGAATACACATTTCTCCAAAAAGTCATACAGGTGGCCAATTAGCACCTTAAAAAAAGGTGCAACACCAGTAGCCATTAGGGAAAGGCAAATAAAAACCACAATGATATACTACTTCATACCCAGCAGGAGGGCTATTATTAAAAAAGAGAACATAATGAGTGTTGGCAAGGTTGTGGAGAAATTGGAACATTTCTGCATTGCTGGTAGAAATATAAAATGCTTCAGCTGCTATGGAAAATAGTATGACTGTTACTCTGAAAATTAAACATAGAATTACCGTAACCATATGGTCCAGCAATTCCACTTCTGGGTTTATATCTGAAAGAATTGAAAGCAGGGACTCAAACAGATATTTGTGCATCTGTATCATAGCAACATTATTCACAATAGTCATAAAAGAGAAGAAACTCAAGTGTCCATCAATGGATGAACAAAACCTGGTATAATCAGCCTTAAAAGAAAGGAAATTCTGCTACATGTTATAACATGGATGAACCTTAAAGACATTATGCTATGTTAAATAAGCCAGACAGAAGAGCGCAAATACTGTATGGTTCCACTTATATGAAACACACAGAGTAGAAAATTTCATAGAGATAAAAATAGAACGGTTGTTTTCAGGGGCTTGGGTGAGGGGGAAATGGGGAGTTATTATTTAATGGGTACAGAGTTTCAGTATGGGAAGACGAAAAACGTTTTGTATTGGATGATGGTGATGGTTGCACTAGTTGCACCATAATGTGAATGCATGTAATGTCACTGAATTGTACACTTAAAATTGTTAGAACTGTAAGTTTTATGTTATGTATATTTTATCATAATAAAAAAGAAAAACGAGTAAAATCATGGGGAAAGGTATACCATGTTAACACTAATCAAAAGAAAACTAAAGTATCTATCTTAATTTCAGGCAAAGTTGACCACAGAGCTAGGAAAATTTACCAGGAATATAGAGAATGTTAAATAATGATCAAGAGGTAAATTCTTCAAGAAGACATAATAATCATTAATGTGCATGCACCTAAAAACAGGGTCAAAATATATGAGGCAGAAAAAAAAAAAAGAAAGAAGAACAGGAGAAAGACAAATTCATTATTCTAGCTGGAAACTTAAAAACCCATCTATTAGTAATTGAAGATCCAATAGGTAGTATGGATACAATTGAACTGAAGAGTACCATCAATCATCAATCTGCTCATAGGTATGGATTGCATCATCCCACAACAACAGAAATCAAATTCTTCTCAAGTTTACATGGAACATTCATTAAGGTAGATATTAAGTATGGGCTGTAAAACACATCTTAACAATTTAAAAATGGAAATCATACAAAGTATGCCCTCAGACCACAATAACAAAAAGTTAGCTGAAAAAGGTCAAAATATTTGGAGACTAAACAGCACACTTCTAAATAATACATGAGTCAAAAAAAGTCTCAAGAAATAAAGTATTTTGAACAAAATGAAAATACAACTTAGAATTTGTGGGGTGCAACAAAAGCAGTGCTTAGAGGGAAATTTATAGCACCAAATGTATATATTAGAAAAGAATAAATATATAAAATCAATAATCTAGTTATGAAACTAGATAAAGAGCAAATGAATTTCAAAGTATGTAGAAAAAAGAAATAATAAAAACGAGAGTAGAAGTTAAAGAAACTGAAATAGGAAAACACAAAAAATCAAAGAAATCAAAACCTGGTTCTTTGAAAAGATAATAAAATTGACAAACCTCTAGCCAGGCTAACCAAGAATAAAAGAAGACACAAATTACTATTATCAGAGATAAAAGACAGGCTATCGCTACTGATCTCATGGACATTAAAAGAATAATAAAGGAACAGCATGAACAACTGTGTTCCCATAAATTTCATAACTTGGAGAAAATGGACTAATTGCTTCAAATACACAAGGTTAATGGACATACAGCAAAACTCACACAAGAAGAAATAATTTGAATAGATCTACATTTATTATAGGAATTAAGTCAATAATTAATAGTCTTCCCAAACAGAAAGCACCAGGTCCACATGGGTTCACTGGTGAATTCTACAAAACGTTTAGGGAACAAATGATAACAATTCTTTACAATTTCTGCAGGAAAATAAAAGCAGAGGGAACACTTCCTAACTCATTATACCAGGATTAATCTAATACTAAAACCAGACAAAAAAGACATTACAAGAAAATTACAGATATCTCTCACAACATAAATGCAAAATCCTCAACAAAATATTAACAACTCAAATCTGTAAAAAGAATTACATACTATGACCAAATGTGACCAAGGTATGCACAGCTGATTCAACATTCTAAATGTAATCCAGTAATGCAATCAGTTACATCAACAGGTTAAAGAAGAAAGATAATATGGTCACATCAATAGATTCAGAAAAAGCATTTGATAAAACCCAACACAGTTCATGAAAAAAATTACTCTCAGCAAACTAGAATTAGAGGATAAACTTCCTCTTTATCTTCCTTTTGTAGATAAAGAACATCTACCAAAAAGTCTATAGCTAATGTCATACTTAGTAGTCAGAAACAGATGCTTTCCCTCAAAGGAACTGGAAAAAGCCAAGGATGTTTCCTATCATCACTCCAATTCAACATTGTACTAGAAGTTCCAGCTAATGTAATAAGACAAGAAAAGATTGGGTATACAGATTGGGAAGGAAGATATAAAACTGTCTTTGCCCACGGATGACATGATCATCTATGTAGAAAATCTCAAAGAATTAGTAATAATAATAATAATAATCCCCTAGAAATAATAAGTAATTATAGCAAGGTTTCAGGATACAAAGTAAATATATAAAAGTCAATTGCTTTCCTATATACCAGCAATAAGCAACTGGAATTTTTTTTTTTTTTTTTTTGCGGTACGCGGGCCTCTCACTGTTGTGGCCTCTCCTGTTGTGGAGCACAGGCTCTGGACACGCAGGCTCAGTGGCCATGGCACACGGGCCCAGCTGCTCCGCAGTATGTGGGATCTTCCCAGACCGGGGCACGAACCCGTGTCCCCTGCATCGGCAGGCGGACTCTCAACCACTGTGCCACCAGGGAAGCCCAGCAACTGAAATTTGTATTAAGAACACAGATGCCACTTACATAAGCACCTAACTAATTATCTAAATGAGATATTTAGGTATACATCTAACAAAATATAAATAAGATCTATATCATGGAAACTGCACAACTCTGATAAAAGAAGTCATAAATAAATGGAGAGTCCATGTTTATGGATAGGAAGACCTATTATTGTTACAATTAAGTTCTTCCCAACTTGATATATAGATTCAATGGAATTCCAATAAAAATCCCAGTAAGTTACTTTGTGGACTGATTCTAACCTGTGTCTGATTCTAAACTTTATGTTGAATGACAAGGGAGGCAAGAACATACAATGGAGAAAGGACAGCCTCTTCAATAAATGGTGCTGGGAAAACTGGACACCTATGTGTAAAAGAATGAAATTAGAACACTCCCTAACACCACACACAAAAATAAACTCAAAATGGATTAAAGACCTAAATGTAAGACCAGACACTATAAAACTCTTAGAGGAAAACACAGGAAAAACACTCTTTGACATAAACCATAGCAAGATCCTTTTTGACCCACCTCTTAGAGTAATGGAAATAAAAATAAACAAATGGGACTAAAACTTAAAACCTTTGGCATAACAAAGGAAACCATAGACAAGACAAAAAGACAACCCTCAGAATGGGAGAAAATATTTGCAAATGAAACAACAGACAAAGGATTAATCTCCAAAATATACAAACAGCTCATGGAGCTCAATATCAAAAAAACAAACAATCCAATTAAAAAATGGGTGGAAGACCTAAATAGACATCTCACCAAGGAAGACATACAGATGGCCAAGAGGCACATGGAAAGATGCTCAACATCACTAATTATTAGAGAAACGCAAATTAAAACTACAATGAGGTATCACTTCATGCTGGCCAGAATGGCTATTATCAAAAAATCTAGAAACAATAAATGCAGGAGAGGGTGTGGAGAAAAGGGAACACTCTTGCACTGTTAGTGGGAATGTAAATTGATACAGCCACTATGGAGAACAGTATGGAGGTTCCTTAAAAAACTAAGAATAGAACTACCATATGACACAGCAATCCCACTACTGGGCATATACCCTGAGAAAACCATAATTCAAAAAGAGTCATGTACCAAAATGTTCATTGCAGCTCTATTTACAATAGCCAGGACATGGAAGCAACCTAAGTGTCCATCTACAGATGAATGGATAAAGAAGATGTGGCACATATATACAATGGAATATTACTCAGCCATAAAAAGAAATGAAATTGAGTTATTTGTAGTGAAGTGGATGGACCTAGAGTCTGTCATACAGAGTGAAGTAAGTCAGAAAGAGAAAGACAAATACCATATGCTAACACATATATATGGAATCTAAAAGAAAAAAATGGTCATGAAGAACCTAGGGGCAAGATGGGAATAAAGATGCAGACCTACTAGAGAATGGACTTGAGGACACAGGGAGAGAGAAGGGTAAGCTGGGACAAAGTGAGAAAGTGGCATGGACATATATACACTACCAAATGTAAAATAGATAGCTAGTGGGAAGCATCAGCATAGCACAGGGAGATCAGCTTGGTGCTTTGTGACCACCTAGGGGGGTGGGATAGGGAGGGTGGGAGGGAGGGAGATGCAAGAGGGAAGAGATAAGGGGATATATGTATATGTATAGCTGATTCACTTTGTTATGAAGCAGAAACTAACACACCATTGTTAAGCAATTATACTCCAATAAAGATGTTGGAAAAAAAAATGGGCAGAAGACTTAAATAGACATTTCTCCAAAGAAGACATACAGATGGACAACAGGCACATGTAAAGATGCTCAACATCGCTAATTATTCAAGAAATGCAAATTAAAACTACAATGAGGTATCACCTCACACCAGTCAGAATGGCCATCATCAAAAAGTCTACAAACAATAAATGCTGGAAAGGATGTGGAGAAAAGGGAACCCTGTTGCACTGTTGGTGAGAATGTAAATTGATACAGCCACTATGGAGAACAGTATGGAGGTTCCTTAAGAAACTAAAAATAGAACTACCATACAACCCAGAAATCCCACTACTGGGCATATACACTGAGAAAACCATAATTCAAAAAGAGACATGTACCACAATGTTCACTGCAGCACTATCTACAATAGCCAGGACATGGAAGCAACCTAAATTTCCATTGACAGATGAATGGATAAAGAAGATGTGGCACATATATACAATGGAATATTACTCAGCCATAAAAAGAAACGAAACTGAGTTATTTGTAGTGAGGTGGATGGATATAGAGTCTGTCATACGGAGTGAAGTAAGTCAGAAAGAGAAAAACAAATACCATATTCTAACACATATATATGGAATTAAAAAAAAAGTTACTGATGAATCTAGTTGCAGGGCAGAAATAAAGATGTAGATGTAGAGAATGGACTTGAGGACACGGGGTGGGAGGGGGAAGCTGGGGCAAAGTGAGAGTAGCATCGACATATATACACTACCAAATGTAAAATAGTTAGCTAGTGGGAAGCAGCAGCATAGCACAGGGAGATCAGCTCGGTACTTTGCAATCACCTAGAGGGGTGGGATAGGGAAGATGGGAGGCAGGCTCAAGAGGGAGGGGATATGGGGACATACGTATGCATATGGCTGATTCACTTTGGTGTACAACAGAAACTAACACAGTATTGTGAAGTAATTATACTTCAATAAAGATCTATTAAAATAAAGTTTATATTGAAAGTCATATAATTCTGAGTCTAAAGTTTTTTTGGAAAGACAAAAGATCCAGATTAGCCAACACAATATTAAAGAAAAGGAATAAATTCAGAGATCTGACACCATCCAACTTTAAGACTATATAACTGCTTTTCAGACTATAGCTACTTTTCAAGCTATATTACCATAATATAGCTTAATATTTCAATATAGCTCAATATTTCATAATATTTCAAGCTATTAATACCATAATAGCTATGGTATTATCTATAGTATTAATTGCTTCAAAGCTATAGTAATCAAGATAGTGTGGTATTATTGAAAGGACAGGTAGATCAATGGAACAGAATAGTCTAGAAATAAACCCACCCAAATATAGTCAACTGATTTTTGACAAAGGAGCAAAAGTCAAAACAGTAGAGAAAGAATAGTCTTTTAACAAATGGTGCTGGAACAACTGGACATCCACATACAAAAAATAATAATCTAGACACTGACCTTACACTTTCCACCAAAAAAGCTAAAAATGGATCATAGACCCAAGTGTAGAGTACAAAACTATAAAATTTCTACAAGATAACATAGGAGAAAATCTAGGTGACCCTGAGTTTGGCAATGAGTTTTTAGATACAATACTGAAAATATAATACATGAAAGAAAAAACTAATAAGTTGGATTTCATTAAAATTAAAAACTTCTGTTCTGTGAAAGGCATTTTTTTTAAAAAAATCTATTTTATTTTATTTATTTATTTTTGGGTGCATTGGGTCTTTGTTGCTGCGTGTGGGCTTTTCTCTAGTTGTGGTGAGCGGGGGCTACTCTTTGTTGTGGTGCATGGGCTTCTCATTGCAGTGGCTTCTCTTGTTATGGAGCATGGGCTCTAGGCATGTGGGCTTCAGTAGTTGTGGCTCATGGGCTCTAGAGCACAGGCTCAGCAGTTGTGGCACATGGGCTTTGTTGTTCCACAGCATGTGGGAATCTTCCCGGACCAGGGCTCAAACCCATGTCCCCTGCACTGGCAGGCAGATTCTTAACCACTGTGCCACCAGGGAAGCCCAAAGGCATTGTTAAGAGAACAAGAAGGCAAACTACAAGCTGGCAGAAAATATTTGCAAAACACATATCTGATAAAGGACTTAATTCCAAAATCTACAAAGAACACTTAAAACCAAGCAATAAGAAAATAAATAAGCCAATGGACAAGGGACAAAGTATTGAAGACACCTCACCAAGAATATATACCAATAGTAGACAGACTAAAAGGAGGCTTAATATCACATATCCTTAGGAAATTGCGAATCAAAGCAACAGTGAGATAGCCATACACACCTATCAGAATGGCTAAAATCCAAGACACTGGCAGCACCAAATGCTGGCAAGAATGTGGAAAAACAGGAACTCTCATTCATTCCTGGTTGGAATGCAAAATAGTACAGCCACTTTGGAAGACAGTTTGGCAGTTTCTTACAAAACTAAATATACTCTTACCTTATGATCCAGTAATTGCACTCAGTGATATTTATCCAAGTGATTTGAAAATTACATTCACAAAAAACCTGCAGATAAACATTTATAAGTAGCCTTATTCATAAATGCCCAACTTGAAAGCCAAGATTTTCTTCAGTTGGTGAATGGATAAACCAACTGTGGTACATTCATACAATGGGATATTACTTAAAGATAAAAAGAAATGAGCTATCAAGTCACAAAATGACAATGGAGGAAACTTAAATGCATATTGCTAAGTGAAAGGAGCCAGTCTTCAAAGGCTACTTACTGTATGATTCCAACTATATGACATTCTGGAAAAAGATCAGTGGTTGCAGTGGTTGGGAGGATGGGAGTGGAGCAAAGGGGATTTTTAAGGCATTGAAACTATTCTGTATGATACTATAATTGTGGATACATGATATTCAAGTTTCAAAACTCCTCCAAAACTGTACAACACAAGGAGTGACCCCATATATATGGATCTAAAGAAAAAAAAAAAAGAAAAGAAAAGGTTCTGAAGAACCTTGGGGCAGGAGAGGAACAAAGATGCAGACGTAGAGAATGGACTTGAGGACATGGGGAGGGGGAATGGTAAGCTGGGACGAAGTGAGAGAGTGGCATGGACATATGTACACTACCAAATGTAAAATAGATAGCTAGTGGGAAGCAGCTGCATAGCATAGGGAGATCAGCTCAGTGCTTTGTGTCCACCACCTAGAGGGGTGGCATAGGGAGGGTGGGAGGGAGATGCAAGAGGGAGGAGATATGGGGATATATGTATATGTATAGCTGATTCACTTTGTTATACAGCAGAAACTAACACACCATTGTAAAGCAATTATACTCCAATAAAGATGTTAAAATAAATAAATCAATAAATAAAATTAAAGTTCATGTATTAAACATTAATCTAAAATGCTCAAGTAACCCACAGAAAGGGAAGAAAAAGAAAACAGAGAAATGAGAGAGAGAACAAACTTAAAATAAAAATAAAATGGAAGACTTAGCCCTACCATATCAATATTTACATTAAGTGTAAATCGTCTAACAGCAATGAAAAGATAGAGATTGGCAAAGTGGATTAAAACCTGGCCCAGATACATGCTTTCTACAAGAAATTCTCTCCAAATGTAACTATATTGGTAGGTTGAAAATGGACAAATGAGAAACGATACATCATGCAAATATTAGTAAAAAGAAATTTTAAAAGGGCTATCTTATAGTCAGATAAATTAGACTTCCGAGTAGAGAAAATGAACAGAGACAGAAAGGGACGTCGTATAATGATTAAAGAGCTCGTCCCCCAAGAAGACATAGCAATCCTAAATGCATATGCATGAATAAAGACAGCTGCACAATACATGAAGGTAAAACTGATAGAACTAAAAGGAGAAATAGATCTGCAATATAGTTGAAGAGTTCAACACCTAGTTGAACAATAGATGGAAATCAACAAGGAGAGGGAAGAGCTCAACAAAACCATCAACCAATAGAATTTAATAGAAATTTATAGAACACTCCACCCAATAGCTGCAATTATTTTCAAGAATCCACAAAAAGTGTATCAAGATAGATCATATCCTGGCCATAAAATAAACTTCAATACATTTAAAGGGACCAAAATCATACAGAAAATGTTGTCTGGCCATAACAGTTAAATTAGAAATCAGTAATAGAAAGAACAGAAAAATCTCTGTACACTTGGAAACGAAACAACACATTTCTTAATAATCCATGGTCAAAGAGGAAGTCTCAAGGGAAATGTAAAAAAAATTAACCAAATGAAAATGCAACATATAAAAGACTGTGGCACATCAAGATCAAGATGGTGGAGTAGGAGGACACTGAGCTCACCTCCCCCCACAAACACCTCAAAAATACATCTACATGTGGAGTAACTCTCACTAAAAACAACCTGGAGACTGGCAGAAAGGCTCTTCTACAACCAAGGCTGTAAAGAAAATTTCACACGGAGTCTGGTAGGAAGAGAGGAGAAGTGATCAGGTTGAGACCCACTCCCCTAGCAGGGGACACAGAAGAGGAGGGGGAAAATATGGGCTTGGAGATCCTCCCTGGGGAGTGAGGGGTTCAGGCCACATATTGGGCACCCAAGCCCTGGGATCTAACACTGGGAAGATGAATCCCATTAGATGGTTTGAAAACCAATGGGCCTTACTAGAGGGCTGTAAAAAACTGAAACTCCACTTGTGGAGCGCACAATGCTTGCTTGCTCCTGGGAACAATGACAAGGAAGGAGACTGAAAACTGCTTGAGTCTCTGGCTGGTTTCCTGTGACCACCCAACCATACATGCCTGCCTGCACTGGGTGTCTGACCCTCTTTCTCTGGCGCTGCTCTCCACTAGGGTAGAAATGCTGTTGCCAAGGAGAGTGTGCACACAAAGAGGGAATGGAACCAGCTCAGACCTGAAACTCAGGACTTCTGTTCCAGAACCTTGGGTCCTGACCCCACCCCTGAGAGAGCTGCGACTGTCATTGAGCATAGGTGAAGCCCTGCCTCACACCTAGCTCTGACTATAGCCCCTCTAACTCCAGCCTTACCTGTCACCAAGGTGGTAGCTGCCAGTACACCCCAGGGGAAGATACATCCCATGCTCATTTCACATCCAGCCACTGGGCACACAGAGACTGCACAGCAACTCTCCCACACAAGGACACCACTTTAAGACTGGGATACTTAACTGTTTCATCTAACTTAGAGAAAGTTAACCAAAATGAGAAGACAGAGGAATTTGTTTCAATGAAACAATATGAAAAAAAAAAACCATGAGAAAAACCCCTAATGAAACAGAGATAAATAATTTAGCAGATAAAGAGTTCAAAGCAATAGCAATAAGAATGCTAACTGAACAGGGGAAAAGAATATATGAACACAGTGAGAATTTTAACAAGGAACTAGAAAATATATTTTTTTTAAGTCAGAGCTGTTTTTCAATGAGTGAAATGAAAAATACACTAGGAGGAATTAACAGCAGACTGGGTGATAAAGAAGATTGCATAAACGATCTGGAAGATAGAATAGTGGAAATCACTCAATCAGAACAGAAAAAAAACACAATAAATTTGAAAAAATGAGGATAGTTTAAAGGGACTTCTAGGACAACATCAAATGTACTGACATTTGCATTTTAAGGGTTTCAGGAGAAGAGAAAGAGATAGGGGTAGAAAATATATTTAATGAAATTATGGATAAAGCCTTCTGGTTCTGAAGAAGGAAACAGATTTCCAGATACAGGAAGCATAGATAGTCTCAAATAAGATGAACACAAAGAGACCCATATGAAGACATATCATAATTTTAAAAAACCCTGAAAAAAACCCTAATGAAACAAACATAAATAATTTACCTGATTAAGACATCAAAGGAATAGTAATAAGAATGCTAAATTGGGTAAAAGAATAGATGAACACTGTGAGAATTTTAACAAAGAACTAGAAAATATAAAGAACCATTCAGAGCTGAAGAACACAATAACTGAAATGGAGAATACACTAGAGGGAATCAAAAGTAGATTAGTTGATACAGAAAAACACATAACCAAAAATGGAAGATAGAATAGTGGAAATCACCCATTTGGAACAGCAGAAAGAAAACAAATTTGAAAAAATCAGGATAGTTTAAGGGACCTCTGGGACAACATCAAGTGTACTGATATTTGCATTATAGGGGTCTCAGAAGTAGAAGAGAGAGAGAAAGAAGTAGAAAATGTATTTGATTAAATTATGGCTAAAACTTGCTGACCCTGAAGGAGGAAAGAGACATCCAGGTACAGGAATCATAGATAGTCCCAAATAAGATGAACCCAAAGAGACCCTTATGAAGACATATCATAATTAAAATGGCAAAAGTTAAAAATAAAGAGAATTCTAAAAGCAGCAAGAGAAAAAAAAAAAAGTCACATACAATGGAGCCCCATAACGTTATTGGCTGATCTTTCTGCAGAAACTTTGCAGACCAGGAGGGAGTGGCACAATATATTTAAAGTGCTGAAAGGGAAAAATCTACAACCTAGTACACTCTACTTAGCAAGGATATCATTCAGAATTAAAGGAGAGATAAAGAACTTCTCAGACAAGCAAAAGCTAAAGGACTTCATCAATACTAAATGGACCTTATAAGTGTTAAAGTTTCTTCTTTAAGTGAAAAAGAAAGGCTACAACAATAAATAAGAAGTTATAAGAGGGAAAATCCCATTGGTAAAGGCAAAGATATAGTAAAGGCTGGTACCAAAACCAAAGACAGTACAAAAAAAGAAAATTACAGGCCAATATCTCTGATGAATATAGACACAAAAAATCCTCAACAAAATGTTAGCAAGCCAAATTAAACAATACATAAAAAGGATCATACATTGCGATCAAGTAGGATTTATTCCAGGGGTGCAAGGATGGTTCAATATCTGCATACCAATCAATGTGATACACCACATTAACAAAGCTAAGGATAGAAATCATATGATCGTCTCAATAGAGGCATAAAAAGCATTTGACAAAATTCAACATCCATTCATGATAAAAACTCTTACCAAAGTGGGCATAGAGGGAAAATATCTCAACATAATAAAATCTCTGTATGACAAACCCACAGCCAACATAATACGCAATGGTGAAAAGCTGAAAGTGTTTCCTCTAAAATCAGGAGCAAGACAAGGATGCCCACTCTTGCCACTTCTATTTAACATAGTATTGGCAGTCATAGCCACGCCAATCACACAAGAAAAAGAAATAAAAGGCATCCAAGTTGGAAGGGAAGATGCAAAACTGTCACTATTTGCAGATGACATGAATTCAGTAAAGTTGCAGGATACAAATTTAATATGCAGAAATCTGTTGCTTTTCTACATACACTAGTCAGTACTATCAGAAAGAGAAAGGAGGCAAACAATATCTTTAAAATTGAATTAAAAATAATAAAATACCTAGAAATAAACTTAACCAAGGAGGTGAAAGACCTATACTCTGAAAACTCTAAGACACTGATAAAGGAAATTGAAAACAATACAAACAAATTAGAAGGATATCTCATTTTATGAACTGGAAGATTTAATATTGTTAAAATGTCCATACTACCCAAAGCAATCTACAGATTTAATGCAATCCTTATCAAAATACCCATGACATTTTTGACAGAACTAGAACAAATAATTCTAATATTTATATGGAACCACAAAAGACCCTGAATAGTCAAAGCAACCTTGAGAAAAATAACACAAAGTTGGAGGTATTACACTCTCTGACTTCAGAGTACACTACAAAAGTACTGTAATCAAAACAGTATGTTACTGGCACAAAAACAGACACGTAGATCAATGGAACAGAATAGAGAGCCCCAAAATAAACCTGCACACATATGTCAATTAATTCACGACCAGGAAGCCAAAACTATTTGATGAAGAAAAAGTCTCTTAAACAAGTGGTGCTGGGAAAACTGGACAGCTACATTTCAAAGAATGAAATTAAAACACTCCCTAACACCATACACAAAAATAAACTCAAAATGTGTTAAAGACTTAAATGTAAGGCCAGACACTATAAGACTTTTTGAGGAAAACATAGGCAGAACATTCTTTGACATCAGTTGCAGCAATATTTTTTTGGATCTATTTCCTGAGAGAAAAGAAACAAAAGCAAAAATAAACAAATGGGACCTAATTAAACTTAAAAACTTTGGAAAAGCTAAGGAAAACATCAACAAAACAAAAAAGACAATCTGCTGAATGGGAGAAAATATTTTCAAATGATATGACAGGTAAGGGGTTAATATCTGAAATATACAACTCAACATCAATAAAACAAACAACCAAATCAAAAAATGGGCAGAAGACCTTAATAAACATTTTTGCAAAGAAGACATACAGATGGCCAACAGACACATGAAAAGAGGGTCAACATCCATAATCATCAGAGAACTGCAAACCAAAATCAAGATGAGGTGTCACCTCACACCCATCAGAATGGCTATCCTCAAAAAGACCACAAATAACAATTGTTGGCAAGGATATGGAGGAAAGGGAACCCTAGTACACTGTTAGTAGGAATGTAAACTGGTGCAGCCACTGTGGAAAACAGTATGTAGGTTCCTCAAAATACTAAAATTAGAACTACCCCATGATCCAGCATTTCCACTCCCAGGAATATAGCCTAAGAAAATGAAAACACTAATAAAATATATATGCATCCCCATGCTCATAGCAGCATTATTTACAATAGCCAAGATATGGAAGCAACCTAAGTGTCCATCAACAGATGAATGGATAAAGAAGATGTGGGATATATATACAATTGAGTGTTATTCAGCCAAAAGAAGGAATGAAATTCTGCCATTTACGATAACACAGATGGACCTGGAGGGTATTATGCTTAGTGAAATAAGTCAGAAAGAGAAAGAGAAATACTGTATGTCATCACTTATATGTGGAATCTAAAAAATAAAACAAATGAACAAATATAACAAAACAGACTCACAGTTACACAGAACAAACTAGTGGTTACCAGTGGGGAGGGGAACGGCAGGAAGAGTAAGTTAGGGTTAGGGGATTAAGAGGTACAAACTGCTATGTATAAAATAAATAAGCTACAAGGATATATTGTACAACACTGGGAATATAGCCATTATTTTATAATAACTTTAAATGGAGTATAATCTATAAAAATAAGGAATTACTATGTTGTACACCTGAAACTAATATAACATTGTAACTCAACTATACTTCAACAAAAAATAAGAAGTTAACTTTCCTACCCAGGATACTGAATGCATTTGATGAAAATCCTGAGGAAGGCATCACCTAACTTGTGATTCAGAACTAGGCCTACAGGAGGATAGCAGAGACCATGAGAACCAGATTTGCTGTAGCAGATGAGATAAGTGCATTCAATCCCTTGGAAGCAGAGAAAGGGGTTACTGAGGGGCGAAAGAGTCAGGGAAAGAGGTGACCAAAAGCAGTAAAATTGAGCTCTGGAAAGCTCTCTGAAATTCTTCCTTACTCTAGGACAATAGAAATGCTACTTGACAAGCATCTGAATTCCATAAGAGCTAAAGAACAGAAAAGAAACGTGTCAGTGAATGCAGTGTTCCTGTAACACTCATTTCTGAAAACCCACCGTTAAATACAAGATGAGATGTACAATGTCTAGAATTTGATTAGGAAATCTGCAAGTAATAATGTTAACAAATACTTTAAACTCCACTGGACACTATTCATGCATAAATAAAGCAGAGAAACTCAACATTATAAAGCACCTACTATGTGAGAGGCACAGTCCAAGATATTCACTCCAGTATTTCCTCAATATACTCACCAGGCTTAAGACATGGTAAACTTGATGTCATGCATGAGTAGAAGAGAAAGGTAATTTGGGATCAAATTATATGTCTCTGAAACATAGTGTGAAATATTCAAACAATAAAACATTTAGTAGGAGAAGCCAATTCAGATATAAGCTAGCCTTGGGTGAGGTGTCATTTTAAATAATAAATAGAATGTAAATGAGGAAACAAAAAATTGTAGCTCACAGCTGAAGCCACACTGAGAGGGAAATTTATAGCACTAAATTAGGAAAAGGAAAGTCTTGATCTATACTTTAAGTTCCATTTCAAGAATCTAGTTAACGAAAAGAAAAAATAAATCTAAACAAGTAACAGGAAATAAACAATAAAGATCAGAAATCAGTGAAGTGGAAAACAAAAACAGGGCTTCCCTGGTGGCACAGTGGTTAAGAATCCACCTGCCAATGCAGGGGACACGGGTTCAAGCCCTGGTCTGGGAAGATCCCACATGCCACAGAGCAACTAAGCCTGTGCGCCACAACTACTGAGCCTGCACTTTAGAGCCTGTGCACCACAACTACTGAAGCCTGTACACCTAGAGCCCATGCTCCACAGCAAGAGAAGCCACTGCAATAAGAAGTCTGTGCACCGCAACGAAGAGTAGCCCCCGCTTGACACAACTAGAGACGGCCCGCGTGCAGCAACGAAGACCCAACACAGCCAAAAATAAATAAAATAAAATAAATTTATATAAAAAAGAAAACAAAAACAATAGAGAAAAATCAATGAAAAACAGATCTAGTTCTTTAAAAAGCTCAATAAAATTGGCAAAGCTCTATCAAGTCTGACAAAGGAAAAAGAGAAAAGACACAAATTACCATGTCAGAAATGAAACAGGAGATATCACTACAGACCCTGTAGGCATCAAAAGGGTAATAAAAGAATACTACAAATAACTCTGTACACACAAATTCAACAACTTGGATGAAAAGGACTCTTCCATCAAAACACAAAATCCCATTCAACCCAGCAACTGAACTTCTGGGAATTTATCCAAGAGAAATCAAAATGTATGTTTACACAAAAACCTGTTCATAGCAACTTTATTCATAATAGCTCAAATTCAAAATAGCCCAATATTTATAATAGATCAAAACTGGAAATGGCCCAGACATCCTTCTATAAGTGAACAGTTAGACAAACTGGAACATCCATACTATGGAATAGCAGCCATAAAAAGGAACACAGTACTGATACGCACACAACTTGGATGAATCTCCAGATAATGATGCTGAGAGGAAAAATCCAAACCAGAAGTGTTACAAACTCTAATGCATTTAAACGACAAAATTATAGAAATGGAGAACAGATTAGTGGCTGTCAGTGTTTAAAGATGGAGGAACGTGGGTGTGGCTATAAGAAAGCAACAGAAGAGACCTTGTGGTGATGGCAATGTTAAGGTATTTACAGTATCAGTGCAATATACTGGTTGTGATACTGTGCTCTAGTTTTGCAAAATGCTACCATTAGGGGAAACTGGGTGAAAGGTACATGGCAACACTCTGTATTATTTCTCATAACTGTATGCGAAACTATAATTATTTCCAAAAAAGTTTAACTTAATTATAAAAAAAGAATCATAATCCTACCCACTAGGTAATCTGAATCCTCGGAGTACCCTTTAAGGAAGTTGGAGCAAATTTCGTCTCCCTTTGCCAGGTAGGAAAGAAAAGGCACAGACAGGCAGAAGTGAACTTGGCGACATCAGAGGCGTGACTTGGTGACAGAGGACTCACTTCAGTGTAGCGCACAGCCCTGAGCCAGCCGGCACTCACCACAACTCCCACCCTCTCCCCCACCACTTGGGGAGAAAACGAGAGGACAAGCTTTTGTACTGCACCGCCTGGTTTGTCTCCTGAAAATAGGAAAGAGCAGAATGGAACAGACCTGGAATGCCTGAGTGGGCCTGAGCCGCCGGCTTTGGAGATCCCCTAGAGGCTGGGAGCTTGCTGAGGTCAGGCAATGAATAAGCTACTGGTTGATATGTAAAAAGAGAAAACCCAGAACTGATTTATGTTGCTGGGTCAGAGGTGCCAAGAAGGCTAAAGCAGAGGCAAACAAAAAGTTCTATATCCTTCATCGATGTGGAGAGCCAATTTCAAAATAGCTTCCTTTGGCTTTCATGTCTCAAGAAAAGTGCAAGAGGCAACCTGCTGCCACCAGGGGGCACCAAGGAACCCAAAATAGCTGTCATTTCACGGCAGAGCGGCCCTGGTCAAATCAGGTTGTCCAGATAACTTGGAGGTATCTGCTGGAAATCCAAGCCAGATTCCACCCCGCAAGGAGTGCTCTTACCTCCGCCCCTTACGACCACACCCACCCTCCAGTATTACTCCACATGGCTTCTGATCTATACCACTCGGGATTCATTCTTTGGTCATGAAAAGGCAGCTGGTATCTAAAAGAACTATAACTGGAATCCGATATACGTCTTAGTTCTGCCACTAGTAGTAGCTAAGTAAAACCTGATCAATGTCGACCTCCGAGTTTTATTTTCTTTTTTCCTAAGATGGGAGTGATGATGGTAATATTTACGGAACCCTTACCATACACGAGTCTCATGACAGCTGTGTGAGGCAGGCACTATATTCCCATTTTTACAGATAATAAAAATGGGCACACAGAAAATCGAGTAGCTTGGTCACAGTCACACCAGCTAGGGTGCGGTGAGCTGGGATTCAAACCTGTGAGTGCCCCTTCCTCTGAAGATGAAGGAAGGCAACAAGATAGTGTCCACAGCTGCCCTGCCTCGGTAGTCTGACAAGGAACTCTGCAGCCTCTGGGGCTCTTAAAAGTGTGTTCCACAAGCCAACACTGAGCATGTGCACCTGTGCCCACGGGCGAGCCTGTGGATGCAGTGCAGGTAACATGTTGCAGGCCGGCTGCAGGCTGGGTTCCCCTGGAGGCCTCACAGAGGCACCCGTGCTCTTCGCTTAGGGCTGCCGCCACCCCGTAGCACCCAAACGTTCTGCAGTCCTGCGAGGCACCAGGGCTCCTGGTTCACACGTGTGGCTTTGAGGTCCTGGGCCATTCTTTCTCCTCTCCTCCTTTGTATCTCCCTGCAGCCCATAATCCCAAAACAATAGGGAAATTCTTCCTCCCACTGGAGCTGGCCAGAGGACAGTCTCCTTTCTGAGTGACTCTGTTAGAAACCCCATTAGGACAAAAGAACTTGCCAGCAGTAAGATTTGCAATTGTACTAGTGGTCACGGGGCAGGACACACACACAATTGGTATGATTCAGCTCAAAGCAGAAGGCTGGGAGGAAAGCTGGGAAATGGGAGGAACCAAGGGGCTTGGAGTGCTGTCGGCTGAGGAGAGGCCCAGATGGGTGTGGAGGGGCCTTGCTTTAGGGCCAAACGGCCTGTGGGTGCAGAAGCCAACCATGCCAGGTTTTCTAAGCCAATCTCAAGTTCAAATTTTCAGCTGCTGTCAATCACACACCCCTAATATTAGTACAAAAACCATGGTTATCTCCTGGGCATGTTCTAGATCGGGGAAGCCTTTGAAAACAGGGCTTGTGTACTGGAACACGCCTGGTGTAAGGACAGCATCTCTCCACACACAACCTCTCGTGCTTTGGCCTAAAGCTTAAACTCTGTGTTTTGATAACCAGCAGAGCAAGAGCTCAGCGCCTTTACCAACAAGGTGAACAACTTGAAATAGGCCTACATCATTTTTAGAAGGCTAAGTTTCTTCCCCGCAGAGGGAGGAACTAGCTGTCTGCTTCCTGCCAGGCCACTGCTTACTCTTGACTAAGCTGCACAGCAGCCTTGCGAGGCACCACTGGCCCCTCTTACCGACACTCAGCGTGTGCTCTGCCAGGGCAAGTACTCACCTAAGGCGACATAGCTGACAGACCTTAAATCACATTTCACCAGCTGCTACACCCACCGTGTCTTGTGGCTCTTCGGTGGGTTAAAATTAGTGTCAAAACAGGAGACAAGGTCTCTCATTTTTCTTGCTCCACTGGTGGCAAAATTATAAGGGAGTGAGTCAAGGTGTGCAATTTTTAATTAACAAGGAGTGGGAGGGTCTTCCCAAGATCTGAGGGGTGGACCTGAATTTCCCAGGTTGCCGGCATGAAGCATCTCCCACAGGGGAGTCCACAGGATTTAGACAACAACTATGAGATTGGCTGTCAGATAATTTTGGAAAATGATATGAAGTTAAATTTAAAAATTTCCTACAGACTTCTCAAAGCATTTGTACGTTGGTAGGCATTTTTAAAAGTCCAGGTAGGAAGCTGAGGTTTAGAAAAGTCCCTTGCCCACCCCAGCTGTCCCACCCACTGGCTGGGCACCTTCAGCCAGTCATGCCCCTTTCTAAACCATGGTCTCCCAGCAGTAAAGTGAGGTGACTGTCACGCAGTGATCTCTTAGCAGGGCCTCTACTGTGACATCCATGGCTGCAGACATTACTTCTGCGGAGATCCCATTCTCATCCCGGTGGTGACAGAGATTACCTGGGATGAGGTACCTCCTCCTAAGAGCCTCTGGTCCCATCTATGAAATAAGGCTGATAGCACTTAGGTCTAGGAGAGTTGAGAATTAAATGGCAACATGTATTTAGACATTTGGCACATAAACACGCCCCAAAAGTTAGCTCCCTCCGCCTCAGTTTCCATCCTGGCTCTTAACCTGGCTGTCCTCACTCTGGGAGGTTAATTCTCCAAACTTCACTCCCCTCAGTGTACACAATTCTGAGACGGTTACATGGGAATGGATGCAGGGAAATAAGGGCCATTCAAACATGAAGCGATGCTCTTTCTAGAGGAAGCAACAGGGCCAGAGAGCCCCTTCCCTCTCTCCTCTCTGGGACAGTGTCCTGGGAGCTCGTGGCCCTGGGATGCGCTTCCCCTGGCTGGACCGGTCTCCAGGCCCTGCTCCACATACTTCATGCCCATTTCTGATTTTCCATCCTAACATGCCCATCCCTCCATCTGAAATGTACCCCCTCCTGACTACCCAGTTCTCCCAAAAGTCCTCCCCTTTTCCCAGGGGCCAAGTCAAATCTCAACTCTTCCATTAAGCCTTGTCCTTGCACCTTTTGCCAACATCCACCAGCCCCATTCTCTTATCTCCTTCTCCTTCTCCAGGGCTGAGGAAGAAGCCACAAGAGGGGAAAAGCAGAAACACACGGAGGAAACAGTCTCCAGGCCTCTGGTCTCCCCTGCAGCCATGTCTTTCTACAAGGCCCTTGTATGGGAATGACAGCAGAGGATGAATACTGTTCTCAGAGGCAGGGGGACTTCTGCCTTGCACCAAAACCTTGAGCCTCTGCGGTCAGTGTGCCCAGAAAGGCAGATAATAGAGCTTTTCAGCAGCTGCCAGGGCAAGGCTGAGAGCAAAATGGGTCCTGTTTGCCACGATTGGTTCCAGTGAGGGGGCCTCACTCAGCCTCTTCTATGTGTGCGCGCAGCTAATGTTCAAGAAACAGCTCAGTTCTCAGCCGAGCCTCTGGTCCCCAAGATTAACAAGCAAAAACACAATACCATCCTTTACCCTTTTCCTCCAGCGTTTCACGTGATAAGAAGTGGCCCTTCGCCAGGAGAGGAAGGACTCTGAATACAAAGGCATCAACTCCCTGCTCCCCGGGGCTACTGGATGCAGGACCCACCCTCCTGGTGCTACTCTTGCCTCTCCGGCTTCCTCCCACACCCCTACTTCTCCCTAACTGTAAAGGCCATTGTTCTGCAAGGCAGCTCCTGTGCACTTTCTGATTCTAGACACAGTCCCTGAGTCATCTCTGTCTCCCCGGCTTCAAGTACTGCCAGTGTGCTCGGCACCACCAAAGAGCCATCACCTGCCTTGCTCTGCAGACCATGGGCCGCAGCTAGAGGACTCTCATCCATGCCTCGAAGCCAGGCTCTGAACAAAACTAGGGATCTCTCCCTGCCCTCTCCTGTACTCCCTATTCACCAGTGATACCACATCACCCACATGGTAAGGGCAGAAACGCTGAGTCCTTCCGGACTCCCTCTCTCACTCATCCACGCCCTAGCTGGCTCCAAGCCCTGCGGATTCTACCTCCCGAGTCTGCCAGGTAAACTCTCTCCTCCATCCTATCGCCACTGACCCAGCTGTACCTTCTCATCACTGGCATTGGTTATTTCCGCGGCTTGCAAACTACTCTGCAGGCCTGCAGCCCTACTCTCCTTACTCTGCTGCCAGACAGATCTTTCTAAACCATAAATTAGACAATTTGTCGCATCATCCCCTCCAATCAAAAATCTATGAAGTACCCTCTGCGTAGCCTGGGAAATATTACATTTTGTGGCGAAAGGGACTCTGCAGATGTGATCAATTCAGGATATCGAGATGGGGAGATTATCCGGGATTATGCAGGTGGGCTGGAGGTAATCACCAGGGTCCTTACCAGAGAAATGAAGGAGGGAATCAGTCAGAGAAGAAAACCACGTGATGTTGGAAGCAGAGAATGAGGTGATGCCTTTGAAGATGGAGAGGGTCACAAGCCAAGGATTACAAGCAGCCACTAGAAGCTGAAAAAAGCAATGAAGCACATTTTCCCCTCAAAGCCTCCACAAGGAACCAGCCCGGAGGACACCTTGACTTTAACCCACTGAATCTGATTTTGGGCTTTTGTCCTCCAGAGTTGTGAGCGAATAGATTAAGCTTCTACGTTTGTGGTAATTTCTTACAGCAGCCATGGTAACTAATACACTCTCTATAAAATTTCCAACAGAATCCAAATACTCTAGAATGATACAAAGTCCTACTGACTGATCTGACCTCTGCCTTTCTTGCCTCTTCCTTCCTGTTTGCTGCACATAGGGCTCCAGTTGTATAAAATCCTTTGCCTTTATTCCCTAAAGACACCACACTCTTTCACACCTTTGTGCCACAGTGGGTCCTGTTATTCAGAATACCTTTCTCCCACGTTAAGCCCAGCCAAGAGACAGCAAGGTCTTAGTTCCTCTGGGAAACCTTCCCTGCTCCCCCTTATCTGCCGCTAAGGTTAATTCCCCAAATCTGGGCTAGGTGACCCTCTGCTATGTTTCCACATTACTCTGGCTTATTTTTACTGTGGCTTTGTAAGAAATTCCTCAATTAAGAAAAAGACATCGGGGAGGTTCCGTTTCCAAGTAAGATGAAGTAAGCACACTCCACCCTGCCTCTCCCACGAAATGCAGCTGTACAACTCAGACGGAATGCACGGAACAGCTATTTGAGGACTCTTTAAAGTAAACAGTAGCAATTCGATAGGAGAGAAAGCCAGAATTTGAAGTACCACTGAGGTGAGTTTCTCGTGTTTTCACTGACATCCTTCACCCAACCTGGAAATGGGCACGAGGACACAGAGAAATCTCTAGGATAGGACTTTTAGAACTGGCTTTAGGAAGAGGAAAGGGCTTGCAACATTCAGAAGGAATGGGGAGAAGTCTCCTGTTTATTTTTCCATTCAGGGAAGTTACCACTGAAATTAGAAAATATTTTGAATGAAAATTAAAATACAATACATAGTTATGAAAGTGGCCATCACTACTAGTCCCATGGACATTAAAAGGATAATAAAGGAATATTATGAACAACTCCATACCCATAAATTTGATATCTCAGGTGAAATGGAAATGCAATTGTAACTGTCTCTTACCTAAACAATTACCTTTACTGGCATTCTCTGTTTGTTTATGTAGATTTGAATTACTCTCTGGTGTCATCTGCTCTCAGCCTGAAGAATTTCTTTTAGCATTTCTTGTAAGGCAGATTGTCTGGCAACAAATTCTTTCCATTTTTGTGTATCTGAGAATGAATGTATTCTACCTTCTCCACTTCTTCTGTACTGTACTCCCATTATGCTTCTGTGGGTGCACTTAATTGTGTCCAACGTTTCTCGGAGGCTCTGTTCACTTTTCATTTTTTTCCCTCTCTTCCTCAGATTGCATTATCTCAATCTATCTTCAAGTTCAATCATCCTGCTAGCTCAAATATTTTGAGCCCCTCTAGTAAACATTTAAAAATTTTTTTTCTTTGTTTTTTTTTGTTTGGGTCTTAATCTGTTGTTCTTTTTACAATTTTTTTTTTTTTTTAATTTTTGTGCCTTGCCACATGGCCTTTAGGATCTTAGTTCCCCAAGCAGGGAATGAAACTGCACCCTTGGCAGTGAAAGTTTGGAGTCCTAACCACTGGACCACCAGGGAATTACCCCCCTACCAAAATTTTCATTTTGGTTATTGTACTTTTCAACTCCAGAATTTCCACTGGTTAATATTAATATTTTCTAGTCCTTCACTGATATTTTCTGTTTGGTGAGACACTTATCACACCTTCCTTAAATTCTTTATGCATCGTTTCCTTTAGTGCTTTGAACATCTTTATGACAGCTGCTTTGAAGTCTTTGTCAGCTGAGGCCACCACTTACACCCCTTCAAAGTGTTTCTATTGCTTGCTTTTTTCCCCTCTGTGTGTGGGTCACACTTTCCTATTTCTTTGCATGTCTTGTATATTTTTTGTTACTATTCTTGTTGAAAATTGGACATTTCAGATAATATAGTGTAGCAACTCTGGATATTAATTTTCCTCCTCTGGGTTGTTGATGCTGTTGTTGTCTGGTCAGTTGTTGTGTTTTTTGTTTGTTTGTTTGTTTAGTGACTTGACAACTAATCTGCAAAATCCATTCCCACACGGTGTGCAGCCTCTGATAACCCTCTTCAGGATTTTTCTTCTTGTTTTTTTCTTTTAACCAGCTTACCTAGGGGCTATCCCTTGACCAGTCTGAGCCACTTATTGGCCAAAGGTTTTGCTTAAGTTTCCATGATTTGTTAGATTTTTTACCCTGTAAAAATTTAGTAAACAGAAACCTCAGTTAAATAGAGTCTGGAGACCAGAAGGGGGAGCTCTCATGCCCTGTGATGACAGCAGGGCCCAATGAGAAGAAAGACCCCTCTTCTATCCTGACAACAACTCAACCAATGAAGAGCCATGAGCTCTTTGTTTACTATCACCCTCGCAACTTCCTTTTCCCCTCTATAAAAGTGCCTGCTTCGGGCTTCCCTGGTGGCGCAGTGGTTGAGAGTCCGCCTGCCGGTGCAGGGAACATGGGTTTGTGCCCCGGTCCGCGAAAATCCCACATGCCGCAGAGCGGCTGGGCCCGTGAGCCATGGCCGCTGAGCCTGCGCGTCCGAAGCCTGTGCTCCGCAACGGGAGAGGCCACAACGGTGAGAGGCCCGCGTACCGCAAGAAAAAACAAAAAAATGTGTCTGCTTCCCTTGCCATGCAGGGACTTGCACACGGCTCACCATGTTTGCAGACCCCAAATTGCCATTCTCTGCTGATCCTGAACAAAACCATCTTTGCTGGAGAAATATCTGGCTATTTGTTTTAGGTCAACAGCCCTTTACCATTAGAGGTACATGTGGCTTGGAAGCTGCTGTTGCCATTCAGAGAGTTTACAGTTTTGTCCAACTTTAGCCAGGGACCAGTCGTTCCCTCTCTGATCACTCCTGAGAGGGTGTAGCCTTGTGCATGTACACAGTCTTCCAGAATGCCAGGGATGTGTGTGGTTTTATTTTAAAGCATGGCTTCCTGGGAGTTGTACCTGGGCAACAATAGGTCATTGTTCAGTCAGTGTTTGGCCACGGGTTCTGCTAGGACCCTTGTGCCACTGAGGCTTCCATCCTGTGTTGACAGGTCTGTATGCAGCTTGGAGAATGCCCCCGTGTCTGCTCACATCCTGCTCTGGTTGCTCCTGTGTGGCTGCAGCCGGCACATGCACGTGGCCTTCCCAACTCCCATGGTTTACTGTGATCCCAGGAGGACTCTTCTTAGCTGTCTCTCTATTAAACTATTCCTCTTTCTGCCATTTGCTCGTTTCTTGAAGTGTCCAGTAAAGAGTTGACTTAGCAGGCTTGCATTACTCAAACCCTGCACACTCCAAAGAAAGGACAGGCTCCTGGGAGATAACCTCTGAGTTCTTGGAATATCCTGCCTGGTAAGAGTGTTTTTGCATGCCTGAGGCCCTGGGCCAAGCTGGGACCTCTGGGAGACTAGAGTCTGAGTAGCTAAGGTTAGTCATATAGGCACTCCATGCTACGTGGACACCAATAAAAACCCTGGACATAAGGCTCAGGTTAATTTCCCTGGTTGACAACCTTTACACATGTTGTCACATATCTTTGCTGGGAGAATTAAGCACTGCATTGTGTGATTCCACTGGAGAGGACACCTGGACACTTTCACCTGGATTTTTCCCTGTGTACACTTTCCCTGGGCTGATTTAAATCTATGCCTTTTCTCTGTAATAAACCATAACCATGAGTACAACAGCTTTTCTGAGGGCTATGAGTCCTTCTAGCCAATCATCAAGCCTGAAGGTGATCTTGGGGATGCCCGGCTCATGAAGCTACCAGCTTCCTCTTAATTGCTCTCCACCAAGTCCTCCACTCTCTGTCCCGAATCAGAAGTCAAGCCCCTCAAGCAGAGCTGCAGGGTCCTCATGGCCGGCCTTTTTCCTCAGGCAGAAGCCCTTGCCACAGAGCTGGGGGTGGCGGTCTGCTTTTCCTGACTGACATCACCCCCCACTCTACCAGCTGGCAGTCCCCGGTCCTTGTGGCTTCCCCCCTCCTGGCATGGAACCCCTATCCTACGAGTGAGCTGGGGCAGGGAATGACTGTGGCCCCAGTATTCTTTGCCTGCTGTGACTGGAGCAGAGCTGCCACTTAAGTGAGGCTGGGTGTGGAAGGGAGCCCCAGACTTCTCAACAGCACCTGCCAGGACAGAGTTCCTGCAACATGGGGCTGGGGATGAGAATGCCAGCAGTTTGCCCCTCCTGGGGTAAAACCATAGTACCGGGCTGGGAGCTGCAGGTGGGGGGAGTGGGAGCCCTGTCTTCTCAAATATACCTGCCTGGGATAGAGCTGCCCCAGGGTGTGCCCCACACCATTTCCTTGGAAGAGGCAGGTATAATGACCCTGAGTTTATGGAAACGCCCTCCATGGAAGGAATGTGCACTTTTTGCACTCCCCCCCCCACACCAACATAGGCTCCCAGGGCAGGAGTTTCAGCCTGCTCCACTGCAGGTTTCCAAGCACCTGAAACAGGGCTTGGCCTGTAGTTTTAGCACTTCAATGTACCTCACAGCATAGGTACAGATCTTTATTTCAAATATGAAATTGCCTGAGAGTATATTGTGAATATTTTTTTCATGTCATTAAATA
The DNA here is from genome assembly GCF_964374135.1 of Grampus griseus. Lineage (NCBI taxonomy): Eukaryota > Metazoa > Chordata > Mammalia > Artiodactyla > Delphinidae > Grampus > Grampus griseus. The sequence goes on from NC_139001.1 coordinate 112,079,766, forward strand.
GTATTCTATGACATAATTTTATTAACCATTTTGTTTGGATACCCCATAATTTTTAAAATCATTTCTCTTGTATCAGACATACTTCTTTGCTTCCCAAGCTATTCCCACATGCATCATCAGTTTCATCATCCCAATAACCTAGGAGGTAAGCAGGACGGAGGACATTTGCACTTGACAGGTGAGAGAACTGAGAGCCCTATCCCACAAGTTTAGTGACTCGCCCAGCATCACACAGCAAGGTAACGGCAAAGCTGGGACTAGGATGCAGGTATTCTGGCACCAGCCTTGCTCTTTCCATTCTTCAAGGCTGACCTCACTGCATTTTATCTATTATGGCCGCGTCCTCCATTCACCTGACCCACACTGCATTCCCACGGTGGCCGGGATGTTGCCAGGGCTTGTGTGGCCTGTAAACAACAGTGGAACCAAATGAAGGTGTTCCTTACACGCCCACCCCTCAAGTTCTGCCCCATTCATGTTGTAGAGAGGTGGAACATGCCACAGAGACCTAAGAGCCCAAGACAAACAGAGAAAACTGCTGTTCCTGAAAGCTGATGCTCACAGACACCTGGGGCAGCCCACACCTGTCTCTGCAGCTCCGCCCTGGACCATGCTCTTCTCACAGTATCCACTGAAATAGGTGAGTCAAGGCTCACCTCTGTGCTTTGCAGAACGTCATGTGATTGAAGACTGGAAAGGAAAAGTGCCAGCATGACACGCCTCCTCTAAATCTCACCTTGCAGCTAAGTCCAAACAACAAGCCTGTGAAGTAGGCAGCACTTTACAGGTGAGAAGACAGAATTAGGCTAAGTGCTGTGTCTGGAGACGCCCAAGTACACCATGGAGCTCAACTCTGCTTCCCTCTCCCACCTGTTGTTCTGAATTTTCTGCCATCACAGGTCCATTGTCAGCTGTATGGCTGTTAGCATCAGACCGTGAGGTGCTGTGTGGGATTCCCCCCGGAAGACCCCAGCCTGGGCCTTGGGATGGGTGTGGCGGAGCCAGGAAGTCCCTCCCTCGCGGTGCCGTATGAAGGTGTCTCGTGGGAAAGGCCAGGCCAGGGAACCCAAGGAACCAGACACGCGTGGCTCTTGCCAGGTGACCCATGATGGGAGCTCCCTGACCTGGGTGTTTCAGGCTTCTGGAAGGAGGCAGCTTCTTCCCTGACATCTGAGCAGCTTCTTGGCCTGGACCGGCAGCAGGCCCAGGATCCCCAGGGGAGAGGAGTTTGCTCTGGGCCCAGGAGAGCAACGGACCTTTCCATGTTGTCCTCCTGGCTGCCGTGGCTTTGCCCTTTTCCCACTAAGCCCTCTTCTGCACTGCTCCTGGGCTCTGAGCAGGACGAGGACCCTCTGCCTTGAGGAGGGGTGGGCTCCTGTGGCCCCCAGCCCTTGCCTCCGATCTCAGCACACCCACCGCTGATGTCACCCCGGTCTCCGCCCCGCGGTTCTCCACTGCCCTCAGGAAACGCCAGGGCTCAGCACATCCTGGCCCTACTCTGCATCCTCACTTCTCCCTCCCAGTCCCCACTCACACCTAGGCATCTCCTAAGACGCTCGTGCTCCCAGCACACACTTGCGCCCATGCTTTGCCTTCGTGCACATCGTCCGGCCTCCTTCACAGGCCCCCCAGCTCGCTCCTAAGCCTCCCTCGGGTATCAGGAATCCGCGCAGGCGCACAGCGCTCCAAGCTAGCGCTTCCCACGCGCCTGGCTCCTGCGGCATCTCCTCTGTTCCAGGGCAGGGCTGAGGGCTTGTCTCCGGGTGCCGCCTCCTGTCCGAATCCCTAGCTGTGGGGGTGAAGCTGTTGCTGCTTGCTGTTGACCTTGTTGCTGTTGTGCGCCTGCCCGTCTCCACTGCGAGACGCCAGGCTCCTCCAGGGGGCGCATGTCAGCCCCTCCAGCACTCCAGCCTGCCACAGGGCAGCTGCTCAGCAAATCCTTGAATGAAAATTGTCTCTCCTATTATAAAAATTACATCTGTGGTAACAAAATAACTCGGCGTGAGGCGCTCCCCATGTGTCCGGTGCCTTATAGACACTATTTCATCCTAAAATGAGGAGGGTGTTCTTTTTTCTGCAGATTTCCTTACTGAAGCTCGGAATAGCTGCTTGCCCAGGCTACGTAGTGGTGGCATTTGCGTTTGGAAAGGTCTCTCTGACTCCCCATATCTGGGTGCACAAACATCGACTTGTGAGCCTTGCTGGATCCCCGGAGATGGGGCTGAACAAGACTTCAGGGTCCCAGGTTTCCCTGAGAGGGTGGGCGCCTCCTGCAGGTCTTAGATGAGTGGATGCGGTCGGGAGATTCCAGTGAATGACTGTGTGTCCACGGTGAGGACGCCGCCGTGCCTCTTCCCACCAGCACGTGGCACTGGGTTCTGACCTGCTGCCCCGCGCCTGCCCCGCTCCAGTCTCTCGGGCCAGAGGCAGCGTGGCCGCCCATCCAAACGCCTGGCGGCAGCTCCTTCCCAACAGGCGGGCAGCGCCTGCCCTCCTGACCTGCTGCACGGGAGGTCTCCCCAGGCTGAAGGGACCGCTCCCAGGTCCTGGCTGCAGCACACTTGTGCCCACAGTTCCTAGCTATGTCTCTCCAGGGGAAGAGAGTGGCCTTCCTTTCCCTGAGGAGACATAGCTGCGTGAGAAACAACACGGCACAATGTACTGATTTGCACCAGAGCCCGCCCAGGGGCCTTCACAGGCTCTCCTCCCGACCATGAAGTAATGAGCCACAGACCAGTTGGGCCCGCCCACCGGGGGCTGGCAGGTGATGCCTGTCGCCATCTACAGACGCGTCCTGACTTGAGTCCTCATGGCCCTACTTTTCCCAGGTCCCGCTCCCACCCCCACAAGGCCACCAGACAGAAGAAAGGCACGTGCTGACCTCTGGTCATGCAGACGGTCGAATCCCCACTTCAGCTGGTACCCATCCTTCTCCACATGCCAACATACCTGCGCGACCGTAGCGGTCACACATCGCACAAAGCTGGAGAGCTCCACCTCCCCCCTGCCCTCTCTGCAGCCCTGCCTGGGGGCCTCAGTAGGTGGTCGCCCCAGTTTAGCAGATAGACGTACTCAGAAGGACTGAGAGAACTGCTCGTGGTGGGATGTGGGTGTGGCAGCCCCAGGAGGGCCCGCACCTGGCGGTCCGAGGCTGCTCCGCAGACTCATGGTTGGTCTGGAGCCCATCACACCTGCACAGGGAGGGGGCCACTCCCTCGGACACAGAAGCACATGCACGGCAGAGGCCCTGGTGGCCCAGAACGTCATCACGAACGGTCTCACTGAAAAGCCTAGATTGCTGGAGGCCACCCAGTATGGTGGAAAAATGGGGGCGTTGATGTTGGGTCTTGCTCTACCTCCACCCCTCTGCCTGTCACCCCCTGGAGTCTGAATTGATTCATCAACAAAATGAGGCCTCTGTTAGGAGGGACACCTGCCTGCCTGCTGCCGCTGCACCCCCGCTAGAGGCTCTGCCATCCCTACAGTCTGTCCCCTCTGCCCACTGGCCACGTGCCCTGTTGTGTTAGGATACGTGCAGCTGTACCAGAGGGACAGAGGCATTTGGCCAATTTGGAGGATCTGGAGTTGGGAATCCAGTCAAGAGCCATTTAGTGCTGGTTTGGGCCACAGACAAGCTGGGGAGGTGGGTTCCGGAGCCGGCCTCACTGGAGGAGAGTAGAACCAGATCCCGGAGAAAAACAGTCCTTGAACGTGAAGACCCATCGCTAGCTGTGTCAGCAGCTCTCTGACGGACACACAAGGGTCACCAGAAGTGCCTGCTCCCTGAGGTGCCTTGAGAGGTGATTCTGCCTGCACAAAGACGGACACAGGGGACGCCCAGCCATAGCGGCCACTGCTCTGTGCATCAGACACAAAATCATGCCGACCACACTCACGGCTAGGGAGATGTGATACAGGCGGCTCTGGGGCCTGGTGGGAGCCTCTCTGGGAGTGTTGGGGACTCCTTCTTTTCTCCCTGGGAGACGTGTCCCTCCGTCCTGGCATGTCACTCTGAGGATGCCCTGGACGTGGGAGTTTCTTCAGGGAGTCACACAGCTCCTGGGTTGGGCTGGACTGGGGCCTCCAAGCGATGCACACACTGTGTTTCCCGAACATGTGGGAGATTGACAACTGTCCTGTTTCCTCAGTGCACAGAGGCCACGAAGTTAATGATAGCTTTGGAGAGGGAAGACGAAATCACTTTTAAATGTACACATCAATTATAAATGCACCTTGATGTCAGAAGTATCAAACTGCTTTTTGAAAAGTGCATGTTAAGCTCCAGGAAAGGTGGATTGTTGCCTTGCCTCTCGAGAGCTTTGAAGCGCGACTCCCCTAGGTTCCACAGCAAGAAGGTGGCCCGGCCAGCCCTTTGGAGTGACCCCAGGAGCCGCGTGGCTGCTGTATCCCTACTGACAGCTTGGGCATGGGGCCCCGGTCAGAGATGCCTCTGTGAACAGCAAAGGTGGCAACTCTCCAAATAGGGCACAGAAAACTTCCATGCACTCCTGTCTCCCTCCCCGTCTCTGCGCCCCTGTGACGTGACACTGAACACTTGACAGGGTATCCCTGTCCCAAGGCCCCCGTGAAGAGCCAGAGCTTCCCCAGATCCCAGCGCCCTCCTGGGGCTCTTTAGGAGCTGCTTGACCAGGTCGGCACTGGACCATTTTTAGAGAGAAACAAACACGCTCTGAGAACTTGTGCTGCTAAAGGACAGAGAGGGGGGCTGTGAAAGCCTCCGACCTGAGGGAGGGGCAGGGAGGTGCTCCTGGGCTGAGGCTGTGGACGAGGAGGCAAAGTGGGGGCAGCAGGTGAGACCCCACGAGCGGCCCTCTACTCCCCTGGGGCGCAAGCAGGCCGGCAGTACCTCCTCGCCTGGCAGGCTTGATTTTCCCTTCTCACCTCTCTGCTTTGGCACCAGCTTTCCTCCCTGGCATTGGCTGGGGTGAAGGATCAGAGATGTCCAGGGCCCGCCCAGCCTGTCTGAGGCCCAGCCCACTGTCCTCCAGGCAGCGTCCCTGGCCAGGTCCCTTGTGCACCAAGACTGTCAGCCAGTGCCCGCCCTGGGCTTCAGGGCTCAGTGCCCTCCCTCTGGGCACCTGATCCCCAGGCGTGCCAACCCCTCCAGGCCCTCGCTGCAGCCCCACCATGGCCCATCCCCCATGGGTAGTGTCTGACTCTTTGTCCCACTAACATGGACAATCTACCCATCCCCTGCTACCCAGGTCTCAGCGATGTGGAGCAAAGGGCCATGTTCCCGGTCTCCTCACTGAAACACGCACAGAGCTGCCACCTCACTCAACGCTCCGTGCTGGGCACTAGAGAGGGAGAAAGAGAAACAGTAATTTGTGGCCCTGGTCCTCATGAGCTCACAAGCCAGAGCAGGTCTCCTAGACTGCCGTCCACAGGCTTGGTGGGCCTCTGGGATTGCAAGCAGAGGGTGCATGCACACAAAAGCAGGGGTGTGTCCAGCCTGCGGGTCACAGCCTCCACCGAGTGCGCAGAAGGTCGCTGGCCTGGTGCTCAGGAGAATTCAGAACCACCTACTGGGGCATGTGTGTGGCTGGGCTCTGTCTCCCTCATGGCTTGGTCTCCCCATCACAAGGCCTGCGATGAAACAGGACTTGGCAGATGCTGTAGATGGAACGAATGAACTGCACTTCTGGGATCAAATCAGAACCCTGGGCCAGAGTGCCGGCCACTTTAGATTGGATCTGAGCCTGAGGGAGTGGTCACCTCCCAGGGGCGGCTTCAGACGGTGGTCCTGAGACAGGGTGGGAGCTCATTTGCCCTGGAGAAAGCTCCTGTCTTGTGCAAACTCCATCGCACTGCAAATACAGCCCTTCTCCTGCCTGGAGACAGGGACCTCAGAGCTCCTCCCAGCCGGCCCCAGTGTCCTGTGTCCAGGCCTCCTTCCCCACTGCATCGGGGAGTTCCTGCTTCCATGTGGCCTCTCCAGCACCTGTGGTCTCCACTTGACCAGTCAGCTTCAGCCAGAGGTGACCTGCCACACGTGTCCCTATCCAGAGGCTCAGCTCCCGCCACGTTCCTGAGACCGTGGCCAGGGGAGGGTGACAGCCATGTGGTCCGTGTGACAACAGTGAGGAGGGTAGGTGGAGCTGGGCACTAGGCTGCGTGCTGCACGGGGGTGAGGCCACACGGGCTGTCCTTTCAGAGCTTCCCTGCTCCCCATCCAGCCGTGGTCCGTGTCTTACTCATCACCCTTCGGGTGGAGGCTGTGTCTTCTCTCAGCCAGTGTTTTCCCTGGTGAATCCTCTCCTGACATTTTATCAACTCCAGAACTCACAGAGAGAGACGGGACTGAGGCAGCCTCAGGAGGGGACAGAATGCCAAATGTGCTCCCACCCTGGGGTCCAGTCCTCCGAGGGGCCTCACTCTTGAAAACTCAAGGTCCCCAGGCCACGTATTTTACCAACGGGAGCTCACCGACTTTCACGATCTGACAGATCATGTTATCCCCATTTTACAGAGAAACTGAGGATTTGGATGGCTGAGCCGCACCCCGTTCACAGCTAGGATTTGGAGTGCCCCTAAGTCCACCGTGGTGATGGAAACCTCCTCTGTCTTACAAGGTCTCCCACATCTCCTTATGGCTCTTCCCCATTGAGGAATTCAGACTCCAGGTGAGAAGCAGATGTTCTGGGACAGAGGCAGGGTCCCCAGCTCCCCGCTGGTCAGCATGGCCCCAGCACGGAGCAGCGTGCAGAGGGCCTGCAGTGCTGGGCAAGGCCAGTCTCCTGGGTGAGAGGGGACAACCTGCTTCTGGAGGCTGGAGCTGGCTGGGCGGGGGTGGGGGAAGCTGGGGTAGGGGCTCAGAGCACCAACTCTGCTGGGCTCAGCAAGTCAGGAATCCAAGCGGGGCTCTGCACCATGGTCCACAGCAGAATCACAGAATCACCCCAAGCCTTTTCCCAAATACCCGCCGGGCGCCCCTCTGGAGAGTTGAGTCACTGGGGCCAGGAGGGCCTCGGCATGTATCTGTGGATATAGCTCTCAGAGGTTGGATATGCACCCGACTCATTTCCAATGAGCAAGGACAACAGTGGCCATGAAATGCAGGAGCCACCCTGGTGTCACAGTGGAGCCCGGTGTCCTCCTGTGGAACGTGAACAATGTCACGGAGCATCACCATCAGGCAAGGCACCCTGGGGCTGTGATGGAGCCCCTCCATGTTCACGGGCACAGATGGAACACACACGTCCAGGCCACAGAGAGCAAAGAGCCGGCTACGCCAGGTGACGGCGGCTGCTTCATCAACCCCAGGTTTAGCTTCAGACCAATTGTTTCTCCTCCTGGGTGAGATTTATTAAGTCACCAAATCACAGAATTGCTCCTGCTTCCTTAAATCTCCCCAAACCCACGTCACCAGGCCAACTCCAGCAGGAAGTCCTTTCCAACACCACGTCACAGAGCTGCAGGTAGGCACTGCACCCTCCCAGGAACACAATGCCTGACTCTCGGGGTGAAGGCACCGGCTGACGAAGCACCCCCAGGCCCTATGCCTCTCACAGGACCAGCCAGCAATGACACACCAGTGGCATGTGCCAAGGACACCTCAGCTGACTAAACCAGAATCCCTCATCTCTATCTTAGACGGGGCCTCCGTCTCACTGGCCATCTGCTGCCCCATAACCACTGTAGTCTCTGTGCCCGTGGCACCGCAGGAAGGGTGTGAAGAAAGCAAGGGGATTGTTTTCAAGGAGGGAGGAGTGCTTTGAGATGCTCTGGCTAAGAGATCTAAGGCCGGTTCCGCCAGAGAGAGACCCCAGCTCTATCGACGTATAATTGACATTTGGTAAACTGCACACATTGGAGGTAGGACTTGAGGGTTTCCGACACGTGTATGCACCGCGAAACTGTCACCAGACAGGACAATGAACGTCTCACGTCCCTACCAGCTCATGCCCCTCTGCCGTCCCACTCTCCGACCCCCACCTGCCCCGCACCCTGTTTTCCGTCACTAGAGACTCGTCAGTATTGTCTAGAGTTTTAGATGAATGCAGCCAGGCAGCATTCGGGCCGCTGTCATTCAGCCACATTCTCTGGAGATTCATCCAGGTTGGGGTGTGTACCAGCGGTTCACACCTCTCTCGCTGAGTGGTGTTCCGCGGATGTACCTCCGTTCAGTTGTTGCCCACTTTCTCACAAGGCTCAGTCTTCACGCGAGGAAAACCGCCTTCCAGGCCTTTGGCTCCTCTGGGAGTGTCACATAGTCCGAGCTCTTCTGTGAAAACGCACCTTGTCCCATAACAGGAGCTGCACCAGCAGTGTCGGCCTGAGCAGCATCCTCACGTGGCCCCGTATCAGGAGATGGGTCTCCACTCAACTCCACTGGTTACAAGGAAGGATATTTGTTTGGGGGAAGAGAGAAACAGGGAAGGGGAAAGAAAAGCACAGGAGATGAGTAACAGCCGTCGAGCGCTCACTCTGCGCTGGGTGATGTGTGTGCTTTTCCGTGTTTTTATTATCATTTAACTTTCACAACACCCCTGGGAGTGCGGGGTTCCGAAGAAGGTACCTGTGAGCACTGAGCCCCACGGGAGAGCTGGTCTATGCTGCCCCACCCCCGGGCCCACCGCCAATGCCGGGGGCCCCAGGAGGTCGGTCAGCACCACACAGCGCAGCTTCCCGGCCCAGGTCCCGCTCCAAGAAGGTCACTTCTCAAGCTCAGGAAATCTTCACCTCATTGGCAAGAAGCCGCCAGGAGAGACAAATTGCCTCTTTGGTACACACGTTACACGGCGAACACCCATGGCACTTGGGGCTGCCTGGGGGGCCGGGGTCTATGGCGGACCACTGCTGGGATTCAGCCATGGTCACGCCCAGTCATCAGGAAAGCACATACGCCCCTCGGATACAACAGGGTGGTGTGAAGGTCAGAGGGCGACTTATGGTCTGGCCTCGGCTTCAGTCCAGAGAAACCCCGAGAACGGCCCTGTCCCTGTGGGGAGTGCAGGCGGCTCCAAGGTCTGTAGATCAGTGCTTCTCAGCTCAGCCGTGCCCTGGAGTCACCTGCGAGCCTAGGAACCAGGGCCCGGGCCGCAGGCCTGGGTTCCAACCCACTCAGTCTGTGTAGCTGGTGATTCTGACGTGCAGCTGTGCTGAGAGCTGCAGCCTCGGGTCCCAGGTGTGCAGGGCCCTGGCTGTACTGGCCTGAGCCGCCAAGGAAGCAGTCCATTCACCCGTCGCTTGTGCTCCAAAGTCAGATTCTTGTCATTTACTTAACCAGATGCCATTGAGCACGGCTCCGTCCAGGTCCTGGATGTCACCCTCTCACCTGCACTGCTCAGGTATCTAGACAGGCAGGAGATCCAGAGGCCAGCTGCAGCCCCTGGGAGATGACTGAGGAGGGGGTCCCTCTCCCACTCTCCTCCCTGACCCCCCGACGCCTCCACCATGGACAGCAAGTGCGTGACAACAGGAAGAGGATTTCTCTGTTTCCTTTTTCCTGTTTCCGGTTTGTGCTGATTCGTTCATTATATGGTCGATTTTTAAATTACGTGATATAGGATACAAAAAAAATTTATGTATGCTATAAAATAATAATAAAACAAACACTCATGAATCTACCTCCCAATATCAAATATGATGAGTTTTGAATTAGTACATTCATTAATTACTAAGTACAATGGAAGCATCGTCTCCACTCTGCTGTGGGGTTTTCATATGGTGTACATGGGGTATGAAATGGCTTGTTTTTGTGTCATTGTGGCACGTCATATGTGAGAGTAAATGGAAAAGCTGGGAACTTGGCGGAAAAGAAAATTATAATGTGTAGTCATGGAGTCTTCTAAGAACAGTATGAAATAGAAATATACAGTAAGTTGACCCTTAATAAAAGTATACTTAAACGAATGTGTGCACGGAGGAGTGAGAGACAGTTATAACTCAGTGTGCTCCTATGACTGAGGGAAGGTGAGCTGCAAAGACAGCACAGAGAAGGGGTCCAAAGGGGAGACAAGGAAGCATCAAGGAAGACTTCCTGGAGGAGGTGACGTGGTGGGGAGGCTAGTGTGGTGTGGAGGTACCCCAGGGAAGGGCAGCCTGTGAGCGTGGGGACACCACTCAACCCCTTGACCAGTGGCACATGAGTCACCATACGAGGGGCTGCAGGGCCTCACAGGCAGGACCACCCACACCCGCCACAGGGCTCACCCTGGCTACCCAGGAGGGTCCAGGAGCCAGGCAATAAACCTCACAATCTGACAGCTGGCGAGGAGGAGACTGCCTATTTCAGAGATGAGGAAACCATGAAAGGACTCCTGAAAGACAGAGCACTTCTCAGGAGCCAGAGCGCAGGGACACTGCCCAGTTCTACCTGGCAGGAGAAGCAAACAAAACATTTGGGGCCAGCAAGCCCTACACAGTACCAAGAGTGAATTCAAGCCCAGCAACTCCCTGAGGTTATAAACAGTGGCTGGAGTCTCAGGCTGGCCCTGAAAGGACCACCAACACTGGCTGGCGTCCGAGGGGAGGACAGGCACCCAGAAATGGGGAGGCTGGGCCCCCGAAGTCTAGAGAGCTGGGCTGAGCTTGGCCCAAGCTTGGAGAGAAGGTTGTGGGGATACGTCTCTAGAACCAACAACCCCGGGCGGCCTACTCAGGCCCCCTGGACGAGGGGCTCCCTCGGGGCACTGACCTGGCCCAGGTTTTCCTCCCGCTGGTTGATTCATTCCCAGGCTCAGCTAGCATTTCCCAGGACACGATGCTCCAAACCCCAGCCCCGCCCTCTCAGAGCCTTCACCCCAGAGGAAGAGAGCAGGGCTCAGAATTTGGACGTGCTTGGAAAGCATATTTTGAACGGCTGGATGGAGAGGACCTGGTGAGGTCAAGGTTGTTTCCTGAGTTCGCAGAGGGAGCAGAAGGAAGGTCTGCAGTAAAAGCACAGGGGGCCGCTGGCCTCCGGCCACAGCTGAGTCTTGTGAAGGGCTGCGCGGAAGAGAAGGCCCCAGGGCAGAGGAAGCACCGGACCGCTAAGCAGCATGACGGGCCAAGGATGGCAGAGTCCAGGGTGTTGGGGAAACAGCAGCCCTGGGGAGGCACTGAGGGCCTCATGGCAGACAGCTGATTCCCAGAGCTGGTCTGTCCCGCCCACTCTGCCGTCTCCTCTCTCTGTCATCCCAAGAGACCAGCCTTTTTAGGACTCAAGGGGACAGCCTCCTCATGACCTCTCACAGGGCAGGGTCTGTGTGACTTCAGGTGCCTGTTGTGACCTTTACCCAGAAGAGCTGGAATATGTGGGTGACTCCCTAGCAAATGCCCCTGGGACCTGGGGTGCACACCCCTCACGCCTAAGGTTGACAGGCTGAGCGAGTCCTGGTGGGACTTTAATTGCGTGCGGGGTATTTGCTGCTTTCCTGCCCAGCATCTGAACAGCAGTCCTGACTGGGGGGAGGAAAGGATCCCAGGACAATTGAGAAACTGGGCCCCATCCATCTTGGTAACAGAAAGGGGGGCAGATTTCCTCCCTTCCCGCCCTCCGGAGGGCAGCTCAGCTCAGTTCCAGGCAGGATGGTGGATCCTGAGACCAGACCTAACCACCTGCAAGAGGGAGGTGGACATATTCTCAGAGGTGCGACAGAGCTGACTGTCCAGAAGCAGCCCCGCCAGAGGCGTCCTCAGCAGCTGGCCTGTCGAACAGGACCGACTGTGCCCCAACTTTTTTTGATCCCCACCCAAGCTGGGTCCTGGGAGCTACCCCACACCCTGACAAGACAGTTCTTTTTTTTTTTTTCACTTAACTGAAAGTCTATTTTTGCCTTTTGCAACCAAGAGCATTCACTAGTAAAGAAATTGTTACTAGGGTGATTATAGATAACAGACCCTTAAAGAAAGGGGGAGGGAAGTGCTGGGATTGGTTAATCCACCAATTTGAGGTCAAAGGCAGTGAAAATATATTGGGAATTAAGTTACGGAACTCTGGCACCTCATTGCATGCATGGCGACCGCCTAATTCTATCAGCTGTGGCCAAGTCTACTAGGGGCTTTGGGGGGAAATGTGACTTTGCTATAAAACATGAGGAAAAGGCATGAAGATCTCAAGTACTATGGGGTGAGCCTGTTTCTTCTAACTACCCTGGCCAGATTAAAGAGAGAGAATAACTAGCTCAAATCCCTGAACTCCCAGGACTCCCTCTGACTGTACGTAAAGTGTTTCCTCTCTTTTGCAGCCTCAAGCCTGAGATATCCCTGAACCAGGGGCAGTCTGATTCCACCAATCTGTGGATTGGTAAATTATAAAGCTGGTTGAATGGATTTCTTCCCTGCTCCTTGAATGCAAGTCAGAGCATCATTTAGAAAAGACGGAGAGCCCTGGCCTTAGGAATGGCCATCTATTAGGGGATTCACAAACCCACTCAGCCCCTGCTCCTCTCTCTGGCTGCTTCAAGACCTGTGATCACCTTGCCCTGTAAAGTGAGGCCAGTTCTCCTCATGTCCACCCCTGCTCTCTTCCCTGCCTCCAGAACAAAAAGCAGAGTCAGATCTCAGCATGGCCATGGGAAACAACTACCAACTCAAACTGTGGAGGAAAAGGCTCACGTTTCAGAAAATTATTATTCTGCCAACATGTACTGGCAAAGACCTGGGGAAATGGGTGGGGATGGATTGTGAGAGCATCTGACCGTGGAGGGATGAACAACATTGTGGGTCAGGATGAATGTGTTGACGTGGGGGCGTGCACTCGTTCTGCAGGCGGCAAGCTAGCTCCAGCAGCCAAGGTGTGCTCCAGCAGCCGACCTGCTGGTTCACTAAAACCTCAGCTTGATATTGGCTCCCCACGAATTGAAATGGAAAGGGCAAAAATTCCTTGAAGGAATCCAAATATCTGAAGGAACAGAGTGTCGGGGTGGATTTATCAAGAGCAACCTGCTCCCCATGCCTTAACTGTGTCCCCTGTGGAGCCAAACAGACACAGGGACACAGAGAAATACTTTGGCAAGGAGAATGTCAACATCTTGGAAAATTGCCATAAATGCTATTCTCTGTCAGCTGGAGATGCTGATGAGAAACGCTATCTTTGGTGGCAGATGGGATGACAGAGGATGAGAAGCAACATTAAAGTGCCAGAAGCCAACGTGAATGTCTGATGCCACAGCCCTTTGGCATCAACTCATCGATCACGGGGCTGCCGGGACTGAAACAGATGGGCAACACCCATGGGGTCCTATTGGACTTGTGTAATATTAAGAAAAAATGTAAAAAAAAAGTAGACAAAAGGCTCTTAGTGTGCCTAGAACAGTGTGTGGCAGATAGTAGGTGTTCAATAAATATTCACTGATTAAACTCTACTGCCCCTTGCCTAATTCCCAGGCTTAAGTCAACAGACCCAGAGCCCCTTCAATGAAGGGGAGACTGGTAACCTGCAATAACATCCTAAGCAAATAGTACTATGAATCTTCTGAAGGCTCCTGTACTGAGAAACACCTGGACCTTTCAGAAGTTAGTGAACACTGGCTCCGTGCTAACATGAATTCCTGGCCTATGGGAGGTGGCAGGCATGTCTGGTCATAAACGGAAGCTTGCCATGCATCCACTTCACGGTAGCCCATCGGAATCCTGAATCTGTCCGAGACTTTCCCAGCTCCAGAGTGTTCAGCTGGCAAAGTCACGTTCAGTCCCTGGTAGAAACTCCACCCCATTCCTTCACTCATGATGTGGAGACTGTGGTAGAAAAGGGTAACTCGAAGCCTCTGGAACACCCCCTCCCCTCCAAACTAGGGAATCAAAAGCAATACTTCATCTCTGGCGACTAAGAAATCACCAGCCAAGGAGTAGAAATCCCTACTGCAGCCCTTTTCAACTTCCCAGCTTGGCTTGTTCAGAAGACATGGGACCTTGAAGAATGCCAGTGGACAGTTTTAGGTTCAACTGTGTGGATTCTCCTGTGCTGTCTCACAAGCAATCTCCTTAAATGGAACAAATCTGTTAAATCCTTGTCCATTAATCTGGCAAAAAGTGTACGTGTGTGTGCGTGTGTGCGTGCGTGCGTGTGTGTGTGTTTCTTGTCTCAACTGCTGATTCAGGGTTCATCAGAAGTCAGGTGCTTTCCCCACGAGAGGCACAGCAACATAGCTTCACCACCCTCCTTCAGGGCTTCACTGATTCGTGCCGTAACTTAGTGAGCAGAGACCTTGACCTTTCTGCCCCAAAGGACCTCATGCTGGTCTGTGGCACCACACTGACAGCACTTGGACAACAGCAAGTAGCAAGGTACCCTAATGTGTACTGGAGTGTGGGGCAAAAATTCCATGAAAACGGGGACTTTCCGGTTCAGCGAAGCCTCCAGGCAGGCAGCAGAGGTGTCCAGTTTTCTGGAACATTTTGGATAGCGCTTTGAAAGCGAAAGGCATGTCGCTGGACTTCGGCCCCCTACCACCAAGAAAGACGCACAGTGCTGGGCAGGTGTCTGGAGTTTTGAAGCAACATATTCCTCCTTGGATGTGCCGCTCCAACTCATTCTCTGGGTGATCCCAAAGGCTGTGGGCAAGCTCTCTGCTCTCCTTGCACTGTGAAGGGCTCTCTCACAAGGCTGTCATGCCCCGTTGGTTTCCACAGTGCTCAGAGCAGAGCAAGTCCCAACAGAAGTCTCAGCTGAGGCCTGGAGTTTGAGGGACTGTTCTTCCTCCTGGACCTTGGTGGACACTGTGTCTCTGTTATCAGAGTCTGACCGTGGGGCTCCAACGATCTGAGCTCCCTAGGACGGAGCAGCATTCTTGATCAAGCAAGCAACCAAGTCAGGCACCCATCACCGAATGGTCAGTTTAGGCCCCGGCCCAGGAGGGGTCAGGACGTGGTTCCCTCCGCCTCCCACTCCTGTGGCCTCACGGGGCATAACTTACGACCAGTGTCTGAAGGTAGAGCATGTGTGAATGGCCTTTATAGGTGGCTCTGCAAGATATACCTGCATAGCCCAAAGTGGACTGCCTGCCATGGTGTTCGGGGCCCCTCCCTTTCTGCAGGGCAGCAGAAAGGGAGATCCTTTGAGAGGCACGTCTGCTCATCCCCATGGTATGCACAGAGAGAGGCCTGAGGTGTCTCAGGACCTCCAGGGACCCTAGGGTAGCCACCAGGTACTGGGGACAACAAGGGGTGGAAAGGCCTCTGGGGACCGGCTGGGAACGTGAGGAAAGTGTGTCCCATGAGAATACTTCCCCAAAGGCCCTCCTTCCGAGGAGGCAGGCAGGCAAGGTGGTTGCTCTGGGATGTCCAGTGACCTCTTTCCCAAGCCACACCTGCCTGTTTCCTGAGCTTCTGATTCTGCCTGGCAGACTTCCCCTCACCTGGGTGACCTGTGACCACTGCCATGGGTGGGGAAGGACGAAGGTCCCAGGCTCACTGCTCTATAAACACACGTATGTTTTGTAGTAAGATCCTCGCAACCACCTTCAAAGGTGTGGAATTGTTGTCCACAGTTTCCAAATGGGAAAACAAAGACCAACAAATCAGAATTCAAAGGGGGGTACGGGGGGCCTGTGTGTTCAGAGCCGCAGCTCTCACACCTGCCAGGTTCCCCTGTTCTTCAAAGGTTTCTCCTGCACTCACTAAGTTTCTGAAAGGCTCCGTCCCTCTCCCCTCCCAATGTTTGTATGCATGAATTATCCCTGTGGTGTGAGCTGATTCACATGCTGCTATTCCAGACTGGCTGAGGGCAGGGCTCCGGCAGGTCCAGCTCTGGGTCATCTGCCTTCTTGCCACTTTCCCCAGAGCTCTCAGCGCCAGAGAACTTTACCTGGACCCTGCAGTCTGCACTCTAGGAGAAGGTGGCCTCACAGCCAAGTAGAGCAGCTCCTCCCACCATGGACAGCCCCACTGTCTGGCTGCCCAGTGCACAGCTGCTCACTCTGGGGCCTGTCACTCTGACAACACTTCCCTGACTTCCCTGCCTCTGGTTTTATGCAGTTGGTCCCAGGCAGAGCCAACCCCATCCGTTTCTCACCTGGGGAGGTGGAGCTTGGCAATCTGCAGCCTACTGCTCCCCGTGGGGCCCCCGTCGGGGCACGGGAGGTAAGGGTGCCCCAGAGGAACTGGACACACGGACACTAATGAGTAGTCCAGGAACTTGGGCCTGGGAAGGGGCGCACTCCGTGCAGAAGTCTAACACTCCCCAGATTCCTGTTTCCCTCCCCCTGCTTAGACACCCCTTCCTCAGAACGGTGTCCCAACCCGGTCGGTATGCTCCCTCGGTACCTCGGGTATCCTCAGCCCGGGAAATAACAATATCAACCTCTTCCTGGGCACCGACTGGGCCAGGCACAAGCCGTCCTTCCCGGAATCGGCGATCCTACATGGAAGGCCCGAGGCTGCCAAGCGCCCTGCGTGCCGAGAGCGAGCAGGTGCCGGGGAGGCCGGGCACTGGGCGGTCTCCCTCGCTGAGGGTGGCCCGGGACAGCCGTCCAGCCTGCCTCCAACAGGCACCTCTCCTTCTCCGCCATCTGGGCGGCAACGCTCCCGGTCTCCCGATCGGCACGTTGGAAAGTTGGCAGGGAGCGCCCGGGGTGCCCCCACCCACCCGGGGGCCCAGCGGTTAGCCCGGGGAGCAGCGGTGCGCACCGGCTCTGCTCCCCACGCGTGGTCAGACGCCGCCCAGCTCTGACCGCGGGCCCCGGGACGCCGCCTCTCACCTTAAAGAAGCTCCGGAGGAAGTGCACGACGCTGAGCATGGTGGCCCACTCGCAGCACCGAGAGCCAAGCCGCCGAGCCAAGCTCCCGGAACGGCGCCTCGCGCCCCGCCCCCGGCCCGCCCCGGCCGCCCAGACGCACCGCCTCCTCGCGCCCCGACGCTCGGGCACCCCAGGGCCACAGGCGCGTCCGATACGCACGGACACCCGCCGGCTAGCTCCGCGGACACGGCCCGGGGGCCCAAGGAGTCCCCCTCCTGTGGCTCGTCCAGCGCCCCGCGGAGTTCCTGGGCGGACCGGGAGCCTGGGAGTGTTTAATAAGAAAGAACTTGCCCCGCACATCTGCACAAACGCCGCACCCAGGAGCGCATCCGCATCCTACGCGGCGCGCGCCCCCGCGACGTGCGACTCCGAGTCCCTGCCCCTCCGGGGGAAGGGTTGTCCCTTCTGCCTGAGAGCTTTTCAACCTTTGAGAACTTTCAGGGCGTTTGCCCGGCATTCTCAGTTGCCAGCAGAAGAAACTTGAGTCCCAGGGACGCTCAGCAACAGGTATGCGCTCACGCACCCGGTGAGAGGCAAGTGTGGTCTGGAGTCCCTAGAACCGAATTCTGGGTCCAGAACCCACTCTCCCTACCTTTTTAGGTATGTTCCTGCAGGTAGGATGCAGGAGAGAATCGTCCCGCAGGTACAGGAGAGCTGTCTTCTGCTAAGGAGCAAGAAGAGGTCCTGGCTGTTTTCTTTGTGGGGTTTAAGGAGGTGCCCGCCCAGGAGACACGCTCCCGCTGGCCACGACGGCCACAGGATTTCTATGCACAAACACAAATGTGTTTAATTTAATTTCTTTTAAAATCAAAAGAAAAAACCTGAGAATAATAATAATAAAATCCAGGCTGGATTATATTCATATTTACACACAGCTGTAAAAAATAATTTTAAATAAATAAATATATATATATATATTTTATGCCGGCAGGGCCCCAAGAAAGACAAGTGCCGAGGGCTCATGGGTGTCATACTGCAGTCCTGCTCCAAGCCCACCACTTCTGGGATCAGGAGTCTCATGGAGGCTTAGCATCTGCCCAGACTGGCTTTGCATGCCCCTGCCCACGCCTGCCCCCTCATCCAATTCCTGGTCCACTTGAATGCGTCAGGAGCACATGTCCAGTGTTGCCTGGCAGACTATGTTTTCCCCCATACCCAACCTCTCTCTGCTTCTCCCGGGTCCTCAGAGCAGCCTGGGCAGGGCGGAAAGTCTGGGAGGTAAATGCCTAGAATTTGTGGGATCTGGGAGCAGAGCAGGCAGCCTTGAGATCATCTGTAAGTCCTGCTTACTCATACCCAACTCTCCATTTCCTGGGGTCCATGGACCTTGTGAGAAGCATGTCCCTGGTCGTGGGAGGAAAAGCATTGTATAATCTTGGTCTCTCCCTCTAAGCCCTTTTCTTTAGCTTGGGAGAGGAAGACCTGCCTGATGGGGTTGCTGTGGAGGTTAAAGGAGAAGTTAAATCTCAGAGGTGCTCAGCAAATGTTAATTCCCTCTTCTTTGTAGCCTTAAAGTGCTAAAGCTCCCAGAGGTCCAGTGAAAATACACAACCCCCTGGCCACAGAGTCCACAGTTGCCCGACCTTATCAGACTAGTCAGGGAAGCCCTGGATGGCAGGTTCTCAGACTTGAGCATCAGAACGACCTGGTGGACATGTTAGAGCATAGGCTGTCAGGCCCACCCAAGAGTTTCTGGATAGTAGGTCTAGGGTAGGGCCTGAGTATTTGCATTTTAACAGGTTCCCAAGTGACACTGCTGCTGCTGGTCCTGGGACCATATTCAGAGGATCCCTGGTCCAGGAAGTGGGGTCTGGGCAAAGGGGCAGACCCCAGGTTAGAGAATCACCATCATGACGGTTCCATTTACCAAACACCTACCATGTCCCACCCCCGGTCTAGGTCCTTGCCATAGCTTATGCCATTTAATCCCTCAGCAGTCCTGGGGGAAATGACAACATTGAATGATCAAGGGGAAGTAAGTCAGATGTAGGCATAAATCTGAGTTCTCCTCCGGAGAACACAATGTTATGAGTACTTGACTGCATTATGAAGTTAAAGGGTATGCTCTCTCTTTTGTTATTAAAAGATATAAAGGAAAAAGATCTGTGGTTGCCAGGGATTAGAAGCACGGGAGGGGTGAATAAACAGGTGGAGCACAGAGGATTTCTAGGATGGTGAAAATACTCTGTATGATGCTGTAAAGGTAGGTACGTGTCATGATACATTAGTCAAAACCCATAGATGTAAAACATCAAGAGTGGACCCTAAATAATGTAAACTGTGTACTTCAGGGGATAATGATGTGTCGGTGTAGATTCATCAGTTATGATAATTGTGTCACTGTGGTGGTGGATGTTGATAATAGGGGAGGCTACACACGTGTGTGTGGGGGGGGTATGTGGGAAATCTCTGTACCTTCCTCTCAATTTTGTTGTGAACCTAAAACTCCTCTAAAAATAGTGTTCGTTTTTGTTTTTTTTAAAGGCAGGCCTGTTAGATTTGCAGAGGGATTTGCACAACGGGTTTCTAATCAGCCAAGCTCACCGTGTTTAAATTCTGTGATTCCAATTTCAAGTCTATCACATTCTGCAGGTTCAGCAGTTTGCAGGGGGGTGAATTGAGTGGTCAGAGAGAAAACATTGCACCAGACGCCAAGAGGCACAGGGGTGGGGGAAGAGCACGGGCGTGGGCAGACAGACGGGGATCACCCTGTGCATCCCTCTTGGTGCCCTGCCTCCCTCAGTTTACTCCTCTGTCTCAGGTCCCTGGGCACACATAGAGATGGACCTATGCCCCAGTCAGGGTCTGGTGAAAGAAACTGCCCCCTCCAGCTAATCTAGCAGGACAGAGGTTTTAGGAAGAATATGCAGTAGGTCACAAATGTATAGGCAGGTGGACGGGGTGCTGACTCAGGGAACAGGCAGAAATCATAAGAGGCAGCTGCAGCAGATGTGGTCAAGATTCAGCAAGAGAAACTGCCCGTTTGCAGAGGCCGATGCTGGTGCCTGAATGTCCTCCCAGAATGTACTATAGCCCCAAACACTTGCACTTTGCTCCTAGCTTCTGGCATGCCCTGGCCTCTGCCAGTGAGCCTTGGGTCCCTGAGCCTCCATCAGCTCCCAAGATGTAAAGTCCAGGATCGCCTGAGTCTCCCATCGCGTGCCTGCTCCAGGGAGCTGAGGATGGGGAGGGAATGAGCCTTCGGTTTCTTCGGCAGGAAGTTGGCCTGCCTGCACTGCTGCCACCAAATGGGGGACAAATTCTGGACATATTGGAAACAGAATTTAAGAGAGCTTCTCGGGACTTCCCTGGTGGTCCAGTGGTTGAGAATTTGTCTTGCGATGCAGGGGACGCCGGTTCGATCCCTGGTCGGGGAACTAAGATCCCATATGCCACGAGGCAACTAAGCCCACACGCCACAACTAGAGAGCCCATGTACTCTGGAGCCCATGTGCCACAACTACAGAGCCCACGTGCTCTGGAGCCCACGTGCCACGACTAGAGAGAAGCCCCCACACCGCAACGAAGAGCCCACGTGCCGCAAGGAAAGATTCTGCGTGCCCCAACTAAGATCCGATGCAGCCAATAAATAAATATATAAATAAAATAAAAAAGAGAGCTCCTCAAGGCTGGAGAGTGGGTGACAACAAATGATGCCATTCTTTGGGCTGAATTGAAACCAAATGGTCCTTGACATAAGGACAGGTCTGCAGAGCTCCAGCTCAGACAGCCAAGGAGACACAGCCAACCACTGAGGGTCACAGCCACAGGCAGATACAGCCTCGTTGGTGTCCCCACTTGGCTGGCCTGGGAGGGAGTGCCCAGGAGAGTGGCTTACCTGCCCCCACCATCTTGGCCCTCTCGTGCCCAACTTTGTGAGTCAGATTTTCCTGGGGACTTGGGACAATGTAAAAATGCTTCTGCAGGAGCTTCCAGACTGAATCAGGGTCTTAAAATGGTGGCGTGTGTGAGGGCAGAAAGGGATTAGGGAGGGCCCAGGGGAGCCCACTCTGGCTTCCCTCAGGGACCATCAGGACAAAGAAGCAGTGCTCTCTGCTCAGTGCTTACAGCCAGGATGCGCCTTGATGTCCGAGCTCCCCAGTGACGGCAGATGGAGAACACCTGGCCAAGAGCGCAGAGCGAAGCAGAGGGTGACACACTTGTGAGGAGCTCAGCAAAGCACCTTGGAGAGTCCCTGAGCTTCCATAGTTCCGGGAGAACTGTTTAGTGTGTAGGGGAGGGCGATGAGGGCCTGGAGGCTAAGCAAAGGATTTGTTCTGCCCTCACCATTCCCATCCCTTGCTGCCTTTCCCCAGGTGCAGGTGCCACAATTGCAGGACAAGGGGCTCCTCCATTCCAGGCAGCTCACATACCTGATCTCACCACCTCTGCCTGAGGTAATGAGCAACCCGTAATGAGCATCCCCCCAGACAGAGACGGGACGCAGCTTGTCCATGCCCCTGGGCACCACGGCGTCCTGTCCAGCACCACTCTACTCCCCTCCCCTCAGTGAGCTTCCTGCCTCAGCTCACCATCCTCTTTTTGTCCCCATCTCTCTAGGACCCCTGTGTCTCCCCTCGTCCCTTTCTCCACATCTGTCCCCCTGCCAGGCATAAGCAGGCCCACGCAGACTCACTTCCTGGGTGCCTCTGCACTGAGGGGAGACCTGGGAGAGCAATTAAAAACAACCACCAGTGGAAGGTGGGCACAGTCCTTGGCAATGCACAGAAGATGCTCACACAGAGTAGACGGAAGAGATTCACCTGAACTTCTGTTTCACCCCTCGAGGAAATCCAAATTCTAAGAGGTAAAGCACCTGTGTGATGGCTCCAGGGAGGCAGGTGGGGTCTGGCCCCCAGTAGCACCGAGCACAGCTGGAACCTGATGGTCAGGGACAGATGCTCCCAGAGTGCAGTGTGGGCTACAGCCAGGACCCGGGTGGCTAAGCGGAGTAGGAGTGAGCCCTGGGGGTGAGGTCTCTGGGAAGCTGCACAGAAGGAACCTTGAAAGGGGCTGGGGATTCAGCCAGGAGGCTCTCCTGAGCAGGGCTGGGCTGGGCTGTCCACAGAGCTCCCTGCTGGATACTGGCCTGGCTCGGCCCTGAGGCCAGCAGAGCCCAGAGGAACATTCCATAAGGATTCCTATGAGGGTGTTGATCTCAGGGGGAGTGGTCTTGTTGAGCCTGTCTCCAGAGCTGAGAGCTGCTCGGGACACATTGACTGGAAGGGACACAGAGGCACAGGGAGTGAGGGCCAGACAGCACGTGGGCCAGGCAGGACAGCCCTGCTGAGATTCAGGTGTCCCTGCGTCTTCCCCAAGTCACACACCTAGCGAAGACAGAGGCAGGATTTGAGCCCCTAGCTGAGAGCCCAGGCCTCTGCCCAGGGTTCCCCATGATGGACCACCTTCCTGGAGGGATGGCTGGGAGTGGGCCCGACCCCAGGCCAGCACCAGCTGACCTCCTTCTGCCCTGTCTGAGGAGCCAGACTGACACCATTCCACCCTGGACAGTGGGGGCCTCTCCTGACCAGGACCACCCCACAGTGTCCTGTGCTGCCTTCCTGTGCTCTCCTGTCCCTCCACCGCCGTCTTGCCCGCGTGTGGGCAAGACGGGCTGCTCTGCGTAAGGACCACGGAGACTCCAGGCTGGGGTGAAAGTGGAAGCCCTGGAACGCAAGAGTCTGGCTCTGCAGCCAGTGTGTGCTTGGGCAGCTCACCCAGGCCCGTGTGCCTCAGTGTCCTCACCTCTCAGATGCGGGCAAGGATAGCCCCAGCTCTCAAGGCTCTGTCCTTACAGTCTTGACGTTCAGTCATGGTTGCTCAACCCCCTTAGTCCTGAAGTTGGTGGGGGTACTAGGGGTTTTTATCGGTCCTTGTGAGGGAATGACCCACCCCCTCTGTGAGGGGCATGAGAGTGTCTGGATGGGAGCAGCAGGGATTCTGCCCCAGTTCCCATGTGGCACCTGTGTGTGGCCGCTGAGAGCCCTAACCATGCTGCAGACACCTCAGCGGGGGAATTAGGCCTCCTTGTACTGTCTCATCTACAGTTCATAGTCATTTCAGAGCAACCCAGTACAATGAATGTATTCCAGAAATCTTTACTGAGTGCCTGATGTATGCATGCATGATTCAGGCACTGGGAACAGTCTGCTTTGCCACCATGAGAGGATCCTTGCAAACAAATCAACAAATGGAAAATTACAGATTGGATTTAGTGCCACTGAGGTAAAAAGTGCACCGATGAGGGAGGGAAGGGTGATTTGGGTGACCCAGGAAGACCTTTCGGATCCCTGGAGGAGAAGCCAGTCACATGAAGGCCCAGGGAAAGAAGGCCCTTGAAGAGGGGATACATGCAAAGGCCCTGGGTTCCCAATGAGTTTGGTGGAGGAGGTGGAAAGGAGCCCACGCAGCTGTACATCAGGGAGCAGGGAGGAAAGTGGTGGGAGGTGAGCTGGGAGCCTAGGTGTGGGGACAGAGCCAGAGGGCCCTGGAGGAACCAGAGGGCTCTTCGAGGAAGCTGGCCCAGGCTTACATGGTGATTGCCTCCCCTGCTCAACTGGGAGCCCTCTGAGGGCAGAAGCGATACCCTCAGACGTCCGTCCTTGCGGACAGCTCTGCCCATCCGGTGGCCGGGTGGTGACTGGTGCCATGGGCACTGGATCTGAGCAGAGGCCTGCCTGGGCGTCGAGCACAGCTGCTCCAGACCTCTGTGCCATGAGCCATCCAACGGATTGAGGGGCTTGTGCAGCTATCTGCATGTCAAAGGCCAACGTAAGAACAAGCTTCACGTGTTTCTCTGACATGGCGCCTTCCTCCTGGGCACCAGCCTTCCCTTTGCCACAGAGGACCTGCTCTGTCTAGACAGGGTCTCTGAGGACCTACGAGTACTGAGGACTCCTCAGGTGGCAGGGTTAGGGCCTCACTAAAGACAAGACTGCTAATTCTAGGAGCCACGAATTCTGCTTCCCACACTCCCTGACTGATGTCAGCATTTGTCAGGGGGCCTTGGGAACGGGACCTGTTCCGGTGGCCCAGGGCTCAGTGTGCCCATGCCTCAATCCCTCTGCACCCAGGGATGCCCATCCTGCTGGGGCAGTGCAGTCATCTCAGGGCAGGGGCACCCGGGCTCTGATGGACCACAGCCGAGGGGCCCTTCTCCCTCTGAGAGGTGAGCCTGAACCTGGAGAAGGGGCTTACTGTGACACAGGGCAGCGGCGAGTCGGGGAGTGTGTAGGGCAGGGACATTCTGCAAGCAGAGAGCACATGGCCGGGTGTGAGGCATCCCAGCAGGAGTAAGCCCTGTGAGAAGACGGGAGGATGGGACGCATGCCTGCAGCCAGGTCAGCCAAGACGGGAACCCAAGCACCCTGAGGCCGAGAGGGTGTCATCCCCTCTACTCCCTGGCTTCAGGCCTGGACACAGGTGGGTACTCACAGGACACCTACAACCCAGGCCTCCCAGGCAGCCGCCCCTGCCCACACGATCCCTGCTCTGTGATCCTCTATCTCCCCCCAGCTGTGAGCTCTGAGGGGGCAGGGACCCTGCTCTCTGAGTCCCTTGGGACTGGACCCCAAACTTCACACGTTCAAAACTGAATCCTTGTTCCCCACACCACCCAAGGGGCACCTTCGCCAGGGCTCCTCCCGTGTCACTGAGTAATACTCTTACCCCTCCACTTAGGCAAAAAATCAGTTTCCTTCCTTTCCAAAAGCCCTTCGCTCAGTTCACCAGCACTTCCTGTGGGATGTACCTCAGTCCCACCCCTCCCAGCTACCTCCACTGTCTCAGCCCTGCTCCAACCATTGCCCCCCCCCCCCGCCCCGAGGCCCCCAAGGTGGTCTCAAAGGTCTGATTCCTTCTGCGCCCAACTCAGTGGCTTCCTTCTGCCCTTAAAACAATCCACACCCCTCCCTGTGGCCTCCGGGGACTCATGCATATCCCTTCCTGGGGAGGAGGCCACCCTTCAGAGAGAAGGAACACGACTTAGTCCTTGGGGTGGGGGGGTGGGTTAGGGGCTCCGGGACCTTCAGGCAGGAGAGCCTTTCAGGAAGGGGTGCCCACTATGTCATATCTCACGCAGAATGTCACTGGTGCCCGAGGAGGAGCCGGGCCTGGCCCCTACAGCAGGAGTAGGCCACGCTTTCCACAGAGCTGGGAGGTGGAACTCTGGGGAAATGACCCAGGTGCAGACCAGGGCTCTGGACCCCTCTGGCAGGATGTTCACTGCCTCCAGCTGCCCCCACCGGGAGCCAGCACAGGGCTGACTGCAGCGAGGGTGAAGCTGGGGCATTTTGAACCCAGAGACATGGAGGATTTGGCACTAGTATGACCAGCTTGGTACATGAACACACAGCCCTCTCCCGTCTCTCCCCCGAGCCTTCCACAACCCCAGCGAGCCTCTGCGCAGCTCCCTGAAGCCACGACTCATGAACAGCAAAGAAGAGTGTCCGTAGAGTGTCTGGCCAACACCACAGATGGTTTATTACAAAGTGAAAGAGAAGAATAAGAAATGCAAAGGAAGCAAAAGGGAAGGAGGATCCCACGGAGTCTTTATTTGGGAGCAGTGGCAGCCTTCTTTTTCTGTCTTTGCCGGTGGAGCCCTCAAGACGGAAGCAGGATGGGTGTGTTCGGGGACCCCCCCCCGGCCCCGCACACACATCCTCAGGGAAATCACTAGGGGCCACGAGAGAACCGGACCCTGGGTGGGGAGAGACCCAGAGGACTGGCCCGGGCTGAGGAACGCCTTCCAGGGGCTGAGCTGGGACGAAAGACAGATGGGGGTCTGCTGGAACTTGGGCATGTGGGAGCCTCAGCAGCGGATCGGGACCTTCATCCACAGCCCCTCCTCCCTAGACCACCGCCCCGTGCCCTGCGCTTCAACCACCCCTCACGTGCTGGCATGAATTGTCCTGTCCTTGTCTGGGACCACCCCATCCAGCCCCTGAACTCCTGGAGCAGGGCCGTGCGTGCCACTGCTGCGGGATACTGTGTCACTGCTGGGCACCAGTTTTCTCAGTTCAGGGTCACAGCTGATTTTAGCAGGGGTAGGACTACAACTGAGGGTGGACAGGGCGAGGATGGATACCTGAGAGGGACCGTCAGCAGGCGTGTCTGGGAGCTTGCCTTTGAGCCGAGGTCTGCAGGGGACACAGAGCCGGTGACTTCAGGATTCCAAGGCAGAGCCTCGTTGGGGATGCTCTGTGGTGGGGTCCTCAGGGGTGGAGCCCCCCAAGTGTGGGGATAAGCTGGCCACACTGGGTGCTGTGCTGGAGGCAGCCTGGGGGACCTGCTGGGAGCATGGGCTCCGGGCCCTGCCACCGCTGGCTCTGCAGCTTGAGGGCAGCTTACTTGACTCTTCTGTGCCTCCGTTTACTCATCTGTAAAACGGGGGCGGTCACGGCACCTGCCTTCTAGGGCTGCTGTGAATGTATACGGAGGTGTCAGCATAAGTCTCGAGTCTTGGAGGAGGTAAGTGCATTCCACTGAGCTGGGACCCCCTCCCAGCGCCTGGCCAGGGAAGTGGGTGTTGACGAAAGAAGGAATGACAGACAGAGTCGGCTTTGATACCCACCTGTTAGCACTGGTCACCTCTGAGGCCAGGCTTTTTTCCCTTTAAGAGCCATTGCATGTTTTGATTCATTTTATTATTCATTTTATTATTTTATTACTGATAAATGACACCAACGAGAAGTGGGATCTTTGTGTGCAAAGCAGGCCCTCCCCTGAGCAGCTCAGCTCACTGGTCCAGGCCTCCCCACTCCTTCCTCCCCACCAAGAACCTCCAGCTGAGCCCTGTCAGCCCCCAGAACCAGGAGAGGTCATAATAAAAGTTTCCATTAGGCCCCTCCATTTTGGGGTGCTTACTGCCTCCTATTGTTGAGGCCTGAGTCACTATGCAAAGCAGGGCTTACCAGTCACTCGGGCAGGGTCAGCTCCCACGTTACTGTGTCTGTGTATATTACAGAATTGCTTAAGTTACCACCTCTGCGTGGTGTGATCCTCGAGGAAGGGGTGCCATGTGCATCTGTGACCATGCACCCTGGCACATAATGCAGGTTGTGACTCGAGAAGAGGGGATGAGGGTTTGGAGCAGCTCCTGGGGGACATCGTGGGGAGGGGCCTGAGCTGGGCTCAGGAGGCCTTGAAGGGCTGGAGGGAGGGGTGAGCACAGGGCTGCAGGCAAGTGCAGGGCGATGGCAGCAGAGGAAACGACCCTGATCTGGGGCCAGCAGGGCGCCTGGAGAGACCACTGGACACATCAGATTCCCAGCTTCACAGGACAGGATCAAGAGCAGCTGGAGTGAGGGCAGCAGGCTGGGCTCCTGTGGCCTGGGAGCTTACTTGGGGCTGAGTTGGGCCAGCAGGGGGGCAGGGCTGGGCAGAGGAGGGGATGAAGTTGGGCTGGAAGACGCCAGTCTCCAGGGTGACGCCACTGCTGCCTGGTCTCAAAGAGAGAGTCCAGAATGAGCTTTTGTGTGCAGCAGACTGTGGGGGTTGGGAGGTGGGCGGGTGTGTTCCCAGGCCTGATGCGGAGGGAGGGGTGGAGGGAGGAGATGACTGCAGGAGAGAAACGGCCCATGAAACATGACGAAGATGTGCACCTTGTACCCTCACCAGGCAACAAGTGGCTTTTGTTTCAGGCCCAGAAGGCCAGAGGCTGCGTGCTCTGAATAGGGTCCTGGCTAGGGGCTCTGGGGCCTGAGAGAGGCACCCCATTCAGGGTGGAGAAGGTTCAGCCTGTGTTGGTCAGGGGTGGAGCAGGGCTGTGGCCACATTTGCAGGCCACTAGGCCTTGTTCCCATGACAGGGCCTTCTGCTTCCTCCAGGAGGGCCAAGAGGACTCCCAGGTTCAATCGGAGGAAGAATAACTCAGAGCATGAAGCCCGAGTCCTCTGAGCTGCAGTGTCACCTCCCACAGGGGGTCTGCCCAGGCTGTGAACTCTGTCTCTGGTCTTGAGGCAGTCCTGGCCCTGAGGGAAGCATCAGTTTCATGGGAGTGACCCCTGGGCACAACAGGTGGACAGAGTGAGACTGGGTCCTGCTTTGAGGAGGACCGTGCAGCTGGGAAGCAAAGGGCCGCTGTTCTACTGCGCTGTGTGGCCATCCCCAGTCCTGCCTTCCTTATGGGCCAGGCTAGGAAGCTGACTGTGAGCTGAGCACCTCCATGCAAACAGCCCACCTGCCCTGGAGGCCACCCTAGGGTCCATGGGCAGGGGATGGGCAGGGCAGGTGCCAGAGGCAGGGTGAGTCCACAGTACTGCTCACTCCCCACAGCCCTGCCACAGAGTGGGTCCCCAACACCCTGCCCCGCCCCATCCCCATGGCTGGGCCGGCAGTGGGACAGACTTGGGTCCCTGTGCCCGGGAGCCAGGCCAAGGCTGCTCTTAGCAACAGGGCACACAGGGAAAATCTGCTCATAATTCAGGCTGTGCCTGACTGCCAGCCACTGAGATTACGTGCTTGTGTGAGATAGCTTTACAGAGGGACAGTGTGTCTGTGTGTGTGTGAATCATTCCTGCTTACACACGGGACGGGAGCTCAGGCAGTACAAAAAGACTGAATGAGGGTCCACGACCCTTGTTCACCACTGGGGGCGCATTTGAAAGTCTTGGTGACTCATCCTCCTGTGCAAAGCAGGAAGCTGAGATGAGATTTAGAAGGTTCTGCCCAGTGTGCATCTGGGTCTGTGTGAATCAATTCTCTTACACAGAAAACAGTTTTCAAAAATGAAACCTGTTTAGCAGCAGTTTAGGCTGTGTTCACAAGAATCTTTAGATTTCGGATGAAGATATGATACAGATGGTCATGCAATGGGCTGATCAGGATGTCCTCTTTGTGTGGGTGTGTGCTGGCCCCTGGCTCATGGCCCTGGGGGCCTGTCCATGTCCACAGAGACAGGACTTGGGCCAGCCCTATTGGCCTTCTACAAGCCACTCTCTGCAGCGCCCAGACCCACACCAAGCTGGCAGTTCACCTACATCAGTAGCCCATTTCACAGATGAGGAAACAGAGGCTCAGAAGTCAAAGTAATCCCCTGCAATGTGGGAGTGGCAGACTCGATTCTATCCCAGGTCTGGCTGACTTTCTACTGCATGAACAGGGGATGAGGGTTATGTCCTGAAACTACTGGGCTCATGGGGGGTGGTCCCTGGGGATGCAACCAAGTCACAGGGGCATGGCAGGACCTCAGTGTGCATGGGGGTAGGGGTAGAGGCAGCTGGTGCTGAGCTGCCAGAAGAAAGGCCCAGGACAGGTTGCCTTTCCCCTGGGAAAGTCTGCCAGACAGAGCTGGGGCCAGCGTGCTTTCAACCCTACGTCTCCTGTGGCCTCGGAAGCTTCCAGCCTCTGTGGGTATCAGGTTTCTCACCAGGGACTTGGAGGTGGACTCGGAAGTAGGCTTTGGAGGGGGGCAGGCTAAGTAGCCTTAGGCAGGGGGCCGTGAATGAGTGCATGAGGGAACGGACACGAAATAGGGCCCCTGGGCTAACAGGGCTCGACCTAGTCACTACCCCACCACCGTGCCCTGGCTGTCATCCAGGGAAGCCAGCTGGTCAGCTAAGAAGTCCACACTGACAGGGAGTGTGAGGCGGGCAGACACCACACAGCAGGGCGGCTGCATGCTGGACCACAGGTGGCCGTCACCTAGAAGCGAGATGACAGCAAGGGGCTCCGTCCTCAGGAGTACTGTAGGTCCTGCACAGGGACAGCCCAGAGTGAGACGGCCACAGATTACCTTTCCCCGGTCCCTCAACAGCCAGACCGCAACTCCTTTGGGGCAGGATGGCCCCAACAGCTGCCCAACAAAAGCCCAGCGCCCTTCATCAGAGGGCAGCCTCCCTCCCTCGCGGGTTACTCTCCGGCCCCACACTCCCACCCCTCGCTCAGCACTGCAGCTGCTTCCCGGTGTGAACAAATACTTGCCGTAGTTGTTGGGTTTCTTGGGTTCCTAGTCAGGTGGGCATGGGCGCCCTCCAGAGTGCGGTCTAGGAGAACTGCTCCTGTGTTTCCTTTATTCACACACTCACAATACTTCTCACATCACTTGTCAAGCAAGTCTCTGCAACACCAGCTGGGATCCCCTGGCTTAATTCAATTCTGACACTATCTATCTACCCAGCCTTCCGTCCCAGCAGGTAGGAGCTCAGTTCCACCAAACTGCCCCTCCCTTTTCAGAGGAGAATTGCAAGGCCAGGCTGTCCCCGTTGGTCCTGAGCCACTGCCTATGAACCGAGGTGCCCACAACTTCCCCCTTGGGTTGGATAGTTTGCTAGGATGGCTCACAGAACTCAGGAAAGTACTTCCTATGTTTACTGCTTTATTATAAAGGGTGTAATAAAAGATACAGATGAACAGTCAGACGAAGTGGTACCCAGGGTGAAGTGGGGAAGTGGCGCCAGCTTCCGGGCCGTCTCCCGGTACCGCCATGTGCTCACCAACGTGCAAACTCTCTGAGTCCCACACTTCTGGGATCTTTATGGAGGTGCATCTGAATATTAACTCCATATGCAGCCCCTCTCCCCTCTCTGGAGAGTAGGGGGTGGGGTCGAAACCCCCAAGCTTCTGATCATGGCTTGGTCTTTCTGGTGACCGGCCCAGTCTAGGAGCCCACCCAGACTCACCTCATTAGAACAAAAACCTGGGTGAATTTCCTATCACCCAGGAAATTCCAAGGGGTTTAGGAGCCCTGGGTCAGGAACCGGGGGCAGAGTCCAGACCACGTATTTTCTGTTATTTCAGGAGTGTGTCCACCACAGCTCCCTTCTTCGCCTCAGGAGTGGGCATCCCATGTGGATCAGCCTGCCTTCCCTTGATCACCTTTCTCTGGCCCCCCCACAGCTTGGGAGGCAGGTGCTTGGGTCCCTCTAGCCACACCAGTCAAGGTGGGGAAGACGCGGAGGTGAGTGTGGCCCGGTCAGCTGCATCTGACCCCCACAGACGCTCTTGGTGCCATGCCGCTGCGGCCTCCTCCACAGGCCTCCAGCCCGCAGGTGGCCCCCACTCCCCAGCCAGGTGTGTCGTCCGGGAGCACAGGGCCTGCTTCTCCTCCTGAACTGAGCTCTCGTCCCAGGAG
The DNA here is from genome assembly GCF_964374135.1 of Grampus griseus. NCBI lineage: Eukaryota > Metazoa > Chordata > Mammalia > Artiodactyla > Delphinidae > Grampus > Grampus griseus. The sequence goes on from NC_139001.1 coordinate 112,110,519, forward strand.
CTGCCGCTGGGGCAGCCTTAGCCCCCCTGGAGCATCCTCCCAGGTGCCAAGGCTGGCCCTGCAGGTGGAGAGGGACCACCACCTGGGGCAGGATAGGATTCCTGGGAGCTGAGACACACAGAGCCTTCGGATTGTGGCTAAAGGCCTGTGGAGAGAGGAGACCAGAAAGAAAAGAGGGGGAGGGGTCTCAACTCTCTGGGGAGCAAAGCTCTAGTTCTCGCTTTGGCCAAGGGAGATGGAGATGGGGTGAGCCAGATGGGCTTGGGGAGACCTAGGTACAGGGGGTCCAGGTTGGGGTAAAGAGACATGGACATGGGGGGATGTACCCACCCATACCTGCTGGCTACTGAGCACAGTGCAGCACGGCCTTCAGCGTGGGTAGACCACAAGAGCCATCTGTTTTGACAGTCACAAGAGACGGTTAGTGTGAGATCTGGGATGTGGAAGCAAAGCAGTGCCATGCTCTTTTCACACTCAGGAGATGGGTGCAGGGTCTCACAAATGCTGGGTGCAGGGTCTCACAAATGCTGGCACTCCCTGCTGGCTCACGCAGGCTGAGGGCAGCAGCCTGGCCACAGTTCTTCCAGCCCCTGATGGACCCTCCCTCACCTTGGGCCAGAAGTGTTCTGCCCCTGGAGAAGGGCACCACCTTTGCCCACAGGAAGCCGATGATCCATGTTGGAGGTTTGGGTTCTAGCTGGTCCCAGAGATTCCAGTGGGCTTCTGCTCGCCTTGCTTTCCCCCGTACACCCATTTCCCCCTTACCCACTGACTTCAGGCCTCTGCCCCAGGGGCACAGACAAGAGCTTTACAAATGCTGATCACACAGGCAGGATCACAAGCCTACAATATAGTCCCGATCCTTTGCCACACCAGGGAGTTCTGCTTACTCTGCTCGAGGAACTTCCACCCCCCCCACCCCCACCCCCACCAACACACACAAAGCCCCAGCAGACCCGGAAGTCCTAGCCCTGAAATGAGAGGCTGCCTGATGAATCCCAGCTCTGACACATAATTACTGTGTGACCCGGAGCAAGTTGCTAACCCTCTCTGTGCTTCAGTTCCCTTACCTGTGAAACAGGGATAATAGTAATACTCCCTTAGAGGGCTATTGTGAGGATTAATAGACAGTGGATCTAAAGAACAAGTTCTATATACATTAGCTACACTCTTACTTACTTTCACCTGATGCAACAGTCTTTTTCGAAGCCCGCAGTAGGGCCTGGAATTGGTAGCTGACCCCAGGTTGAAAAGCCTGTGTGAAGGGGTCTCTGTCCCTGGTGCCTGCTGTCCCTTGGAGAGCTCCTTTTCTGACACACAGAGGCAAATGCTGCTTGGCTTCAGGAACACTCAAGCTGAAGCTCCAGGCTGAAAGCGCTTTGTTTTATGGCTCTGAGAGCAAATTTGTCATCGTAAGCGGTGGCCCCAGGCCAGGCTCCTTTCCTTCTAAGGAAAGGTGGTGTCCAGCTGGGCAGTGTTTTCTTTTGCTCTCAGTATGGCCTGTTCATTATGCAGCTCTCGGGAAGAACATTGTTTTTTCCCAGTTGGGCATGCTTGCCTGTGAGTGCACAGAGCTGCCAGCAGCTGAGCAGAGGGGGAAAAGGACATAACGACTTTACTTCCCTAGTCTAGTTGTGATTAGGTTTTCTGAACATGTCATGCAACTGAAGACGCTCCCAGCAGAAAGTGTTCAGCAGCAACCCACAGTGCTGGGCGAGGATCCGTCCCCGTTGTGGTCACCCAGCAGCACAGCAGAGGTGATCCGATGGCCCGGGGCCCCATCCCCAGCCTGCTCTGCCCTGACCCACTGGGTGACTGCAGGCCAAGCCGGGCAGTTCTGGCAGGGGCAGGTGTCAGGGAGTACCAAGGTCAGCTGACTCTGCTCGTCAGCCCCCAGACCCTCACGCTAGCTCTGGTCTGGGTCTCCCATGGTGGCAATGAGCTGCCACACTCCCATGAGCCACCTGAGCAGGGGCTGGTGAGGCACAAGGCGGTAGCTAGAAGGAGATGGAGCCCTGGGGCTGCCTCCTTGCTCTGGACCCTGCTTTACCCTGAGATCTTCCGTGGTCTTGCTATTAATCCGGCTTGTGGGGGCTTTCACTTCCTTTCTGCTTGGAGTGGATGCCTGTTTCATGCACTTTCCCAGCACAAGTGGCTCCACCTTGGGCTGGCCTGGGTGCTTCCAGGGGTGGCAGAGGAGAGCTGCTGCTGTCCTTAGGCCCTAACCACCAGGCATCTCAGCCCCTGGCCCTCATCTCAAAGCCCCTCAGAAGAACCAGGTAGAGCCATACAGCCCTGGGCTGGAGTCCCAGCTCCCCACTTTGCAGTTGCTGCATCTTCAAACTGGGACAGCACATCAGTCACTAACGGTTGGGGGGTACATGGGGAAAGGCGGTATAGAGCATGTGCATTGATTTGTTCAACACCTATGTGACCTCTAGGGAGGAAAGAGGGGCTGGAAGTTGAATTAATTACCAGTGGCCAGTGACTTAATCAATTTTGCCTATGTAATGAAACTTCCAAAACAATGTTTTAAAAATCACCGAAGGGTGAGGTTCGGAGAGTTTCTGGGTTGGTGGGCACGAGGGGGAACTCGGGGCTCTTGTGCCCACACTGGGCATGGGAGCGCCCCCCCGCTTCTCACCTGCATGCTGTGCACCCTCCCACCTGGCTGCTCCGGAGCTCTATCCTTTTCTAATATACTGCTGTTCTAATAAGTATTGTTTTCGTGAGTTCTTGAAGCCACTCTAGCAAATGATTGAACTTGAGGAGACATTTGACTTACAGCTATTTGGTCAGAAGCACAGGTGACAGCCTGGACTTGCGATTGAGGTCTGAAGCGGGAGGAAGTCTTGTGGGACTGAGCCCTTGACCTGTGGAGTCCTCGCTAATTGCAGGTAGATAGTGTCAGCATTGAGTGCAGCTGTTGACAGTCAGCTGGAGTCGCAGAGAATTGCTTGGTGTATGGAAAACCCCGCACCTCGGGCGACCAGAGTGGCGCGCTGTGTGCGAGCAGAGCGCAGGGGGAGGCAGAGCTCTTCCCTTTCACTGCTCAAGGGTGGTTGTGCAGCTGGTGCCCCAGGGCGATTCATCCATTCCTTCTCCAAAACCGGCCCCAGGGCTTCCCTGGTGGCGCAGTGGTTGAGAGTCCGCCTGCCAATGCAGGGGACACGGGTTCGTGCCCCGGTCTGCGGCATGTGGGAAGATCCCACATGCCGCAGAGCGGCTGGGCCCGTGAGCCATGGCCACTGAGCCTGCGCGTCCGGAGCCTGTGCTCCGCAACGGGAGAGGCCGCAACAGTGAGAGGCCCGCGTACCGCAAAAAAAAACAAAACAAAAAAACCGGCCCCAGTGTTCTCCAGAAAGGAAGCTCGTGGCAGCTTCTAATAAGGCTCTTTACATCCAAGATTCTGCGTATCCATGAGGAGGGCTGCTGCCCAGCACAGTACAGGAGGTGAGGGGCTTGTATGAAGCAGGAGTCACCAAAACTGCTTACAGAGTAACGGGAACATTCACATCAATGGACTCTGATTCTGTGTGTGAGGCTGTGTTCATTTCCCCGAGCCCTGGATCAAACACTGTGGAATCTTCCAGCCTACCTGCAGGGAATGGAGGGCAGGGCCCACAGGCAGCATTGTTCTGGCACTGACAGAGTGTTCAGAGCCCTGAAAAGGCAGCAGCAAGCCTGGAGGCCCACAGGAGGAAGAACGGAGCCCAGCCAGGGGCAGATCACAGATGTGGAGCCAGGGCTATGCCCATCGCCCCTCCCATCGGCAAATTCTTCTGATGCTGAGCTGGGAGGCTCCTGGCCCTGCTTTGTAGGGGAAGTGAGTGATCTCCTGTCTTAACAAAGTGCCTCTGACCTCTGCACACCACAAAAGATGGGGTTTGGGGCAGGAATACACGGTGTGTGTATGCTCCACCAACTTACTTTCAACTTTTGAACACTTGGGTTAGGTTTTAGATGTGTCTCTTATAAGCAGCATACAGTGGTTTTCTCTTTTATATGGTCTAGTGTACAAGGACCTACTGTAGAGCACCGGGAACTCTACTCAATGTTATGTGGCAGCCTGGATGGGAGGGGAGTTTGGGGGAGAATGGATACGTGTATATGTACAGCTGAGTCCCTTTGCTGTGCACCTGAATCTATCACAACATTGTTAATTGGCTCTACTCCAATATAAAATGCAAAGTTTAAAAAATAAAGAAATAAATCAGGCCCTCATGGAAACTTAGTTGTCATTACATAATCTTGGTCAAGCCAGATTGCCCCAAATATTTTGTATTCAGTTTCATCATGGTTTGTCTCTTATGGTAGGGGCTTTAAGTCTTGGCACTATCACAATTTAGAAAAATAAAGTGATTCTAATTCCAACAGAATTGGCAGATAAGTAAAAAAATATTTGGCGTGACAGTTTGTGTCATTTTTGTCTTTTAACTGGAACATTTAATCCCTTTGCATTCAATGTATTAAGTTAGATTCTTTCTTCTGTTATATATATTAAATTTATTTATTTATTGTTGGCTGCATTGGGTCTTCGTTGCTGCGCGTGGGCTTTCTTTAGTTGTGTCAAGCGGGAGCTACTCTTCTTTGTGGTGGGCGGGCTTCTCATTGCAGCGGCTTCTCTTGTTGCAGAGCATGAGCTCTAGGTGCGTGGGTTTCTGTAGTTGTGGCACACGGGCTTAGTTGCTCCATGGCATGTGGGATCTTCCCGGACCAGAGCTTGAACCCATGTCCCCTGCATTGGCAGGTGGATTCTTAACCACTGTGCCACCAGGGAAGCCCCCCTGTTATATATTTTTTATTTTTATTGTTACCCTAAAATGTATAACATACCTTTTTGAATCATCAAAGCCTAATGTGAACGGATAACTTTACTCTCCTCCTAGATAAAGCAAGGGTCTTAGAACTTTTAGCTCCATTTACTCCCCCTGCCAACAGTATGTTATTGTTGTTGTGCATGTTAATTCTTCAGTGTTCTAAACGCCTCGGACAGCACTGTTCTTGTTTTATACAGTCCATATTCATTTAGATGCACACGTGCCATTCCCACTGTCCTTCATTCCTTTCTGCATCTCTGTCTAACTGGGATCATTTTCTTTCTGTCAAAAAGTAATTTCTGAATTTCCAATAGTGTGTGTCTGCTAGTGGAGAATTTTAAGTTTTGTGTATCTGACAATGTGTTTATTTCACTTTCATTCTTAAAAAAATGCTTTTCACTGGTATAGGATTCCAAGTTGGAAGTTACATTCTTTCACTACATTGTAGGTATCATTCCACTGGCTCCTCGTGTTCATTACCGCTCTTGAGAAATCTGTCACTTTAATTCTTGAAGGTTGTCTGTGTATTTTTTTTCCACTTTATTTTAATGTTTGTTCTTTGTCTTGGTTTTCTGGAGTTTCACTATGGTGTGTGAATGAGTTTCTTTTTATTTATCCTGCTTCATACTCATTAAACTTCCTGAATAAGAGGATTCATATTATTCATGAGTTTTGGAAAATTCTCAGTCTTTATCTCTTCAAATATTGCTTCTGTCCCATTTTTTCCCTCCATTCCTTCTGCTGTTCCAATTAAATGTTTATCCTACCTTCTTATTATATCATCTTCTGTAATTTCCATTTTCTTGCCTCTCTGTACATTAGTTTGGAAAGTTTTTTGTTTCTTTCTCTTTTTCCTTTGTATCCTAAGTCGTTTCTCTCAGAGCAATTTAATTTTCAGCTGTCTTTTCTGTCCCTGGTTCATCTTGTTTCTCTTGGGCACTTCAGTTGCAGGGAATTGAGTCATTCATATGTCTCAGTTCGGGGTACACAGAGTGCCCCCAGTATGGCAAGAAACTTCTCTTATTTTATTTTATTTAAATTATTAGAAATTATTTTATCTTATTTTATTTGTTATTTCCCCCCTTTTTCCTGAATACTTAGTCTCCTTCCCTCAGCTCATAGACAACTGATCTCATATATTTAAAATATGTTCTCTTTAGGTACACAGTAAAAGTTTGTAGATTTAAAAAAAACAGATTTGGTGAGGGGCAAAGAGATTCAGTACACTAATGGACTAATTTAATTTAGTTATATTCCTCAATTGCTGACATTACCAGTTGGTGCTTTGAAGATATTGTCTATTTCATATAGTATTTATTTACTCCATATATTTATTTTCCATATATTATTTCCATATATTTTTCCAAAAAATGGAATAAATATTCCTTTCACTTTTAAGATACTGCTTATTCCATATAATTAATTTTTTTATTTATTTCATAATTTTTATGTAAATATTTTATATTTTAATGTTTATTCCATATATTTTAACCTACACTCCTACATACAGAAGTGCTGCAGAGCAGGTGAAGGAAAGATCTCCTTTGTTTTTCTCCACATAAGAGACAAAACAGTGAGTTACGCAGATCCAAGGGGGGGTGAACATTCCAGGCAGAGTGATAGAGGGATGACTTGTGCAGGGTTGCTGGTGTCAGGCTATGCCTGGCATGGCCACAATGCCTATAGTGGAGTGAGGTGGGGGGTGTAGTATGAAATGTCAGAGAAGTAGTAGTGACAGATGGTATAAGGGATTATGGGCATTGCAAGGCTTTTGGTCTTTACACTGAGTGAAACAGAAAAAGACCCTGGAGGGTTTTGAAAGGAGCACCAATATGATTTACATAGATACACACACACACGTGTATGTCTATATATATATATTATTGTGTGTGTATATACATGCATTGAGTTTACTAAGTTATTTATTTTTAACATCTTTATTGGAGTATAATTCTTTACAATATTGTGTTAGTTTTGGCTGTATAACAAAATGAATCAGATATATTTATACATATATCCCCATATCTCCTCCCACTTGCGTCTCCCTCCCACCTACCCTCCCTATACCACCCCTCTAGGTGGTCACAAAGCACCTATCTGATCTCCCTGTGCTATGCAGCTGCTTCCCCCTAGCTATCTATTTTACATTTGGTAGTATATATATGTCAAGCGCAGGCTCAGCGGCCATGACTCACTGGCCCAGCCCCTCCGCGGCATGTGGGATCTTCCCAGACCGGGGCACGAACCCGTGTCCCCTGCATCGGCAGGTGGACTCTCAACCACTGTGCCACCAGGGAAGCCCAGAACCATTTTTCTTTTGATTCCATATATATGTGTTAGCATACAGTATTTGTTTTCCTTTTTCTGACATACTTCACTTTGTATGACAGACTCTAGGTGCATCCACCTCATTACAAATAACTCAATTTCTTTTCTTTTTATGGCTGAGTAATATTCCATTGTACATATGTGCCACATCTTCTTTATCCATTCATCTGTTGATGGACACTTATCTTCCTTCCAGGTCCTGGCTATTGTAAGTAGTGCTGCAGTGGACATTGTGGTACATGTCTCTTTTTGAAGTATGATTTTCTCAGGGTGTATGCCCAGTAGTGGGACTGCTGGGTTATATAGTAGTCCTATTTTTAGTTTTTTAAGGAACCTCCATACTGTTCTCCATAGTGGCTGTATCAATTTACATTCCCACCAACAAAGCAAGGGGATTCCCTTTTCTCCATACCCTCTCCAGAATTTATTGTTTCTAGATTTTTTATGATGGCCATTCTGACCTGTGTGAGGTGATACCTCATTGTAGTTTTGATTTGCACTTCTCTAATGATAAGTGATGTTGAGCATCCTTCCATGGGTTTGTTGGCAATCTGAACATCTTCTTTGGGTAAATATCTATTTAGGTCTTCTGCCCATTTTTGGATTGGGTGGTTCGTTTTTCTGAAATGGAGCTGCATGAGCTGCTTGTATATTTTGGAGATTAATCCTTTGTCTGTTGCTTCACTTGCAAATCTTTTCTCCCATTCTGAAGGTTGCCTTTTCGTCTTGTTTATGGTTTCTTTTTCTGTGCAAAAGCTTTTAAGTTTCATTAGGTCCCATTTGTTTATTTTTGTTTTTCTTTCCATTTCTCTAGGAGGTGGGTCAAAAAGGATCTTGCTATGATTTATGTCATGGAGTGTTCTGCCTATATTTTCCTCTAAGAGTTTTATAGTGTCTGGCCTTACATTTAGGTCTTTAATCCATTTTGAGTTTATTCTAGTGTATGGTATTAGGAAGTGTTCTAATTTCCTTCTTTTACATGTAGTTGTCCAGTTTTCCCAGCACCACTATTGAAGAGGCTGTCTTTTCTCCATTGTATATTCTTGCCTCCTTTAACAAGCATAAGGTGACCATATGTGTGTGGGTTTATCTCTGGGCTTTCTATCCTGTTCCATTAATCTATATTTCTGTTTTTTGCCAGTACCACACTGTCTGGATTACTGTAGCTTTGTAGTATAGTCTGAAGTCAGGGAGCCTGATTCTTCCAGCTCTGTTTTTCTTTCTCAAGATTGCTTTGGCTCTTTGGGGTCTTTTGTGTTTCCATACAAATGGTGAAATTTTTTATTCTAGTTCTGTGAAAAATGCCATTGGTATTTTGATAGAGATTTCATTGAATCTGTAAATTGCTTTGGGGAGTAGAATCATTTTCAAAATGTTGATTCTTCCAATCCAAGAACATAATATATCTATCCATCTTTTGTATCATCTTTAATTTCCTTCATCAGTGTCTTATAGTTCCCTGCATACAGGTCTTTTTTCTCCTTAGATAGGTTTATTCCTAGGTATTTTATTCCTTTTGTTCTAATGGTAAGTGAGAGTGTTTCCTTAATATTTCTTTCATATTTTTCGTCATTAGTGCATAGGAATACAAGAGAATTCTGTGCATTAATTTTGCATCTTACTACTTTAACAAATTCATTGATTAGCTCTAGTAGTTTTCTGGTAGCATCTTTAGGATTCTCTATGTATAGTATCATGTCGTCTGCAAACAGTGACAGTTTTCTTTCTTCTTTTCTGATTTGGATTCCTTTTATTTCCTTTTCCTCTCTGATTGCTGTGGCTCAAATTTCAAAACTATGTTGAATAATAGTGACTAGAGTGGGCAACCTTATCTTGTTCCTGATCTTAGTGGAAATGGTTTCAGTTTTTCACCATTGAGAACAATGTTGGCTGTGGGTTTGTTATATATGGTCTTTATCATGTTGAGGTAAGTTCCCTCTATACCTACTTTCTGGAGGGTTTTTATTATAAATTGGTGTTGAATTTTGTCAAAAGCTTTTTCTGCATCTGTTGAGATGATTATATGGTTTTTCTCCTTCAATTAGTTAAAATGGAGTATCACATCGATTGATTTGCATATATTGAAGAATCCTTGCATTCCTGGGATAAACCCCACTTTATCATGTGTATGATCCCTTTAATGTGCTTTTGAATTCTGTTTGCTAGTATTTTTTTGAGGGTTTTTGCATCTACATTCACCAGTGATACTGATCTATTGTTTTCTTTTTTTGTGACATCTTTGTCTGGTTTTGGTGTCAGGGTGATAGTGACCATGAAGAATGAGTTTGGTAGTGTTCCTCCCTCTGCTATATTTTGGAAAAATTTGAGAAGGTTGGTGTTAGCTCTTCTCTAAATGTTTGATAGAATTCTCCTGTGAAGCCATCTGGTCCTGGGCTTTTGTTTGTTGGAATATTTTTAATCAAAGTTTCAATTTCAGTGCTTGTGACTTGTCTGTTTATATTTTCTATTTCTTCCTGGTTCAGTCTCAGAAAGTTGTGCTTTTCGAATAATTTGTCCATTTCTTCCAGGTTGTCCATTTTATTGGCATATAGTTGCCTGTAGTAATCTCTCATTATCATTTGTATTTCTGCAGTGTCAGTTGTTACTTCTTTTTCATTTCTAATTCTCTTGGTTTGAACCTTCTCCCCTTTTTTCCTTGATGATCTGGATAATGGTTTATCAATTTTGTTTATCTTCTCAAAGAACCACCTTTTAATTTTATTGATCTTTGTTATTGTTTCCTTCATTTCTTTTTCATTTATTTCTGATCTGATTTTTATGATTTCTTTCCTCCTGCTAACTTTGTGGTTGTCTTTGCTCTTCTTTCTCTAATTACTTTAGGTTTAAGGTTAGATTGTTTACTTGAGATGTTTCTTGTTTCTTTAGGTAGGATTGTATTGCTGTAAACTTCCCTCTTAGGTCTGCTTTTGCTGCATCCCATAGGTTTTGTGTCATCGTGTTTTCATTGTCATTTGTTTCTAGGTATTTTTAGGTTTGCTCTTTGATTTCTTCAGTGATCTCTTGGTTATTAAGTAGTGTATTGTTTAGCCTCCATGTATTTTTCTTTTTTACAGTTTTTTCTTCAAATTGATATCTCATAGTGTTTTGGTCGGAAAAGATACTTGATATGATTTCAATTTTCTTAAAATTACCAAGGCTTGATTTGTGACCCAAGATATGATCTATCCTGGAGAATGTTCCATGAGCACTTGAGAAGAAAGTGTATTCTGTTGTTTTTGCATGGAGTATCTTATAAATATCAGTTAAGTTTGTCTGTTCTAATGTGTCATTTAAAGCTTGTGTTTCCTTATTTATTTCCATTTTGGATGATCTGTACATTGGTGAAAGTGCAGTGTTAAAATCCCCTACTATTATTTTGTTACTGTCAATTTCCCCTTTTATGGCTGTTAGCATTTGCCTTATGTATTGAGGTTTCCCCTATGTTGGGTGCATAAATATTTACAATTGTTATATTTTCTTGGATTGATCCCTTGATCATTATGTAGCGTCCTTCCTTGTCTTTTGTAATAGTCTTTATTTTAAAGCCTATTTTGTCTGATATGAGAATTGCTACTCCAGCTTTCTTTTGATTTCCATTTGCATGGAATATATTTTTCCAACCTCTCATTTTCAGTCTTTATGTGTCCCTAGGTCTGAAGTGGGTCTCTCATAGACAGCATACATACGGGTTTTGTTTTTGTATCCATTCAGGCAGTCTATGTCTTTTGGTTGGAGCATCTAATCCATTTACATTTAAGGTAATTATCGATATGTATGTTCCTATTTCCATTTTCTTAGTTGTTTTGGGTTTGTTATTGTAGGTCTCTTCCTTCTCTTGTGTTTCCCGCATAGAGAAGTCCCTTTAGTGTTTGTTGTAAAGCTGGTTTAGTGATTTTGAATTCTCTTAGCTTTTGCTTGCCTGTAAAGTTATAAATTTCTTTGTCGAATCTGAATGAGATCCTTGCTGGGTAGAATAATCTTGGTTGTAGGTTTTTACCTTTCATCACTTTAAATATGTCCTGCAGGGGCTTCCCTGGTGGCACAGTGGTTGAGAGTCCGCCTGCCGATGCAGGGTACACGGGTTTGTGCCCTGGTCCAGGAGGATCGCACATGCCATGGAGCAGCTGGGCCCGTGAGCCACGGCCGCTGATCCTGTGCTCCGCAACGGGAGAGGCCACGGCAGTGAGAGGCCCGCGTACCGCAAAAAAAAAAAAAAAAAAAATGTCCTGCAACTCCTTTCTGGCTTGCAGAGTTTCTGATGAAAGATCAGCTGTTAACCTTATGAGGATTCCCTTTTACGCTATTTATTGCTTTTCCCTTGCTGTTTTTAACATTTTTTCTTTGTATTTATTTTTTGTTAGTTTGATTAATATATTTTTTTCCAGGTTTCCTCTTGGATTTATCCTGTATGGGACTCTCTGCACTTCCTGGACTTGATTAACTCTTTCCTTTTCCATATTAAGGAAGTTTTCAACTATAATCTCTTCAAATATTTTCTCAGTCCCTTTCTTTTTCTTTTCTTCTTCTGGACGCCTATAATTCAAATGTTGGTGTGTTTTAATGTTGTCTCAGAGGTCTCTGAGACTGTCCTCGATTCTTTTCATCCTTTTTTCTTTATTCTGCTCTGCAGTAGTGATTTCCACTATTTTATCTTCCAGGTCACTTATCTGTTCTTCTACCTCAGTTATTCTTCTGTTGCTTCCTTCCAGAGATTTTTAAATTTCATTTATTGTGTTATTCATCATTGTTTGTTTGTTCTTTATTTCTTGTAGTTCCTTGTTAAACATTTCTTGTATTTTCTCCATTCTATTTCCAAGATTTTGGATCATCATTACTATCATTACTCTGAATTATTTTTCAGGTAGACTGCTTATTTCCTCTGCATTTATTTGGTATGGTGGGTTTTTACTTTGTTTCTTCATCTGCTGCATATTTCTCTGTCTTCTCATTTTGCTTAACTTACTGTGTTTGGGGTCTCCTTTCATGGGCTGCAGTTTCATAGTTCCAGTTGTTTTTCATGTCTGCCCACAGTGGGTAATGTTGGTTCAGTGGGTTGTGTAGGCTTCCTGGTGGAGAGGACTTGTGCCTATGTTCTGGTGGATGAGGCTGGATCTTGATTTTCTGGTGGGCAGGACCACGTCCGGTGGTGTGTTTTGGGGTGTCTGTGACCTTATTATGATGTTAGGCAGCCTCTCTGCTAATAGGTGGGGGTGTGTTCCTGTCTTGCTAGTTGTTTGTCATGGGGTGTCCAACACTGGAGCTTGATGGTGGTTGAGTGGAGCTGGGTCTTAACGTTGAGATGGAGATCTCTGGGAGGGCTCTTACCGATTGATATTATGTGGGGCTGGCAGGTCTCTGGTGGTCCAATGTCCTGAATTCAGCTCCCCCACCTCAGAGGCTCAGTCCTGACACCTGGCCAGAGCACCAAGAACCTGTCAGCCACACGGCTCAGAAGAAAACGGAGGAAAAAAAAGAAAGAAAAAAAAGAAAGTTATTAAAATAAAAATTTAAAAAAGGAAAGAAGAAATAGAGCAGCAAAACCAACACACATTCTACCAATGATAACAAGCGCTAAAAACTATACCAATATAAATATAAAAATCTGAAACTAGTCAGTCGCATACAGCAAACCCCAAGTCTACAGTTGCTCCCAAAGTCCACCACTTCAATTTTGAGATGGTTCATTGCCTATTCAGGTATTCCACAGATGCAGGTTACATCAAGTTGACTGTGGAGATTTAATTCGCTGCTCCTGAGGATGCATGGAGAAATTTCCCTTACTCTTCTTTGTCTGCACAGATCCTGGGGTTCAGCTTTGGATTTGGCCCTGCCTCTGCTTGTAGGTCGCCCTCTGGCATCTGTTCCCTGCCCAGGGTGGAGGGGGTTAAAGCAGCAGCTGATTAGGGGTCTCTGGCTCACTTATGCCAAAGGTAGGGAGGCTTACGGAATGCGGGGCAAGCCTGCGGCGACAGAGGCCACTGTGATGTTGCAACAGCCTGAGGTGTACCGTGTGTTCTCCTGGGGACCTTGTTCCTGGATCTAGGGACCCTGGCAGTGGCAGGCTGCACAGGCTCCTGGGAGGGGACGTGTGGATAGTGACCTGTGCTTGTACACAGGATTCTTGGTGGCTGCAATAGCAGCCTTAGTTTTTCAGGCCCATCTCTGGTGTCAGTGCTGATAGCCAAAGCTCACGCCCACCTCTGAAGCTTGTTTAGGTGGTGTTAATCTCCTCTCCTCGCGCACCCTGAAACAATGTTCTCTTGATTTTCAGGCAGTTCCAAACTTTTTCCCAGACTCCCTCCGGTTAGCTGTGGTGCACTATCCGCCTTCAGGCTGTGTTCCCACAGCCAACCCCAGTCCTCTCCCTGGGATCTGACCTCTGAAGCCTGAGCCTCAGCTCCCAGCCCCCACCCACCCCAGCGGATGAGCAGACAAGCCTCTCAGGCTGGTGAGTGTTGGTTGGCACTGATCCTCTTTGCGGGAATCTCTCTGCTTTGCCCTCTGTACCCCTGTTGCTGCACTCTTCTCCGTGACTCCAAAGCTTCCACTCTGCCCACCTCCCGTTTCCACCAGTGAAGGAGCTTCCTAGTGTGTGGAAACTTTTCCTCCTTCACAGCTACCTCCCCAAGGTGCAGGTCCCTTCCCTATTCTTTTCTCTCTGTTTTTTCTTTTTTCTTTTCCCCTACCCAGGTATATGGAGAGTTTCTTGCCTTTTGGGATGTCTGAGGTCTTCTGCCAGCATTCAGTATGTGTTCTGTAGGAGCTGTTCCACGTGTAGATGTATTTTTGATGTATTTGTGGGGAGGAAGGTGATCTCCACTTCTTACTCTTCTGCCATCTTGAATGTCCTCTCGAGTTTACTGAGTTTTATTGAGACACAATTCACATCCATATAATTTGCTTTTTTAAAGTGTACAAGTCAGTATTTTTAGTATATTCACAGAGTTGTGCCACCATCATCACTATCTAATTTTCAGCACTACCAAAAGAACCACTTCTCTTTCCTCTCTCCTATTCCTGGCAATCATTAATCTATCTGTCTCTCTGGATTTGCCAATTTTGGGTATTTCACATAAATGGAATCATGCAATATGTGGTCTTTCATGACTGGCTTCTTCCATTTAGATAATGTTTTCAAGGTACAGCTATGTTGTTGAATGTATCAACTTCATTCTTTTTTTTGCTGAATAATATTTCAGTGTTTGGACACACCCTGTTTTCCTTATCCACTCATCAGTTGATGGACATTGGCTTGTTTCCATCCTTTGGCAATGTTGATTAATGCTGCTCTGAACATTTGTGTACAAGGTTCTCTGTGGATGGGTTTTCACTTTTCTTGGGTATATCTCCAGGAGTAAAATTGCTGGTTACATGGTATGTGTGTGTTTATTATTTTCAGGAACTGCCCAACGTCTTCTCCAGGCATGATCCACAGAATGCATGTTTATTCTGAATTGAGTTTTCTGTGGGCTACAAACTGCAGGAGGGCCCCCAGCAGCTAGGAATGTAGTGGAGCAAATTAAGGTCTTGGAAGAAGGGCTGTCAGTGTAACCTCATGGGGCAAAACAAACCTGAGAGCTGAGAGACACCAGAGAGAAACCTGTTCCATAATCTTTAAGAAAATGGCTAGGAATTTTGGGTTATGATTCTAATCCACCGTTCTGGATCTTTCTTTGAACCCATGTACTCCCACTGGAAATGGAGGCTCAGTGTGGCTTGCAGGAAGTCATCTGGAAGCAGAGAAGTGGGTGTGTCCATGTGGATGTGTGTGAAGGGGCAGCAGTTGAGAAAGTCCTAGTGGAGGACATTCCCCACTTGCCTGAGTGGCACCCTTCTGTCTAGTGGAGAATCACAGCAGGACCTGAGTTTCTTCACAGGAGCAGCCAGGCCTCCCCTCTCGGGGATGATATGGGGAAGTCTGTGCTTGGTGCTACCCTTCACCCCAGCCCTCTGCTTCCCTCTCTGTCTTCCTCCTCTCTCCCAGGTCCCAGTCCAGCCCAAGCACTTAGCAGGGGCTTTTCGCTCACAGGCAGGGGTTTCTGCCAACCGGGCATTGTCTGTCAGGTGCCATCTCATTCAGGTTCCTTCAGACTCTTACTTTTCTTCCAGTGGTTTGAGCTGATGTGTGTTATTTGCAACCAACAATCCATGCCTAAGACAGTAGCCATCTCTGTGTGTGACGGCACATGTGGGCAGATGAGTACAAGTTGTTACATGTGTGGATGTGGGTGTGACAGTATGTGCTTTTAGCAGTGGCTCCTGTGTATGTGGCGGGTGGGGTGGGGCTGGGGGTGTCTGGGTGTGGGAGTTAGCCTGGGGCTTTGAAGGGAGGGGAAAAGGGGACTTCCTGTGCACCAACCAAGTCAGTCCAGATCCCGAGTTCCAGGGCCAGGGAGGTGCCATGGGGTGCTCTCCCTCATCACTGGCCCTGCCTGGGTGTGGCCTGCCTCTGCCACTGCCGTCAGTCACAGCCTCTCCTTGGCAGTGAGCCTTTGCTTGGGTGTGTCTGGGTGTAGCCAAGGCCTGCCTTCATGCTCTGCCTCTCAGCTGCTTCCCCAGAGCCTGACTAGACCTGTCCCCTTCAGAGGTCAGATCTTTTCTTCTACTCACTTTTCAGAGTCAAACAATCCGCTCAATACTTCTGCTGGTCTTCACTGTGGAGTTCCTGATGGGATGTAGTTCATGTAGGAGAACTACTGCCCCAAAGAATCTCCCTGCACTACCTTCACCCACCAGTGCCTAGAATTCCGCTATTAGAGACTTTAATACATTGAACCTTGGAGGATTTGAGGTCGTCAAGAAATTACAGGGGTGAAGAAAGCTCTGGAGTGGAGAAATCTGGGTTCACGTCTACATATCCCACCTACTCACCATGTGGCCTTGGGCAAGTCACTTACACTCTCTTAATGTGTAAATTGAAGTCATAATAGCTTCCATCTTATGTAGTTTATTGTTGTGAGAATTAAATGAGAGAAATAGGCGAAGCATCTAGCAGGGTGTTTAGCACAGGTAGGTGTTTGATGAATATGTATTTCATTCCTATTAGAATACAGGACCCCTGGAAAGGTGACATCAGTCCTTTGTTGGAAATCAGCAGAAGATGATTTGGGCAAAGCAGACAAGGAAATTGCCATGGCAGAAGGGGAGGTTGCAAATTTCTCTGTAGTAATCTTACTTGAGGAAGCCTGCTCTCCTCCAAGCAGACTTTGGATGACATAGAGAATTTAAGAGCCTTCATTTGTTCATTCATTCACTTATTCATTCTTCAAATTAACCAACAGTATTGAGTACCTACAACATGCCAGATGCTGCACTAAGTCGGGGGTGGGGGCAGCAAGGATCACTGGGTTTCCTTGGGGTCACAGTCAGCAGTCATTACATCCAAAAAACGCATGCATGTGCAACTCCTAAAGCATTTGCAAATAATGTGGATTTTACTGGAGTTTTTATAAGGAAACATTAGCTTATACCACACATGAAAAGCAAAATTTGTTGACATCACTTTTAATATATTTCACTCTCTCTGGCACTTGCCACACTATCCCAGTTCTTCTCTCCCTTCACCACCCTCCTCCTCCCACCTCCTCCCCATTCTAATGGCATCCATTTCCTGCATATCACTATCTACACCCCACCCCTTTTAAACAACTTTATTGAGATATAATTAACATATCACACAACTCACCTTTTAAAGTACACAAGTCAATGATTTTTAGTATATTCACAGAATTGTGCAACCGTCACCATAATCTAATTTTACAACATTTTCTTTCCCTCCACCACCCTGCCAAAACCACCATACTCCTTAGTAGTCACTCCAAAAGCCCACCTTCTGCCCAGTCCAACCACTAATCTACTTTCTATCTCTATGGATTTGTCTATTCTGGACATTTCATGTAAATGGAGCATACAATATGAGGTCTTTTAAAAAAGTGTAAGTTGTGGTTAACAAAAATCCCCATAAAATTATCATCTTACCCATTTTTAAGTGTATAGTTAATTAGTGTTAACTATATTCATATTGTTGTGCAACAAATTTCTAGAACTTTTTCATCTTGCAAAACTAAAACTCTATACCTATTGAAAAACAACTCCTCATTTCCCCCTCCTCCCAGCTCCTGGTCACCACCATTCTACTTTCTATGAGTTTAACTACTCTAGAGACTTTATATAAGTGGATTCATACAGTATTTACTCTTTTGACTGGCTTATTTCACTTAGCATAATGTCCTCAAAAGTCATCCATGCTGTTGTGTGTTGTTTCCTTTTTTTAAAAAAAAAATTTTTCTTCAGTCTTTTAAAAGTAAATTTATTTTATATTGGAGTATAGTTGATTAACAATGTTATGTTAGTTTCAGGTGTACGGCAAAGTGATTCAGTTATATATATACATGTATCTATTCTTTTTCAAATTCTTATCCCATTTACGTTATTATAGAATATTGAGCAGAGTTCCCTGTGCTATACAGTAGGTCCTTGTTGGATATCTATTTTAAATACAGCAGCATGTACTTGTCAATCCTAAACTCCCAATCCATCCCCTTCCCACCCAGCAGTCCTCCTGGTAACTCTAAGTTCATTCTCTAAGCCTGTGTGTCTGTTTTGTAAATAAATTCATTTGTATCATTTCTTTTTAGATTCTGCACATAAGCAATATCATATATTTGTTTCTCTGTCTGACTTACTTCACTTAGTATGATAATCTCCAGGTCCATCCATGTTTCTGCAAATGGCATTATTTCATTCTTTTTAATGGCTGAGTAATATTCCATTGTATATATGTACCACATCTGCTATACCCATTCTCTGTCAATGGACTTTTAGGTTGTTTCCATGTCTTGGCTATTGTAAACAGTGCTTCAATGAACATTGGGACACATGTATCCTTTCAAGCCATGGTTTTTTCCAGTTATATGCCCAGGACTGGGATTGCTGGATCATATAGTATCTCTATTTTTAGTTTTTTAAGAAATGTCCACACTGTTCTCCATAGTTGCTGTACCAAGTTACATTCCTACCAACAGTGTAAGAGGGTCCCCTTTTCTCCACACCTTAACCAGCATTTATTGTTTGTAGACCTTTTGTTGATGATCATTCTGACTCTTGTGAGGTGATATCTCATTGTAGTTTTGATTTGCATTTCTCTAATAATTAGTAATGTTGAGCATCTTTCCATGTGCCTCTTGGCCATCTGTATATCTACTTTGGAGAAATGTCTAGTTAGGTCTTCTGCCCATTTTTTAATTTTTTTAAATTTTTTTTTTATTGAGCCACATGAGCTGTTTGTAAATTTTGGAGATGAATCACTTGGCGGTTGCATCATTTGCAAATATTTTCTCCCATTCTGTGGGTTATCTTTTCATTTTGTTTAGGTTTCCATTGCTGTGCAAAAGCTTTTGAGTTTAATTAGGTCCCGTTTGTTTATTTTTGTTTTTATTTCCATTACTGTAGGAGATGGCTTGAGAAAGATATTGCTATGATCTGCATCAAAGTGTGTTCTGGCTATGTGTTCCTCTAACAGTTTTATAGTATCTCTTACATTTAGGTATTTAATCCATTTTGAGTTTATTTTTGTGTATGGTGTAAAGAATGTTCTAATTTCATTTTTTACATGTACCTGTACAATTTTCCCAGAAACATATGTTGAAAAGACTGTCTTTCCTCCATTGTATAGCCTTGCCTCTTATTTTTTGCATGGGTTTATTTTTGGGCTTTCTATCCTGTTCCATTGATCTATATTTCTGTTTTTGTGCCAATACCATACTGTTTTGATAACTGTAACTATGTAGTATAGTTTGAAATCAGGGAGCCTGATAACTCCAGCTCTGGTTTTCTTTCTCAAGGTTGATTTGGCTATTAGGGTTTTTTTGTGTGTCTCCAAACAAATTTTAAGACTTTTTTTTCTAGTTCTGTGAAAAATGCCCTTGGTAATTTGATAAGCGTTACATTGAATCTGTAGATTGCCTTGGATAGTATAGTCATTTTGACAGTATTGATTCTTCCAATCCAAAACATGGTATTTCTTTCCATCTGTTTGTGTCATCTTTAATTTCTTTCATCAGCATCTTATAAGTTTCTGAATACAGGTCTTTTGCCCCCTTGGGTAGGTTTATTCCTAGGTATTTTATTCTTTTTGATAAAATGGTAAATGGCATGTTTTTTTTAAATTTCTCTTTCTGATCTTTTGTTAAATATAGAAATGCAAGAGATTTCTGTGTATTTATTTTATATCCTGCAACTTTACTGAATTCAAGCTGAGCTATAGTCGTTTTCTGGTAGAATCTTTAGGATTTTCTATGTATAGTATCATGTCATCTGCAAACAGTGATAGTTTTACTTCTTATTTTTGAATTTGGATTCCCTTTATTTCTTCATCTTCTCTGATTGCCATGGCTAAGACTTCCAAAATGATGCTGAATAAAATTTGTGAGAGCAGGCATCCTTCTCTTGTTCCTGATCTTAGAGGAAATGCTTTCAGCTTTTCACTGTTGAGTATGATGCTAGCTGTAAGTTTGTTGTATATGGTCTTTATTATGCTGAGGTATGTTCCCTCTATGCCCACTTTCTGGGGAGTTTTTATCATAAATGTGTATTAAATTTTGTCAAAAGCTTTTTCTGCATCTATTGAGATGATCATATGGTTTTCATTCTTCAGTTTGTTAATGTGGTGTATCACACTGATTGATTTACAGATATTGAATAAATCCTTGCATCCCTGGGATAAATCCCACTTGATCATGGTGTACCATCCTTTTAAAGCTTTGTTGGATTTGGTTTGCTAGTATTTTGTTGAGGATTTTGCATCTATGTTCATCCGTGTTGTTGGCCTGTAATTTTCTTTTTTTGTGTGGTATCTTTGTCTGGTTTTGGTATCAGGGTAATGGTGGCCTCGTAGAATGAGTATGGGAGTGTTCCTCCCTCTGCAATTTTTTGGAATAGTTTCAGAAGGATAGATGTTAACTCTTCTCTAAATGTTTGAAAGAATTCACCTGTGAAGCCATCTGGTCCTGGACTTTTGTTTGTTGGGAGTTTTAAAATCACTGTTTCAATTTCAGTCCTTGTGATTGGTCTTTTCATATTTTCTGTTTCTTCCTGCTTCAGTCTTGTAAGATTGTGCCTTTCTAAAAATGTGTCCATTTCTGCTAGGTTATCTATTTTATTGGCATATAGTTTCTTGTACTAGTCTCTTATGATCCTTTGTATTTCTGTGGTGTCCATTGTAACTTCTCCTTTTTCATTTCTAACTTTATTGATTTGAGCCATCTCTCTTATTTCTTGATGAGTCTGGCTAAAGGTTTATCAATTCTGTTTATCTTTTCAAAGAACCAGCTATACTGTACACATTAAAAATTGCTAGGAGGGTAAATCTTTTGTTAAATAATTATTATTGTATAATAATAATAGTAAATAAAGTAGATAGGAGAAACCTTTTGGAGAGGAAGTATATGTTTTCGTGGTGATGGCTACAGAGATGTATATTATCTATAAACTCATCAGGTTGCACACATTAAATATGTATCACCTTTTGTATGTTAGTTATAGCAGACGTACAGAAAAAGTAGTTTACACATATACATTTATTTTTCTTAAATTTAAAAATTGATTAACAACGTATTTACTATTATTTAGTAATTGATAAATTCAATACATATTAATACATTTTTAAAAACCCAGCCTTTAGTTTCATTGATCTTTTCTATTGTTTTCTTCATTTCTGTTTCATTTATTTCTGCTCTGATATTTATGATTTCTTTCCTTCTACCAATTTTGTGTTCTGTACGTTTTTCTTTCTCTAGTTGCTTTAGGTGTAAGGTTAGGTTGTTTATTTGTGATTTTTCTTGTTTCCTGAGGTGAAATTGTATTGTTATAAACGTCCCTCTTAGGACTGCTTTTGCTGCATCCCATGCATTTTGAAACATTGAGTTTTCATTTTCATTTGTCTCTAGGTATTTTTTAATTTCTTCTTTGAGTTTTTCAGTGATCCATTGGTTGTTTAGTAGAAGACTGTTTAGCTTCCATGTGTTTATGCTTTTACACTTTTTTTTTTCTTGTAGTTGATTTCTACTCCCATAGCATTGTGGTCAGAAAAGATGGTGATATGATTTCAATTTTCTTAAAATTACCAAGGCTCACTTTGTGGCCCAGCATGTAATCAGTTCTGGAGAATGTTCCATTTCAGTGAGAAGAATGTGTATTCTGCTGCTTTTGGAGGGGATAATCTATAAATATCAATTAAGTTCATCTGGTGTAATGTGTCATTTATGCCCTGTGTTTCCTTATTGATTTTCTGTCTGATCTGTCAGTTGATGAAAGTGGGGTGTTAAATTCCCCCACTATTATTGTGCTACTGTCAATTTCTCCCTTTATGGCTGTTAGTATTTGCCTTATATATTGAGGTGCTCCTATGTTGTGTGCATATATATTTACAATTGTTATATCTTCTTGGATTGATCCTTTGATCATTATGCAGTGTCTTTCTTTGTCTCTTGTAACAGTCTTTATATTAAAGTTTATTTTGTCTGATATGAGTATTGCCACTCCAGCTTTCTTTTGATTTTCATTTGCATGGAATACCTTTTTCCATCTCCTTACTTTGTCTGTGTCACTAGGTCTGAAGTGGGTCTCTTGTAGACAGCATATATATAGATCTTGTTTTTGTAACCATTCAACCAGTCTGTGTCTTTTGTTGGAGCATTTAATTCATTTACATTTAAGGTAATTATTGATATGTATGTTCTTACTGCCATTTTGTTAATTGTTTTGGATTTGTTTTGGTAGGTCTCTTTTCTTCCCTTCATCGTTTGTTCTCTTCTCTTGTGAGTTGATGCCTAACCTTAGTGTTGTGTTTCCTTTTTCTTTTTTTGGTGTGTGTATCTATTGTAGATTTTCAGTTTACAGTTAACATGAGGTTTTGATATAGCAATCTATATATAAACAAGATTCTTTTTAGTTGCTGGTCTTTTCATTTCAAATACATTTCAAATATCCTGCCTTTGTGCTCTCCTCTTCTCAAAATTGCTGGCTTTGTTATCATATTTGTGTGTGGATGATTTCCCACCTTTACTGTGTGTGGATGATTTCCTACCTTTACTGCCTTTACCAGTGAGCTTTTCCATTTGTAATTTTCTTGTTTCTAGTTGTAGCCTTTTCTTTTCTACCCAAAGAAGTTTCTTTAGCATTGGTTGCAAAACTGGGCTGGTGGTGCTGAATTCTCTTAGCTTTTACTTATCTGTAAAGCTTTTGATTTCTCCACTGAATCTGAATGTTAGCCTTGCTGTGTAAAGTATTCTGGGTTGAAGGTTCTTCCCATTCATCACTTTAAATATATCATGCCACTCCCTTCTGACCTGTATAGTTTCTGCTGAGAAATCAGCTGATAACCTTATGGGAGTTCACTTGTATGTTATTTGTTGCTTTTCATATATTTTCTTTGTCTTTAATTTTTGTCAGTTTGATTACTATGTGTCTCAGCATATTACTTCCTGGGTTTATTCTGCCTGGGACTCTCTGCACTTCCTGGACTTGGGTGACTGTTTCCTTTCCCATATTAAGGATGTTTTCAGCTACCATCTCTGGAAATATTTTCTTAGGTCCTTTTCTCTCTGATCTCCTTCTGGGACACCTATAATGTGAATGTTGGTGAGTTTAATGTTGTCCAAGAGGTCTCTTAGACTGTCCTTATTCCTTTTCATTCTTTTTTCTTTATTTTGGTCTGCAGCAGTGATTTCCACCATTCTGTCTCCCAGATCACCTATATATTCTTCTGCCTCAATTATTCTGCTATTGATTCCATCTAGTATATTTTTTAACATCTTTAATGGAATATAATGGCATTACAGTGTTGTGTAAGTTTCTGCTGTATAACAAAGTGAATCAGCTATATGCATACGTATATCCCCATATCCCATCCCTCTTGCATCTCCCTCCCACCCTCCTTATCCCACCCTCTAGGTGGTTGCAAAGCACACAGTTGATCTCCCTGTGCTACGCAGCTGCTTCCCACTAGCTATCTCTTTTACATTTGGTAGTGTATACATGTGAGTGCTACTCTCTCACTTCGTCCCAGCTTCCCCTTCACCCTGCCAGTGTCCTCAAGTCCATTTGTTACGTCTGCATCTTTCTTCCTGTCCTGCCCCTAGGTTAATCAGAACCATTTTTTTTTAAGATTCCGTATATATGTGTTAACGCATGGTATTTGTTTTTCTATTTCTGACATACTTCACTCTGTATGAGAGACCCTAGGTCCATTAATCTCACTACAAAAAACTCAATTTTGTTTCTTGTTATGGCTGAGTAATATTCCATTGTATATATGTACCACATTTTCTTTATCCATTCATCTGTTGATGGACACTTAGGTTGCTTCCATGTCCTGGCTATTGTAAATAGTGCAGCAATGAATGTTGTGGTACATGACTCTTTTTGAATCATGGTTTTCTCACGGTATATGTCCAGTAGTGGGATTGCTGGGTCATATGGTAATTGTATTTTAGTTTTTTTTTTTTTTTTACAACCTTATTGGAGTATAATTGGTTTACAATGGTGTGTTAGTTTCTGCTTTATAACAAAGTGAATCAGTTATACATATACATATGTTCCCATATCTCTTCCCTCTCGTGTCTCCCTCCCTCCCTATCCCACACCTCCAGGCGGTCACAAAGCACCGAGCTAATTTCCCTGTGCTATGCGGCTACTTCCCACTACCTATCTACCTTACCTTACATTTAGTAGTGTATATATGTCCATGCCTCTCTCTTGCTTTGTCACAGCTTACCCTTCCCCCTCCCCATATCCTCAAGTCCATTCTCTAGTAGGTCTGTGTCTTTATTCCTGTCTTACCCTAGGTTCTTCATGACAATTTTTTTTCTTAAATTCCATATATATGTGTTAGAATACGGTATTTGTCTTTCTCACTTACTTCACTCTGTATGACAGACTCTAGGTCTATCCACCTCATTACAAATAGCTCAATTTCGTTTGTTTTTATGGCTGAGTAATATTCCGTTGTATATATGTGCCACATCTTTTTTATCCATTCATCCGATGATGGACACTTAGGTTGTTTCCATCTCTGGGCTATTGTAAATAGAGCTGCAATGAACATTTTGGTACATGACTCTTTTTGAATTATGGTTTTCTCAGGGTATATGCCCAGTAGTGGGATTGCTGGGTCATATGGTAGTTCTATTTGCAGTTTTTTAAGGAACCTCCGTACTGTTCTCCAGAGTGGCTGTACCTATTAACATTCCCACCAGCTGTGCAAGAGTATTCCCTTTTCTCCACACCCTCTCCAGCATTTATTTTTTCTAGATTTTTTGATGATGGCCATTCTGACTTGTGCGAGATGATATCTCATTGTAGTTTTGATTTACATTTCTCTAATGATTAATGATGTTGAGCATTCTTTCATGTGTTTGTTGGCAGTCTGTATATCTTCTTTGGAGAAATGTCTATTTAGGTCTTCTGCCCATTTTTGGATTGGATTGTTTGTTTCTTTGTTATTGAGCTGCTTATGAATTTTGGAGATTAATCCTTTGTCAGTTGCTTCATTTGCAAATATTTTCTCCCATCCTGAGGTTTGTCTTTTGGTCTTGTTTATGGTTTCCTTTGCTGTGCAAAAACTTTTAAGTTTCATTAGTCCCATTGTTTATTTTTGTTTTTATTTCCATTTCTCTAGGAGGTGGGTCAGAATGGATCTTGCTGTGATTTATGTCATAGAGTGTTCTGCCTATGATTTCCTCTAAGAGTTTGACAGTTTCTGGCCTTACATTTAGGTCTTTAACCCATTTTGAGCTTATTTTTGTGTATGGTGTTAGGGAGTGATCTAATCTCAAACTTTTACATGTACCTGTCCAGTTTTCCCAGCACCACTTACTGAAGAGGCTCTCCTTTCTCCACTGTACATTCTTGCCTCCTTTATCAAAGGTAAGGTGACCATATGTGCATGGGTTTATCTCTGGCTTTCTATCCTGTTCCATTGATCTATCTTTCTGTTTTTGTGCCAGTACCATGCTGTCTTGATTACTGTAGCTTTGTAGTATAGTCTGAAGTCACGAGCCTGATTCCTCCAGCTCCGAGTTTCTTTCTCAAGATTGCTTTGGCTATTTGGGGTCTTTTGTGTTTCCATACCAATTGTGAAATTTTTTGTTCTAGGTCCGTGAAAAATGCCAGTGGTAGTTTGATAGGGATTGCATTGAATCTGTAGATTGCTTTGGGTAGTAGAGTCATTTTCACAATGTTGATTCTTCCAATCCAAGAACATGGTATATCTCTCCATCTATTTGTATCATTCTTAGTTTCTTTCATCAGTGTCTTATAATTTTCTGCGTACAGGTCTTTTGTCTCCTTAGGTAGGTTTATTCCTAGATATTTTATTCTTTTTGTTGCAATGGTAAATGGGAGTGTTTTCTTAATTTCACATTCAGATTTTTCATCATTAATGTATAGGAATGCAAGAGATTTCTGTGTGTTAATTTCATATTCTGCTACTTTACCAAATTCACTGATTAGCTCCAGTAGTTTCCTGGTAGCATCTTTAGGATTCTCTACGTATAGTATCATGTCATCTGCAAACAGTGAGTTTTCCTTCTTCTTTTCCGATTTGGATTCCTTTTTCTTCTCTGATTGCTGTTGCTAAAACTTCCAAAACTATGTTGAATAAGAGTGGTGAGAGTGGCAACCTTGCTTTGTTCCTGATATTAGTGCAGATGCTTTCAGTTTTTCACCATTGAGGACGATATTGGCTTTGGGTTTGTCATATATGTCCTTTATTATGTTGAGGAAAGTTCCTTCTATGCCTACTTTCTCTAGTGTTCTTATCATAAATGGGTGTTGAATTTTTTCGAAACATTTCTCTGCATCTATTGATATGATCATATGGGTTTTCTCCTTCAATTTGTCAGTATGGTGTATCACATTAATTGATATGCGTATATTGAAGAATCCTTGCATTCCTGGGATAAACCCAACTTGATCATGGTGTATGTATGATCTTTTTAATGTGCTGTTGGATTCTGTTTGCTAGTATTTTGTTGAGGATTTTTGCATCTATGTTCATCAGTGATATTGGCCTGTAATTTTCTTTCTTTGTGACATCTTTGTCTGGTTTTGGTATCAGGGTGATGGTGGCCTCGTAGAAGGAGTTTGGGAGTGTTCCTCCCTCTGCTATATTTTGGAAGAGTTTGAGAAGGATAGGTGTTAGCTCTTCTCTAAATATTTGATAGAATTCACCTGTGAATCCATCTGGTCATGGCCTTTTGTTTGTCGGAAGAGTTTTAATCACAGTTTCAATTTCAGTGCTTGTGATTGGTCTCTTCATATTTTCTATTTCTTCCTGGTTCAGTCTCGGAAGGTTTTGCTTTTCTAAGAACTTGTCCATTTCTTCCAGGTTATCCATTCTATTGGCATATATTTTCTTGTAGTAATTTCTCATGATCGTTTGTATTTCTGCAGTGTCAGTTGTTACTTCTCCTTTTTCATTTCTAATTCTATTGATTTGAGTCTTCTCCCTTATTTTCTTGATAAGTCTGGCTAATGGTTTATCAATTTTGTTTATCTTCTCAGAGAATCAGCTTTTCATTTTATTGATTTTTGCTATCATTTCCTTCATCTCTTTTTTATTTATCACTGGTCTAATCTTTATGATTTCTTTCCTTCTGCTAACTTTTGGGAATTTTTGTTCTTCTTTCTCTAATTGCTTTAGGTGTAGTGTCAGTTGTTTATTTGAGCTGTTTCTTGTTTCTAAGGTAGGCTTGTACTGCTATAAACTTCCCTCTTAGAACTGCTTTTGCTGCATCCCATAGGTTTGGGGTCATCGTGTTTTCATTGTCATTTGTTTCTAGGTATTTTTTGATTTCCTCTTTGATTTCTTCAGTGATCTCTTGGTTATTTAGTAGTGTCTTGTTTAGCCTCCATGTGTTTGTGACTTTTACAGATATTTTTCCTGTAATTGATATCTAGTCTCATAGCATTGTGGTCAGAAAAGATACTTGATATGATTTCAATTTTCTTAAATTTACCAAGGCTTGATTTGTGACACAAGATATGATCTATCCTGGAGAATGTTCCATGAGCACTTAAGAAGAATGTGTATTCTGTTGGTTTAGGTTGCAATGTCCCATAAATATCAATTTAGTCCATCTTGTTAAATGTATCACTTAAAGCTTGTGTTTCCTTATTTATTTTCATTTTGGATGATCTTTCCATTGGTGAAAGTGGGGTGTTAAAGTCCCCTACTATGAATGTGTTACTGTCAATTTCCCCTTTTATGGCTGCTAGTATTTGCCTTATATATTGAGGTGCTCCTATGTTGGGTGTATAAATATTTACAATTGTTATATCTTCTTGGATTGATCCCTTGATCACTATGTAATATCCTTTGTCTCTTGTAGTAGTCTTTGATTTAAAGTCTATTTTGTCTGATATGAGAATTGTTACTCCAGCTTTCTTTTGATTTCCATTTTCATGAATATCTTTTCCATCCCCTCACTTTCAGTCTTTATGTGTCCCTAAGTCTGAATTGGGTCTCTTGTATGCAGCATATATATGGGTCCTGCTTTTGTATCCATTCAGCCAGTTTATGTCTTTTGGTTGGAGTATTTAATCTATTTATATTCAAGGTAATTATCAATATGTATGTTCCTTTTACCATTTTATGAATTGTTTTGGGTTTGTTATTGTAGGTCTTTTCCTTTTCTTGTGTTTCCTGCCTAGAGATGTTCCTTTAGCATTTGTTGTGAAGCTGGTTTCGTGGTGCTGAATTCTCTTAGCTATTGCTTGTCTCTAAAGGTTTTAGTTTTTCCATTAAAACTGATTTAGATCCTTGCTGGGTAGAGTAATCTTGGTTGTAGGTTTTTCCCCTTCATCACTTTAAATATGCCCTGTCACTCCCTTCTGACTTGCAGAGTTTCTATTGAAAGATCAGCTGTTAACCTTATGGGGATTCCCTTGTGTGTTATTTGTTGTTTTTCCCTTGCTGCTTTTAATATTTTTGTTTGTATTTAATTTTTGATAGTTTGATTAATATATGTCTTTCCATGTTTCTCCTTGTATTTATCCTGTATGGGACTCTCTGTGCTTCCTGGACTTGATTAACAATTTCCTTTCCCATATTAGGTAAATTTTCAACTATAATCTCTTGAAATATTTTCTCAGTCCCTTTATTTCTCTCTTCTTCCTCTGGGAGCCCTATAATTCGAATGTTGGTGCATTTAATGTTGTCCCAGAAGTCTCTGAGACTGTCCTCGATTCTTTTCATTCTTTTTTCTTTATTCTGCTCTGCAGTACTTATGTCCACAATTTTATCTTCCAGGTCACCTATCCGTTCTTCTACCTCAGTTATTCTGCTACTGATCCCTTCTAGAGAAGTTTTAATTTCATTTATTGTGTTGTTCATCACTGTTTGTTTGCTCTTTGTTTCTTCTAGGTCCTTGTTAATCATTTCTTTTAATTTCTCCATTCTATTTCCAAGATTTTGGGTCACCTTTACTATCATTATTCTGAATTCTTTTTCAGGTAGACTGCTTATTTCCACTTCATTTGTTAGATCTGGTGGGTTTTTGCCTTACTCCTTCATCTGCTGTGTGTTTCTCTGTCTTCTCATTTTGCTTAACTTACTGTGTTTGAGGTCTCCTTTTCACAGTCTGCAGGTTTGTAGTTTCCATTGTTTTTGGTGTCTGTCCTCAGTGGCTAAGTTTGGTTCAGTGGGTTGTGTAGGATTCCTGGTGGTGGGGACTGGTGCCTGTGTTCTGGTGGATGTGTCTGGATCTTTTGTTTCTGGTGGGCACGTCCACGTCTGGTGGTGTGATATGGGGCATCTGTGGCCTTATTATGATTTTAGGCAGCCTCTGTGCTAATGGATGAGGTTTTGTTCCTGTCTTGCTAGTTGTTTGGCATGGGGTGTCCTGCACTGTTGTTTAGTGGTCATTGAGCGGAGCTGGGTCTTGGTGTTGAGATGGAGATCTCTGGGAGATTTTTGCCATTTGATGTTACATAAAGCTGGGATGTCTCTTGTGGACCAGTGTCCTGAACTTGGGTCTCCCAACTCAGAGGCACAGCCCTGACGTCTTCCTGGAGCACCAAGAGCCTGTCATCCACATGGCCATTGCACCACATCCCCCTCCCTGTGGCCTCTCTGGAGTGCTATCGGCCAGCACAGCATGGGCTAAGGGCTCTGCGTGCCTTCCCTGCTCCATGTGCTGTGGCACGTCTCATTTTTTCTTTTTTGATGGTTGGTGCTATATTCCTAACTTACTTGTTGTTTGGCCTGAGACTGGCCAAACACTGGAGTTTGCAGGCAGTTGTATAGAGCTGGGTCTTGGTGCTGAGATGAGGACCTCTGTGAGGCCTCACTCCAAGTGATATTCCCTGGGGTCTGAGGTTCTCTGTTAGTCCAGTAGTTTAGACTCAGCGCTTCCACCACAGGAGCTCAGGCCCAATCTATGGCTTGGGAAGCATGACCCACAAGCTTCAAGGCATGGCTAAAAAAAAAAAAAAAAAAAGGAAGGAAACAAATGGAACAGTAAAATATCAAAGAATAAAAAAAAATAAAATTAGAAAGGTAAAAAATATATTAGGAATAGTAAAACTATAATTGCAACAACTGCAGCAAGGTAAAAGAAAACCACAACAGAAAAAAAAAGGGGGTGGGTGTGGGAAAGAAGCCAAAGGAAAGAACAATAACAAAGAATAAAGAATAAAATATAGTTAGAAAAATGAAATATTTATTAGGAAAAATAAAAATATACAAGAATCAAGAACCATGAATTAACAATGTAAAACAGAACCCCAATCTAAAATAGGAAAAGAGAAAAAAAAAATAAGCCTTTGCTATGGGGGCAGAATTTATGCAGGGGTGGAACTTAGGCAGGGGCATTGTTTAGGGTGGGGTGGGACCTAGGCAGTGTGGAGGGGTGACATCTGAGTGTGCGGTGTGCCATGGCAGGGTGCCATTCTAGCCTGAGGAGGAGCCTGCGTGGAGAGGGAGAGACAGCACATCGAAAGGAGGGCCTCCAATGTCTGGAGTTCTGGAGTTTAGAGGTAAGGCCCTGAGTGAGGGTGTGTGGGTGGGGTTTAGGCCCAGCATGTTGGAGGGGGTCTCAGAGGGGGTCTCTGAGTGTAGAGGTGGGGGTGTAAGTGTGGGGCTTGTACTCTGCATGGCAGAAGGGAGGCTACAAGGGCAGAGGATTAGTCCTGAGAGCCCAACAGGCTTCCCAGTGCTCAAGTGGACAAGAAAAACACTCGTCCCATTCCTTTCTGTTCCTTCATGTCCCTCCCCCACCATCTCCCCAAGGGTCTCCCCTGTTGCCGCTGTACCCCTAACCGTGGGTGGGTCCCACTGAGTGTAACAACTCCTCCCCTCCCCCAGCCACCCCTCAGGGGTGCTGGTCCCAGAGGTCTGGTTTTTACTTTTGCTCCCCCTTCCCTCCCTCCCACTCCCTCAGGACCCACATGACTGGAAGGGGGCCTAGGTGGGCAGAGGATCGGGCCCGGGATCCAAGCAGGTTCCTGGGGGCACAAGTGAGCAGGGGAAACCTGGTCATGATCCCTTTTGATCCTCTGCCCTCCCAAAGGTTCCCCAATTTCCCCCTTCGGGCATGGGATCCCTTTCCCTCCCCCAGCTGCCCCTCAGGAGTGCCAGTCCCATCCCACCTCTACTTTCCTCCCCCTTCACTTCCCCCACATTCTACATCCTACATGGTCACTGGGGGTTCCTCCCATCTCCTTAGGTGTCTGTGGTCTCCCACTGGTGCCTGATATGTGCCCTAGTTGTGAGAAGACATGAATTCTGCGTCCTCCTAGTGTGCCACCTTGACTCTGCCTCCCCTTCTAGTGTATTTTTTATTTCAGTTATTGTATTGTTCATCCCTGTTTGTTCTTTAGTTCTTCTAGGTCTCTAGAAGAATATTCTATCTTCTTGTTATCTCTAAATATTATATCTTCTTGTTCTGTGTCTCCATTCTTTTTCCAAGATCTTGGATCATCTTCACTGTTATTACTCTGAATTTTTTTTTTTTCTGGTAGATTGCCTATCTCCACTTCACTTTGCTGTTCTTCTGGGGTTTTATCTTGTTCCTTCATCTGGGACATATTCCTCAGCTGTCTCATTTTGTCTAAATTTCTGTGATTGCAGCCTCTGTTACAGCAGAGTTGTAGTTCTTCTTGCTTCTGCTGTTTTCCCTCTGGGAGATGAGGCTGTCTAAGAGGCTTATGCAGGCTTCCTGGTGTGAGGGACTGGTGCTTGCTCACTGGTGGGGGGAGCTGGATCTCTCCCTCTGGTGGGCAGGACAGTGTAAATGGGTGTGTTTAGCAGATAGCTGTATGCTCAGGGACACTCTAAGCAGCCCTCCTGCTGGTGGGTGAGGCTGTGTTCCTGTCCTGTTGGCCATTTGGCCTGAGTCATCCTAGCACTGGAGCCCACAGACTGTTTGGTGGGGCCAAGTCCTGGTGAGAAAATGGTGGCCTCCAGGAAGGCTCACGCCAATGAGTACTTCCCAGAACTACTACTGCCAGTGTTTCATCCCTGCAGTGAGCCACAGTCACCCCCTCTCCTCCACAGGAGACCCTCCAATACTAGCAGATAGGTCTGGCCCAGTCTCTTATGAGATCACTGCTTTTTTCCTGGGTCCTAGTGCACACGAGACTTCATGTGTGCCTTCCAAGAGTGGAGTTTCTGTTTCCCTCAGTCCCGTGGAATTCTTGCACTCAAACCCCACTGACCTTCATAGTCATATTCTCTGGGGGCTCCTCCTCTTTTTGCCAGACCTCCAGGCTGGGGAGTCTGACATGGGACTCAGGACTTTCATTCCTGTGGGATAACTTCCATGGTATAATTATTTTCCAGTTTCTGCATTGTCCACCCAGTGGGTATGGGATTTTATAGTGATTGTGGCTTCTTTGTCTTTGGATGTACTGTGTCTTGGTAGGTTACAGTGCTTTTTTTGTTGTTGTTGTTGTTGTTTTGGTGGTGGTTGTTCAGCAGTTAGTTGTGATTTTGGTGTTTTCAGAAGAAAAGATGAGCTCACATCCTTCTACTCTGCTATCTTTTTCCTTCTCTCTCTTAATCCAAAATTTCCTTCTTCTTAAAGGTTAAATATATATCTATATATCTATATCTATACCTATATCTATCTATCTATCTATATCTATATCTATCTATATATATAATAACCCCCTCCAAAGAGCTGGGCCTAAACCCCACTCACACAGCTTCACTCAGGGCCTTACCTCCAAACTCCAGAACTCCAGGCTTGGGAAGCCCTCCTTTTGAATTGCTGCCTCTCCCCTAATATATATATTCAACTTATAAAAAGAAGGAAATTATATATATATATATATATGAATATATAAATATATTCATTAATATATATATACTCATACATATATCACATTTTATTTATTCATTTATCTGTAAATGGACATTGAGTTACTTCCACCTCTTGGCTATTGTGATTAATGCTTGCAATGAACATGGGTGTGCAAATATCTCTTAAGATCTCACTTTCAATTCTTTTGGATAAATACCCAGAAGCAGGTTTGCTGGATCATTTGATAATTCTATTTTTAATTTTTTGTGGAACTTCCATACTGCTTTCCAAAGTGGCTGCACCATTAATGTTCTCACCAACAGTGTACAAGTGTTCCAGTTTATCCATATCCTCACCAATATTCTCAATGACTATACCAATAGTAGCCATGGGTGTAAGGTGATATCTTATTGTGGTTTTGACTTGCATTTCCCTGATGATTTGATGTCAACCACTTTCTTGTGTACCTGTTGGCCATTTGTATATCTCTTTTGGAAAAATGTCTATTCAGTTCCTCTATCCATTTTAAAATCAGGTTATTTGTTTGTTTTTGCTATTGAGTTATATGATTCTTTATATATATAAAGAATATATATATATATATATATATATATATATCAGATACATGATTTGCAAATGTATTCTCCCATTTGCAGATTATCCTTTCACTCTGTTGTTTCCCTTCATGCAAAGAAGTTTTTAAGTTTAATGTACTTCAATTTGTCTTTTTTTTCCTTTTTTTTGTCACAGGATTTGGGTGTCATATCCAAGAAATCATTACCAAGTCTAATGTCATAAAAGTTTCTCCCTATGTTTTCTTCTAGCAGTTTTACAGCTTGAGGTCTTGTGTTTAGGTATTTAACCCATTTTGAGTTAATTTTTGTATGTAGTATAATGTAAAGGTCCACTTTTATTCTTTTTCATGTGGATATCCAGTTCTCCCAACACCATTTGTTGAAGAGATTTTCCCAGTTGAGTGGTCTTGGCATCCTTCAAAGATCACTTGACCATATATGTGAGGATTAATTTCTGGGCTCTCTATTTTGTTCCATTAGACTATATGTCTGTCTTTATTCCAGTACCACACTGTTTTTATTGCTGTAGCTTTATAACATGTTTTTGAAATCAGGACATGTGAAGCCTTCAAATTTCTTCTTCTTTTTAAAAGTCCATTTTGGCTTTTGGGGACCCCTTAAGTTTCCAATAAATTTTAGGATTTTTTTCCTATATTTCAAAAAATGCTATTGGGATTTTAAGAGACATTACATTGTATCTGTAGATCCCTTTGGGTGGTATGGATAATTTTTTTAAAAAAATTTATTTTATATTGGAGCATAGTTGATTAACAATGTTGTATTAGTGTCAGGTGTACAGCAAATGACTGAGTTATATATATACATGTATTTATTCTTTTTCAAATTGTTTTCCCATTTAGGTTATTACACAATATTGAGCAGAGTTCCCTTTGCTATACAGTAAGTCCTTGTTCATTTTCTATTTTAAATACAGTGGTGTGTCAATATTAATTCTTCCAATCCATGAACAAATGATGTCTTTCCATTTATTTGTGTCTTCTTTAATTTCTTTGCCATTGTTTTGTAGTTTTTGTCATTTTACAAATCTTTCACCTCCTTGGTTAAATTTATTCCTAATTATTTTATTCTTTTTGATGCTTTTGTAGGTGGGACTGTTTTCTTAATTTCCTTTTTGGATTATTCATTGTTACTATATAGAAATGGATTTTTGTGTCCTACGACTTTGCTGAATTTATTTATTAGCTTTAACTCTGTGTCTGTGTGTGTGTATGCACATATAATGTTCAGGGTTTTCTACATAAAAGAATATGTCATCTGCAAATAGAGATATTTTGACTTCTTCCTTTCTAAATTAGATGGCTTTTATTTCTCTTTCTTGCCTGACTGCTCTGGCCAGGACTTCTAGTACTATACTCAGTAGAAGCAGTAAGTGTGGGCATACTTGCCTTGTTCCTCATCATAGAGGAAAAACTTTCAGTTTTTTACTATTGAGTATGATTTTAGTTGTGAGCTTTGCAGATATGGCCTTTATTACATTGAGCTTGTTTCGATCTCTTCCTACTTTTTAAGTCTTTTTATCAAAGAATTGTGTTGAGGACTTCCCTGGTGGCACAGTGGTTGAGAGTCCACCTGCCAATGCAGGCAACACGAGTTTGTGCCCCGGTCTGGGAAGATCCCACATGCCGTGGAGTGGCTGGGCCTGTGAGCCATGGCCGCTGAACCTGTGCATCCTGATCATGTGCTCCGCAACGGGAGAAGCCACAGCAGTGAGAGGCCCGCGTACCGCAAAAAAAAAAAAAAAAAAACAAAAGAAAGGTGTTGAAATTTGTCGAATACTTCTGTATCTATTGAGATGGTCATATTTTTGGTCTTTCATTATGTTAATATGGTGTGTTACGTTGGTTGGTTTTCATATCTATTGAACCCTCCTTGTACCAAGGAATAAATTTTAATTGGTCATGCTGTGTAATCCTTTAAATGTGCTGTTGAATTAAGTTTGCTAGTATTTTGTTGAGGATTTTTGTATCTATGATAATTGGGGATATTGGTTTGTAGGTTTTTAATAGTATCTTTGTCTATCTTTGATATCGGAATGTTGACCTCACAGAATGAGTTTGGAAGTATTCACTTTTCTTTAATTTTTTGGAAGAGTTTGAGGAGAATAGGTGTTAATTAAAAAAAAGTTTGGTAGAATTCTTCAGTGAAACCATCTGGTATTAAGATTTCCTTTGTTGGGAGATTTTTGATTACTGAATCAATCTCTTTACTAGGTCTGTTCAGATTTTCTATTTCTTTGTGATTAAGTCTTGATAGGGTTATGTTTCTAGGAATTTATTAATTTCTTCTAAATTATCCAATTTTTTGCTGTATAATTGTTCATAGTAGTCTCTTACATTCCTTATTATTTCTTTGGTAAAACTTGTAATGTTCCCTCTTACATTTCTGATTTTATTTGAGACTTCTTTTTCCCTTGGTTAATTTGCTAAGGGCTTGTCAATTTTGTTGATCTTAAGAAAAAACTGTGTTTTGTTGATTTTTTCTATTGTTTTTCTTTTCTTTATTTCACTTATTTCTACTCTAATCTTCATTATTTCCTTCCTTCTGCTATCTTTGGATTTAGTTTTTTCCTTCATTTTCTAGTTCCTTGAGGTGTAAAATTAGGTTGTGGATTTGAGATATTTCGTCTTAATCTGATTACAACCATAGATTTCCTTCTTAGTATTGCTTTAACTGCATTCCCATAAGTTTTGGGATGTTATTTTTCATTTGTCTCAAGATAGTTTTAAAATTTTTCTTGTGATATTTTTTCTTTGCCTCATTGGTTCTTTAAGAATGTGTTGCTTAATGTCCACATATGTGTGAATTTCCCAGTTTTCCTTCTGCTATTGATTTCTAGTTTCATTGCATTGTGGTCAGAAAAGATACTTGGTATGATTTCAATCTTCTTAAATTAAAACTTGTTTTGTGGCCTAACATGTGGCCATCTTGGATAAAGTTTCATGGATGCTTGAGGAAAATGTGTTAGATGGAGTGTTCTGTATATGTCTGTTAGGTCCATTGCTTTATAGTATTGTTCAAGTCTTCTCTTTCCTTATTGGTCTGGTTTTTCTATCCATTATTGAAAGTGGAGTATTGAATCCTTTTACTATTATTGTGTTGCTATTTCTCCCTTCAATTCTCTCAATATTTGCTACATATATTTGGGAACTCTGGTGTTTGGTGCATATATAGTTAAACTGTTATATCTTCCTAAAGAATTGTCCTTTTTAACATTATATAATGTCCTATTTGTCTCTTGACAGTTTTTGACTTAAAATCTATTTTGTGTGATATAAGTATGGCCTCTTCTGCTCTCTTTTGTTTATCATTTGCATGGAATAATTTTTTCCATCTTTTCCCTTTCACCCTGGGTGCATCATTTGATCTAACATGAGTCTCATTTAGACAGCACATAGCTGGATATTTTTTTCTTTTTAATCCATTCTGACAGTATATCATTTTAATTGGGGAGTATAACCCACTAAATTAATTAGTGATAAGGAAGGATTTACTACTGCTATCTTGTTAATTGTTTTCTGTATATCTTATAGCTATTTGGTATCTCATTTCCTCTCTTGTTGCCTTCCTTCCTGTTTCATTGATTTTTGTTTGTTTACAGTGATGTGCTTTGTTTCCTTTCTCATTTCCTTTTGTGTATCTTCTATAGGTATTTTCTTTGTGGTGAACAGGGAGATTACATAAAACATCTTGAAGTTATAACAATCTATTTTAAGCTGACAACAACTTAACTTCAATCATATACAAAATCTCTACTCCTTTTCATTTCTGTCCCCCTCCCCGAACTATATGTTATTAATATTGCAATAAAATGTTTTCTGGTCACCAATTTCAATGTGTGTGTTTGTGTTCTTCCTCATGCCACCATCAAGATATTCTTCATTCTGCAACCAGTTACAGTGTGTGTGTGTGTGTGGGGGGGTGTGTTTCCACACCAACAATGACAAGTAATTCTCAGACACCAGCTGGATGTCCTACAATTCAACTCAGTTCTGACGCTGTTTACCTGGAGATAGCATCAGATCCCACAGGTTAAGGGCTCAGTCTCACAGACGGCTTCCCAACCCACTTCCAGATGTCAGTTGCAAGCCCAGGTTTTTACCTATGGTTCTGATCCACTGGCTATAGATTGGAAGTTTCAGCAAACCCCTTCTTCAGTTTGATTAATTTATAGAGTGGCTCTCAGAACTCAGAGAAACATTTACTTACTAGATCATCAATTTATTATAAAAGGATATAACTCAGGAACAGCCATATGGAAGGGATGTATAGGGCAAGATATGGGGAAAGGGCATGCACTTTCTGAGCATGCTACTCTCCCCAAACCTCCATATGTTCATCTCCAAAACATGGGGTTTTCCAAACCCCATCGCTTTAGGTTTTTATGGAAGCCTCATTACATACGTATGACTAATTAAATCTTTGGCCGTTAGTGATTGATTTAACCTCCAACCCCTCTCCCCTCCCAGAGGTCAGGGGTTTGGGGCTGAATGTCCAACCCTTTAATCACTGGTTGGTTCTCCTGACAACCAGCCCCCATGCATACTTAGGTGTGGCCCAAAAGTCACCTCATTAATATAAGAAGAGACACATTTATCTCCAAGGTGTATCTCCAAGTAAATTCCAAGGGTTTTAGGATCTCTGTGCCTGGACTGGTGACTAAGGCCAAATATATATTTCTTTTTTCTTTTTTTTTTTTTGCAGTATGCAGGTCTCTCACTGTTGTGGCCTCTCCCGCTGCGGAGCACAGGCTCCGGACACGCAGGCTCGGTGGCCACTGCCCACGGGCCTAGCCGTTCCACGGCATGTGGGATCCTCCCGGACTGGGGCACGAATCCACGTCCCCTGCATCGACAGGCGGACTCTCAACAACTGCGCCACCAGGAAAGCCCCAAATATATATTTCTTCTTATAAATTTCTTACTATAAATATTATTACATGCAAATTACATTTTAATATTATATATCTATTAACGTAGACTTAGAGTTAATTTTATGCTTTTTTCTCTCCAATGTTATACCAGAATTAAAAGTGATTTACACACCAACATTACAATACAACAAGATTCTGTATTTTTCTATGCAGTTATCTTTACCAGAGTGCTTTCATATTGCTTTCTATAATCCCTTCATTTTAACTTGAAGGAAATCAGCATTTCTTGTAGGTAAGTCTAATGGTGATGAACTCCCTCAGCTTTTCTTTACCAGGAAAGTCTCAATTTCTCCTTCATTTGCTGGATCACACTGTACTGTGCAAATATTTTCTCTCATTTTTTGAGTTGTCTTTTCACTTTCTTCATGGTATCTTCTGAAGCATAAAAG
The DNA here is from genome assembly GCF_964374135.1 of Grampus griseus. Classification (NCBI taxonomy): domain Eukaryota; kingdom Metazoa; phylum Chordata; class Mammalia; order Artiodactyla; family Delphinidae; genus Grampus; species Grampus griseus. The sequence continues at coordinate 112,148,886 of NC_139001.1, forward strand.
GTTTTAATTTTGATTGTCTGATTCATCTTTTTTTTTTTTTTTTGGTCACTTTTGTTTTTGGTGTCATACCTAAGCAGCCATTGCCTAACTCAAGGTCACAAAAATTTACTCTTATATTTTCTTCTAAGATCATTATAATTTTAGCCCTTACATTTAATTAGGTGTATGAATAATTTGAATTAATATTTGTAAAATGTGTAGGGAGGGGTGTAACTATTCTTTTGCAAGTAAATATCCAGTTGTCCTAGCACCATTTATTGAAAAGGTTATTCTTTCCCTATTGAATTGCCCAGGTACTCTTGTTGATCAATTGCCCCTAAGTGTAAGGATTTATCTCTAGACTTTCCATTCAATTCCATTAATATGTATGTCTATTCTCATGCCAGTAGCATACTGTCTTTATTACTGTAGTTTTTTAATAAGTTTTGAAATGCTGGGCGTTAGTGATGATGGCGGCAGCGGTGGCAGTGGTTCCGAGTCCAGGGCATATGTCCTTTTTGATGCTTTAACTTGTATGACTAAAAATTCAAAGGGTTGTGAATTTGCTTTTTAAAAATGGCAAACTAGAAAAAAATTCCTTTTCCCCATGAGCTTTATTCCAGACCACCACAGCTGTGATAAGTGAGTTCTCTTTTGGGAAATGTAGGTGTGAGAATGACTGTACAGTGTAGGTAATATGTGTGTTTGCTCGCCAGGGTTTGAGGAATTGTTGGCCATCTTTTTCCTGGCCGCCTTGCTCTCCCTGGGCTACATTAGGACCCCAAGGCTCACCCAGGCCATATTGTGAGAATGTGCTGTGCTGCACAGTTCCCTGCAAGTGCAGACTCTGTGGACAGGTCTTCTGCAGGATTTGCTCTTCTGTATCGTGTTTCCCTGAGCACCGTCCCTAAGGCTGCCCGAGTCACAGGGTTCTGCCTGCACTACAAAGGCTGCATGCAGAGCCCCACACAGAGTTCCCCCTTCCAGTCCCTGTGATGGGACTGCTCTCCAACTCCCCTTTGGATACCACCTTCTCATTCCTGTTCTAGCTCATGCCATCCTGAATACCTTGATGGTCACCTTGATGAAACACCTGCATTCCACCACCCCATCCCCAACATTCCCTTATCTCTCTGAAACATATCAAAATCTTCAGGTGTGAAATGGGAGAGAATGATGACTGGGACTAGAAACCTACAGGTTCAAAGCTCTTTACCCTGCTAGGCCAGAGGGGAACCCATCAGCACACCAGGGTCTACCTACTCTCACACAGGAGCTTCCTTGCTGCAATATAGCAAGGTGGATAAGTTGGTAGGGAAGGAAAGGGGAATGAGAAGATTTGTATTATTCACAGACAGATAAAATCACAATACCGTAAGTCCGCCTCTTCACAGTGCACCCAGCTATGGCCTAGTTTGGAGGCGCTCCCAGATACAGGCTCAGCACTTCTCAAACATGACTTGGAATAAAGCTGGAGACAAGTGGAAACAAGATTTCCACAGTGGAAGGAGAAGGTAGCAAGGTAGAGCTGTGCCCTGTCACCTCTGCACAAGCCTCCCTGTGGCCCCATATCTCCACCCACTCCAGATCCATGACTGCTATATTGCAGCAAGGAAGCTCCTGTGTGAGAGTAAGTGGACCCTGGTATGCTGACGGGTTCCCCTCTGGTCTAGCAGGGTAAAGAGCTCTGACCCTGTAGGTTTCTAGTCCTGGTCATCATTCTCTCCCATTTCACACCTGGAGACCACCAATTATCTTTAATATTTTTTATTGTGGTAGAATACATATAACATAAAATTCACCATTTTAAGTGTACAATTTGGTGCTATTAATTACATTCACGATTTTGTGCAGCCCTTATCACTATCTATTTCCAAAACTTTTCATCACCCCGAAACAGAAACTCTGTACCCATTAAGCAATAACTCATTTCCCACTTCCCAGAGCCCCTGGTAACCTCTAATTTACCTACTGCCTCTATGATTTGCCTATTCTAGATATTTCATATAAGTAGAATCCTACAATAATTGTTCTTTTGTATCCAGCTTATTTTACCTGACATAATGTATTCAAGGTTCATCCATGTCTCAGAATTTCATTTGTTCTTACGACTGAATAATATCCCATTGTATGTATTTACCACATTTGTTTATCATTTCATCTGTTAATAGATACTTGGCTTGTCTCCACCTTTTTACTATTGTGAATAATGCTGCAATGCACACGGTGTGCAAGTGTCTATTTGAGTCCCTGTTTTTAATTCTTTGGGGTATATATAGTCATTCCTCTCTATCCACAGGGGATTTGTTCCAGGATCCGCCATGGATACTAAAATCTGTGGATGCTCCAGACCCTTATATAAAATGGTGTAGTATTTGCACACAACCCATGGATAAACACTTGTATACTTTAAATCATCTCTAGATGACTTGTAATACCTAATACAATATGAGTGCTGTGTGAAGAGTTGCTGGCCTGTCGCAAAGCCAAGTTTTGAAAGTTTTTTGGAACTTTCTGGAATTTTTTCCCTAAATATTTATAATCACTCTTGCCTGAATCTGTGGATGTGGAACCCACAGATATGGAGGGCTGACTGTACTTAAGAATGAAATTTCTGCTTCATATGTTAATTCTATGTTTAACTTTCTTGAGGAACCATCAAACTGATCTCCACAGCAGCTGCACCGTTTTGCATTCTCACTAGCAGTTGTGTGAGGGTTCCAATTTCCCCAGATCCTTGCAACATTTATTTTCCTTTTAAAAAAATTATAGTCATCCTAGTAAGTATGAAGTGATATCTCATCGTGGTTTTGATTTGTATTTCCCTAGGGACTAATGATGTTGAGCGTGTTTTTATATGCTTGTTGCCCATCTGTATATCTTCTTTGCAGAAATGTCCTTCAAGTCCTTTGTCCATTTTTAAATTGAGTCGTTTGTCTTTTTGTCATTGAGTTGTAAGAATTCTTTATGTATATTGAGCTCTTTATCATATATACGATTTATAAATATTTTCTTCTGTTCTGACAGTTTTCTTTTTCCTTCCTTAATAATATCATTTTTTGCACAAACGTTCTTAATTTTGATAACGTTCAATTTGTCTGTTATTTTCTTTGGATTTAATATCTAAAGATCCATTGCCAAACCCAAGGTCATGGAGATTTAAATGTTTTCTTCCAAGAGTTTTATGGTTTTATCTCTTATATTTACATTGTTGATCTATTTTGAGTAAATTTTTGTAAATGGTATGAGGTAGGGGTCCAACTTCATAGTTTTGCATGTAGATATCTAGTTATCCCAGCATCATTTGTAGAAGACACTATTCTTTCCCCATTGAATAGACTTGCACCCTCGTTGAAAATCTGTTGGCCATATATATGTAGATTTATTTCTGGACTCTCAATTCTATTCCATTGATCTGTAGGTTTATCCTTATGTCAGTACCACACTGTTTTGATTACTGTAGCTTTATGGTAAGTTCTGAAATTGGGAAATGTAAGTCCTCCAACTTTATTCTCCTTTTTCAAGATTGTTTTGACTGTTCAGGGCCGTTGCAATTCCGTTTGAATTTGAGGATCTACTTTTCCATCTCTGTAAAAAACGTTCTTGGACTTTTGATAGGGATTCCATTGAATCATTGATCACTTTTGGTAACTGTGTCATCTTAATAATTATATTTCTTCCAATCCATGAACATGGGTTGTCTTTCCATTTATTTATGTCTTTCAAAATTTCTTTCAGAAATGTTTTGTAATTTTTAGTATACAAGTCTTTCACCTCATTGAAAGAGGAGGATATCCTGATCTTACTGTACTATTATCCCAGCTTGTCTGTATGTTTGAAAACCATTATAAAAGTTGAGAAAATAAAACACACAAAGAAGTGAAGTCTGGTTTAAATGGAAATATGAAAGTGCATCCTGTTGTCCAGCCAAAGCTCCTGCCCTCACTGGCACAGGCCAGGCTGAGAAGGGGGCATGGATCTGTGCCTTCATGCCCTTCAAGAGTTGATCTATCCAGGCTAGTGCAGGTGAGGGAGGAGGTACAGATGGGGAATAAGATGAGGGAGAAAATCCTAGGTGCTTCTGTTTAGCAGATGCTGGTGGTGCTTCTCTATAGGCTGTCCTTTGTCATTTCTAACAGTGACCTTGCCATGAGGTAGGAAGTGGGTGATAAGGGAGGGAGGTATCTGTGGTATTCTTTGAGGTTGTAGAGGGACTGCCTCTCTGCACATTTCCTTAATTGGATCCCACATTTTCTGCTTGACTTCTTTCTTCTTCTCAGCTCCTAGCCTTGTTGTGACCCCAGGGGCACATCATCTGACAGTCTGCCCTCTTAGGCAGGGTCCTTTTAAGATGACTCACACCTGATACCTTGGGGGTCAGTGTCACTTGGCTTTGGAAAAATTCACATATCTTTGCCTCTCCACTTTCTGTACATACAGCTTTTCCTCTGCCCAATCCTGCCAGCCACCAGCCCTTCTCTGTTCTCTTCCTGGCTTCTCCAGGGGGGACCTATCCACATCCTTCAGATCTGGGGTGCTGCCCATCTCTTTCAGGAATGTTATGTGTCTGTTCTTGCAAAAGGAATGGGCCTGTGAGTGCAGGAGCTCAGGAGGCCTCCTCCTAAACCTGGGAGCCTGTCTCCTACTGACAGGTCTCCTTCTAGGGTTATGCTGAGGTGCAGGCCTGAAGATGGGCATGGCGCTGATGACTGGAGACCAGGGGAGGTGTGGTTAGCACCTTTGGGTGTGTTCTCAGCCAAAACTCAGTCAAAGTCCCATTCCATGTTGTCATACTGTTTTGGAGATACAGAAATGAGACTCAGCTTGTCCTTTTCTAAAGAGGGAGGTGTGCAGTCATTGGCAAGTGCAGAGTGAGAGAGTAGCTGTCTGGAAGCTCCCCATCCCTGTGACTCCATCGCAGAAGGCACTGTGAGTGGCAGAGCAGTGGCATGATCTCTGTCCCAGTAAGATACCTGGGGAGGAAGCAAGTGTGTCTTAACAATCCCAGGGCTAGTGTGCTGGAGCTGGTGGCCAGGGTATACTTGGCTCTGACACATCCTTCCAGGGACACTCGGAGTTGTGGCAATATCAGCTGGAGTAGAGTGAGGGTGGCCTTGGTCATAGCAAGATGCCCCTTCCCTATTTTCTGTCTGTGTTGTGGTGGAACCATTACTAAAAAGTTAAATGTCTGATGAGCCACTGTCATAGTCCTGCTCTGTGCCCAGCACTGAAATGTCAGTTGGTCCATGTGGACAACTCCATCCCTCAGTGACACCACAACCAGAGGACCCCTCCTGCCTGCACCAACTTTCCCAATCTCATGACCATGCACACATGTTTGGGGGAGATGGGGGGGCCTAAGTTCTTGCATGTGGATTTCAGAATTGCTGATTTCTAAGTGGTATGACTATCAGCTTGGCTGACTTACTCCCGGAAGGGGCTGTCGCAAGCACACAGCTTCCAGAATGCGGTAGAACATATATATTTCTGTTCTATCCAGCAAGGTCATCCCGTCCCTTGGGCCAGAATAGATTGGGAGGCAAAATCACCAGGGGCAGTGACAAAGGGCCTCATCTGGCCTCCACCTGACCTTGGCATCCCTCCCTCCTCAATCCAATGTTAAATGGAGGCTCCTTTCACTTCTACTGGCCCACATCTCCCTCTTGGGGCTCTAAAAGGAATAGCACATAGTCTCCCATAGCCTAGGCTGTTTTCTTGATGCTCCTGCCAGGGGTGACCCCAGAGAATGTGGAGGATGTCTGGGGAGGCAGCACAACTGCACAACTGGACTTATGGTCCGTGCTTACTCTCTGTCTGCCAGACTGAATGCACTTGGGCCACCTCGGAATGACCTTGTGTTGCATGAGAAATGGCTGAGAGACCAATAATGCATTACGTGCATTATGTGCAGGTCCACCAGCAGGTTCAGGGAACTGGACTGTGCAGGATTCAGGCCTACCTACAGGTGTGTCTGGCCTGCTGCGGGTTGGGGTGGGGCGCAGTCTGTGCTCATGACATCCTTACCATGACTTGGGCTCCTCAGTCACCTTCCTGCCAGGGAAACACATGGGGTTTCTCCTGTGGGCTTTTCTTTTTCCTTTTTTAAAAAAAATTTCACTGAGGACTGGAATTTGCTTTCCAGGTAGGGGGTGGATCCAGCAGGCACAAGGCAATATTTATGAATTTGTTGTGACAAATCATATAAGAATTTGACACCACCACCAAAAATCAGCGATAGAAACAAGACAGGGAAGAAAATAATAGATTAGTATACAGAATGCATAATGAAGTTGCACCAATCAATAAGAAAAGTATAGGAAAATAGGTAGAAGGTATGAAAAGGCATTTCACAGAACAGCAAGTGTGGATGGTCCAGAAGCTCATGAAAATGTGCTTTGCCTCGTTAGTCATTGGGCATTTTCATTAGGGAAATGCCAAATGAAATCACAGTGAAATGCTATTTTATACTCACCAGATGGCCCAATATGAAAGTTTCTGGCAATATGGAAAGTCCTGCTCTCTGTTGGAGGCAGGGTCTGTCACTGCCAAGAGGAGAACAACTTGGCAGACGTGGTGAAGTGAGGGGTGCACTTCCTACACCCAGCATTTCCCGTCCAATAAATAGAGAGGTGGGAATAGGGCCTTTCTCAGCTGATGGGAGTCATTGTGAGCCATAAACCTAGTTCAACGGGTCAAGGTCAGCATTAAGAAATGAAATAGAACGAAAATACTGAGAGTACACTCCAGGTAGGGCAAGCATTATTTTCTAGAACTCTTGTAAAAATATGTGTACAGAGTTACAATATAAAATCACTTTTCCCTGCAGATCAGTTTGAAAACCTCTTCCCTGGAGGAAATGTTGTCTGTAATTCAGGAGACACAAGCCAAGATGATACATGGCAGCACTTGGAAGAGCCAAAAATTGTCAGCAAATTAAAGACCCAGAAACAACGAACTGTGGGATACTCTAACAGTGGGATAGTACAGAGTGAGGAAATATATGCACCAGAAGTGCACGTAGTGTAGATGAGTATCAGAGACTTCAAACTCTGAGAAAAGCAAGTTACACGAGGTTCTCTACAGAATGATGCCATATAAAAACTGCCAGCCAACAAGGACTGAATATAGTGTAAGCATTCATGTGTATTGAGACAAAGTATGAAGGGATGCATGGGGCCAAAAACAAATACCAAATTCAGGAAAGTGGTTACTTCTGGGTGGAAGGAGGTGTTGGTGATTGGGGAGCAGTATACAGGAGCAGTTTTATTTTTAAGCTAGTGTCTGGGCACATGGGTATCCATTGTGTGGTCTTTATATGCTTTGGTACCTTTAAATAGTACTAAATAAACAAAATTCTCTTTAAAAGTCCTATCTTGTGGAAGTTTTATCAGTTTTTCACTCTGAGGTATGCATAGTCGATCATCCCCTCCACCCCAGGATGAGGTTTCAGGGAACATGCAGGCACCACCCCCTCAGGAAAGCAGGCAGGAGATGCTCTGCTGGAGCAAAGACAATGGGACCCTCCGACCACACTGTCTGCGCTCCGCCCCATGTGTCTGTCTGCTCAGCCCCATGTGTCTGTCTCCTCTGCACTGAACCCCTTGAGACTTCTTATCCCCACCTTCCATGCCTGCTCCATTCTCCACGCTTCTGCTCCTGAGCTGCTCTCCCGGTGCCTGCTTCCAGTGCCCTTGCCCTCACCCTTCGGGAACTTCTCCTGAAGGGTGTCACAGACGGTGCCCTTCTGAGCATCCAGGACCCCTGTGTACTCTCCTCCACCGAATCACTTTCTGCCCTGAATATCACCGTCCGTGTGGTGGCCTTCCCACGTTTATAAGCCCCCTGGAGCAGGGGCTAACTTGTAAGTTACTTGCTGTGTCATCAGCTCCTGACACAGACAAGGCACTTAGAATACATCAGATGATGAAGAAATGGAATTAAAATGTTCTTTATTTACTTTTTCACCTTGTATATCTTTTTTTTCAACATCTTTATTGGAGTATAATTGCTTTACAATATTGTGTTAGTTTTGGCTGTATAACAAAGTGAATCAGCTATATGTATACATATATCCCCATATCCCCTCCCTCTTGCGTCTCCCTCCCACCTTCCCTAACCCAACCCCTCTAGGTGGTCACAAAGCATGGAGCTGATCTCCCTGTGCTATGCAGCTGCTTCCCACTAGCTATATATTTTACATTTGGTAGTGTATGTATGTCAATGCCACTCTCTCACTTCGTCCCAGCTTACCCTTCCCCCTCCCCGTGTCCTCAAGTCCTTTCTCTACATCTGCGTCTTTATTCCTGTCCTGTCCCTTGTCTTCAGAACCACTTTTGTTTTAGATTCCATATATATGTGTTAGCATATGGTATTTGTTTTTCTCTTTCTGACTTACTTCACTCTGTATGACAGACTCTAGGTCCATCCACCTCACTACAAATAACTCAATTTTGTTTCTTGTTATGGTTGAGTAATATTCCATTGTATATATGTACCACATTTTCTTTATCCATTCATCTGTTGATGGACACTTAGGTTGCTTCCATGTCCTGGCTATTGTAAATAGAGCTGCAGTGAACATTGTGGTACATGACTCTTTTTGAATTATGGTTTTCTCAGGGTATATGCCCAGTAGTGGGATTGCTGGGTCGTATGGTAGTTCTATTTTTAGTTTTTTTGTGTTTGTTGGCAATCTGTATATCTTCTTTGGAGAAATGTCTGTTTATGTCTTCTGCCCATTTTTGGATTGGGTTGTTTATTTTTTTGATATTGAGCTGCATGAGCTGCTTGTATATTTTGGAGATTAATCCTTTGTCATTTGCTTCATTTGCAAATAGTTTCTCCCATTCTGAGGGTTGTCTTTTCATCTTGTTTATGGTCTCCTTTTCTGTACAAAAGCTTTTAAGTTTCATTAGGTCCCATTTGTTTATTTTTGTTTTTCTTTCCATTTCTCTAGGGAGAGGGTCAAAAAGGATCTTGCTGTGATTTATGTCATAGAGTGTTCTGCCTGTGTTTTCCTCTAAGAGTTTTATAGTGTCTGACCTTACCTTTAGGTCTTTAATCCATTTTGAGTTTATTTTTGTATATGGTGGTAGGGAGTTAAAATGTTCTTTAAAAGATCAAACAATTACTCATGTCATTCACATTGCAGTTCCCATCTCCTGGCTTGATAGTGAAATCATAAATCTTATGGTAGAGGACACAGGTAACTGACACCCACCTCCCATTCCCTGAGAAAATGGTGAGTTGTGAGGGGAGGAAGGGGGTACAGACAACCTGGATTCCAGCATCCAAACTATGGCTGGTCTGCATCATGAAGGTCCAATGATGACAGTAGAAATGAATCTTTTCCCTTCTCCTTTCTTTTACATCTTGGATCTTGGAGAATCATTTTGTCTCTACCTGCTTCCCTTCCTTTTAAATTAGCTGCCCAGCATCAAAACGAAGAAAATACTTAAAGATAAATTTAACAAAGGAAGTGCAAGACTTGTGCACTAACTACAAAACATTGTTGAAAGAAATAAAAGACCTCAATAAATGGAAACTATGTTCATGGATTGGAACATTTAAGATCATTAAGATGGTATACTCCCCCAAATGATCTACAGATTCAACATAATCACTATCAATATCTCAGTTAACATTTTTTTCTTGGCAGAAAATGACATGCTGATCCTAAAGTTCATATAGAAATTCAAGGACCCAGAATAGTCAAAATAATCTGGAAAAAGAATAACAAATGTGGAGGACTCATGCTGTGTCATTCCAAAACTTAGTATAAAGCTATGGTAATCAAGACAGCATGGTACTGGTATAAGGAGAGATACGTGGGTAGGTGGAATCAAACTGAAATAAACCTTAATTTGTGGTCAACTGGTTTTTTATTGAAGTATAATTTTATTGATTTTTTATTGAAGTATAATTTACTTACAATATTATCATAGTTTCAGGTGTACAACATAGTGATTTAATATTTCTATACATTACAAAATGATCACCATGATAAGTCTGGTTACAGCTGTTACCATACAAAGTTATTACTATATTATGGACTATATTTCCCATGCCATAAGTTACACTGCTGTGACTTACTCATTTAATAACTGGAAGTTTGTACTTTTAATCCTCCCTCCCCTCTGGCAACCACCAGTTTGTTCTTTGTATCTATGACACTGTTTCTCTTTTGTTACGTTTATTCACTTGTTTTTTTAGATTGCACATATAAGTGAAATTTTATGGTATTTGTGTTTCTCTGTCTGACTTATTTCATTAGTATGATACTCTCTAGGTACATCCATGTTGTTGCAAATGGCAAGATTTCATTCTTTTTTATGGTTGAATAGTATTCACATCTTCTTCATCCATTCATCTACCAATGGACATGTAGGTTGTTTCCATATCTTGGCTATTGTAAATAATGCTACAGTGAACAGTGAGGTGCATATATCTTTTCAAATTAGTGTTTTTTGTTTTCTTCAGATAAATACCCAGAAGTGAAATTGCTGGATCATATGGCAGTTCTATTTTTAATTCTTTGAGGAAGCTCCATACTGTTTTCCACAGTAGTTGTACCAATTTACCTACAGGGCTTGAGTGTTCCCAATGGTCAATTGATTTTTGACAAGTATGCCAAGAAAATTCAGTGGGAAAAAGAATATCTTTTTCAACACATAGTGCTGGGACAACTGGATATTCACATGCAAAAGAAAGAAATTGAGCTCCTACCTCATATCATATGTAAAACTTAATGCTAAATGGATCATAGACATAAACGCAAGAACTAAAACTATAAAACTCTTAGAAGAAAGAATAGCAGTAAATTTTCATGAATCTGAGTTAGGTAATGGTTTCTTATATATGACAACAAAGGCATAATGATAAAAGAAAAAATAGATAAATTGGATATCATTCATATGAGAAACTTTTGCATTTCAAAGACTATTATCAAAGGGCTTCCTTGGTGGCACAGTGGTTGAGAGTCTGCCTGCTGATGCAGGGGACACGGGTTCATGCCCCGGTCTGGGAAGATCCCACATGCCGCAGAGTGGCTGGGCCCGTGAGCCATGGCCGCTGAGCCTGCCCGTCCGGAGCCTGTGCTCCGCAACGGGAGAGGCCACAACAGTGAGAGGCCCGCGTACCGCAAAAAAAAAAAAAGAACAGTCGGTCAAAGACTATTATCAAAAAACTGAAAAGACAACTTGAAGAATGAGAGAAAATATTTGCAAAATACATACCTGGTGAGGGTCTAGTATTTAAACTGTATAAAGAACTACAATAACAATAAAAAGACAAAATCCCAATTTAAAAAGGGCAAAGATTTTAATAGAAGTTTCTTCAAGTGACCAATAAGCACATGAAAAGATGCTTGACATCATTAGTCATAAGGAAAATGCTAATCAAAACTACAAGGAGATACCATTTCATACCCACTAGAATGGCTCCAATAACAAGTGTCAGCAAGGATGTGGAGATACTGGAACCTTCATACATCACTAGTGGAAATGTACAATGGTACAGCTGTTTTGGAACACAGTTTGGCAGTTCCTCAAAATGTTAAACATAGAATTGCCATATGGTCTAGAAATTCAACTGCTAGGTATAAACCTAAGAAAAATGAAGACATACTTTCAAAAAAAACTTGTACATGAATATTTATAGCAACATCTTTCATAATAATCAAAAAGTGAAAACAATTCAAATGTCCGCCAGCTTATGAATGGTTAAATAAAATCGGTCATGTCCATGGAGTAGAATTATTATTCAGTCATAAAAAGGAATGAAATAGTGATACATGCAACACCATGAATGAACCTTGCAAACATTATGCTAACTGATGAAAGTTGGCCACAAAAGACCATATAGTGTGTAATTCTATTTCTATGAGATGTCCAAAATAGGAAAACCTGTAGAGACAGAAAATAGATTGGTGGTTGCCACAAACTGGGGAGAAGAGAAAATGGGAAATGATTGCTAGCAGATAGGTTCCTTTTAGAGAGGATGAAAATATTCTAAAATTAGAACAACTAACTAGGTGAAAGTTGCACAATTCTATGAATACACTAAAAACCATAGAATTGTCCACTTTAAAAGGGTAAATTTTATGGTATATAAATTATATTTCAATACAGCTTTTATAAAAATAATTAGCTTCCAGCGCAGGAGTCAAGAGTGAGTAGGGCAGCTGTAGGGTTCCACAAGGCCTGACTACAGACCCAGCTGCCTGCTGCATTACTTCTTGTTGAGTCAAACGCCTTCCCTGGGCAGCTCAGACGTCAGCAAGCACATTCTGGGCCAACGTGACAATTGGGTGATTAATACCTCCTTACCAACAGAGCACATTTGCCTTTATTTTTCAACCCCATTTAAGTAAATAGGCTCATATGGTTGGCGGTGGCTGCTAAGGAGTGTAAGTAGCAATGTACAGACAGTCATGGCCTGGGGAATTCCCCAATAGGAGCCCTTGGCTTGATTAATGATCAGAGCATTTTGTCTTCCACCTGATTTCTTGTGGGACCAAACAGGGGCTGAACCACTGATGTTGGGTGACCTGCTGGAGGAAGGGTCAGGTATTGGAGCATGTGTCTGACCTGGGTCATTCAACCTTCCTGGGCTCAACGTGGAGATAAGCATAGCTTCCTTGCATAGGTGTTGTTGAGAGAGAGAGCAAATACATGCCAGACAGACAGATGGTGCTCAATACAAGACATGGTGATAGTTATTCTTAGACAAGAGTTTCAATAAAACACAGCTCCTTAGTCTTCTCAACTATTACTCTTAAGTTCCATCTTCTCTGCTTTCAGATCAAGTACAGTGTGGGGAGGAAATTGGAGAAGGTTGACACTGTTCCACAGCTTTAGGGGACCACTTGGCCCAGTGAACTTGAAGTCTTTTGCTTTTACACATCTGGCTGAGAAGCTCCTAACTCAGAACCCTAGGAGCCCTCTTCCCTCCCTCAGCACCTTTCCATTCTGTTTCTGCCTAATCCTTGATCATTTGCCCCTGGATTGTGATGCTTTCTATAGAAGTGGGTATTATGATGATCAGCCTTTAATTAATTAAGTTTGGGTGGCACCCCAAAAGCTCGAGGAACCCATGTGGAAGGACAGATAGCAACTAATGGGATGAGTTACTTCCTACATCTTCTTCCTTATCACCCTGGTCCCGAGTCCCCACCACTGCTATCATTATCCAGCAGCCTGAGGATGGTAAGAATTGGGGGAGACCTCTTAGAGTAGCTTGGGACTCCTAGAAGGCCAGTGAGACTCATCTCCAGCTCGTTGATGGGAGATAAAAATGTGTGAGTAAAATGCCAGGAATGTTCCCTGAGGATTGTGCAAGGGTCTTCTAGTTGTACTCAAGGAACTCAGGTTTGATTTCTCTAACACCATCCATCCATCCATCCAACCATACATCCATCCATCCATTAATTCACCCAACCATCCACCCATCCACCCATTCACCTAACCATCCACCCTTCCACCCAGACATTCAACATCCATTTCCTGGGCACTGCAGCTTGATACTATATGCCAGGATCACTGCCAGGATTTGGAGGACACTTTACCCCTTTCTCAGGGAGTTCACAGATATGTACACACAATAATAGATAATAATCATGTGAAGCAGAATGTAAGCAGCTACAAACAGCTATAAACAAAATGTTATTGGAAGTACAGCTGGGGGTGGGTTTGGTTTGGGAGGAACCAGGAGGTCTTAGTGGAGAAGATTTTCAATGAATGGGAAATGGGGTGGAGCTGGGATTAATGTGGAGAGTGGAGATGCTCAAGGGAGAGCATGGCTGGGGCAGGTGAGCTGCTGGGATGGGATTCATTAGCATCCCTGACTGGGAACCCCTGTGTGACAAGTCTTGTGGTGAATACTTTTTATTCACAAAGTTTGGACTTCATCCTTTGTCAGAGGTGAGCAAGACTTTTCTGAAAAGATCCAGAGAGTAAATACTTCAGGCTTTTCAGGCCATATGATCTCTGTCACAGATATGATCTTTGTTGTGGTAACTTGAAAGCAGCCATAAATAGTATGTCAATGAAAGGGCATAGCTGTGTCCAATAAAACTTTAAAATTTGAATTTTATATGATTTCACATGTCATGAAAGGTTTCTATATTCCCCCAACAATTAAAAAATATAAAAACCAAGTGGTGTCACAAAAATGGTGGTGTAGAAGACACTAGCTTCCGTGCCCCCACAAAGATTGACAATTAGACAGCTATCTAACATAAACAGCTCTGGGAGAGCTCTGGAGTCCACTTAGAGATATTCTGCAACAAAGTGAAAGGAAAACCTGAGAATAACCACAGAAGAAGAGAAGGAAGACAGCTTCCTTTTCCTGCATCATTCCATCCCCCAAGTCAGCATGGGGGTGGGAGAGGGGTGGGGATGCTGGCTCAGAGCCAAGAGGGAATTTCTTCAGCAGTAAGAGTTCCCCTGGCCTGGGAAAGAAGAGGGAAGTGAGCACCAGCTTTCCCAGCCTTTCAGAGCACCATACAAAAGTCCTACTTCGGTTTCACCCAACTCAGACTGGCAAAGCTGAGATGTATAGAGACCGCTAGGAACAAGGAAGAAAAGCAGAAACTACTAATAGCAGCCATGCTGTGGGAGCAATTGTGGTTCACAGTGACTTGCCCTTCAGATAAACCCAACACATTCTGCCACGGAAGAAATAAGCAGCCAGGACAGCTGCTATGGGCCCCCTGCAGATTTTTCCAGTGTTTGGTCCATAGGTATTTGTGTTTGTTGACACCTGAGTCTGTCTCCACTTTCTCCTTCTGCCCCCAGAACCTGAGAACTGCAATGGCAGACAGCCCAAGGCTCTGTGGCTGTACGAATGTAAGACCTGGCCTACACCCATGCAGATGACCCCAGCACTGTGTGTGTGCTCAGGGCTAAATTCTCCAGCTGTGCACCTGCATGCTCCCAGCCTGATTCTTATCACTGTCCCCCATGAGCATGCACATGCCCTGGGGACACTGTGCAGCCACAGGAGAGCACACTGACAGCCAGGGATGCTGCAGCTGCCAGTGAGCCTATAGTTGGCCCTGGCCCTTTCTGCATGCCCTGGCTCCCACCAATACATGTGTCTGCATCTAGTCCCTGACACTACACAGGCACCTGCAACTAGCCCCTGAAGTTGACTGGGTGTACACCATTCTCCCCAGCCACCACTGTTGCTGCCTAGAATTGAAGGTACTGCTGAGGACCCCAAAAGCCCTTGCAGCTACTATGGACATCCTGCAGTGCTTGCCAAGGACCACATACTGTTGATCCTCCAGACCCCATGACCTGAGCCAAAGAGAGGTCACATACACAGGGACCCAAGTGCCATTTTATGCTCCCACACTTGGCACCCTGAACCACTAGACTGGGGTCACAATATGCTCCAGCATGCCTCCACCCACAAGTAAAAGCCTTCCCTTATGGAAGTCAGTTCATAAAATCTGGAAGAGATGACTGTTTCTTCAAATGCACAGACACCTACACAAATCTATAAAGATAAGAAAGAATCAGGGAAACATGACTCCAGCAAAGGAATACAGTAATCCTCCAGTAACTGACACCAAAGAAATGGAGATCCAGGAATTGCCCAACAAATAATTCAAAATAACTGTTCTAAAGACGCTCAGAGAGCTACAAGAAAACACAGATAAACAATTTAATGATACCAGGAAAACAATATTGAACAAAGCAAGAAGTTAAACAAAGAAATAGAGAACATTAAAAAGAGCTAAACAGAAATTTTGGAGCTAAATAGTACGACTGAACTGAAGAATTCACTAGAGACCTTCAACAGCAACTAAACCAAGCAGAAGAAAGAATCAGAGAGCTAGAAGGAAGATAAATTGAAATTATCCAATCAGAGGAGCAAAAAGAAAAAAGGATGAAAAGGAATAAAAAGCCTATGGGACTTACAGGACACCATTAAGAGAAACAATGTGTGCATCATTGGAGTCCCAGAAAGAGAAGAGAGGGAGAAAGGGATAGAAAGCTTATTTAAAGAAATAAAGCCTGAGAACTTCCCAAAGCTCGAGAGAGATTTTGATATCCAAGTTCATGAAGCTAATAAGTTAACCCAAAATTTCAATCTAAAACAATCTTCTCCAAGACACATTATAATAAAACTGTTTAAAATGGATGACAGAATTTAAAAAGCAGCAAGAGAAAAAAAAATCTCCTATACAAGAGAACCCCATAAGGCTATTACTGGATTCCTCAGTGGAGACCTTGCAGGCCAGAAAATAATGGGATGATATATTCAAAAGACAGAAAGAAAGAAACTGCCAATCAAGAATACATAGCCCAGAAAAGTTGTCTTCAGAAATGAAGGTGGGATAAGGACTTTACCTAACAAAAGCTGAGAGAGTTCATGACCATTAAACCTCTCTTACAAGAAATGCTAAAACAACTTCTTCAAGCTGAAACAGAAGGATGCTACCTATTAACATGAAAACATATGAAAATATACAACACATTGGTAAAAGTAAGCATATAGTCAGATTCAGAATACTCTAATACTGTAAAGTGGTAGTGTGTTAGCTACTTAACTCTAGTATAAAGGTTAAAAGACAAAGTCAATAAAAATAGCTAAATCTACAATATTTTGTTATGGACACATAATATTAAAAAGATGTAAATTTTAACATCAAAAACATAAAAGGGAGGAATAAAAGAGTAGAGTTTTTGAATGAGATAGAAGCTAAGGAGTTAGCATAAAATATAGTTATATCTATAAGATGTTTCATGTTTGCCTCATGGTAACCACAAAGCAAAAACCTACAGATTCACAAAAGATAAAGAGAAGTGAATCATAGCATAACACTACAAAAAATCAAAAATTTACAAAGGAAGGCAGCAAGAAAGAAAGAAGGCAGCTACGAAGCAACCAGAAAAAAATAAGATGGCATTTATAAGTTCTTTCCTGTCAATAATTGGTGCAGCCACTATGGAAAACATGATGGAGATTCCTCAAAAAATTAAAAAAATTGAGCTACCATATCCAGCAATTCCATTTCTGGGTATATATCCAAAGAAAATAAAAACACTAATTTGAAAAGATACATGCAACCTAATGTTCATAGCAGCATTATTTACAGTAGTCGAGATATTGGAGCCACATAAGTGTCCATCAACAGAAAAATGGATAAGGAAGATGTTGTATATATAAACAATGGAATATTACTCAGCCATAAAAAAGAATGACATGTTTCCATTTGCAACAACATGAATGGATCTGGAGGGTATTATGCTTAGTGAAGTTAGCCAGACAGAGAAAAAACAAATACTGCATGTTTTCACTTATATGTGAAATCTAGAAAATAAACAAGTGAATGACTATGACAAAACAGAAAGAGACTCATAGATGCAGAGAACAAACTAGTGGTTACCAGTGGGGAGAGGGGTGGGGGAGGGGCACGATAGGGGAAGAGGATTAAGAGATACAAACTACTAGGTGTAAAATAAATAAGATACAAGGATGTAATGTACAGCACAGGGAATATAACCAATAATTTTGTAATAATTTTAAATTGAGTATAATCTATAAAAATATCATACTAGTTGTACACCTGAAACTAATATAACATTGTAAATCAACTATACTTCAATGTAAAAAATAGGACGGTTGAGCAAAAAGCAAAGAAGTACTGAATCTGCTAGAAGAGAAACACAATCTCTCTGAGAGCTTCCAGGAGATACATAATGGAACCAGTGGGCATTCTCCCATGTGACTGCCCTGTCCTGACCAGGCACACAGTGGTCCCAGTTTAAGAATATCTCAAGTATGAATTTGTGGATTTGTAATCCAGTTCAATTAATAAATACTTCTTTGTTCATCAGAAGGAGCTCACAAATTCTGTTAATACTCTTCCTTAGAGGTAGCACTTAGCTGCACCCCTCCAGCTTGAGCCCCTATCATGTCCCACCTGAACAAGCACCATCACCTACTAAGTGTTTGACTTCTTTCATATGTACCAGATCCACAGTGCAATCTCCACACCAATGTAACCTTCCTTAAACTCTAGGTTCTCCATGTTGTTCTCCTAGACCAAGAACTTTCAATGGATCCCTATTACCCCTGGAGTCAACCTCAACTTTTCATCACAGCACTCAAGGCCTCTGATCACAGGTTGTCCCACAGCCACTTCCATGTCCCACACATGAACACCAACCTGAGTTCAGCATCTTCACTTCAAACCTGCTCTTTCAACTCTTCCCATCTCCCCAATCTCACAAGTCATTCTAGACCTTCCCTGTTTGTCTAACTTGTTATATCCAGACAAGTTCTATCGGTTCATCAATTCCCCCTCTCAGACATTTCTCTTCTACTCCACCCTCTGCCTCTGCTGATCTTTCCAGCACTGCTGTGCTTCAAGATCCTTGTGTTGTCCCTGGACCCTGGTGGCAGCCCTCCAACGGGACTTCCTGCCTCTGGTTCAGCCTCCTTCAGTCCACCCTCCATACTTCAGCTTGGGAAATTTTCTCAACAGTATCACTTCTCTGAATAGAAACTTTCGACCACTCTCTCCCACCACCAGAGTGATGCTTTTGAAGGCTCGCACTAGAATCGTTGGGGAGCTGATTAGGAGTCAAGATGTCTCAGTCTCACCTGGACCTCCTGGTCAGAACCTTAAGCAGGAGGACCCAGACAGCTTTTGATTTAACAAACTGCTCAGGAGAAACTGTTTCTTAGACCACTTTTTGTGTGTCCCACAAGCTAAGAGTGTTTTTTTTATTTGAATTTTTTCTTTTTTATTTGCTGATAATTTTTGCCAGCTTTATTGAGATACAGTTGACATATAACATTTTATAATTTTAAGGAGTACAAAATGCTGATGTAATACACATATATTCCAAAGTGACTACAACCATAGTGTTATCTAACACCTCCAGCACATCACATAATTACCTTTTTTTGTGGTGAGAACATTTAAGATCTAGTCTCTTAGCAACTTTGAAGTATATAGTACAGCATTATTAACTATAACCACCATGCTGCACATTATATCCTCAGAATTTATTTATTTTATAACTAAAACTTTGTGCCCTTTGACCAACATCTCACCATTTTCCCCAATGCCCAGTCACTGGTAACCACCATTCTACTCTTTGTTTCTAGTTTGACTTTTTTAGATTCCACATTTGAGTGATAGCATGCATACTGCTATCACTGCAAATACTTTGTCTTTCTGTATCAGACTTATTTCACTTAGCATAATGCCCTCAAGTTTCATCCATGTTATCACAAATGGCAAGATTTCCTTCTTTCTCATAGCTGAATAATATTCCATTGCATATATATGCCACATCATTAGGCACTCATCATTGACAGACACTTAGGTTGTTTCTGAATCTTGGCTATTGTGAATAATGCTGCAATGTATATGGAGTGCAAATATCTTTCAAGACCCTGTTTTTATTTCCTTTGGATATATACACAGAAGTGGGATTTCTGGATCATATGGTAGTTCTATTTTTAATATGTTGAGGAACCTCCATATTGTTTTCCATAGAGGCTATACCAATTTACATTTCCACCAATGATACACAAGGGTTCCCTCTTCTCCAAACTCTCACCAACACTTGTTATCTCTTCTTTTTAAATTATAGTTGTTCTAATAGATGTGAGGTGAGTATCTTACTGAGGTTTTGATTTGCATTTCCCTGATGATTAGTGATGTTGAGCACTTTTTCATGTACTTGCTGGCTATTTAGATATCTCCTTTGGAAAAATATCTATTTAAGTTATTGCTCATTTTAAAATTGGATTATTTATTTTTCTATTGAGCTATATGAGACTTCACATATTTTGAATATTAACCCCTCATCCAATATATGATTTGCAAATATTTTCTCCTATTCTATAGGTTTCCTTAATTTTGTTGATTGTTTCTTTTGCAGTGCAGAAGCTTTTTAGTTTGATAAAGTCCCACTTATTAATTTTTGCTTTTGTTGCTGGTGTTTTTGGTGTCATATCCAAAAAAAAAAAATCATTGTCAAGAGCAATATCAAGAATCTTTTCCCCCTATGTCCTTTTCTAATAATTTAATGGTTTCAGGTCTTACATTTAAATCTTTAATCCATTTAATTTCTAATTTTGTGAGTGGTGTAAGATAGGAGTCCATTCTCCTGCACATGGTTATCCAGTTTTCCTAACACCGTTCATTGAAGAGATTAAACTTTCCCCATTGAGTATTTTTGGCTCCCTTGTCAAATATTAGTTGACATTATATGCAAAAGTTTATCTCTGGACTCCCAATTTTGGTCCATTGATCTATGTGTCTATTTTTATGCCAGTACTATATTGTTTTGCTTACTATAGCTTTGTAGTATAGTTTGAAATCAGGAAGTTTGATGCCTTCAGCTTTGTTCTTCTTGCTCAGGATTGTTTTCATTATTCGGGGTATTTTATGGTTCCATGCAAATTTTAGGATTCTTTTTCTAAGAGAAGTGCCATTGAAATTTTGATAGGGATTGTATTGAATATATAAATGCCTTTGAGTAGTATGGACAACATTAAACCTTTGAGTAGATTTAACAACATTAAATCTTCTGATCCATGAACACAGAATATATTTCCATTTGTTTGTGTCTTCTTCAACTTCTTTCATCAATTTCTTATAGTTTTCAGTGTACAGATCTTTAACCTCCTAGGTAAAATTTATTTCTAATTATTTTATTGTTTTTGATGCTATTGTGAATGAAATTATTTCTTTTTCAGATGTTTTATTGTTAGTGTATAGGAATGCAACTGATCTTTGTATGTTGATTTTATATCCTGCAACTTTACTGAATTCTTTGGTTAGTTCTATCAGTTTTTTGGTGGAGTCTTAGGATTTACTACATATAAAAGATCAGATCATCTGCAAAGACAAATTTTATTTCTTCTTTTCTGGTATGGGTGACTTTTATTTATTTTTCTAGTCTGATTGCTCTGGCAAGAGATCCAGTGTTATCTTAAATTAAAATGGTGAGAGTGGGCACTCTTGTCTTGTTCCTAATCTTAGAGGAAAATCTTTTGACCTTTCAATCTTAAATATGATGTTAGCAGTGTGCTTTTATACCCAATCTGTTGAGCTTTTTTTTATCATGAAAGGATGTCAAATTTTGTCAACTGCTTTTTCTGCTTCTGTTGAGGTAATCATATGATTTTTATCTTTCATTCTATTAATGTGGTGTATCACATTTATTGATTTGCATATATTGAACCATGCTTGCATCCTAGGGATAAATCTCACTTGATCATGAGATTTGTATGATCCTTTAAATGTGCTGTTGAATATGGTTTTCTAATATTTTATTGAGAATTTTTGCATCTATATTAATCAGGGGTATTGGTCTATAGTTTTCTTTTCTTGTAGTCCCCTTATCTTGCTATGGTGTCATGGTAATGCTGGCTTTATAATGTGAGTTTGGGAATGTTCCCTCTTCTTCAGTATTTTGGAAGAGTTTGAGAAGGAGTATTGTTCTTCTTTAAGTGTTTGGTAGAATTCACCAGTAAGACCATCTTGTCCTAGACTTTTCTTGGTCAGGAAGTTTTGATTACTGATTCAATTCCCTTATTGTTGTGGTCTGGTCAGATTTTCTACTTCTGCAAGATTCAGTTTTGGTTGGTTGTATTTTTCTAAGAATTTATCCATTTCTTCTAGGTTATTCAATTTGT
Source organism: Grampus griseus (assembly GCF_964374135.1). Lineage (NCBI taxonomy): Eukaryota > Metazoa > Chordata > Mammalia > Artiodactyla > Delphinidae > Grampus > Grampus griseus. Next base: position 112,170,537 of record NC_139001.1, read on the forward strand.
TGGTATGTAATTATTCAGAGTAGTCTCTTATTATCTTTTGTAATTCTGTGGTGTCAGTTGTAATGTCTCCTCTTTCATTTCTGATTTTATTCATTTGAGTCTTCACTATTTTTCTTAGTCTAGCTAAAGGTTTGTCAATTTTGTTTATCTTTTTAAACAAAAATAAGCTCTTTTTCTCCTATGTCCTTTTCTAATAATTTAACAGTTTCAGGTCTTACATTTAAGTCTAATCCATTTAATTTCTAATTTTGTGAGTGGTGTTAGTTTCTAAACTCTAAGAAAATGAGCTCTTAGTCTTATTAATCTTTCCTATTGTTTTTCTGGTCTCTATTTCATTTATTTTTGTGAGGTCCATTTGGTCTGGAGTATGGTTCGAGTTCAATGTTTCCTTTTTGATTTTTTTTTTGTCAAGGTGATTTTTGCTGAAAGTAAGGTATTCAATTTCCCTACTATTATTATTGTATTGTTGTCTATTTCTCCCTTAGATCTGTTAACATTTGCTTTATATATTTAGATTCTGTGATATTTATGACTGATATATCTTCTCAATGAATTGACCCTTTTATCATTACATTCCCATCAATAGTGAACTAAGGTTCCCTTTTCTCTACATTTATTATTTGTGATCATTTTGATGATAGCCATTCTGACAGATATGAGGTGATATCTCATTGTGGTTTGGATTTGCATTTCTCTGATGATTATGGATTTTGAGTATCTTTTCATGTGTCTCTTGGCCATCAGTATGTCTTCTTTGGACAAATATCTATTCAGGTCTTCTGCCCATTTTAAAATCATGTTGTTTGTTTTTTTGATATTGAGTTGTATGAACAATTTATATATTTTGGATACTAATCCCTTATCCCACATGTCATTTGCAAATATCTTCTCCATTCAGTAGGTTGTCTTTTTGTTTTTTTGATGGTTTCATTAGCTGTGCAGAAGCTTTTAAGTTTAATTAGCTCTCATTTGTTTATTTTTGCTTTTGTTTCCCTTGCCTGAGGAGACAACTCCAAAAAACTTATTGGTATGATTTATGTCAAAGAATGCTCTGCCTATGTTTTCTTCTGGGAGTTCTATTGTTTCCAGTCTTACATTTAGGTCTTTAATCCATTTTGGGTTTATTTTTGTATATGGAGTGAGAAAATGTTCATATTTCATTCTTTTACATGTAGCTGTCAAGTTTCTCCAGCACCACCTGTTGAACAGACTGTCTTATCTATTATATATTTTCACATACTTTGTTGTAGATTAATTGACCATATATGAATGGGTTTAGTTCTGGGCTCTCTATTCTCTTCCATTAATCTATGGAAGTGCCAGTGTCACACTGTTTTGATTACCATAGCTTTGTAGTATAGTCTGAAGTCAGGATGCATGATACCTTCAGCTTCATTCTTTTTTCTCAAAAGTGCTGTGGCTATTCAGGGTCTTTTGTGGTTCCATACAAATTCTAATTTCACGTCCTTGGTTAAATTTATTCCTAGGAGTTTTATTCTTTTTGATGTGATTGTAAATGGGACTGTCTTCTTGCTTTCTCTTTCTGATTACTTGTCCCATTTTGCTTCCTTTAATTGATTTCTAGTTTCATACCCTTACGGTTGGAAAAGTTGCTTGATATGACTTCAGTGTTCTTAAATTGAGATTTGTTTTGTGACCTAACATGTGATCTATCCTGGAGAATGTTCCATACACTTGAAAATAGTGTGTATTCTGCTCCTTTTGGATTGAATGCCCTATACATATCTATTAAGTCCAACTTGTGAATGTGTCATTTAAGGCCACTGTTTCTTTATTGATTTTCTGTCTAGATGATCTGTCCATTGATATAAGGGGGTGTTCAAGCCTCCTACTATCCTTGTATTATTGTCAATTTCTCCCTCTATGTCTGTTAATATTCAATATTTGCTTTATATTTTTAGGTGCTCCTACATTAGGTTCATATATGTTTATGAACATTATAGACTTGTGCTGATCTTTGTATCATTATATAATACCCTTCTGTGTCCTTAATTACAAACTTTGTTTGAAAATCTACTTTGACTGATATGTGTATTGCTGCCCTGGCTTTTTTTCATTCCACTTCCATAGAATATCTTTTTCAATCCCCTCATTTTCAGTCTGTTGGTGTCATTATCTCTGAACTGAGTCTCATATAGGCAGCATATAGATGGGTCTTTTTTTCTTTTTTTTTTTTAATCCAATCAGCCATGTCATTTGATTGAAGCATTTAGTCCATTGACATTTAAAGTGATTATTGATAGGTATGTACTTAATGCCATTTTGTTATTTATTTCTGTAGTTCTTCTCAGTTCTTTTCGTCTTCTTTTAGTATTCCCTTGTGGTTTGATAATTTTTTTAGTGTTATGTTTGTGTTCCTTTGTTTCTAGTTTTTGTATATCTATTGTAGGTTTTTGATTTGTGGTTACCACGTAGTTCATATATGTTGACCTGTAACTATAACTAGTTGTTTTAGAGTGATAATCATTTAAGTTCAAACACATTCTAACAACTTTACATTTTTTACTTACCTCTACTTCACGTTTTGTGTGTTTCATGTCATATTTTACATTGTCGTGTCTATCCCTTAACTGTTTATTGTAGTTATATTGATTTTACAATTTTTGTCTTTTAACCTTCCTACAATCTTATTTAAGTGGTTCCTCCACAGCTTTTACTATATACTTGCCTTAGCAGTGAAATTTCCCCTTTCCTATAATTTCTTATTGTAGCCTTTTCTTTTTTACTTAAAGGAGATCCTTTAACACTTCTCTTAAGGTCAGTTTAGTATTGATAAACTCTTAGTTTTTGCTTGTCTGAGAAGTTCTTAATCTCTCCCTCAATTCTGAATGATATCCTTTCTGGTAGAGTGTCTTAGGTACGCTTTTCATTTTCAGGACTTTTACTATATCATGCCACACCCTTCTGGCCTGCAAATTTTCTGCTGAAAAATCTAATAGCTAATAGCCTTATGCATTTCCCTTGTATGCAACTCTTTGTTTTTCTTTTGCTGCCTTTAGAATTCTCTATCTTAAACTTTTGCCATTTTAATTGTATTATGCCTTGGTGTGAGTCTCTTTGGGTCCATCTTGTTTGGGACTCTCTGTGTTTCTTGTACCTGGAAGTATGTTTCCTTCAATTTTGGGAATTTTTCAGCTATAATTTTATCAAATCTATTTTCTACCCCATTCTTTCTCTCTTTTCCCTCTGGGACCCCTATAATGCAGATGTTAATACCCTTGATGTTGTCACAGAGGTCCCTTAAACTATCCTCATTTCTTCAAATTTGTTTTTCTTTTTGCTGTTCTGATTGGGTGAATTCCCCTATTCTATCTTCCAGATTGTGTATACATTCTTCTTTATTACCTAGTCTGCTGCTAATTCCCTATAGTGTATTTTTCTTTCAGTTATTATTTTCTTCATTTCTGACTGGTTCTTCTTTACATTTTTTAGTTCACCTATTCTTTTCCCTAGTTCTGTCAGCATTCTCAGTACTATTTCTTTGAATTCCTTATCTGGTAAATTATTTATGTTTGTTTCATTAGGGTTTTTTCCCAGCGTTTTTTCTTTTTCTTTCATTTGAAACATAGTCCTCTGTCTTCTCATTTTGTTTAACTTTCTCTATCTCTATGAAATTAGGTAAAACAATTATTTATCCCAGTTGGAGGTGTGTCCTTGTGTGGGAGTGTCACTATGCAGTCTGTGTGTGCCCAGTGGTTTTGGAGGGAGAGTTAGATCTGAAGTGAGTGCAAGCTGCATCTTCCCCTGGGTTGTGTTGGTAGCTACCACCTTGATGGGAGGTAGGTCTGGAATTGGACGGGCTTTTCTTCTGGTCCTCCCTGCTTTTTTGATACCTGCCTGGGGGGTTCCCACCTGCCTTCCCTGCTGTCTTAACTTGAAGCCACCTGAAGGACATTGTCCAGAACAAACCACAGTGAGGCACACTCGGATTCCCATTCTTCACCCTGGTGGGCCCAGATTCTTAATTTCCACACATCTCTACTCTACAATTAATCTACCCCAGAGTGCCTGTGACAGGGAGAGCAATAAAAAAACAAGATGTAGAAGAAAGTTCTGTCAAGGAAGTGGAGTGGAAAAATAAGTCCAAGGAGCAAAGAAACAATGTAAATTAAAGAAAATCTTGCTCATTAAAAATAATTGTATGATAGTCACCAAAGTGCTAAGGTGCTTATATTCCAAGGACTAAATTTGAAAGCATGATATACACTTTTTATTTTAAAGTGTCAAGTTTTAGGATACACTGTGAATTATATCCCTATAGCTATTTAAAGCTCTCAGAGATAAAATGAAATCTTGGGTCACTTCTTTAAAATGTTTGGGGAGAGTAGATAAATTTTCAAAAAAATTGGGCCAAATTTTGAAGGTAGATCACCAACTGAACAACAATGCTGAGTCAAGGGCTGTGCCATTAGCATATGGTTCAATGCTCATGACTGCCCCACACCTGTGAAGTGGTGGAAGCAGCAGAGCTCAGGTGGTGCCGCGCCTGAGTCCCTGACTCACGACACTAAGAAGAAAGCCACCTCTGTGGACAACCTTCCGTCCTTGAGCCCCAAGTCCTTCCAATAACTCTCTGAGGTAGGCAGTATGTTGGCCACAGATTGTAAAAGGAGACGAGGCTTTAATACTTTCTTCCCAAGATCACTGTTCAGTTAGAAGTGAGGACCCAGTTGGCTGCCCAGGCCTGGTCAGACCTATCAGACTGTGGGGCACAAGTGCCGCCAACCAGCAAGTGCAAAAAACAACCATTGACCTACCCACCATCTGTCACTGCCACTATTATGGGCCAAATGGTGTCCCCCCAAATTCATATGTTGAAATTCTAATCCCCTCTCAATGTGATGGTATTTAAAAATAGAGCCTTAAAGAGGTTTTTGAGTTAAAACTGAGGCTGTTTGGGTGGGCTGTAATACAATCTGACTGGTGTCCTTATAAGAAGGAGAAATTAGGACATGCAGAGAGACATCAGGGATGCACAAACACAGAAGGAAGACCATGTGAGGACACAGTGAGAAGGTGGCCATGTGCAAGCCAAGAGGAGAGGCCTCAGGAGAAACCAACCCTGCTGGCACCCTGATTTTGGACTTCTAGCCTCCAGAACTGTAAGAAAATACAATTCTGTCGTTTAAGCCACTCAGTCTGTGGTATTTTGTTATGGCAGTGTCAGCGAACTAAGGTATGGGTGGATATCTTAGTGATATCACAGGAAGTAAACGATTTCTCTCAGAAGACGGGTGTAATTACACACACACAGAGAAAGAAAGAAAGAAAGTAAGAAAGAAAGCTTCCTTAGCAATAAGTGTGAGTGTCAAATCTTGAGCTGTCATCATGTAGAAAAAAATAGACTGTTCTTGGCTGACCTAAATGGCACAGATGGGCAATGTAGGAGGAGGCCTGTCTCTATACTGGGCATGCTAACAAGTGCAGCTGAGATACTGTCCATGATTTCCTAGCAGTCTGCCTTCTCCATCAAAAAGTTATCTCATTTAATATCTCCATTGCCCACAATAGGATTTATGTATTTATAATTAGGAGCTGTAAGCAGTATCAGCAGATTTACTCTTTGTTGTTATTTATGGGCAGGAGGTGGTGGTGCTGGTACTAGCTTTTAAAAAATATATACAGTTAAATAATCTTTTTATTTAAGAATTTCAGATTTACAGAAAAGTTGCAAAAAATTACAGAAACAGTACAGAGTTTCCATATATGCTTCACACTGTTTCCCTAATATTAACATCTTATATTACTATGGCACATTTGTCACAACTAATTAACCAATATTATTAATCATTATTATTAATCATCATTAATAACTAAACTTCATACTTTATCCAGATTTCCTGAGGTTTTCCTTAATGTCCCTTTTCTGTTCCAGAATCATCCAAAACACCACATCTGTTTAGTTATCCTGTCTCCTTAATCTCTTCTGGGCTATGGCAGTTTCTCAAACTTGCCCTGTTTTGATGATCTTGACAGGTATTTGTAGAGTGTCCTTCAATTTGGGATGGTCTGACGTTTTTCTTGTAGTTAGACTGGGTTTGTGGGTTTTGGGAGGAAGATCACAGAGGATCAGTGCGTTCTCACCGCCTCCTGTCAAGGGAGAATGTTCCCAACAGAGCTTCTCCTGGACGTCCTGGTTAAGATAATACTTGCCAGGTTTATCCACTATAAAGTTATTTTTCACCCTCTTTCCACACTTGATTCTAGAAGCAAGTCCTAAGCATAACTCACGCATCTTTGAGATATAACACAATACTGCATCGTTTGTTTTGTTGCTCAACTTGTTCCAGTTTTGACCACTGGGGGCGATTTCAATGGTTTTCTGTGTCCTCCTGGCAAACTGCATCACTGTGTGTGTGTGCGCGCGCGTGTGTGTGTAAGAACTTTCTAACTTTCTGATGCTCCAGGCTCTGTGTATTCTCTCACCAGACCTTGAATTAACCATTTCTCCAGAGAGGAAATGTTCCTTTTATTAGAGAATAGTATTAGTAACCGAGATCTGGGGGCTGGGTGTGCTTTTGCTACTGAGGTGTCCTTGCTTCTAGGCCCTCTCAGTGGACAGAGAGGAAATACCCGTATGTATACTGGCCCATCTATCTACGCACATATATAATTACTTTTACATTTATCCATCAGCACCTACAATAAGCTAAACATGAGTTCATACTGATGTCTCTGATTCTAATCCTTTTCCATGTTTCATGTTAGCCTTCTCTTCTTGCTTATCTGTAAACTTAGTTCCAACTGTGAGGACATGGTGCCCACCATCTGCCAGCTACCATCACCTTACTTATCTGTTCACTCCTAGTAAACATGTTCAGTGGGTTCTGAGCTATTAACCTGTGCCCCCAGGGGAACACACTTTGTATGATTCCTATTCTTTTCAATTTGTTAAGATGTGTTTCATGGCCCAGGTGTGGTCTATTTTTGTGAATGTTCCATGTGTGTTTGATAAAAATGTGTGTTCTGTTGTATGAGGTGTTCTATAAATGTCACTTAGATCAAGTTGATCGATAGTGTACTTTAGGTCATCTATAGCCTTGTTGATTTTCTAGCTGTTTGATCTATCAATTACTGACAAAGAAGTGTTGATGTGTCCAGCTCTAGTATTTTAGTTCTATCAGTTTGTGCCTCATGTATTTTGATGCTCTACTGTCAAGTGTATACAATTAGAATTGTTGTGCCCTCTTGGAGAGTTAACTCTTATAAATTACAAACTGCCCTCCATATCTGTAGGTTTTGCATTCACAGATTCAACCAACCAAGGATCAAATTTGATTGCATCTGCAGATGCAAAACCCATGGATGTGGAGGGCCTACTGTACTAGGCTACTGTATGTAAGGGACTTGAACATCAATGAATTTTGGTATCCACTGTGTGTGGGTGGTGTTGGTGGTCCTGGAACCAATCCCCCATGGATTCCAAAGGATGACTGTATATAACAGTTCATTTTTTTTTTTATCTCTGATAGTCTTCTTTGTTCTAAAATCGGCTTGCATGAAATTAATAAGCTACTCTCACTTTCTTTTCATTACTGTTAGCATGATATATCTTTCTCTATACTTTTACTTCTAAGGTATAGATGTCATTATACTTAAAGTGAGTTTCTTGTAGGGTCTTTTTGTTTTGTTATCTAGTTTCATGATCTCATTCTCACCTGGTGTTCACAATTAGAGGAATTGCTGTTATAGTTGGAGGAAAATCTACCATTTTTGGTAAGTGTATTTATTCGTTGCATTTATTCTTTGTAGCATTCCCCTGACTTTTTCTGTCTTCTCTGGTTTTAAGTATATATGATTCCATTGTATCTCCATCTTAACATATCATTCATACTTATTTTTAAAACTTTTCTAGTGGTTGCCTTGGGGTTTATAACATGCATTTAAAAATAATCTAAGTCCGTCTTCAGATCACCTTAACTGCTTCATGTGGATTGCAGCTACCTCCTAACAGAGTTTCCTCAATTCTCCCCCCTATGCCTTGTGACATTGCTGTTATTCATGTTATTAATTCATATGCCATAAATACCCAATACATTGTTACTATTATTACTTTAAGTAAGACTTTTAGATCAATTAAGAATAAGAAAGATAACATTATTTTACCTTCATTTATTCCTTTTCTTTTTTTAAATTAATTTTTATTGGAGTATAGTTGTTTTACAATGTTGTGTTAGTTTCCACTGTACAGAAAAGTGAATCAGCTATACGTTTACATAGTAGCCCCTCTTTTTTGGATTTCCTTCCCATTTAGGTCACCACAGAGCATGAGTAGTGTTCCCTGTGCTATACAGTATGTTCTCATTAGTTATCTATTTTATACATAGCAGTGTAAATATGTCATTTCCAATCTCCCAATTCATCCTCCCCCACCATGGTATCCATATATTTGTTCTCTACATCTGTGTCTCTATTTCTGCTTTGCAAGTAAGTTCAACTGTATCAGTTTTCTAGATTCCACACATAAGCAAAATTATATGATATTCGTTTTTCTCTTTCTGACTTACTTCACTCTGTATAACAGTCTCTAGGTCCATCCATGTCTCTGCAAATGGTACAATTTCGTTCCTTTTTATGGCTGAGTAATATTCCATTGTATATATGTACCACATCTTCTTTACCCATTCCTCTGTTGATGGACATTTAGGCTGCTTCCAGGTCCTGGCTGTTGTTGATAGTGCTGTGATGAACATTGGGGTGCATGTATCTTTTTGAATTATGGTTTCCTCAGGGTATATGCCCAGTAGTGGGATTGCTGGGTCATATGGTAGTTCTATTTTTAGTTTTTTAAGGAATCTCCATACTGTTCTCCATAGCAGCTGTATCCATTTACATTCCCACCAACAGTGCAGGAGGGTTCCCTTTTCTCCACACTCTCTCCAGCATTTATTGCTTGTAGATTTTTTGATGATGGCCATTCTGACTGGTGTGAGGTGATAACTCATTGTGGTTTTCATTTGCATTTCTCTAATGATTATTGATGTTGAGCATCTATTCATGTGTTTGCTGGCAATCTGTATGTTTTCTTTGGAGAAATGTCTTTTTAGGTCTTCCACCCATTTTATGATTGGGTTGTTTTTGTTTTTTTATTTTGATATTGAGCTGCATGAGCTGTTTGTATGTTTTGGAGATTAATCCCTTGTCAGTTGTTTCATTTGCAAATATTTTCTCCCATTCTGAAGGTTGTCTTTTTGTCTTGTTTATGGTTTCCTTTGCTGTGCAAAAGCTTTTAAGTTTAATTAGATCCATTTGTTTATTTTTGTTTTTATTTCTGTTACTCTAGGAGGTGGGTCAAAAAGGATCTTGCTGTGATTGATGTCAAAGAATGTTCTGCCTCTGTTTTCCTCTAAGAGTTTTATAGTATCTGGCCTTACATTTAGGTCATTAATCCATTTTGAGTTTATTTTTGTGTATGGTGTTTTGTATGGAAACACAAAAGACCCTGAATAGCCAAAGCAATCTTGAGAAAGAAAAAGGGAGCTGAAGGAATCAGGCTCCTTGACTTCAGACTATACTACAAAGCTACAGTAATCAAGACAGTATGGTACTGGCATAAAAACAGAAATATAGATCAATGGAACAGGATAGAAAGCCCAGAGATAAACTCATGCACATATCTTAGTCACCTTATATTTAATAAAGGAGGCAAGAATATACAATGAAGAAAAGACAGTCTCTTCAATAAGTGGTGCTGGGAACTGGACAACTGCATGTAAAAGAATGAAATTAGAACACTCCCTACCACCATTTATTCCTTTTCTGATGCTCCTTATTTATGTAGATCCAGATGTTTGAACTATTCCTTCTGCCTAAGAAAATTATTTTAACATTTCTTTCAAGGTTTCTAATGAGAAGTTCACTGTAATTCTTATTCTTGATCCTCTGTAGTTAAGGTGTCCACTTTTTATCACTTCTGGTTTTCTTCAGATTTCTCTCTTTGTCTTTGGTTTCCCCAGTTTGAATATGATATGTCCAGTGTGTGTGTGTGTGTTTGGTATTTGTCCTGTTTGGTATTCTCTGAACTTCTCAGATCTGTGGGTTAGTGTCTGTCATTAATTTGGAAAGTTCTCAGCCATTATTTCTTCAATACGCTTATGCCCCCTTCTCTGTCTGCTCCTTCTGGTATTCCATTACATGTATGCTACACCTTTTGCTATGTCTCACAGTCTTAGATGTTCTATTCTGTGTTTTGTTCCAGTTAATTTTCTCTTTGTGTTTCAAATTGGGAAAGTTTAGTTACTTATATTCAAACTCACTGAATTTTTTTTGCTTTTTTATTGCTATAAAATATATATAACATAAAATTTACCATTTCAGTCATTTTTCAGTGTACAACTGAGTGACATCAAGTACATTGCATTAAACTATGCATCCAGAACTTTTTCATCATTTCAAACAGAAACTATCCCATTAAATAATAACTCACCATTCTGCCCTCCCCACACCCCAACCAGTCTCTGTTAACCTCTATTCTGCATTCTATCTCTCAGAAGTTACTTGCTCTATGTACCTCATATAAGTGGAATCACAATATTTTTCCTTTTGTATTTGCCTTATTTCACTGCAATGTTTTCAAAATATATCCATGTTGTAGCATGTATCAGAATTCATTACTTTTTAAGGTTGAATAACTTTCTGTTGTAGGTTTATATCACATTTTGCTAATCAGTTCACATCTTGATGAGCATTTGCGTTGTTTCTACTGTTTGACTACTGTGAATAATGTTGCTATGAACAGTGGTGTACAAATATCTGTTTGAGTCCTTGCTTTCACTTCCTTTGGGTATATACCTAGGAGTGTAATTGTTGGATCATATGGGATTTCTATGTGTTATTTTTTGAGAAACTGCCAAACTGTTTTCCACAGTGGCTAAATCATTTTACATTCCAGCAATGCAAAAGGGTTCCAATTTCTCCATATCCTTGCCAACACTTGTTATTTCCCTTTTAATATATATATCCTAGTCACCCCAGTGAGGGTGAAGTGGTATCTCATTGTGGTTTTGATTTACATTGCCCTGATGATTAGTGTTGGTGGGCATATTTTAATGTACTTATCAGTCATTTGTACATTTTCTTTAAGAAAAGTCTATTCAAGTCTTTGGCCACTTTTAAAAATTGAGTTATCTGTCATTGGTTGTTAAATTTTTGAGTAGAAAATATTTTCTCCAATCCTGTAGATTGTCTTTTCACTTTCTTGATAGTGTTCTTTGATGCAGTAAAAATTTGAATTTTGATGAAGTCCAAGTTATCTATTTTTTTCTACTTTTTCTGTGCTTTTGGTGTCATATCTAAGAAATCATGACCAAATCCAAAGTTATAAAGAATTTCTGCTATGTTTTATTCTAAGATAATTACAGTTTTAGTTCTTACATGTAGGTCTTTGACCCTTTTTAAAAAAATTTTTTTGGACAATGGTGGACTCTGGGAGGGCTCACACCAAGGAGTACTTCTCAGAACTTCGGCCAGTGTCCTTGTCCCAACAGAGAGCAACAGCCACCTCTGCCTCTGCAGGAAACCATCCAACACTAGCAGCTCCACATGTATGAAACTTGGAAGTTGTCACTCCACCCTAATAACCACTAGAAAACCAACAACTCATTGGATCTGTAAGAGAAGGTGGTGGACATAGGGCAAATTGCTGCCCCAAAGATTGAAGAGACAGCCGTGTGAAGGACAGTCTTTTGGTGCTCCAGCCAGGCATCAGGGCTGTGCCATTGAGGTGGGAGAGCCAAGTTCAGGACACTGGGCATCAAGAAACCTCCCAGCTCCACATAATATCAAATGGCAAAAATCTCCCAGAGATCTCCATCTCAATACCAACACCCAGCCTCCTCAATGACCAGCAAGCTACAGTGCTGGACACCCTATGCCAAAAAACTAGCAAGACAGGAACACAGCCCAATCCATAGCAGAGAGGCTGTCTAAAATCATAATAAGGCCACAGACACCACAAAACACACCAACAGACGTGGACCTGCCCACCAGAAAGACAAGATCCAGCCTAATCCACCAGAACACAGGCACTAGTTCCCTCCACCAGGAAACCTACACAATGCACTGAACCAACCATAGCCACTGGGGACAGACACCAAAAACAATGGGAACTAGGAAACAGGAGGCTGCAAAATGGAGACCCCAAACACAGTAAGATAAGCAAAATGAAAAGACAGAAAAACACACAGCAGATTAAGGAGCAAGGTAAAAACCCACCAGACCTAAAACATGAAAAGGAAATAGGCAGTCTACCTGAAAAATGATTCAGAATAATGATAGTAAAGATGACCCAAGATCTTGGAAATAGAATAGACAAAATGCAAGAAACATATAACAAGGACCTAGAAGAACTAAAGGTGAAACAGGCAGTGATGAACAACATAATAAATGAAATTTAAAAAAAAACTCTAGAAGGGATCAATAGCAGAATAACTGAGGCAGAAGAACGGATAAGTGACCTGGAAGGTAAAATAGTGGAAATAACTACTGCAGAGCAGAATAAAGAAAAAAGCATGAAAAGAACTGAGGACAGTCTCAGAGATCTCTGGGACAACATTAAACGCACCAACATTTGAATTACAGGGGTTGCAGAAGAAGAAGAGAAAAAGAAAGGGACTGAGAAAATATTTGAAGAGATTATAGTTGAAAATTTCCCTAGTATGGGAAAGGAAATAGTTAATCAAGTCCAGGAAGCACAGAGAGTCCATACAGGATAAATCCAAGGAGAAACATGCAAAGACACATATTAATCAAACTGTCAAAAATTAAATACAAAGAAAATATATTAAAAGCAGCAAGGGAAAAACAACAAATAACACACAAGGGATTCCCCATAAGGTTAACAGCTGACATTTCAGCAGAAACTCTTCAAGACAGAAGAGACTGGAAGGACATAGTTAAAGTGATGAAGGAGAAAAACCTACAACCAAGATTACTCTACCCAGCAAGGATCTCATTCAGATTTGATGGAGAAATTAAAACCTTTACAGACAAGCAAAAGCTGAGAGAGTTTAGCACCACCAAACCAGCTTAACAACAAATGCTAAAGGAACTTCTCCAGGCAAGAAACACAAGTAAGGAAAAGACCTACAATAAAAACCCAAAACAATTAAGAAAATGGGAATAGGAACATACATATCAATAATTACCTTAAATATAAATGGATTAAATGCTCCCACGAAAAGACACAGACAGGCTGAATGGACACAAAAACAAGACCCATATATATACTGTCTACCAGAGACCCACTTCAGACCTAGGGACACATACAGACTGAACATGAGGGGATGGAAAAGATATTCCATGCAAACGGAAATCAAAAGAAAGCTGGAGTAGCAATTCTCATATCAGACAAAATAGACTTTAAAATAAAGACTATTACAAGACACAAAAAGGACACTACCTAATGATCAAGGGATCGATACAAGAAGAAGATAAAACAATTGTAAATATTTATGCACCCAACATAGGAGCACCTCAATACATAAGGCAAATGCTAACAGCCGCAAAAGGGGAAATCAACAGTAACACAATCATAGTATGGGACTTTAACACCCAACTTTTACCAACGGACAGATCATCCAAAATGAAAATAAATAACGAAACACAAGCTTTAAATGATACATTAAACAAGATGGAATGAATTGATATTTATAGGACATTGCATCCAAAACCAGCAGAATACACATTTTTCTCAAGTGCCTATGGAACATTCTCCAGGATAGACCATATCCTGGTTCACAAATCTAGCCTTGGTAAATTTAAGAAAATTAAAATTGTATCAAGTATCTTTTCCAACCACAATGCTATGAGACTAGATATCAATTACAGGAAAAGATCTGTAAAAATATACAAACACATGGAAGCTAAACAATACATTATTTATAACGAAGTGATCACTGAAGAAATCAAAGAGGAAATAAAAAAAAATACCTAGAAACAAATGACAGTGGAGACACGATGACCCAAAATCTGTACAATGCAGCAAAAGCAGTTCTAAGAGGGAAGTTTTTAGCAATACAGTCCTACCTTAAGAAACAGGAAACACCTCGAATAAACAACCTAACCTTGAACCTAAAGCAATTAGAGAAAGAAGAACAAAAAAAAGCCCAAAGTTAGCAGAAGGAAAGAAATCATAAAGATCAGATCAGAAATAAATGAAAAAGAAATGAAGGAAACAATAGCAAAGATCAATGAAAGTAAAAGCTGGTTCTTTGAGAAGATAAACAAAATTGATAAACCATTAGCTAGACTCATCAAGAAAAAAAGGGAGAAGACTCAAATCAATAGAATTAGAAATGAAAAAGGAGAAGTAACAACTGACACTGCAGAAATACAAAAGATCATAAGAGATTACTACAAGCAACTCTATGCCAATCAAATGGACAGCGTGGAAGAAATGGACAAATTCTTAGAAATGCACAACTTGCCAAGACTGAATCAGGAAGAAATAGAAAATATGAACAGACCAATCACAAGCACTGAAATTGAGACTGTGATTAAAAATCTTCCAACAAACAAAAGTCCAGGACCAGATGACTTCACAGGCGTATTCTATCAAACATTTAGAGAAGAGCTAACACCTATCCTTCTCAAACTCTTCCAAAATATAGCAGAGGGAGGAACACTCCCAAGCTCCTTCTACGAGGTCACCATCACCTTGATACCAAAACCAGACAATGATGTCACAAAAAAACAAAACTGCAGGCCAATACCACTGATGAACATAGATGCAAAAATCCTCAACAAAATACTAGCAAACAGAATCCAACAGCACATTAAAAGGATCATACACCATAATCAAGTGGGATTTATCCCAGGAATGCAAGGATTCTTCAGTATACGAAAATCAATCAACGTGATACACCATATTAACAAATTGAAGGAGAAAAACCATATGATCATCTCAATAGATGCAGAGAAAGCTTTTGACAAAATTCAACACCCAAGTAAGATCAAAACTCTGCAGAAAGTAGGCATAGAGGGAACCTTCCTCAACATAATAAAGGCCATATATGACAAAACCACAGCCAACATCATCATCAATGGTGAAAAACTGAAACCATTTCCACTAAGATCAGGAATAAGACAAGGTTGCCCACTCTCACCACTCTTATTTAACATAGTTTTTCAAGTTTTAGCCACAGCAATTAGAGAAGAAAAAGAAATAAAAGGAATCCAAATCGGAAAAGAAGAAGTAAAGCTGTCACGGTTTGCAGATGACATGATACTATACATAGAGAATCCTAAAGATGCTACCAGAAAACTACTGGAGCTAATCAATGAATCTGGTAAAGCAGCAGGATACAAAATTAATGCATGGAAATCTCTGGCATTCTTATACACTAGTGATGAATAATCTGAAAGTGAAATTAAGGAACACTCCCATTTACCATTGCAAGAAAAAAATAAAATATCTAGGAATAAAACTACCTAAGGAGACAAAAGACCTGTATGCAGAAAATTATAAGACACTGATGAAAGAAATTAAAGATGATACAAATAGGTGGAGGGGGCTTCCCTGGTGGTACAGTGATTGAGAGTCTGCCTGCCGATGTGGGGGAAATAGGCTCGTGCTCCAGTCCGGGAAGATCCCATATGCTGCGGAGCAGCTGGGCCCGTGAGCCATGGCCACTGAGCCTGCGTGTCCGGAGCCTGTGCTCCACAATGGGAGAGGCCATGACAGTGAGAGGCCCGCATACTGGAAAAAAAAATCTGTAGAGAGACGCCATGTTCTTGCATTGGAAGAATCAACATTGTGAAAATGACTATACTACCCAAAGCAATCTACAGATTCAGTGCAATCCCTATCAAACTACCACTGGTATTTTTCACAGAACTAGAACAAAAAACTTCACAATTTTCTATGGAAACACAAAGGACCCTGAGTAGCCAAAGCAATCTTGAGAACGAAAAATGGAGCTGGAGGAATCAGCTCCCTGACTTCAGACTATACTACAAAGCTACAGTAATCAAGACAGTATGGTACTGGCACAAAAACAGAAATATAGATCAATGGAACAGGATAGAACGCTCAGAGATAAGCCCACACACATATGGCCACCTTATATTTGATAAAGGATGCAAGAATATACAGTGGAGAAAAGACAGCCTCTTCAATAGTGGTGCTGGGAAAACTGGACAGGTACATGTAAAAGTATGAAATTAGAACACTCCCTAACACCATACACAAAAATAAATTCAAAATGCATTAAAGACCTAAATGTAAGGCCAGACACCATCAAACTCTTAGAGGGAAACATAGGCAAAACACTCTATGGCATAAATCACAGCAAGAACCTTTTTGACCCTCCTCTAGAGAAATGGAAATAAAAACAAAAATAAACAAATGGGACCTAATGAAACTTCAAAGCTTTTGCCCAGCAAATGAAACCATAAACAAGACCAAAAGACAATCCTCAGAATGGGAGAAAATATTTGCAAATGAAGCAATTGACAAAGGATTAATCTCCAAAATTTACAAGCAGCTCATGCAGCTCAATAACAAAAAAACAAACAACCCAATCCAAAAATGGGCAGAAGACCTAAATAGACATTTCTCCAAAGAAGATATACAGATTGCCAACAAACCCATGAAAGAATGCTCAACATCATTAATCATTAGAGAAATGCAAATCAAAACTACAATAAGATATCATCTCACACCAGTCGGAATAGCCATCATCAAAAAATCTAGAAACGATAAATGCTGGAGAGGGTGTGGAGAAATAGAAACACTCTTGTACTGTTGGTGGGAATGTAAATTGATACAGCCATTATGGGGAACAGTATGGAGGTTCCTGAAAAAACTACAAATAGAACTACCATACGACCCAGCAATCCCACTCCTGGGCATATACCCTGAGAAAATCTTAATTCACAAGGAGTCATGGGGCTTCCCTGGTGGCACAGTGGTTGAGAGTCTGCCTGCTGATGCATGGGACATGGTTTCATGCTCCAGTCCGGGAAGATCCCACAAGCCGTGGAGTGGCTAGGCCCGTGATCCATGGCCACTGAGCCTGCGCATCTGGAGCCTGTGCTCTGCAACGGTAGAAGCCAAAACAGTGAGAGGCCCGTGTACTGCAAAAAAAAAAGAGTCATGTCCCAAAATTTTCATTGCAGCTCTATTTACAATAGCCAGGACATGGAAGCAACCTAAGCATCCATCAACAGATGAATGGATAAAGAAGATGTGGCACATATATACAATGGAATATTACTCAGCCATAAAAAGAAATGAAATTGAGTTATTTGTAGTGAGGTGGATGGACCTATAGTCTGTCATACAGAGTGAAGTAATTCAGAAAGAGAAAAACAAATACCTTATGCTAACACATATATATGGAATCAAAGAAAAAAAAAAAAAGAAAGGTCATGAAGAACCTAGGGGTAAGACAGGAATAAAGACACAGACCTACTAGAGCATAGACTTGAGGATATGGGGAGGGGAAAGGGTAAGCTTTGACTAAGTGAGAGAGTGGCATGGACACTACCAAACGTTAAAATATATAGCTAGTGGGAAGTAGCAGCATAGCACAGGGAAATCAGCTAGGTGGTTTGTGACCACCTAGAGTGGTGGGATAGGGAGGGTGGGAGGGAGGGAGATGCAAGAGGGAAGAGATAAGGGAACATATGTATATGTATAACTGATTCACTTTGTTATAAAGCAGAAACTAACACACCATTGTAAAGCAATTATACTCCAATAAAAATGTTAAAAAATTTTGTTGGAGTATAGTTGATTTAAAATGTTTCATTAGTTTCTGTTGTACAGCAAAGTGAATCAGTTATACATACATACATACATACATATATATATATATATATATATATATATATATCCACTCTTTATTAGATTATTTTCCCACATAGGTCATTACAGAGTATTGATATGAGTTTCCTGTGGTATACAGTAGGTCCTCATTAGGTATCAGTTTTATATTTGGTAGTGTGTATATGTCAATCCCAGTTTTCCAACTTATCCACCCTTTCTGCCCTGCAACCATAAGTTTTTTTTTCTACATCTGTGTCTCTGTTTCTGTTTGTAAAGAAGTTCATTTGTTCCTTCCTTTAGATTCCACATATAAGCGATATCTGACTTACTTCACTCAACTTGACAATCTCTAGGTCCATCCATGCTGCTACAAATGATATTATTTCATTCTTTTTTATGGCTGAGTAATATTCCATCGTGTGTATGTAGCACATCTTCTTTATCCATTCCTCTGTCAATGGACATTTAGGTTGCTTCCATGTCTTGGCTATTGTAAACAGTGCTGCAAAGAGCATTGGGGTGCCTGATTTTTCAAATTATGATTTTCTCTGGATATATGTCCAGGGGTGGGATTGCTGGATCATATGGTACTTCTGTTTTTAGATTTTTAGGGAACCTCCATACTGTTCTCCATAGTAGTTGTACCAATTTACATTCCCACAAGGAGTATAGGAGGGTTTCCTTTTCTCCACAACCTCTTTAGCATTTATTGTTTGTAGATTTTTTGATGATGGCATTCTAACCGGTGTGAGGTAATACATCATTGTAGTTTCGATTTGCATTTCTCTAGTAATTAGTCATGCTGAGCATCTTTTCCTGTGCCTCTTGGCCATTTGTATGTCTTCTTTGGAGAAACATCTATTTAGATTTTCCACCCATTTATTTGTTTGTTTTTTTGATATTGAGCTGCATGAGCTCTTTGTATATTTTAGTGATTAATCCCTTTTCAGTCACTTCATACCCAAATATTTTCTCCCATTTGGTGGGCTGCCTTTTTGTTTTATTTCTGGTTTCCTTTGCTATACAAAAGCTTTTAAGTTTAATTAGGTCTCATTTGTTTATTTTTGTTTTCATTTCCATTATGCTAGAAGAAGGATCTAAAAAGATATTTGCTGCAATTTTTATCAAAGTGTGTCCTGCCTTTGTTTTCATCTAAGAGTTTTATAGTGTTCAGCCTTACATTTAGCTCTTTAATCTATTTTGAGTACATTTTTGTGTATGGTGTTAGAGAGTGTTCTAATTTCATTCTTTTACATGCAGCTGTCCAGTTTTCCTAGCACATCTTATTGAAGAGACTGTCTTTTCTCCATCATATATTCTTGTCTCCTTTGTCATAGATTATGTGGCCATAGGTGTGTGGGTTTATCTCTGGGCTTTCTATCCTGTTCTATTAATCTATATTTCTGTTTTTGTGCCAGTACCATACTGTCTTGATTACTGTAGCTCTGTAGTGTAGTCTATAGTCAGGTAGCCTGATTCCTCCAGCTTCGTTTTTCTTTCTCAAGATTGCTTTGGCTATTTGGGGTCTTTTGTGTTTCCATACAAATTGTAAAATTTCTTGTTCTATTTCTGTGAAAAATGCCCTTGCTTATTTGATTGGAATTGCATTGAATCTGTAGAATGCTTTGGGCAGTGAAGTCATTTTCACAATCTTGATTCTGCCAATCCAAGAACATGGTATATCTCTCCATCTTTTTGTGTCATCTTTGATTCATTTCATCAGTGTCTTATAATTTTCTGCATAGAGGACTTTTGCCTCCTTAGGTAAGTTTATTCCTAGGTATTTTATTCTTTTTTTGCAATAGTAAATGGAGCGTTTCCTTAATTTCTCCTTCTGATATTTTGTTCTTAGTGTATAGAAATGCAAGAGATTTCTGTGCATTAATTTTGTATCCTGCTACTTTACCAAACTGATTGATTTGCTCTAGTAGTTTTCTGGTGGCATCTTTAGGATTTTCTATGTATAGTATCATGTCATCTGCAAACAGTGACAGTTTTACTTCTTTTCCAGTTTGGATTCCTTTTCTTTTCCTTCTCTGACTACTGTGACTAAAACATCTAAAACTATATTGAATAATGGTGAGAGTGGGTACCCTTGTATTTTTCCTGATCTAGGAGGAAATGCTTTCCTATTTTTACCATTGAGAATGATGTTTGCTGTGAATTTATCATATATGGCTTTTATTATGTTGAGGTAGGTTCACTCTATTCCCACTTTCTGGATAGTTTTTATCATAAACTGGTGTTGAATTTTGTGGAAATCTTTTTCTGCATCTATTGAGATTATAATATGGTTTTTAATCCTTCAGTTTGTTAGTATGGTGTATCATATTGATTGATTTGCATATATTGAAAAATCCTTTCATTCCTGGGATAAACCCCACTTGATCATGGTGTATAATCCTTTTAATGTGCTTTTGGATTCTGTTTGCTAGTATTTTGTTGAGGAGTTTTGCATCTATGTGATATTGGCCTATAATTTTCTTTCTTTTTTTTCTTTTTGATATCTTTGCCTGGTTTTGGTATCAGGTGATGGTGACCTCATGGAATGAATTTGGGAGTGTTCCTCCCTCTGCTATATTTTGGAAGAGTTTGAGCAGGGTAGGTGTTAGCTCTTCTCTAAATGTTTGATAGAATTTGACTGTGGAGCCATCTGGCTCTGGGCTTTTGTTTGTTGGAAGACTTTAAATCAGAGTTTCAAATTCAGTGCTTATTATTGGTCTGTTCATATTTTCTATTTGTTCCTGGTTCAGTCTTGGAAGGTTGCACTTTTCTAAAAATTTGTCCATTTCTTCCAGGCTGTCCACTTGATTGGCATAGAGTTGCTTGTAGTAATCTCTCATGATCCTTTGTATTTCTGCAGTGTCACTTGTTACTTCTCTGTTTTCATTTCTAATTCTGTTGATCTAAGTCTTCTCTCTTCTTTTGTTGATGAGTCTCTCTAATGGTTTATCAATTTTGTTTATCTTCTCAAATAACCAGCTTTAAGTTTTATTGATCTTTGGTATTGTTTCCTTCATTTCTCTTTCATTTATTTCTGATCTGATCTTTATGATTTCTTTCTGTCTGCTAACTTTGTGGGGTTCTTGTTTTTCTTCTTTCTCTAGTTGCTTTAGGTGTAAGGTTAGGTTGTTTATTTTGAGATTTTTCTTGTTTCTTGAGGTAGGATTATATTGTTATAAACTTCTCTCTTAGAACGGCTTTTGCTGCATCCCATAGATTTTGGGTCATTGTGTTTTCAATGTCATTTGTTTCTAGACATTTTTTGATTTGCCCTTTGTTTTCATCACTGATCTCTTTGTTGTTTAGTAGCATATTGTTTAGCTTCCATGTGTTTCCACTTTTTACAGTTTTTTTTCCTGTAATTGATATTTAGTCTCATAACATTGTGGTTGGAAAAGAAGCTTCATACAATTTTAAGTTTCTTAAACTTCTTGAGGCTTGATTTGTGATCCAAGATGTGATCTATCCTGGAGAATGTTCCATGAGCACTTGAGAAGAAAGTGTATTCTGTTCTTTTATGATGGAATGTTCTATAAATATCAATTAAGTCCATCTGCTCTAATGTGTCCTTTAAAGCCTGTGTTTCCTTACTGATTTTCATTTTGGATGATCTGTCCATTTGTGAAAGTGAGGTGTTAAAGTTCCTACTATTACTTTGTTA
Source organism: Grampus griseus (assembly GCF_964374135.1). Taxonomy (NCBI): domain Eukaryota; kingdom Metazoa; phylum Chordata; class Mammalia; order Artiodactyla; family Delphinidae; genus Grampus; species Grampus griseus. Next base: position 112,191,992 of record NC_139001.1, read on the forward strand.
GTGTCCATTTCCCCTTTTGTGGCTGTTAGCATTTGCCTTATGTATTGAGGTGCTCATGTTAGGTGCATAAATATTTACAATTGTTATATCTTCTTCTTGGATTGATCCCTTGATCATTATTTAGTGTCCTTCTTTGTCTCTTGTAATAGTCTTATTTTAAAGTCTCTTTTGTCTGATATGAGTATTCCTACTCCAGCTTTCTTTTGATTTCCATTTGCATGGAATATATTTTTCCATCTCCTCATTTTCAGTCTGTATGTGTCCCTTGATCTGAAGTTGGTCTCTTGTAGACAGCATATATATGCGTCTTGTTTTTGTATCCATTCAGCCAGTCTGTGTCTTCTGGTTGGAGCAATTAATCCATTTACATTTTAGATAATTTTCAATATGTATGTTCCTATTACCATTTTCCTAGTTGTTTTTGGGTTTGTTTTTATAGGTCTTTTCCCTCTCTTGTGTTTCCTGCCTAGAGAAGTTCCTTTAGCATTTGTTGTAAAGCTGGTTTGGTGGTGCTGAATTCTTTTAACTTTTGCTTGTCTGTAAAACTTTCAATTTCTCTGTCAAATCTGAATGAGATCCTTGCTGGGTAGAGTAGTCTTGCTTGTAGGTTTTTCCCTTTCATCACTTTAAATATATCCTGCCACTCCCCTATGGCCTGCAGAGTTTCTGCTGAAAGATCAGCTGTTTATCTTATAGGAATGTGTTTGCTTTTCCCTTCTATGTTATTTGTATATTAGTTGTTGCTTTTCCCTTGTTGCTTTTATTATTTTTTTCTTTCTGTTTACTTTTTGTTACTTTGATTAATATGTGTCTCTGTGTGTTTCTCCTTGCGTTTACCCTGTATGTGTTTCTCTGCAGTTTCTGGACTTGATTGACTATTTCCTTTCCCATTTGGGGGAAGTTTTCAACTCTAATCTCTTCAAATATTTTCTCAGACCCTTTCTTTTCTTCTTCTTCTTCTGGGATGCCTATAATTCAAATGTTGGTGCACTTAATGCTGTCCCAGAGGTCTCTGTTACTGTCCTCAATTCTTTTCATTCTTCTTTCTTTATTCTGCTCTGTGGCAGTTATTTCCACCATTCTATCTTCCAGCTTAATTATCCGTTCTTCTGCCTCAGTTATTCTGCTATTGATTCCTTCTAGAGTTCAGTTATTGTGTTGTTCATTACTGTTGTTTGCTCTTTAGTTCTTCTAGGTCCTTGTTAAGTGTTTCCTGTATTTTCTCCATTCTGTTTTAGACATTTTGGATCATCTTTACTATCATTACTACGAATTCTTTTTCATAGTAGTTTGCCTATTCCCTCTTCATTATTTGGTCTTGTGGGTTTTTATCTTGCTCCTTTGTCTGCAAGATATTTCTCTGTCTTCTCATTTTTTCTATCTTACTGTGTTTGTGGTTTCCTTTCCCTAGGCAGCAGGGTCGTAGCTCCTCTTGCTTCTGTTCTCTGCCCCTGGTGGTGAGGTTGGTCCAGAGTCTTGCATAGCCTTCCTGATGGGAGGGGCTGGTGCCTGTGTTCTGTTGCGTGGAGCTGAGTCTTTTTCCTCTGATGAGCAGGGTGGTGTCAGGTGGTGTGTTTTGGGGTGTCTGTGAACTTAGTATGACTTTAGGTAGTCTGAGTGCTGATGGGTGGGTTTGTGTTCCTATGTTGTTTGTTGTTTGGTGTGAGGCATCCATCGCTGGGAACTGCAGGCAGTTGGGTGGAGCTGGGTCTTTGATTCAGATAGAGGCCTCCATGAGAGCTCTTGGCGATTAATCTTCCCTGAGTCCAGGAATTCTCTAGTGGTCCAGCACCCTGGACTCAGTGCTCCCACCCCAGAGCCTCAGGCCTTACTTCCAGTCAGGGAACAAAGACCCCACAAGTCACTCATCCCAGCAATAAAGAGGATTAACAAAAGCAGATAAACAAAATGCTTGACAAATGGTAAAAAGTAAAATCAAACAAACAAAAACAGAAACACACATACACACAAAAGAAACAAAAACAGAACCAAATAAAACAAAATCAAGAGAACAACCAGACAAACAAAAGAACCTAAGAATGAAATTAAACAATTAAAAACAAAACTAACAAAATCACAAAAACAAAAAACAAAATCAAAGCAGAGTGCGAACTGAAGAATGAAGCAAAGAAACAAAACAAACCAACAAAAATGATAAAAAAAGAAGAAAAAGGGGAAAGAAGACAGAACAACAGAAAAGCAATGTAGAAATAGAAATATAAAAAAATAAAATAAAAACATATTAAAGAAAAAAAACCTCTAGACAATTGGTAAAAACAAAATCAACACAACCAAAAACAGAAACAAGGAAACACACAGACATGCAAAGAAACAAAAACAGAACCAAATAAAACAAAAACCAAAGAACAACTAGACAAACAGAAGAACACTGAAACAAAATCAAACAATTTCAATCAAAACTAACAAAAACAGAAAACCTAAAATCAAAACAAAATCAGTGTGCCTACTGAAGCATAAAGCAAAGGAACCAATAAAAATGAGTTTAAGAAAAAGGGAAAAAACACAGTACAAGTGAAAGGCAAAGTAGAAATGGAAATATAAAAAAACATATATACAGGAAAAATAAGACGGACAAAGTAGGCAAAAAACACAGAACAACAGAAAAGAAAAGTAAAAACAGAAATACATAAATATAAAAATGTAAAAGGTGTTATAAAACAAGAAGATCCCAAAATACTAAAGAAAAAAATATATACTAGAAAACAAAAAACAAGGCAGAACCAACAACAGAATGAATCAAAACATAATAAAATTAATAATAATAATTATGTTTCCCTGAGGTCTCAGCTCTAAGTGTCCTTGCACACACCCTGAGGCACAGCCCACCTCTGCCTCTGCAAGAGACCCTCCTCTGTCTCTGGCCTGGTCTCTGAACTTGCTGTGGGCCCTTTGGGGACAACTGAGACTCTGATCTGGCCCAACTCCTGTGTGTGCTGCCCCCTAAGTCCACAGCTGTCAGAGCTAGACTGTTTTCTTTTGTGAGAACACTCATTGTCTACTCAGGTATTCCATAGATGCAGGGTTTACCTATCTGATTATGTAGATTTAATCTGTAGCTAGTGCAGCTGATGGAAAGGTTTTCAGTCTTCTTCCTTAGTCACCCCATCCCTGGGGTTCAGCTTTGGTTTTATCCCCACCTCTGTGTGTGGTCCACCCATAGAAGTCTGGTCCTGAGGCTGCCTTGGAGCTCTTTGGTCTGCCCCAGTGAGGACAGGGTGCAGAGGTGGTCTGACTTCTTGGATTGTGGGAGCTCAGGCAGCGCCAACTGTGCAGGGAAGCCAGCAGCCACGGGCACAAGAGATATGGCCCTACTGAGGGGCTTTTCTGGTGGCTGGTGGCTGGTGCATGAAAGACAGACCTGAGAGGGCTTTTCCTATTTCCCTGCAGCCAACATGTGAGGGCCAGCTCTGACGGGGGCTTTTTTTATTGCTCAGCAGCTGGCACACAACAGCCAGCCTTGATTGGGCTTCTTTTATTGTTGTCAGCAGGCGCCAGCATGTGGGGAGAGAGAGGTTACATATTTGGCTCCTCCCCCTGCATGTGACTCAGCAGTAGTGCCCTGCTTCTGTGGCAGTCCAGTCTTCCTCTGTAGGCATTCCCTGTTGTGGATTTCCTCCCTCCCATCTCCTCAGTCTGTGTCCCCACCGCCAACAGCAGTTCTCGCTCTGGATCTGTTCTCCAGTCCCCATGCTCCAGCTACCAGCTCCTTTGCACTCCTGTGAACACACGTCCCAGTCTAGGGCACATAGGGCCACAGTACAGACCATCTGTGTAGTTCTCACTCTGTCCAGTCTGTCACAGATCAGCCACTTCACCCTCTTCCAACAGCCTCAAATGCTTCCCTTCTGTCCCAATTGATTTCCCCATCAGAGAGGGGGTTTCCCCATTGGAGGGGGGGTTTCCCTGAATTCGGGAATTTCTCCTCTGCCTCAGCTCCCCTGCTCCAGGGTGCAGGTTCCATCTTGCTTCCTCTCCTCCTCCTTCTCCCTTCTTTTTTCATCCCACCCAGTTAAGCAGGGATCTTTATATTCCTTTCTGACTATAAAGAAAGTCATAAAGGACTATAAAGATCCAGTGTCCAAGGTCTTCTGGCAGTGTTCAGTTGATATTCTGCGAGAATTGTTGCATCTATAGATATATTCATGATTCATCTGTGGAGAGAGATGAACCCTACATCCTCCTATTCCTCTGCCATCTTAACTCCTTCCTGTAGGTGTATTCTTGATACATTTGTGGGGAAAGGTGAACTTTACATCCTCCTACTCCTCTATCTTGACTCAATTCTCTTTGATCCATTTTGAATTAATTTTTCTATATGGTATAAGGTAAGGATCCACCTTCATACTTTTGCATGTTGCATCCAATTTTCCCAGCATCGTTTGTGGAAAAAATGGTCCTTTCTCCATTGAATAGTTTTGACATTCTTGTCAAAGGGTGCCAAATATGTAAGGGTTTATTTCTGGGCTGGCTATTATATTCCATTGTTCTGTATGTCTGTCCTTATGCCAGTAGTATCTGTTTTGTTTACTGAAGCTTTGTAATAAGTTTTCAAATTATGAAGTGTGAGTTCTCCAACTTTGTTCTTTTTCAGGATTGTTTTGGCTCTTTTGAGTCCCTTGAGATTCCATGTGAATTTCAAGATAGGTTGTTCTATTCCTGCAAAAGAGAATCTATTGGGATTTTTGTAGGGATTGCATTGAATCTTTAGATTGCTTTAGATAGTATTTTCATTTTAGCAATATTAAATCTTCCAATCCATGAACACGAGTTATCTTTCTACTTATTTATGTCTTAAATTTTTTTCAGCAATACTTTATAGTTTTCAACGTACAATTATTTTGCCTCCTTGGTTAAATTCATTCCCAAGTGTTTTATTTTTTATGCTATGAAATTGTTTTATTCATTTCCTTTTTGGATTGTTCATTGTTAGTGTATGGAAATTCAACTGATATTTGTTGATTTTGTATCTTTCAACTTGGCTGAATTAATTTATTAACTCTAGCAGTCTTCTTGTGGATCTTTAGAATTTTCTGTTTTTAAAATCATGTTGTCTGAAAGTGTGCATCCTTGTCTTATGTCTGATCTTAGGAGAAAGTTTCAGTCTTTTTACCATTGAGGGTAATGTTAGCTATGAGTTTTTAATTCCCTTTGTCGTGTTGAGGATATTTCTTTCTATTCCTAGTTTATTGAGTATTTTTGATCATGAAAGGGTGTTGGATATTGTAAAATACCTTTTCTGCATCAGTTGAGATGATCATGTGGTTTTTTTCCTTCATCTTATTAATGGCATGTATTACATAGTTTGTTTTTTGTATATTGAACCATTCTTGCACTTCAGGAATAAAACTCACTTGGTCTTGGTGTATAATCCTTTTACTATGCTGCTGAATTCAGTTTGCTAGTATTTTGTTGAGAATTTTTGTATCTATATATTCATAAGAAATATTGGTATGTAGTTTTCTTGTAGTTTCTTTTCTGGCTTTGGTATCAGGGTAGTGCTGACCTCATGGAATCAGTTAGGAACTATTCCCACCTCTTCAATATTTTGGAAGAGTTTCAGCGTAATTAGTTTTAAATCCTCCTTGAATGTTTGATGGAATTTACCAGTTAAGCCATCTTGTCCTAGGCTTTTCTCTACTGAGAGATTTTTTTTATTACTGACATAGTCTCCTTATTAATTATAGGTCTATTCAGATTTTCTTTTTCTTCGTGATTCTATTTTTTTTTTTTTTTTTTTTTTTGGAGTACGCGGGCCTCTCACTGTTGTGGCCTCTCCTGTTGTGGAGCACAGGCTCCAGACGTGCAGGCTCAGTGGCCATGGCTCACAGGCCCAGCGGCTCCGCGGCATGTGGGATCTTCCCGGACCGGGGCACGAACCTGTGTCCCCTGCATCGGCAGGCAGACTCTCAACCACTGCGCCACCAGGGAAGCCCCTCTTCGTGATTCATTTTTATAGATGTACATTTCTAGGAATTTGTCCATTTCATCTAGGTTATGCAATTGGTTGATATATAAATGTTCATAGCATTCTCTTATTATCTTTTTTATTTTTATAAAATTGGTAGTGATATCTCCACTTATATTTCTGATTTCAGTACTTTGAGTCTTCTCTCTTTTGTACTCAGTTTAAGCTAAATGTGTGTCAATTTAGTTGATCTTTTCAAAAGATCAACTTTGGTTTTGATGACTTTTTCCTGTTTTATTTTTTTTTTCTCTTCTCTATTGTATTTATCTCCACTAAGTTTTATTGCTTCTTTCCTTCTACTGGCTATGGGTTAGTTTATTCTTCTTTTTCTAGTTCCTTAAAATATAAATTTAGGTTATCGATTTGAGATCTTTCTTCTTTTTTAATGTATGCATTGTAGCAATAAATTTCCTACTTAGCACTGCTTTCTCTGCATCCTGTAAGTTTTGGTATATTGTGTCTCTTTTTATTTGTCTCAAGTATTTTCTAATAAAGCTTGCCGATTCTTTACTCAGCCATGTTTAATTCTGCATTTAATTTGCAGTGTTTTTGACTTCTAGCATATTCTTTGGATTTCTTTCTTGGAATTCTTCCTGTCAGCTATATTACCACTTGTTCTTGCATTTTGCCTACTTTTTTCACTCGAACTCTTAACATATTAATCAATCTTATTTTATAATCTTTATGTGATAATTCCAACATCTGTGACTGGTTCTGGCAATAGCTTTGTCCCTCAGACATTGTTTACTCTTGGCTTTAACAGGCTTTATAATTTTTTGTTGAAAGCCAGACATTGTATAGGGTAATAGGTACTGAGGTAAATAGGCTTTTAGTGTGAGGATTTATGTTAATCTGGCTAAGAGTTGGGCTGCTTTAATATTTCTTATAACTATAGGCACCAGAGGCTTCATATTACTCTAGTGGGCTTACTTTTTCCTCCCTTCTTTTCTTTGTGGCTTCCTTTTGTTCTGATCTTTAGAGAGTCTTTGTCTTGTAGCTCTTTTAGTTTTAATCCACAGTTCTTATTACTGGAGGCTTATTAGTGTGGTAATGGGGTTAGTCAGGAGGGAGAGAATGTGCCCTTATCTTCTAAGCTTCTAATCAGTCTCAGTCTTTTGTGGGCCTGTGCCCCCAGGGTGGGGTTAAGCCTTCCAAAACCCTAGTCCCTTCTGGCCCACCATTTCCAGTTTTGTATTTTGGAGTCCTTTTCTGGTTAACTGTCCTTTTCTTTTTATCTTTCTTTCTATCTGTATTTCTTTTTCTTAAGTGAGACAGGAAGGCTGGAGATGACAGGGGTCGGGTGGAGTGCCTTCCTTCAGCTTGGAAAAGTCTTCAGAAGAGTCCCCTGGGGAAGCCCCTCCCCTTTACATAGGCCTGTTAGGGAGAAGGTTATGGAGGGTTTCACAATGGCTACTCTTCTTCCTTTGCCAAGCCCATGAGGGGGTCTTTTGTCCTCACCCTGAAAACACAGTGTGGTTCCTGGAGGAAAGCCATGAAAGTGTGAGCCCCCCTTTACTGCCCAGCCCCTTATAGCTTCTTATTCAGCCTACAGCCACTTGTCAAAACGACTCCTGAACAGTTCCTACCAGTTCTTTGGCATCTTGCACCAGGTCTTGGTTGCCTCGTTTCTCTGGATGCACCTTTGCTTCCAGACTTCAGAGGAGTTATTTGCTCTGTGACCTCTGTTTTCTGATGAATCAAGGAAAGTCATGGATTTTCAGGTTGTCCACATTTTTCTTGTTGTAAGGATGGGAATGACAACTTTTAAGGCCTTATACATAATAATAAAAGAACTCATCTCTCCCCTTCCAAAGATGGGGGTGTGTAGTATGTTTGTATGAGCATGGAGCCCAGGCCATTAACATCAGGCCCTTAAGGTAGGTGGGCATTGGGGTGGAGACATAGAAGCAGGATGCACTGTTCATTTTAAAAATTACATCTGTTCCTTGTTAAATTTCACTTTTATAGTTTTGAAGAGGACTTTCAGAGAGAACATTTAGGAGAAAAAGGAGTGCGTGCAGCATTGTTTGTAACAGCAAAAATGGGAAATAACTTGACTATCCATCAACAGGAGAGTGTTTAAATTACTTGCCACCTTCAGGAGACTGCTGTGCAGCTTTCAAGAGAATGGAGAACCTGCGTGCTCCTGGTGCCTGCTAAGCTCAAGGAAGACATCTGTGATATGGTGTGCAGTAAGAAAAAAGGTTCAAGTCCATGTGTGTTTATGTCATGGGCAGAGAAAGGGTCTGAGGACACACCCAATGTTCAAGAAGGACAGGGAAGAGGAGGCTCTGCACTTGGCATTGTTTGAATTGGTTGTAGTAAGTGGGTATTAATTTTGATTCAAAACAACAGGGGGTAATGGAGGAATTGGAGGAGACTCACTTTTCATTGTTCTCCCTTCTGTGTCATTTGAGTTTTGTATTCTGTATATTTGTCCCCATTTTATAAAAATAAATAAATAAATAAGCAAACAAACAAATAAATAAACTGAAGAGCCAGGAAAGGTAAGAAGCACCCCCAATGTAGTTGGCAGGCACTTCCCCAACCTGTGCTGGCCTTCACCTCCTTCTTCTTTCCAGCACCTTCTCCTGCTCTCTTCCCTGCCCTCCTGGTCCACCCTGGCCACCCTGCTGTAGGGCCCAGGCCTCCCCCAGCTGGGAGGCTGCCTGGGTACCTTCCTATTTTCTAACTCAACTTCAAAAGGTTGGAAGGGCAGAAGCACAGTGCACAGGCTCCAGGGTGAACCCCAGCTCCCCCACCACTGTGTGACCCTGGGACATCTGTGAACTGGGGACAACTGGACCTACTTCTCAGGATTTTACTTTACATGGGAAAAATCTTCTGTAACCTCTACAGCCACGTGTGAATGAGAGGGCTGGAAATTGACCAGAGTTATGAAAATGCCCCAAGCAGGTCTCTTCCACACCCATCACTGGGTTAGGCACCTGTCCCAGGAGCTGGACCCTGAAGTTCCCCTCTTCCTCCCAGTGCGTCACTTCGAGGACATCCTTGAGGACTGTGAAGCCCAGTCAGAATGGCATTGCCTGGACCCATCTTGCTGGGGAGGGCAGCCTGAGGGGTGGGGTGCAGAAAGAGAGATGGGCTGAGGGACCCTTGACTCAGTGCACACAAGAGGAAGATCACACAGCCTCTTTCACTCTCCCAGCAGGGCGCCTAGCACACCACTGCTGGGACCACTCCCCAGATTGCTGAGTGAGAATCTCTGCAGTGTTGGGATTGCTTAAAATGCTCCCCAGATTGAGAGCCACTGGGCAATATTTCCTCCCAGTAGGCATGGTTCTAAGTCCTTGTTTCTGCTGCCCTGCTGTTGGGTCACTGTGCACCTGCTTCACCATGGACTCTGAGTCCTGGGTCCCCTTTGGTACTGCCCTCCTGACTCCAGGCCTCTCCTGGCCTGGACCACTTTGGTTCCTGCCCTTCCCAGTGCTCTTGGACCAGGCTGGTTCTTCCACATCTCCAGAAGTCATTGTGTCACATCAAGGAAGTCTCCATCAGAACTTCTGCCAGGTTAAACCCAACTCTGCTGCTCTCTAGACACAAGGCCCACAGGCAACAAGAAATCAGAAAACCATGTACAACCTTTTGATATTTCATTCTTGTAACAGTATTTACTGAGCACTTGCTCTGCTCAGGTGCGGTACAAAGTAACGGAGGTGCACTCCTGGAACCCAGACACCTGTGCCCTAAAAGAAGGGAGGAGAGGAGGCTTCGAGAGGGGTGTTCATGGCAGGAGCCTACCGAGAGCTGGGCCCTAGGAGTCGGGGTTCGGCTCCGACACCATCAGTCCCACACACTGCCCTAGTGTGTCATGGGCAAGCCACATCCGCACCCTGGCCTCGGTTTCCATGTCAGAAACCAGGAGAGCAGCTGCATTCCGATTGCTGCAGGGATGCAGCGAGCTACTCCACATGTCACCTGCTCCCATCTAGGCCCAATAACGCTGTCGTGACCACTTGTGGCAGTCCTGGGAGGAAGGGTCAAGTGTGGCTTCCCAGAAAGGCTGGCCCTGACCTTCCTTGTGTCCTGTCTCGATGGGCCTGGTCAGGAGCCCTGTCATGCCCTTTTGAACCTCCCATGTGCTGCATGCATCCTCCACACAGTGGGCCCCAGGAAGCAGTTGTTAATGAGGGCCGTGGAGCGTGTTCTAGCCTGAAACAAAGCCTCAGACAATCAGGAGAGGCCCCAGCCTGTGGTCAGCTTGCCAAACTGCATCCCTCCATCTGGAATTCCTCCCTCATCACTGGGCCTGCCCCCTTTCTAGGCTGGCCTCTCTTCTAGAAAAAGCTTCATAGCTGCCTGTGGCATACTCCCCCCCCACGCACCCCCCACCCCCGTCTGGCACCTCACCACAACAGGGCAGCTGAGGCAGGATCTAATCGTAGGGAACCCTGGCAAGGGGCTGGCTGCTGGCCTGCTGCCCTGAGGCTGGCCAAACAGACACCTGCCCTTCCTGAGGTGCGAGCCACCTTTCCCTCTGTGATTCTGAATGTTTGGAGCTGTGCACATGTTGTGGCTTTCGAGGGGTTGGGGGATACAGCCTCATTCAAAGGTGAGCCTTCCTGAAGCGGGAGGCTAGAATGCTTGGCAGCATGGAGGGCAAGAATGGCAGTGTGGAGAATCAGTCAGCTTCTTCCCCAAGAGTATCTTGCCACCTGTAGCTCGGTTAGAGAATGCAAGCTGGGGGAAGTCATTGTTTGGATGGGATGCTTTGTGACAGAGAACACCCATAGGCCAGAGTCTGCAGGGTCTGGCCAGCCCTGGCAAGGTTGCACAGGAATGCATGGCATCTGCTGGTTCAAGGCTCTTGCTGAGATGGCTGGTTCTGCTTCTGATTCCCTCAGAGAAGCCCTTCAGTGTCCCGAAGGCTGTGGCTGCTCATCCTGGGGGTGGAGAGCAGGCTGGGGTGGGGCAAGTGGGCGCTCCCAAGCTCATCTGCAGCCCCCTACCCCTGTCTCAAGCGCCTACCCCTGAGCCTCAGACCCCCCACTCACATTTATTACTCTCAACCCTTGTGCAGAGTTATCAGCACAATATGTACCCTTTATAATATGTACCATTTCCATCCCATCAGTTTCAAACCCGAGCTCCTCTCTCTGACATGCTGTATGAGGAGTGGCCAAATGTGGCTACTTCACATCTGGGTTTAGACGCTTCATTTTTTGGTGGGAAAGTCGGTGAGGCACATTTTGAGAGCGCTAGAAGCTTTGCGATTGTCCTTGGCCTTGGGCTGCCCGGGACCTATTCTGGCTGAGCTGGTGGGTTCAGCTGTGGATGCCTCCATGTTAAAATGCCCCACCCCACTGAGTCCTGCCACCCCCTCCCCCCCAATACAGTCCTCACATCGGGGACAAAGGGTGGAGATTTGGGTCTTAGGCTCTCCTGAGTGTGACCACAAAGACACAAGACCGTTCCAAAGGTGGGTCTCAGCCGTGCTGGCCTGGGAGGTCCCACTTCCTGCTGGTTGCAGAGGATGCCCTCATGGTCCAAGAAGCTGCAGCGGCTTTCTGGGGCACTTGCAGAGTGGGCCCCCTCCCACTGGCTGTTGGAAGTGGGGGCCAGAATTCCTGGCAGGTGATCCCAGGCAGCAGGACTGAGGGGGCTATGAGTCCAGCTGGCTCCTGTGTGCAGCCTGCTCTATAGCCCTCGAGCTGAGCTGCAGAGGCTGGTCCTCCACAGAGGCATGGGCCTGGGCATCCAGCCTGGCGGGCTCCACCCTGATCTGGCTCAGGTCCAGAATGCGGCCTGGGCACCTCTGGTCCTGTGGGCTGTGGAGTGGGCTGGCCAGGGAGGGCAGGCCACATAGGGCAGCCATGCTAGGGAAGCTGTTAGGCTGTTTCTGTTGCAGAACGTCAGGGCCCCTGGCCTGAGGCTGCCCGCAGAGCCCGCTACCTGTGTTCTGCCTGGGGGGCTGACAGTCTGGGTGGATCTGTAGGGCTGCCACCTGGGCCACACAGCCTGTCAGAGTGAGCTCTAAATCCACGGTGCTCCCCCCGAGACCTGGCCTCCAGGGACCTTGGAAACACCCCAGGTTCCCAGGAAAACTGGGCTCCTGGGAGCCAGGCCAGGCAGAGGGGTTTGGGACCTTGTTTTTGCTGGATGTGTTGGTTGCCATGGGGGCTGCAGACCCCACAGAGGAGAACGAGCCTTCAGGGTGGCCTTGTGTCCCTTCTTCCCCAGAGACCTGCACACACTCCAGAGGGGGGTCCCTGGATGGAGAGCTGGTCCCCTGCTTGGTCCCCGCTACGACCTCACTCACTCCAGCAAGCGGGCCCTTGGGGCCCGAACATGCCCACAGCTCCCGCCTGCTGGGTGCTGAGCTCACGGAGGTCCTCCCCGCATCTAAGGCCCGGGTCCCCCCGCCCTCCAGCTTCACTGGACCTAGGCACACCTTCTCAGAGCCAGCTCCTGGTTTCTCCACCAGTCCTCCCGGGGGCGTTGCAGGCTCCCTGGGGGCCGAGGCAGGCGGGACACGGAGCTCTGGGCTCCGGCGGAGCCAGTTGATAATGCCCATGGTGATGGCAAGCTCGGTGTCGCAGAGCTTCAGCAGGCACTCCTTGCCCCTCCAGGAGCTCTGCAGGAAGCTCTGGCTGAGCAGGTCTGGGCCTGGAGCGGCGGCCAGGTTCTCTTCTGCCCCCACGTGGAAGCTGCACATGGACAGCGGGGCTCCCAGGGCCGGCCCCGACAGACTCTCAGACACGCACAGGTCGTCGTCCAGGCTCGGGCTCCCAGGGCCCTCGGTGGGGTCGTAGAAGAGCTCGTAGAGGGCGTCTCCGCTGTAGCTGTCCCTGGGGAAGGCGGCTGCGGGTGTGCCTGGGCTCGGGGCCTCCTTCTTGTCCTCCTCGAGGCCTGGTGAGAAGGAGTCGTAGTAGCCCTCGTCGCTCGTGGACACAGACTCTGGCCGCTCGCTCTTGGGCGTGCCCGTGTCTATGGAGCTGGCTTTGGAGCCGCCGTGGGGGTCCCTGCATGGGCACAGGGGGAGCTCAGCAAGCCCAGCTGCATCTGGCCTGGGCTTGTCTGTGTCTGACCCCTGGGGGCCCCCCAGCCACGGACCTAGCAGGGCGCGCTGTTGCTGCCTCACCGAGTGATTCACACGGTCCCAGAACTTGTCAAAGTCAGACATCTCGTTCTGGGCAGGCGATGCCAGCTGCTCTACGCTGCCCTGGAAGGGGCCCCTGGAAGCCATGCAGTCAGGGGCCTGGGATGCCCGGGCAGGGCTCTCCAGGCCCTCATGCAGCTCCAGGGAGGGCACTGAGCTCTCGTCTGCAAAGATCTCCCCGCAGCCGGTGAGTGAGTCAAAGCTCTTGAGTGAGGCCACATCCTCACACAGGGCCCTGCAAAGGTCAAAGGAGGAGTCGGGTAGGAACTCACTGTCAGACAGGTCCTGGCACAGGCTGTCCAGTCCCAGCCCCTCGCCCAAGGGGAAGCAAGCTGTGCCTTGCTGCCCTCCAGCCTCTGATGGGCCTTCAGGGGAGGACAAGCTCTTCCCCTTCGTTGCCAGCGAGGCCAAATTCTCAGTTTTGTTTCTGCGGATGTGGAATAGATTCCGAAAACATTTCTTGGGTCGTTTCAGGGAAATTCTCTTCCTTGGGATGCTCTTGGCCACAGCTGGTACAAAGGGCATCTGGGGCACAAAGTGGCGGTAGTCAATCATGCGCTGGCTCCTGGGGGGCCCTGGGAAGCTTGCGCTGCCCACCAGCTGCCCTGTAGCTGCGGCTGCCCTGTCAGCCCTGGGCACAGCGTCTTGAGTCTTGCTCTTCTGCACCAGTTTGAAGGTGGTCCCACAGAGAGCTGCAGGCCCCCCATTGGCGTCTGGCTGGGCCCCCTTGTCGGAGCACCTGTCATATCCTTGGGTGCTGGGACTGACCTGGGGGCCCCTCTCACTGTGGGGTCGCTGCTGCCCTCCTGGTGAGACTGCATCCTCCGTGGCCAAGGCAGTGGCTGCTGGATCTGGGGGTTTCTCATGGTCAATCTGCAGGCTAGATTTGATGAATGTCTTTCCTCTCTTCAGCTCCATGCTGCAGTGTCCCTGCTGCTGTGGAGGAAAGAAGGAGGCACTCGGTATCCAAGATGGAGGCCTGTGGTTCTAGAAGACATGTGTTTGCCTCCCCCCCCCACCCCCCACCCACCCACTGCCCACATGGGCATGGGAGCTGAGCTCTGACATCTGAGCTTGGATCCTCCGTGGAGGCAAGAGGAGAGGGAGATGGGAACTGCCACATCCACAGGCTTGCTGCTCCAGCCTTTGTAGATAACTGATACCCAATACCCAGAGAAGTTAAGTCATGTGCTTAAAGGCAGACAACAGGAGACAAAATGAGAGCATACTGGGGTCTGGTACTCCTGTAGTCGTGATCTTGCGACTCCCTTGAGCATCCTTTCAGAGCTTATCTGGACAAGTTAGACTTCCATGTCCAGGCCCGGCACTCTACCCACAGCACCATATCCTTAGGAGGAGTATCATGGCCCTTCTGAGTGGATGAAGCAGAGGACTCAATAAATAAGTTGCTTCCTTCATGCAAGAGACAGGGAAACCCAAGCCTACTTCCTGGGCTGGGCGCAGTGGGCCATGTGGGTATGGGGGGAGGGAAGACACATGCATGCCCTCCAGGACTGCTGCATCTGTTTGAGGAGGGAAGACTCAGTCTACACAGAGGCCATCAGGCAAGGCACAGCCAAGCATCTCATGGTGCACGAGAGCTTGCGCACGGAGGAGAGAGCAATGTGGCAGAAGGCGAAAGGGAGGAGACAAGCAGGAGACCAGGAACAGGCAGACGGGCCACACACAGCACACCATGAGCTGGAAGAGCAGGCAGGGTCGTCTTTTGTGGACGTCCTAACTGATAAACATTGCTACCTGGAGTGCCATCCAGAGAAAGGCTCTGATGCCCAGTCTGAGTTCAATGGGAAAGAGTGCTGGAATCGCTTATTGATGTCTGTCCTGGGTTCGGGAGTGGGAAGGTGGTAAGGGTGTTAACAACTTGATCATCCTTGCACAGCTGGGGAGTTTGGCCTTACCCCCAGTCAGGGAAGAGCTATGGAAGTCTTCTGAGGGAGTGGGTGGAAGTAGTGGCATAATGAAGTTGATGGTCTGAGACCATTTATCTGCTGTCTGAGTGGAGGATGGACTAAATCAGGAGAGAGGCTCTGAACAGAGAGGACTCACAAGAGGAAGCTAAAATGGAATCGGTATATGGAGATAAGGTCTAGATGGAAACTGCAGTTCTAAGCATGAAAAAGAGGGGTAAAGTCATAGGGTCTTTCAAAGGAAGAAACACGAGGATTTAGCAACTAAATAAAGAAAGACAAGTAGGCCAGAAGTCATAAACACTGAGGCTGGGATTCATGCCATGAGGGGGACCATAGGAGTGGGAAAAGTCCAGAAAGTGGAGAGGATGAGATGTGAGCAAAGGCAAGGAAGGTACCTGTGTTAAGAGCTGGTTTGGGGGAGAGGAGCAAGGGTCTAGTTTTAAACCATTGCCTTTGGGGTGAGTTTGGAGACTCACAAGACCACATCAAAAGAAGGCAGGGGCTTCCCTGGTGGTGCAGTGGTTGAGAGTCCGCCTGCCGATGCAGGGGACACGGGTTCATGCCTCGGTCCAGGAAGATCCCACATGCCGCAGAGCGGCTGGGCCCATGAGCCATGGCCGCTGGGCCTGCGTGTCCGGAGCCCCGCAACGAAAGGACCGGGAACCGCAAAAAGAAAAAAAAAAAAAAAAAAAAAAGAGGGCAATGCTATATCAGTAAACAAAGGATGTCACAGTCATCAGCGATTGCAGCCCTCCAATGTGAGCCAGTGAGCCCTGAGGAAACTCAGGAAGGAAAGAATACCTGCCATCTAGCAGCCATCAGACTGCAGCCACTCCCACGATCAGCCCTCAGGAAACTCAGGATGTGAAAACACAGGATGCTGGCCCCAGGTAGCTGAGGTGCATATCAAAGGAATGATTTTAGTGAGCCCAGAATCTTGCATCTTCCCATACACAGAAAAGTGCTAAATTCCTTAACCTGGGATAGCAGGTTTTCTTTAATTAACAATAATATTTTGACGTTCAGACTACCTGCCCTTTGTTGCAAAACTTCTATATAACCTGATTCCCCCCCTTGCCTCTTCTGAGCAGTTGTCTCAGGGTTACTTGAGATGCTGCCTCCTGGGCTTGAAGTCCTAAAAATTCCCACCAAATAAAACATAACTGAAAAAAAAAAAAAGAAGAAGAAAAAGAAGGCAGTGCTGAAGAGCACCCCCTGAGATGCCCCCCCGCCCTGGTGTGCTGTTCCTCACAGGTACCCCGCTCCCAGGCTCCATCTGCCTCATTGTCTCCGCCTCTCCTTGGCAGTGAGGGACCTGCCAGTTGGTCCTCTGGCTGGTTTCTTGGGCTCTCCATAAGGAGTGCTCCATAGGGAGCATCTGGATTCACTCTCCCTCAGTCCACAGTCTGTGAGGGAGGAATAGAGCAGGTGTGCGGGCAAGTGGCTTTATTGGCCTGCATGCCTTTCACGCCCACTGCCAAAGAGGCCTCCCGGTCCCCTCCGGAGAATCTCGGAAATGCTTCAACATGGGGTCCTGGAGGCGGGCGGAAGGGCTGTCTCCAGGCCCAGGTGGCAATGTTAAAGCCAAAGAGGATGAAAAGGGCTGGCAAAGTGGGCACTGCAGAGGCTCCCAGGGCAAGTGTCATGGCCTCCACCCCACTCCCACCTGTGGGCAATGCTGCCTCCCCTGCAGACGAACACCTGGGGCCTTTGGCCAGAAGACAGTAGAAGGAGCAGGCACCGTGTCAGGGAAGGCTGCAGAGCCCAGGCTTGGATATGGCTGCAGTCCAGCTCTTGGTGGCAGCATCCTGGACAGTGGGTCAGTCCCTCAAGCTGCCTTTCTGCCTCCTGCCAGGTGGCATGTGCCCAAGTCTTCCCCACCCTGTACCTGCAGACCCCATTTCCACTCCCCACAACCTTTTGTAGCCTAGCTCTGGTGGGTTTGGGTACACACAGCATAGCGGTTATTTTCTGGGCTCTGGAGTGGGAAGACCTGTATCTGAGTCTTTGTTCCCTCTACCTAACCAGGCAGAGTGCTTGGCCCATAACCTTATAAGGGACATACTACTGTAACCCCCATTTGATAAAGGAGAAATTAAGGTGCAGAAAAGTCAATCGATTGGCCCAGGTCACACAGGTGGTAAGTAACAGACCTAGGATTTGAACCCAAGCCTGTCTGATACTAAACATGTGCTCTTAACTGATAGACATTCTATGAACTAACAGCTCAATCTCCTCTTCGTGGGAAATCTAAACATTGAATAATAAATGTGGTTTTGTGAGAAATTTTGGAAAGCATAATGAAAATGAAGATTAAAAGCAAAAGTATAGCTCACAAACTTAGAAAAATTGTAACGGAAGGTAGTATAATTTCTATGGCAAGAAATTTTGGAGATATTCATTATGAGATTTCTGTTGCATTTATTTTTTTCCATGTTTTAGAAAAATATTTTTATTACTGTCCTTTGGGAAATAACTTCAACCAGGCATGATAAAGATTATTTCACTGTGTGCAGAATTTTGTAACTACAGAATATAAGATGGTTTATTTGATACTGATCTCTATAAATAAAACTTCTAGTTTCTTAATTCTTGTAATAGTTACTGATTTAAAATCAAATTCTTGGAATAGTTACTGATTTAAAATCATGAGCAATTGGAAATTTCACCACACTCTAGAGTTGGAAAATGGTCTTTCAAAATAGCTGTCATTGCTATAGGTGTTGGGACCAAATGTCACTAACATTGCCAACCCTATTTCCTGAGTCTATTTAACACTTTGCACGTTGTTAGGACAATAAGCACTAAGGCCCAGAACAATGAACCAGAAACTTGCAAAATACTGGAGCAATCAGGTGAAATTCAGTGTGTGTTCAGTCCATTCAGTTTCCATGTTAAAACATTTTACCAGATCCTGACTCTTTGGAAATGTGGGGTCCATATGTGACACGGGTGAGAACTCCCTGAGAGGTCAGAAGACCCACTGCCCAACTGGAGTCAAGCTGAGCGGCCATCTTTCATGATAATTCTCAGGGGCACAGTGGGATTTATCTGGACAGCCAGGTGCTGGCATTCTCATTTCCTGAGGGCAAAGGCCATGTGTCCAGGTTCTCAGTTGCAAAAATGCACAATCTGCCTTGTAACCCTGTGGCTAGACACCTTCTTTGTGGAGCCTGAGAGAGACTCCCCCATCATTTGCCAGCCAGGAAGGCCAATTTTCAGTTTTAACAGGTCACTCCAGGTGTGGGTGAGAAAGTAAAATAGGAGTAAGCGTGGACACAAGAGGGCAGGTTAGGAGCCAGAGGAAGGTCCAGGGGAAAGAAAGTGGTGGCAAAGACTTCCCACGTGTGAAAGCTTACATCTCAGCATCTTACACAGAGCGTGTGCATGCATACGAACTTACTGCAAATTGAGCAAATGAAGTAATTCCATTTGCTGCTTTTCTACATTATGACTAACTTTAGCTCAACTGCCTAGAATTTTCTTTTCCTTTTGGTAAGGTAATTTTATGTTTTTCTTTCCTTTTTGAACATGAAAATGACCAGGTATTTCATGGAGTAAAATAAAAACCTTGGAGCTACACACGTGCAACAGAAACAGTTTGGAAATATAAAAATTTTGACTAATAGCTTTGGTATTTACCCTGCCTTCTCCTGCCCCACCCCCAATATCCAGGAAAATCACAAACATGAAACACAAAGGGGTGAATGGTGATAACAGAGTAGGAACCTATGAGGGAAGCCCCGCCCAGGGACATCCTGGACATTGGGGTGGACAGGCTATGTATAGGGCAGTAGTTTATCTCTGTAAGAGGCTGCCTTGTCTAAGCCAAAACCTTCAGGGTGATGGAGTGAAGGCCACTTCGGGGAGGGACAGCCTCTATGTTCTGGGATGGCTGTGGGGTGGGGAATGAAGCAGAAATAGAATCTGCAGTGTTTAGAACATCACCAATTCACCCAGCCCCCACGTTGGGGAGACAAAGGGACCTTTGGGGAGCGAAGGTCCTGGTCTACTTTTTCTAAGGGAGTCTCTGGGCATTCCTGGCCTGCCCAGTGGAGAAAAGATGGGTCTCCAGTCTTACTCGTCCCTTCCCAGTACCCGCATCCGAGGGGACAAGGTTCCCCCCTTCCGTAGCCCAGACCTTTTCAGGTCTGTGTCATCGCTCCCAGACCCCGCATCACGGAGTGGACAGAGTGCAGACACTGGTTCCTCCTCTCAGCCCGCCCATTGCGCGAAAAACGCACAAAAATTTCCAAATCGCTGCCCTCCTCCGCTCCACGCCTACATCCTCGGGGCTTTGGCGACTTACCGCTGGGGCCTGGAGCGTCGCAGGACGCGGCCTTGGCAGGTCCGGGAGCCGCGCCCGATCCCGAGCTGAGCGCTCAGCACCACGGTCAGCTCCCGGCGCAGCGCGCGCCCGCCGGACCCTGGGAGGCCGAGGGCCGGCTCCCTCCCTTCGCCGCAGGAGTGGCTGGGAGGCCGCGGCAGGAGGCGGGCCCGCAAGGGTTTAGCAGCCGGAGGGCAATCGCGCCGCGGCGGGGCGGGGCCCGGCAGAGAGCCTGTCGGGCGCGTAGGCGCACCCGCGCTGTAGTGGGCGAGGCGGCGCGCGGGGCCGGGTGGGGACCGCTCTGGCAGGGCCGCCGCCCGGACCTCGCTCGGTCTCGCTTTGTTCGTGTTTATTCCGGTATCTGCCTCCGTGCGTCTCTGCCCTCCCCCGCAGGGCTGTGGTTCTGCATCCCTCAGGCCCAGCCTCTTGGGCTCCCCAGACTGACAGCCGCCCAGTCGTCTCCCCTTGCCCCCGACCGTATTTCCCCGCCGCGGTCCGAACTCCTGAGAGCGCGCAGGTGTGGGTGCCCCTAGCCTCCACAGCACGCAGCGCCGGGGCACAGTTAGCCAACCCTGTCGGAAGGGCCGAGTCACGAGCCCTCCCCAGGATTCGGAGCGGGTTTGGAAGAAGGAGCAGGCCAATCTCGAGATGCGGGACAGAGTCTTCAAGAGCCTTCCTTACAGAGTGCCTTTCTTGGGCCTGATTATATGACTAATGGGAAGGAACGAGGTGCTCCCCTCACAGGTACTCACAGTGTGGCGTCTGCCGGTGCTGTGGCCTGCCGCAGTCTTGCGGGAGGGGCAGAAGTGTTGTGGGACTCTCTCCCCGCTGAGCTGAGGAAGGAGGGTCTGCACGCTGGGAGCAGGAATAAAGTATGGAGTAAGCAACTCCGGGATGGCTCGGAGAGAAGTGCCAGGAGCATGGGTGAGGGGCGGAGCACAGGCAGGGCTGGTGGGGCGGGGTGGAGTGGGGTGAGGGGGGAGAGTACAGGCAGAGAGCGCTGGGAGGAAGAAGGAAGGAGTCTTGCAGTCCAGGCTTGGGCTGAGGCCCAAAAGAGGTCAGGGCTCCGTGGATGACGAAGGCCACTCCTTTCTTTGAGCCTGATGGGCTCCCTCCCTGTTCCCATTTCCAAAAAAAAATCCCCTGGATACAGACGTTCTTCCTTGGTCTGGGCTGGCTTTGTCATAAATCAGCAGCCTTCTTTATCATCAGTCACCTTGAGATCATCCCACCCCAGTCACCGCAGTCAAGAGCAGCTCCACCGCAGGCCCCTCCTTCAGCAAGGATCACCCACCACCTTTGGGTGAGGCCCCCTTCTTGCATTTCTTGGAGTTGAATCGTCTTTCTAGCCAGTGACTGACTCACTGTTAGGCCAGATGTCCTCCCTCCCCCCATGTTGATGGTATAGTCCTGACCTTTCCTGGCAGTTTCTGGCCTTCAGAGTTCCCAGAATCAATTTCCCCCCTATTACATAGAAACATAGTTGGATCTGTGCCTCATGCCACATAACCCTGAATCAAGTGTAGGATCCCCTAGACTCCACAGTCCTCACCAGTTTAAGTTAACAAAGATTAGCCTCTCCTATTATGGTCTCCCTTCTTCCGCATTACAGCATTACAAGGACAAATTTTCCCTTAACATGTTCCATTGAGTGATAATTGGTCTAGTCAATGCTCAGCTTGTCACCCTATTGTCAGTGAAAACTATTCTAAGCCATCTACTTCCTCCTGTTAGACAGTTTAAAAACATCCTTATTTTGGGGTATAAAAACCCCAAACAAAAACAAACTATAGGGCTTCCCTGGTGGCGCAGTGGTTGAGAGTCCGCCTGCCAATGCAGGGGACACGGGTTCATGCCTCGGTCCAGGAAGATCCCACATGCCGCAGAGCGGCTGGGCCCGTGAGCCATGGCCGCTGGGCCTGCGTGTCCGGAGCCTGTGCTCCACAACGGGAGATGCCGCAACAGTGAGAGCCCCGCGTACCGCAAAAAAAAAAACTATATATATATATATATATATATATATATATACACATACACATAACATATATAACATATATATCATATATATAACATATACATAGTTTGTGTATTACATATAACATATATTTATATGTAATAAACAAACTATATATAATTATATATTATAAATAAAATATATTTATATATATAAATAAACTATATAATACACACACACATATATATAATTTTTTTCCCCAAGACATGGAATCTGGTCTTCTCCAAGGACCCCTGGAAAGACCTTTCACACCAAGATTTCCCAGTTTAGATATTACTGAAAGATTTTTTCTTTAAACTGTTTTAATATAAACTTACTTTATGTTATTTTTGTAATACACTGACTTAGTTTTCTCATCTGCATTTTCAGGCTGTGGCTATAACCCTCTTCTTTCCTGGCATGGGCTCTTAGGGTTTTCTTGACCTGGGCTCCCAGGTGACTTGATTGACTGGAGGATCTCAGGCCCCCTGGCCACACCCCTTGCTTTCCGACAGACCCAGAGGATTTCACTTAACTGTGAGCACAAATTTAACAACAGCCTATGATGCTGATCTGGCCAGCTGCATGAGTGGGTGTGCAAAGCTCCAGGTTTGCAGCCCGAGAACCCAGTTCCATGTGGGGCCCACATCTGAAGGGACTGGGAGGTGAGGGGGTGGAACCCCACACCACTGAGGAAGGCTGGCAGGACTGGGACTGTCAACTTGGAGAAGAACATGCTTCAGGGGCCACAATTTGGAGCAGATGGCTGACCAGGGAGGACGGCCAATGGCTCCAAGGATGAGCATGGCAAGAGGCAGTCTGGGACTCAGGTCAGTTCCCCTGCAGCGAGATGTCCTCCCCAATCTCAAACAAACTAGTGTGAGGGGTACTATCAGATGAAGTGGCTATGGCTATGGCTAGACGGTTTCTTGTTCTTTTACATTTATCTGTATTTTAAAACGTCCATCCTAAAAACCAACTGAACAGAGTTTCTTTTTCTTTTTTTCAATTGTGGCAAAATACGCATAACATAGAATTTTCAATTTAACAGGTTTTAAGTGTACAGTTCGGTGTCATTACGTACATTACATAGTTGTATACCATCATCTCTACCTACTTCCAAAATATTTTCATCACCTCAAATAGAAACTCTGTACCCATAAAGTGATAACTGCTCATTCCTCCTCCTAGCTGCTGTATTCTAGTTTCTACCTGGATTCTACTTTCTTTCCCTGTGAATTAGACTCTTCTATGTAACTCATATAAATGGAATCGTTCAATATTTGCCCTTCTGTGTCTGGTTTATTTCACTTAGGATAAGGGTTTCAAGGTTCACCTATGTTGTATAATAGCCTTTATAAAAATTTCATTCCATTTTAGGACTGAATAATATTGCAGTGTATGTATGTACCACATTTCTTTATCCATTCATCCACTGATGGACTTTTGGGTTGTTTCTACCTTTTATTATTGTGAATAATGCTGCTATAAACATTAGTGTACAAATATCTGTTCAAGTTTCAGCTATCACTTCTTTCTGGTATAGACCTAGAAGTGGAATTGTTGATCATATGGTAATTCTATGTTTCGTTTTTTGAGGAACCATCACTTTTTTTTTCACAGTGGCAGCACCAGTTTACATTCCCACCAGCAATTTCTCCACATCTTTGCAGATACTTGTTATTTTCTGTGTTTTTTTTTTTTTAATAATAGCCATCCTAATGGGTGTGAGTTGGTAGCTCCTTGTGGTTTTGATTTGCATTTCCCTAATTAGTAATGTTAAGGATGTTTTTCATGTGATTATTGGCCATTTGTATATCTTCTCTGGAGAAATATCTATTCAAGTTCTTTATTGAATTTTAAATTGGATTGTCTTTTTTTTCCCATCTGTATTGCGATATTATTGACATATATTGGGTTGGCCAAAAAGTTCATTTGGGTTTTTCCTTAAGATGTTATGAAAAACCTGAACGAACATTTTGGGCAAGCCAATACATATGTAAGTTTAAGGTGTAGAACTTGATGATTTTATACACAAATATATGGCAAAATATTTTCCACAATAAGGTTAGTTAACACTTTTATCCCCTCACAGTATTGCCATCTGGGGGAGCTGAGGAGATAACATTTAAGATTCATTCTCTTAACAACTTTCAAGTGTACAGTACAGTATTGTCAATTATTGTCAACATGCTGTACATTACATCCCCAGAACTTATTCATCTTATAATTGGAAGTTTGTACTTCCAATATACCTTTGACCAATATCTCCCCATTTCCCCCATACTCTGGCAACCACCCTTCCACTCTCTGTTTCTATGAGTTCAGCTTTTTAAGATTCTACATATAAGTGACTCATGTGGTGTATGCCATCCTCTGTCTGACTTATTTCACTTATCATACAGCCCTCAAGGTCAATCCATGTTGTCACAAAAGGCAGGATTTCCTTCTTTTTATGTCTGAATAATATTCCAGTGTGTGTGTGTGTGTGTGTGTGTGTGTACATTTTCTTTATCCATTCATCCATCCATGTCGGCTATTGTGAATAATGTTTAAATGAACATGGGGGTGCAGATATCTCTTTAAGATAGTGATTTCATTTCATTTGGATATATACTCAGAAGTAGGATTGCTGGATCATATGGAAATTCTATTTTTAACATTTTGAGGACCCTCCATACTGTTTTCCATAGGGGCTACACCAATTTCCATTCCCACCAACATCGCACAAGGGATCCCTTTTCTCCACATCCTTGCCAACACTTTGTTTTCTCTGGTATTTTTAGTAATAGCCATTCTAACAGGTGTGAGGTGATATCTCATTGTGGTTTTGATTTGCATTTCCCTGATGATTAGTGATGTTGAGCACATTTTCATGTTGTTGGCCATTTATAATGGCCTATGTCTATTCAGATCCTCTGTTTATTTTTTAGTCATATTGGTTTTCTTTTTTTTTTTTTGCTATTGAGTTTTATGAATTGCTCATGTATTTTGGATATTAGCCCATTATCAGACAGATGGTTTGTGAATATTTTCTCCCATTCCATAGCTTGCTTTTATATTTTGTTGATTATTTCTTTTGTCATAAAGAAGCTTTTTAATTTAGCTTCACTTGTTGATTTTTACTTTTGTTGCTTGTGCTTTGGTTACTGAACTGAACTTGGGTCTGCTTGCCTGACTTGCAGCAAAGCCAATCTACTGACACTGGGTTGTAGTGAAGGAAAGTAAAGTGTTTATTGCAGGGCCAAATGAGAAAGGGCAGCTCATGTTCAAAAGACCTGAACTCCCTGATGGCTTTCAGGGAAGGGTTTTTTTTCTTTTTTTTTTTTTCTTTGCGGTACGCAGGCCTCTCACTGCTCTGGCCTCTCCCGCTGCAGACCACAGGCTCCGGACACGCAGGCCCAGCGGCCATGGCTCACGGGCCCAGCCGATCTGCGGCATGTGGTATCCTCCTGGACCAGGGCACGAACCCATGTCCCCTGCATCGGCAGGCGGACCCTCAACCACTGCACCACCAGGGAAGCCCAGCGGAGGGTTTTTAAAGGCAACATTAGAGGTGAAGTTTGTAGGGTGCCTGAGCAGCTGGTAGATGTTCTTCTGATTCGCTGGTGGTGAGGTAATAGGGTGGTATTTCAGGAGTTAACATCATCAACCTTCTGGTTCCAACCTGTCTGAGGTCAGGTTGTGAACAAATTAATACCAAAATTAGCAAAGGAAGGTAATAACATGCTTTTCAGCATGCAGTTAATTTCTTTCACCTGGTGGGGCTTTTAATATCTACAAAACATCTCATGGGTATGACTGAAGAGGAACTAAAGATCTTTGACTTTGCCTTATGGCCTAAACTATTATTATTTTGTCTTGCTTGACTGCTTTCCTTTGTTTCTGTGTTTTCTCACTTCTCTGATTAAATTTGTTGTTTTGAACTTGGGGAATGCCTAGGAGGCTAAAGCTTTTCTACAAACCAATGGCTGCGGACATGACGATCCGTAGGGTCCTGCTTAGTTTCACTTTTAGTGCCATATCTAAAAAATCATTGCCAGGTCAAAAGTCAAGAAACTTTACGCCTGTGTTTTCTTCCAGGAGTTTTACAATTTGGGTCTTACGTTTAAGCATTTAATCCATTTCAGTTAATTTTTGTGAGTGGTCTAAGGGTTCCAATTTCTTTTTTCTGCATGTGACTATCCAGTTTTCCTAACAATATTCATTCCCCACTGAGTAGTCTTGGCTCCCTTGTCAAATATTAGCTAACCATATATGCATGGGTTTATTTCTGGGCTCTTGATTCTGTTCCATTAGTCTACATGTCTGTTTTTGTGCCAATACTGTACTGTTTTGATTACTATCACTTTGTAATAAAATTTGGGATCAGAAAGTGTGATGCCTCCAGCTTTGCTCTTCTTTCTCAATATTTCAGCTATTTGGAGTCTTTCATGATCCTTTGGAATTTTAGGATATTTTTTTTCTATTTCTGTTTGAAAAATGCTGTTGGAATTTTGATAGGGATTGCATTGAACCTATAAATGGGTTTGATAGTACAAACATCTGAATAATATTAAATCTTCCTCCATGATATATATATATATGTGTATGTATGTATGTATGTATATATATATATATATATATATATATATATATATATATATATATATATATATATTTTTTTTTTAAGCCCAAACTCCTGAATTGGTTTCAGGGAAGCTTTTTTTTTAAATTTTTATTTATTTATTTATTTTATTTTTGGCTGTGTTGGGTCTTCGTTTCTGTGAGAGGGCTTTCTCTAGTTGCGGCAAGCGGGGGCCACTCTTCATTGCGGTGTGTGGGTCTCTCACTATTGCGGGCTCTCTTGTTGTGGAGCACAGGCTCCAGACGCGCAGGCTCAGTAGTTGTGACTCACAGGCTTAGTTGCTCTGCAGCATGTGGGATCTTCCCATACCAGGGCTTGAACCTGTGTCCCCTGCATTGGCAGGCAGATTCTCAACCACTGTGCCACCAGGGAAGCCCTCCATGACATATTTTTCTATTTATTTCTGTCTTCTTCAATTTCTTTCATCAATGTCTTGTAGTTTTCAGTGTACAGATTGTTCACTTCCTTGGTTAAATTTATTTCTAAGTATTTTATTATTCTTGATTATATTGCAAATAGAATTATTTTCTTTAATTCTTTTTCAGATTGGTTTTTATTACTGTATAGAAATGCAATAGATTTTTATATATTGTTGTATCCTTCAACTTTACTAAAATTTGTTTATTAGTTCTAATAGTTTTTTGGTAGAGTCTTAGGATTTTCTAAGTATGAGATCATGTCATCTGGAAACAAAGACAATTTTACTTCTTCCTCTGTAATTTGGATGCCTTTTATTTCTTTTTCTCACCTAGTTGCTCTGTCTAGGATTTCCAGTGCTATGTTGAATAAGAATAGGGAGAATGGTCACCCTTGTGTTGTTCCTGATCTTAGTGGGAAAGCTTTCAACCTTTCACTGTTGAGTTTGATGTTAACTGAATGTTTGTCATATATAGCTTTTTATTATGTTTAGTATGTTCCTTTTATGACCATCTGTTGAGAATTTTTATACTGAAAGAATGTTGAATTTTGTGAAGTACTCTTTCTGCATCTATTGAGGTGATCATATGATTTTTATCTTTCGTTTTCTTAATATGGTATATCACATTTATTGATTTGCATATGTTGAACCATCCTTGCATCCCAGAGACTAAATCGCACTTGATCATGGTGTATCATCATCCTTCAATGTGCTGTTGAATTCAGTTTCCAAGTATTTTGTTGAGAATTTTTAAATGTATATTCAGTAGGGTATTGGTCTATAGTTTCCTTTTCCTATAGTGTCCTTATCTGGCTTTGGTATAAGGGTAATGCTGGCTTTGTAAAGTGAGTTTGGGAGTGTTCCTTCTTTAATATTTTGGAAGAGTTTGGGAAAGAATGTTATTCTTCTTTAAATGTTTAGTAGAATTCACCAGTGAAACCATCTGGTCCTGAGCTTTTGTTTGTTGGATTTTTTTTTTTATTACTGATTCATTCAATCTCCTTACTCATTATTGGTTTACCCAATTTTTAAATTTCCTCATGATTCAGTTTTGGTAGATGGTATGTTTCTGGGAATATATCCATTTATTCTAGGTTATCGAACTTTTTGTCATATAATTGCTCATAGTAGTTTCTCATGATCCTCTGTATTTCTGTGGTGTCAGTTGTAATGTCTCCACTTTCATTTCTGATTTTATTTCTTTGACCCTTCTCTCTTTTTTCTTAGTAGTCTATCTAAATGTTTGACAATTTCGATAATCTTTTAAAAATAAAACAATTCTTAGTCTTATTAATATTTTCTATTCATTCATTTCTTCTCTGATCTTTGTTATTACCTTCCTTTGCTAATTTTGGTATTAATTTGTTCTTCTTTGTCTAGTTCCTTGAGGTGTAAAGTTAGGTTGTTTATTAGAGATTTTTCTTTTTATTTTTTAGTGTAGGTATTTATCACTGTAAACTTGCCTCTTATAACTGGCTTTCCTGCATCCTATAAATTTTGGTATATTGTATTCCCATTTTTGTTTGTTTCAAGATATTTTTTGACTTCTCTTTTGATTTCAGCTTTGACTCATTGGTTGTTCAGAGGTATACTGTTTAATTTACACATATTTGTGAATTTTTCAGTTTACCTCCTATTATTAATTTTGAGTTTCATACCACTGTGGTCAGATATGATTTCAGTGTTTTAATTTGCTGAGACTTCCATATGATCTATCCTGGAGAACATTCCATCTTTATTGTATTGTCATTTGTTTCTCCTTTTAAATCTGTTAGTATTTGCTTCATGTATTTAGGTGCTCCAATGTTGGATGTATATATATTTATGATTATTATATCTTCCTGATGAATTAGCCCCTTTATCATTATATAATGACCTTCTTTGTCTCATTAGTTTTTATTTATTTATTTTAATTTTTTTTTGTTTTTTTTTTGTTTTGTTTTTTAAATTAATTTTTATTGGCATATATTTGATTTACAATGTTGTATTCAATGTTCTGCTTACAGCAAAGTGAATCAATTATACATATACATATATCCACTCTTTTTTAGGTTGTATTCCCCTGTAGGTCATTACAGAGTATTGAATGGACTTCCCTGTGCTATACAGTAGGTTCTTATTAATTATCTATTTTATATACAGTAGTGTGTATATGTCAATCCCTGTCTTCCAATTTATCCCTCCCCCCACTTCCCCCTTGGTAACCATGAGTTTATTTTCTATGTCTGTGACGCTTCTGTTTTGTAAATAGGTTCATTTGCACCATTTTTTTAGATTCCACATATAAGTGATATCATATGATATTTGTCTTTCCCTGTCTGACATACTTCATTCAGTATGACAATCTCTAGGTCCATCCATGTTGCTGCAAATGGCACTATTTCATTCTCTTTTATGGCTGAGTAATATTCCATTGTATATATGTACCACATCTTCTTTATCCATTCATCTGTCGATGAACATTTAAGTTGCTTCCATGTCCTGACTATTGTAGCAATAAATAGTTCTGCAGTGAACATTGTGGTGCATATATCCTTTTGAATTATGGTTTTCTCTGGTATATGCCCAGGAGTGGGATTACTGGATCATATGGTAGCTCTATTTTTAGCTTTTTAAGGAGCCTCCATACTGTTCACCATAGTGACTGTACCAATTTTCCTTCCCATCAATGGTGTAGGAGGGTTCCCTTTTCTCCACACCCTCTCCAGCATTTATTATTTGTAGATTTTTTGATGATGGCTATTCTAACCAGTGTGAAGTGATACTTCATTGTAGTTTTGATTTGCATTTGTCTAATAATTAGTGATGTTGAGAATCTTTTCATGTGCCTGTTGGCCATCTGTATGTCTTCTTTGGAAAAATGTCTACTTAGATCTTCCACCCATTTTTTAATTGGGTAGTTTGTTTTGTTTTGTTGATATTGAGCTGCATGAGCTGTTTATATATTTTGGAGATTAATACCTTGTTGGTCACTTCATTTGCAAATAGTTTTTCCCATTGTGTGAGGTTTTTTCTTTTCATTTTGTTTATGGTTTCATTTGTGTGCAAAAGATTTCAAGTTTAATTAAGTACCATTTGTTTACTTTTGTTTTTATTTTCATTACTCTAGGAGGTGGATCAAAAAAGATCTTGCTGCAATTTATGTCAGAGAGTATTCTGCCTATGTTTTCCTCTAAGAGTTTTATAGTATCTAGCCTTACATTTAGCTCTTTAATCCATTTTGAGTACATTTTTGCATATGGTGTTAGAGAATGTTCTAATTTCATTCTTTTACATGTAGATGTCCATTTTTCCTAGCACCACTTATTGAAGAGGCGTCTTTTCTCCACTGTATATTCTTGCCTCCTTTGTCATAGATTACATGACCATAGGTGTGCAGGTTTATCTATGGACATTCTATCCTGTTCCATTGGTCTATATTTCTGTTTTTGTGCCAGTACCATACTTGTTTGATTACTGTAGCTTTGTAGTATAGTTTGAAGTCAAGGAGCTTGATTCCTCCAACTCCATTTTTCTTTCTCAAAATTGTTTCAGCTATTTGGGTCCTTTGTGTTTCCAAACAAATTGTAAATTTTTTTGTTCTAATTTTGTGAAACATGCTATTGGTAATTTGATAGGGATTGCATTGAATCTGTAGATTGCTTTGGGTAGTATAGTCATTTTCACAATATTGATTATTCCAATCCAAGAACATTGTATATCTCTCCATCTGTTTGTGGCATCTTTTATATTTTTCATCAGTATCTTATAGTTTTCTGAGTATAGGTCTTTTGCCTCATTAGGTAGGTTTATTCCTAGGTATTTTATTCTTTTTGATGTGATGGTAAATGGGTTTGGTTCCTTGACTTCTCTTTCTGATCTTTCATTGTTAGTGTATAGGAATGCAAGAGATTTCTGTGTATTAATTTTGTATCCTGCAACTTTACCAAATTCATTGATGAGCTCTAGTAGTTTTCTGGTAACATCTTTAGGATTTTCTATGTATAGTGTCAGTGGTCTGCAAACAGTGACAGTTTTACTTTTTTTTTTCCAATTTGTATTCCTTTTATTTCTTTTTCTTCTCTGATTGCCATGGTTAGGACATCCAAAACTATCTTGAATAAAAGTGGTGCGAGTGAACGTTGTTGTCCCGTTCCTGATCTTAGAGGAAATGCTTTCAGTTTTTCACAGTTGAGAATGATGTTTGCTGTGGGTTTGTCATATATGGCCTTTATTATGTTGAGGTATGTTCCCTCTTTGCCCACTTTCTGGATAGTTTTTATCATAAATTGGTGTTGAATTTTGTCCAAAGTTTTTTCTGCATCTATTGAGATGATAATATGGTTTTTATTCTTCAGTCTTGTTACAGTTTTGACTTAATGGCTATTTTCTCTGATGAACATATAACTACCCCTGGTCTCTTAGTTCTCATTTGCATGGAGTATCTTTTTCCATCCCTTCACTTTGAACCTATGGCTTTAAACCTGAAGAAGGTCTCTTGTAGGCAACATATAGTTTGGTATTGGTTTTCAATCCATCTAGCCATCTGTGCCTTTTTATTGACATACTTACTAATGCCATACTATTAATTATTTTCTGGCTGTTTTCCTTTGTTCCTTCCTTTCTTGCTTGCTGCCTTCTTTGCAAATTGATGATTTTTCATAGTGGTATGCTGTGATTACCTTCTCTTTATCTTTGTGTATTTACTTAAGGTTTTTGCTTTGTGGTTACCATGAGGGGTTTGTAAAACATCTTATAGATATAACAGTTTGTTTTGTGCTTGTAACAACCTACCTTTGATCACATACAAAATCTCTGCCCTTTACATCCCCCCGCATTATGTATTTGATATCACAATTTACATCTTTTTTTTTACTGTGTACCATTAACAAATTATTGTAGCTACAGTTATTTTTTATTTTATTTATTTATTTATGGCTGTGTTGGGTCTTCATTTCTGTGCGAGGGCTTTCTCTAGTTGTGGCGAACAGGGGCCACTCTTCATCGTGGTGCACAGGCCTCTCACTATCGCGGCCTCTCTTGTTGTGGAGCACAGGCTGCAGACGCGCAGGCTCAGTAGTTGTGGCTCACGGACCCAGTTGCTCTGTAGCATGTGGGGTCTTCCCATACCAGGGCTTGAACCCGTGTCCCCTGCATTGGCAGGCAGATTCTCAACCACTGCACCACCAGGGAAGCCCCACAGTTATTTTTTTAAAATATTTTTGTCCTTTAACCTTTCTACTAAAGTTAAGGTTTAACACACCACCATATTAAGATATTAGTGTATTCTGAATTTGACTCTTCTGAATTTATCAGTATGTTTTATATTTTCATATGTTCTCATGTTACTATTTAGTGTCCCTTTATTTCAACTTGAAGAACTCCTTTCATTATTTTTAAGGTAAGTCTTGTGTTGATGAACTCCCTCAGCTTCTGTTTGATTGGAAAAGTTTGATTGGGAAAGTTTTGTCTCTTTTCATTTTGGAATGATAACTTTGCTGGATAAAGTATTCTTGGTTGGCAATTATTTTTTCTTTCAGCACTTTGACTAGATCATTCTACTTTCTCCTGATCTGCATGGTTTCTGCTGAGACATCCACTGATAGCCTTGTACATCTCTTATACATGAATAATTTTTTTCTCTTAAGGAGACATCTAAGGCCATGGGAGTTGGCCTGGTGCAGGGGCAGACCAGCATTGGGGTCCATGTGAAGTCCGGTGCTATGGGTGAGGTGTCTTTCTCCATGGGGAGAGTGTCTTTCTCCATGTTGGGCTGCCAAGGCTTGAGGGAGGAGTGATGGGGTAATGTGAATCTACCTTTACTACCTCCTCAATGTGTCTTTTATTTTTGTGTTTCACCCAGCTGCTGTAATTCTTTACCTGGAATCTATAGCTCTTATATAGGTATTTTTGTGTGCAAATAGTTGTTCAAATTGATATTTCTGGGAGGGGATGGATACTAGAAATTCCAATACCACCATGTTGTTGAGTTGTAGGAATTCTTTATATATTGAGGATATTTGTCTCTTATCAGGCATATGACTTGCAAATATTTTCTCCCATTTTTTGAGTTGCCTTTTCATTCCTTCAATAGTATCTCTTGATACACAAAAGTTTTTAATTTTGACCAAGTCCAAGTTATCTATTTTTTTCTTTTGTTTCCTGTGCTTTTGGTGTCACATCTAAGACATTTGTCAAGAAATATTGACAGATACGAGGTTATGAATCTTTCCCCCTGTTTCCTTCTAAACGTTATATAGTTTTATCTCTTATGTTTATGTCTTTGACCCATTTTGAGTTAATTTTTATATGGTGTAAGGTATGAACCTAACTTCATTCTTTTGCATACAGACATCCAGTTTCCCCAGTACCTTTGGCTGAAAAAGCTGTCCTTTCCCCATTGAATGATGTTGACACCTTTGTTGAAGATAATTTGACCATCTCTGTGAGGGTTTATCTCTGAGTTTTCTATCCTATTCTATTGGTTGATGTCTGTCTTTATGCCAGTACCACTTTTTTTATTTTTATTGCTCTA
Source organism: Grampus griseus (assembly GCF_964374135.1). Classification (NCBI taxonomy): domain Eukaryota; kingdom Metazoa; phylum Chordata; class Mammalia; order Artiodactyla; family Delphinidae; genus Grampus; species Grampus griseus. The sequence goes on from NC_139001.1 coordinate 112,224,908, forward strand.
GCTTTGTCACAGTTTACTTTTGTAAGCATAAAAACCCTTTTACTTAAAAAAATTATGTCAGTGCTCTCCAGCTTATTTATATTTCTTATTCTTCTCACATTATTAATGACCATTCCCTTAAACATGGGAAAACAAAGATTGAAATCTAGTTTTGGAGGGCACAATTTCATCTAGCTTATAAAAGATACCTGTGTAGCAAAATGATAGTGTCTGAGACTGGTTGAGACCTAGGGGTCATCTATTCCAAAGAGGGGGAATTTCTTCTGATAGGAACTCCAACCAATGAGCATAGACCCCCAGCCTCAGCATCCACACGCATACAACTGTTTCCTGATCACTAAGAGAACTTGTCAAACCTTATCTTGTCTCTCCCTCCTCCTTCCATTAAAACACTTGCCTCCTTTGGACCCCTTTCCTGGGATTTTTTATTTTCTTCTTCACACCAGTATTTCTGGCACACATCATCTTCCCATCCATCCATCCACTTATTCAACAAATATTTATTTGGTGACTATTACATTCCCAGCTCTGTTCTTGGTGCTAGGAATAAACCAAATAAAATTCTACCTTCATGGAGTTAATATTCTGATTGAAGGAGGTGGACAATAAATAAACAAATTATAGTAAGTTGATTGGTTATAAGTGCTATGAAGAAAAATAAGGTCGGCAAAGAGGCTAGGAAACCATTAAACACATGGCAAAACATGAGGATGTTCACCATGTCATTGCTTATAATGCAGCCTAAAATGGAAAACAGCTTTTTTTTGCCCCCCAAACTGGTCATGGTCAAATAAATGTTGTTATATTCATAGTGGAGAAACATGCAGACATTGAAAATATGTCGGATACCATATTTTTAACCTGGTAAAATATTCATGGAATATTTCTCAACAAAAAGCAGTCTAGAAAAAGTACTACAATCTGCTTTTAATTCTGTAAAGTAAATATATTCATCAAAAGGACCTGAAGAATGTATACTGAGATGTTATAGTGATTGTGTTTGGGTGGTGAAATTATGAATGATTTTGTGATTTTTTTCTAAGTTCTTATATGTCAAAAACCCTACACACACACACACACACACACACACACACACACACACACACACACACATGGTTATACATATTCATGGACATATATTATTTATATAGGTATATAATCAACATGGCTGTTATTAAAAAAATTACACACACACATATGCACACATCGTTATACACACTCACAAATATATGTATGTGTGTGTATATATATGTAAATCTGGCAAACATTTATGCTAGATCATTTTAACAGTGACTACTGATATTTTTAAGTATATTTCTGCCATATTATGTTATGTTTATTATTCCCCATGTTTTTTATTTGATTCCTCTTCTGCTGTCCATTGAATTGAGTTTTTCCCATTACCCATTTTCCTAACAGAGATAGATTCATTTTGAAGCTAATAAAATTTAAGCTTTAGAATACCTCATTTGAATGGGCCCCATTGAAATAAATATTCACTTAACATAATACCCTCAAGGTCTATTCATGTTATAGCAAATGGCAAGGCTTCATCTTTTTTTATGGCTGAGTAATATTTCACTGTATACATATATACCACATCTTCTTTATTCATTCATTTGCTGAGGGACACTTCGGTTGCTTCCATATCTTGGCTATTGTAAATAATGCTGCTGTGAGCACTGAGGTGCATGTATCTTTTTGAATGAGTGTTTTCTATTCTTTGGGTAAATACTTAGAAGTGTAATAGCTGGATCCTATGATAGTACTATTATTAATTTTTTTGAGGAATCTACATACCTTTTTCCATAGTGGCTGCACCAATTTGCATTCCCACTCAACAGTATATGAGGGTTTGCTTTTCTCCATATCCTTGCCAACACTTGTTATTTCTTGCCTTTTTGATAATAGCCATTCTAATGGGCTTGAGGTCATATCTCATTGTGGTTTTGATTTGTATTTTCCTTAATAAGCAGTGTTGTTGAACACTTTTTCATGTGCCTGTTGGCCATCTGTATGTCTTCTCTGGAAATGTCTATTCAACTCCTCTATTCATTTTTGAATTAGGTTGTTTTTTGTTGTTGTCTTTGAGTTATATGAGTTCTTTATATGTTTTGGATATTAACCCCTTATCAGATATATGATTTGCAAATATATTCTCCTATTCGATAAGTTGTCTTTTCATTTTATTAATAGTTTCCTTCATTGTGCAGAAACTTTTTAGTTTGATGTAGTCCATTTATTTTAGCTTTTGTTTCCTTCACCTAAGGATACATATCCAGAAATATCTTGCTAAGGTCAATATCAGAGGGTGTATTCCCTTTGACAATTGTGTGTATTGTGTTTTCTTTGACGAGTTTTATGGTTTCAAGTCTTACATTCAAGTCTTTAATCAATTTTGAGTTGATTTTTGTGTAAGGTGTGAGATAGTGGTCTAGTTTCACTTTTTTTGCAGGTGGCTGCCGAGTTTACCCAACACCATTTATTGAAGAGACTATCCTTTCTCCATTGTATGTTTTTTGCTCCTTTGATTTTGCTCATATGTGGAATATAAAAAAACAAACAAACAAATAAATCAACAAACCAAACCAAACAAGCACATGTATACAGAGAACAGAGTAGTGGTACTAGAGGGGAAGGGAATGAGAGGAGGATGAAGTTGGTAAAGGGAGTCAATCGTATGGTAAGGAATGGAAACTAAATTTTTGGTGGTGAGCATGCTGTAGTGTATACAGAAGTAGAAATATAATATTGTACACATGAAACTTATCTAATGTTATAAACCAATGTTACCTCAATAAAAAGTAAAATAATAAAAATATTTTTTCTACATTTAAAAATATTCACTTTTGTACCTCATTTTGTTTTGGTGGTTTTGTTTTGTAAAATTGTATAACTTTTAGGCTGCACAAAAACTAGACCTATGCTTTCTATCTATATTTTATTTTACTGGTTAAAATTTTGAATTATACACTTAACATTATATATTTTTAGAAATTCTAGAGTTAATTACCCTTCTTCTCCTTCCTGAAAGGTCAAGAGCTTTCACATGCATTAGCTTCTTCCAATACTTTCCACTATCTTCCATGTTATTATTACCTATGAGTTTATTTACAGCTTACTTTTACCTACATGATAATTACTGCGATCATTGTCATGATCATTATCATCTGTTTGTGTTTTAAGTCAAGTGACTTTGCTCTTCTTCATCCTCCTTTTCAACAGTGGTTCAGGAGTAAATGAAATATCCCTTGTGAAGTCTGTTCATTATCTCCTCAAACCCCACTACAGTCCACTGAAGGAAGTGGTAGACCCTTTTGCAAATACCCAGAGTCCTGGTGGCTGAACAGACACCTGCTGTCCTTGGTTATATGCTTACCCTACATGACTTTTCCTCAGAAGAAATCACTGAGAAGACACCTCTTCCTGGGGTTGTTGTGCAAGGGCATGTGCTGGACCCATATGGACCTAGGTACCATGCATTTGGAGCCTGTGTCATGGACAAGCCATGACCGTATGGCAAGGGATGGAGGGAGGGTTTCCATAGGAAGAAGGGCCTGCATAGGGCCTGGCCAGAGGGTCAAGAGTGAAAGATATCACTGTACTATTACCTGTCCTATTTGGCTTCTTCCAGAAATAGGCCCTGAGGATATAAGTGCTGACAGTTTATTTGAGAGGTGATACCAGGAGGCACTGGTAGTGAGTGGGGCCTAGAGGTAGCTGATAAAGAGTATGACATTCTATCAAGTCTTTTGCTTCTGTAGGTAGTCTGACCCTCAGTCTAGAACATTCCTCATAGTTACCTGCACCTGGGGAAGGAGCTGAACCACATATTTAGCATCCAAATGCTATAGGTGTTGGTAGTTCTGATTTGTCCAGGGCATGAACTGAGGATGCCCCTATGCTCAGAGAAAGACCTTAGCAGAGATGCCTAGTACACTTGAATTAATTTGTTAGCCTGCTCATCTTCTGAACAATACAAATCTGTCATAAATTATTTGCTGATTCTTTTTAAGTACTCAATTTTCTCTCTGTTGCTTATAAGCTCCCTGGTGATAGGTAGGTACTTACTGTCATTTTGTTACTTGCTTTCTGGTTGTGTTTGTAGTTGTTTTCTGTTCCTTTCTTCTTCCCTTGTGGTTTGATGATTTTCTTTAGTATTATTTTTGGGTTTCTTTCTCTTTAGATTTTGTGTATCTATTGTAGGTTTTTGATCTGTGTACCATGAGGTTGACCTATAACAAATTTTACTTGTTTTAAACTGATAGTCATTTAAGTTCACACACATTCTAAAAGCTCTACATTTTTTACTCATCCCCACACACATTTTATGTTTTGGTGTCATACTTTACATCTTTATGTGTATGGCATAACTGTTTATTGTGATTATAGTTGATTTTACAATTTTTGTCTTTTAACCCTTGTACTGGCTTCAGTGGTTGATCCACTGCCTTTAATATATATTTATCTTTATGAGTAAGACTTTTTCCCTTCATATATTTTCTTATTTATTGTTATAACCTTTACTTTTTCACTCAAAGAAGACTCTTTAACATTTATTGTAAGGCTGATTTAATGGTGATGAACTCTTAGTTTTTGCTTGTCTGGGGAGCTCTTTATCTCTCCTTCAATTCTGAATGGAGACCTTGCTGGGTAGAATATCCTTGGTTGTACATTTTTTTTCCATGCAGCACTTTAAATATATTATGCCACTCCATCCTGGACTGCAAAGTTTATGCTGAAAAGTCAGCTGATATCCTTATGGGGGTTCCCTTGTATGTGACTCTTTGTTTTTCTCCTGCTGCCTTTAAAAATTCTCTCTTTTGCCACTTTAATCATGATATATCTTGGTGGGTCTCTTTGGGTTCTTCTTGTTTGGGACTCTCTGTGCTTCCTGGACTTGGATGCCTGTTTCCTTCTTCAGCTTCAGGAAATTTTCAGCCATAATTTCATTAAATAAATTTTCTACCCCTTTATCTCTCTCTTCTTGTTCTGGGACCCCTATATTGTGAATGTTAGTATACTTGATGCTGTCCTAGAAGTCTTTTAAACTATTCTTATTAAAAAATTTTTGTTTTCTTTTTGCAGTCCTCATTGGGTGATTTCTACTGTTCTGTCTTCCAGGTCACTTATGTGTTCCTCTGTATCACCTAATCTGCTTTTCATTCCCTCTAGTGTATTTTTCATTTTGATTACTATATTCTTCAGCTCTGATTCACTCTTTCTTAGAGGAGAAGTGGGGAAACACTTCAACATTTTAGAATGTGAGGTTTTACAATGGTTTTGTGCATAAAATGACTGTTGGGCCAACTGGCTGAAGTTTGGGGGATAAATCACAGGGAAAAATTGTTACAGTTGCTTCCAGTTTATCTTTTTAGGGATGGGGGAAACAATAACACCTAACATACAGAGTCATTGTGAGAATGAAACAAACTCATATATGTAAAGAATTTTGCTTTTAGTAAGTGCTCAGTAAGTGTCACTTAGTGTTACAGTTACTTAACTTCATGGCAACCTTGTGAGTGTGTGTCCTTGTCTTCATTTGAGAGATGAAGAAATTGAGGCCCAGAGTTGAATGACTAGCCTAGAGTAATGAATTATAGCAGAGCAGAATCTAGAACTCAAATCTACCACTGCACCACAAACCTGTGTGTTTCCATCACATTAAGAATCAGGCAGGGGGCTTCCCTGGTAGTGCAGTGGTTAAGAATTTGCCTGCCAGTGCAAGGCAGAGAGATTCCAGCCCTGGTCCAGGAAGATCCCACATGCCATGGAGCAACTAAGCCCATGTGCCACAACTACTGAAGCCCGTGTCCCTAGAGCCTGTGCTCCGCAACAAGAGAGGCCACTGCAATGAGAAGCCCACATGCTGCAACGAAGAGCAGCCCCCGCTCACCACAACTAGAGAAAGTACATGCAGCAATGAAGACGCAATACAGCCAAAAATAAATAAATAAACGAACACACACACACACACACACACACACACACACACACACACACACACACAATCAGGCAGGGTGCTTGCAGGCATGTGCAGACAACTTTGGTTGGGCCGCCATGACTTAGACTGCTTAGGCTGGGTCATCAGCCAGATTTGTAACCAGATTTGCAGACTTCAGGGGAAATCCTTTTTTTCCATACACACAGACTGAGCTGGCTACTCTGGTGGGAGATTTTTTCCAACACCACATTGTTCACCAGGAGGAAGAGGCAGAGAGTGTGGACTCTGGGTAAATCTAACCCTGTTCCAGCAAAGACACCTACAAATATTTCTGAATATGAGAAATGAGTTCTTTCTGATAACTTTTATTTTGCTAAATCAATATAGCATTCACATTACAATTATGTAAGCATTATTAACTAATAAACTCCAAAGTGTGCTATGACTATGTTTCTGTCCTTGTATAACTTTTCATTTTTCCTGGAGTTAATCATTGCTTCCTTTTCTGTTTAATTTTCCATGTTTCTGTTGCTACTCACAAATTTTTCAGTGAATATGTAAATAATATCTCCATATATTTTCCACATGGTCAAATGCATTTTTAGTCTGCTGATAGCTTTTCTTTTTTCTTTTTGGATGCTTTTTCTCTGGTATTCCTTCTTCTCCTGCTCCTATGGGTCGTGGCTTCATGTTAAGTCTGTCCTAGAATTTCTTTTAACATCATCCAGAGAATGCCATTAACTTCTCTCCTGTGTTGTATCATTTTCCTCTTTCTTGGTTAATTCACAGATTTTGCTGGAATCTGTACTCTAATAGCTTCCTTAGATAAATTTTTGAGACCTTGAATGTCTAAGGCAATCCTATTTCACTCTTAGATTTGACTGATAGTTTGAGTACTAAATTCTAGGATGGAAATGATTTTCCTGCAGAATTACAAAGGCATTGCTCCTGTTTCTTCCATTTTCAAATCCTTTGTCCCCTATGTATTTTGTTTCTCTCTGGAAGCTTTTAGCACTATTCCTGTGATTCTGAAACACATTGATAATGTAACTTGATGTTTTGTTCTCAATTTTTCTGCTGAACACTCTGGACTTTTTAAATCTAAAAGGTAAATCTTGGGAAATTTTCTTGAATCAAAAACTTATGGACTTCCTCCATGGTGCAGTGGTTAAAAATCCACCTGCCAATGCAGGGGAAACGGGTTTAAGCCCTGGTCTAGGAAGATCCCACATGCTGTGGAGCAACTAAGACTGTGCACCACAACTACTGAGCTTGTGCTCTAGAGCCCACTAGCGACAACTACTGAGCCCACATGCCACAACTACTGAAGCCCGCATGCCTAAAGCCTGTGCTCCACAACAGAGAAGCCACCTCAATGAGAATCCTGCACAGCACAACAAAGAGTAGCGCCCGCTTGCCACAAGTAGAGAAAGCCTGCACACAGCAACGAAGATCCAATGCATCCAAAAACAAACAAACAAATAAATAATTCCTTTCCTTCTCTCTCTTTCTGGAGGTCCTAGGATTTATAACTTAGAATTCCTAAATTGATCCTTAAATTTTATTACTTTTCCTACTTTTTAATAGATTTTCCTAAATTTATCTTCCCATTCTACTGAATTTTAATTTCTCTTGTCATAATTTTTATTTCTAAGAGTTCCTAACAGATGTTAGAAGTGCTTTCTGACACTGTTCTTTTTCTTATAGCACCTTTTCTGTGTCATGGATTCTGTATCTTCTATTAGTTCTATTGTATAAATTATATAAATTCAAGTTATATTATGCATCTCCATTGTCTATTTTCTTCTGAATTCCTATTTTCTCTAAAGTATTTGTTTTGCTTTCTGTATTTCACTTGGAGTCTTCCCCCAAATATTTGGTAATTCTTGGGCTTTTGTTTTACTTATGGATGAGGCATTGAAAGTGAGTGAGAAACTGTGTTGGGGCTTCCATTATAGGGTGATGTGCAGTGTGATGGCTTGTTCATGCCTCCCACCATACTCCATGTCCCACAGTGTCTGGGCTCATTCAGTCTCTCTGGAGAAGAATCCTACAATTTCCTGCTTTTGAGTTATTGTCAAGCTCATAGCAGCCTGCTGAGGGGAGAGGTCTTAAGTCTCAGCATTCACAAACATTCTGATTAGCCCTCTCTTCACCCTAGGTCCTCACCCCAATCTTGACTGAGTCTACTGACCTGGAATCCAGAACTTCTCAGGGGAGGAGGTGAGTCTGGGGTCTCACTGCTACTTATACAGTCAGTAAGCCCACCTGGGCTCCAGCTCAGACCTCTCTCCCACCTCTGGTGGGGCAGGTCTAGAGCCTTTCCTGACTTTCTCCTACAGCTTTCTCCTCTCAGGCAGGCTAGACCTGGACTTTGCAGCCCCGCTGAGTTAGTTCCTGCCCCCTTTCTCCCGGTCTGTCTTTCTTGCCCTCTTCCAACATATCACTGACACCTCTAGTCTGTGTTGTCCTCACTCATCCTCTTTTTCCTGGTGAGTTCATACCTTTATTTGTTCACTACTGCATGTTTGTGAGGTTTTTGAAGAGGGCAGAGGTAAACATGAATGTTAAATATACTATTTTTTATTAAGTATGTCTCTTTTCCCCCCTTGGAGAACTTTCCATCTTTCCCCATCTCTGTGTTCCCCATATGAGCACTGAAATACCCTGAGGATGGATCCCCTGAAAAGGAGGAGAATCTACCTCTGGGCACATCCTGCCTTCTGGGGAGTTAGGAATGCAGACTGAGACCACAGAATCTAAGAGATTGGGACTTGTCCTGTGGTCCCCACCTGGCATCATCTGCTGAGTCCTTATGTGACTTTCCCTGAGTGGATGAGCCCTCTCCCACCCAGTAGAGTGGGCAGTGGCAGAGATCCTCATCACTGGCCTAAGACCTTCTGCTCCTGTCTGGAAGTGAGGAAGCTATGCTAGGTTGACAGGCAGGGGACTCAGGCCCAGTAAGCCTTGGCTCTGCACCACCCCAACCTGTCTTTAGGCTTCCATTCCAATCTCTGAAATGTGGGGTTGAACTGCCCAAGCTCTGGGGCCTCTGCCAGCTCTAATATTCTGAAAATTGAGATAAGACACCAGAAGTGGGAAGATATAGACTATTTTAGACGTGTCAGGTAAATGCTCTGTAACTCTCAATCTCAATGCTGGCCTTCAGAATAAAAACAGCCTATTTAATTAACTTTGGTCAACAGATTCTGTTAGAGCTACTAAATTTTTTCAAGTGTTCTCTGACTCCATCCAACTTTGGAACCTCTGGGACAACCCCAGAGGCCCTCTTATCATTCTACCTCGGTTTCATCAAGGTTACGATCCACCTGCTGCCCCACAGGGCTCTGGTAATAAGTTCTGGACTGGCTGTCAGGAAAGAGCAAGGCAAGGAGCTCTCTGAGAACACAGTGCCTGGAGCAAGCCAAGGAAGGTATTCTTTCTCCCATCTCTGGTGACTTCTGAGAACATACCTTTTCCAGGGAAGAAGTTTGGGGCCCCTGACAACCATGTGGAGGTGGATAGGAGCCCTGTCCTCTGCTGAGAGTCAGCAGGTGGTGACATGTGCAGATTGTCCTACCTTTGGGGTTGCTTGCTGCAGCCAGGCCTCTTGACTGCCACAATCTTTGCCTCTTGCTTGCCCGGTCGGGGTCTTGTTACCAGCATGACTTTGAGACTTTGCTCCCTGTAGGCTCCCAGACATGTCCTTGGAGGTGGCATACTAGAAACTGGGTCCTGGGTTGTAGAGAAGGGCCAGTGTGATCACTGCACTGAAGTTTCTCCCAGTATAGGGGCACATGGTCCTTCCAAGGAGCTCAGTCTAATTTTGAAGACAAGTTTAACTACTAAGAGGCAGAGTAAGAAGTCATTCATTGCTTACCTTGTGGGCACCTTTGGGGGCTGGCTGCAGGGGTCAGGGAATTTCCTAGAAGAAGTCTAAGAAGATCGCAGGAGCCCAGAGTTGGAGCACTGTACAAAGTGGAATACTGTAGGCAGGGATGTGGCAAGAGCAACGGTACATTGGGACAGGATGGGACCTGATATTTTAGCTGGAAATGTATAGTGTGGCCTCTCCTGGAGTGTCATCTTCTGGCATGTAACTCATTGGAGCCAGGAGTTTTTATCAGTGCATGCAATTACATTTTCAAGGTCTGAGTTCAGTCCCTCCCCATATGTTTTTATTCACGAGCTCAAACATTTGTATATCTAGAACTCAATATTAAAAAGGTAAATAATGACATCAAAAATATAAAAAGGGGGAGTAAATGTGTGAAACTTTTATAGGTGCTTGAAGTTAATTTGCTATCAGCTTTAGATGAACTGTTTTATGTATGATATGTCATATGTAAGCCTCATAATAAGCAACAACTTAGAGTAGATTCACAAAAAATAAAGAAAGGGGAAACAGGATACCACCAGGGAAAATCACCCATATGCAAATATAGTCAGAAACAGAAAGAAAGAAAGCATAGAAATGAAAACAACCAGAAAGCAAAAATAAGAGAGCATTAGTGAGAGAGGAGATGGTGACGGTGGAATAGGAGGATGCTGAGCTCACCTTCACTCCACAAACACATAAAAAATACATCAACATGTGGAGAAACTCTCTTGGAAAACGACCTGGAAGGTGGCAGAAAGGCTCTTCAACAATCAAGGCTGTAAAGAAAGATCCACATGGATTCAGGTAGGAAGGAAAGAGAAGTGATCAGTTCAGGACCCATGCCCTTAGCAGGGGACACAGAAGAGGAGGGGGTATCACAAGCTTGGGAATCCTCCTTGGAGAGTGAGGTATTCGAACCACACACTGGGCATCCCAAACTTGGGGTGTGACACTGTAAAGATGGGTCCCCTTGGCTGGTTTGAAAACCAGGGGACTTACAGGAGAGCTGTAAGAAACCTAGACTCTACTCATGAAGAGCATGCACATGCGTAATTACTCCTGGGATAAGGTGCAGAAAGCAGATTGAAACAGCCTAGGGCTCTGGCCAGTTTCCTACTACCAACCCAGCATGTGCCCCTGTGCACACCAAGTGCTTGCTCCAGCGTCTCTACCTCTGGTGCAGCTCCCAATTAGGGTGAATGCTGCCATTGCCAAGGAGAGTGTGCGCCTGGGGGGACAGGGCCAGGTTGGACACAGCACTGCATCTAAAAGGGGTGAGAGAGGCCATTGTTGGCACACAAAGGCAGCAGATTGGAAGATGTCTGGAGTTCTGACTGGCATGCTGGGTCCATCCCAGCATGAACCTGACCCACACTGGGTGCTGACCCTGGTCCCTCTTGCTCCAGTGCTGCTCCCCACTGGGATGGAGATGCCATTGTTGAGAGGTGGGAGAGAAGACACTTAAAAGGAATGGAACCAGCTTGGACCAACCCTCAGGGTTGCTGCTGTAGCACCTTGGGATAATGAGCCCATCCCCATAGGAGGATGTGGTCACAAGCATAAGAAAAGCCTGAACTGTAGCTCTAGACCCTCCATTTCCAACCCCACCTCCCACCAAGGTAGTGGCTGCCAGCATACCCTAGGGGAAGACACAACCTGTCCTCACTTCAGATCCAGCTCTCCCACAAAAGCCACTGGGCACATACAGACTGCATAAGTGTGCTTCCACACAAGGACACACCTGGGATAGGTAACTGTCTCACCTAATTTCATAGATACAGAGAAAGTTAAGTGAAATGAAAAGAAAGAGTAATTTGTTTCAAATGAAAGAACAAGGAAAAAAGCTCTGAAAAAAACCCTAATGAACAGAGATAAATAATTTACCAGGTAAAGAGCTCAAAGCATTAGTAAGAAAAATGCTAACTGAACTGGGGAAAAAAATAGATGAACACAGTGAGAATTTAAACAAGGAACTAGGAATATATTTTAAAAATCAGTCAGAGCTGAAGGATACAAAAACTGAAATAAAATTCACACTAGAAGGAATTAACAGCAGACTAGGTGATAACAAGAATGCATAAGTGATCTGGAAGCTAGAATAATGGAAATTGCCCATTCAGAACAGCAAATGAAAAAACTTTTTAAAAAGGAGAACAGCTTAAGGGACCTCTGGGACAACATCAAGCATACTAACATTCACATTATAGAGGCCTCAGTAGGAGAAGGGAGAGAAAGGAGCATAAAATGTATTTGATGAAATTATGAGTGAAAATTTCCCAAAGCTGAAGAAAGGAACCGATTGAAAGGAATGGGAAACAGAGAGTACCAAACAAAATGAACCCAAACAGACCCATACCATTACATAACATAAAGAAAATGGCATAAGTTAAAGATAAACAGAGACGTTATCTCAGCAAGAGAAAAACAAAGCGTCACATTACAAAGGAAGTCCCATAAGGTTATCAGCTAATTTTTCTGCTGACTTCTCATAGGAACAAAAACTAAAAGAATTCAGAAGTACTAAACATACTCTAAAAGAAATGTTGAAGGGTCCTCTCTAAATAGAAAAGAAGTAGAATCTGATGGAAAAGGAAAATCCCAATGGGAAAAGCAAATATATAGTAAAGATTGAAGATCACTTAACTAAGGCAGTACATAGATTAAAAAACAAACAAAAAAATTACAAAACAACTATAAATACAATAAGCAGTAAAGGGATAAGCATGAAGATATAAAATATAACATGAAAAATGCAAAATGTGAGGGAGAGGATTAAAAATGTAGACCTTTTAGAATGTGTCTGAATTAAATCATTACCAGTTCAAAGCAAGTAGATATAATTCTGGGTCAAAATATATGAACCCCATGACAAAGACAAATCAAAAACATACAATAAATTCACAAAAAGCAAAAAGCAAAAACTCAAGTATATTACAAAGAAAATCATAAAACCACAGTGGGAGAAACAGAGAAGAAGAAATTAACAGAAAAGAAAAAAAAAAACAACTGGAAAAGAAGTAATAAAATGGCAATAAGTACATACCTGTCAATAATTACCTTATATGTCAATGGAATAAATGCTCTCATCAAAAGATATAAGTTGGCTGAATGGATAAAAAAATAAGGTCCTTCAATATGCTGCCTAGAAGAGATTAACTTCAGGAAAAATGACACACAGAGACTGAAAGTGAGGGGATGGAAAAAATATATTTCATGTAAAAGGAAAGGACAAGAAATCTGGGATAGCAATACTTATATCACACAAAATAGACTTTAAAACAAAGGATGAAATGAAACACAAAGAAGGGCATTATATAATGAAAAAAGGATCAATACAAAAATAAGGTATTACACTTGTTAACATATATGCACCCCACATAGGAGCACCTAAATATATAAAGCAAGTACTAGCAGATATAAAGGGAGAAACTAAGGAGTTATTGGGAGAAGAGAAGAAGAAGAGGACTTCTCAGGCTTCAACATTTCCCTTGGAAGATTCTGTTTTCAGAAGAGGTTGCTCAGTGGTTTTATCTAGTGGCAGGGGTGCCTCATTGAATGTCAAAATGCCAGAATCCTATTTCACTGGTGGTGGAGGCCCCAGGGAATATTCATCAGCATGAGCTCTCCTGGAGGTTGCCATTTTGGCACCAGGACCTGGCCCCACTGAACAGCCTAAAGGCTCCAGTACTGGGATGCCTCAGGTTAAACAGCCAGCAGGGTGGGAACACAGCCCCACCCATCAGCAGACAGGTTACCTAAAGTCATCCTGAGCCCACAGCCACCCCTAAACACAACATTTGACAAGGCCCTGCCCACAAGAAGGACAAGACCCAGCTCTACCCACCAGTGGGCAGGCACAAGTCCCTCCCACCAGGAAGCCTGAACAAGCCCTTGGACCAACTTCACCTACCATGGGGCAGACACCAGAAGCAAGAGGAGCTATGATCCTGCAGCCTGAAAAACAGAGACCACAAACAGAAAGTTATACAGAGGAATATGCCCCAGATAAAGGAACAAGATAAAACTCCAGAAGGATAACTAAGTGAAGTGGAGATAGGTAATCTACCTGAAAAAGAATTCAGAGAAATGATAGTGAAGATGATCCAAGATCTCAGAAAAAGAATGGAGGCACAGACCAAGAATATACAAGAAATGTTTAACAAAGAGCTAGAAAATTTAAAGAACAAATAAACAGAGATTAACAATACAATTGCTGAAATTAAATATACACTAGAAGAAATCAATAGCAGAATAAATGAGGCAGAAGAACGAATAAGTGAGCTGGAAGACAGATTGGTGGAAATCACTGTCATGGAACAGAATAAAAAAAAAAAAGAATGAGAAGAAGTGAGGACAGTCTCAGAGACCTCAGGGACAATATTAAATGCACCAACATTTGCATTATAGGGGTCCCAGAAGGAGAAGAGAGAGAGAGAAAGACTTGAGAAAATATTCAAAGAGATAATAGCCAAAAACTTTCCTAACATGGGAAAGGAAACACTCACTCAAGTCCAAGAAGCACAGAGAGCCCCAGGCAGGATAAGCCCAGGAAGGAACATGCTGAGACACATAGTAATCAAATTGACAAAAATTAAAGACAAAGAAAAAAATTTAAAAGCAACAAGGGAAAAGCAACAAATAGCATACAATGGAATTCCCATGAAGTTATCAGCTGATATTTCAGCAGAAAGTCTGCAGGCCACACTGTATACAATAGCCAAAACATGGAAGCACCCTAAATGTCCATTGACAGAGGAGTGGATAAAGAAGAGGTGGTACATATATACAATGGAATATTACTCAGCCATTAAAAAGAATGAAATAATGCCACTTGCAGCAACATGGATGGACCTAGAGAATGTCATACTGAGTGAAGTAAGTCAGACCAAGAAAGAGAAACATCGTTTGATATCCCTTATATGCAGAATCTAAAAATAAATGATACAAATGAACTTATTTACAAAACAGAAAGAGACTCACAAACTTAGAGAACAAACTTATGGTTACCAAGATGGGAAGGATGGGAGGAAGGGACAGTTAGGAAGTTTGGGATCAACCTGTATAGACTGCTATATTTAAAATGGATAACAAACAAGGACCTACTGTATAGCACAGGGAACACTGCTCAATATTATGTGGCAGGCTGGATGGGAGAGGAGTTTGGTGGAGAATGGATACATGTATATGTATGGCTGAGTCCCTTTGCTGTGCACCTGAAATTATCACAGCATTGTTGATCAGCTATACTCCAATATAAAATAAAAAGTTTAAAAAAATGAAAGAAAATCTGCAGGCCAGAGGAGTGTCATTATATGTACTTCAATAACAAATAAATATATTCACCCAATATAGGAACACCTAAATACATAAAACAAATACTAACAGACATAAAGGGAGAAATTGACAATAATACAATAATAGGAGACTTTATTATCCCACTGACATCAATGGACAGATATTCCAGAGAGAAAATGAATAAGGCAACAGAGATCCTAAATGACACAATAGCACAATTAAACTTAATTCATATTTTCAGGACATTACATCAAAAAAACAAAAAAAGAAAAAACCCAGAATACACATTCTTTTCAAGTGCACATGGAACATTCTCTAGGATAGACCACACACTAAGACACAAAACAAGCCTCACCAAATTTAAGAGGATAGAAATTATTTCAAGCATCTTTTCTGACCACAATGACATGAAATTAGAAATCAACCACGGAAAAAGAAATGAATGTCATGGAGACTAAAAAAATATGTTACTTAAAAAAATACCTTGAGACAAATGACAATGAAAACAATGATATAAAATCTATGGGATGTTGCAAAATCAGTTCTTAGAGGGATGTTCATAGAAATATACGCCTTCCTCAAAATTCAAAAAATATCAAGTAAACAACATAATGTACGCCTACATGAATTAGAAAAAGAAGAACAAACAAACCTAAAGTCAGCCAAAGGGAGGAAATAATAAAGATCGAGAGGAAATAAATAAACTAGAGATTAAAAACAATAGAAAAAATCAGTAAAACCAAGCACTGGTCCTTTGAAAGGGTAAAAAATGTCAACAGACCCGTGGCCAGGCTCATAAGAAGAAAAGAGAGAGGACACAACTAAACAAAATAAGAAATGAAGGAGGGCTTCCCTGGTGGTGCAGTGGTTGAGAATCCACCTGCCAATGCAGGGGACACAGGTTTGATCCCTGGTCTGGGAAGATCTCACATGCCATGGAGCAACTAAGCCCATGTGCCACAACTACAGATCCTGCACTCTAGAGCCCATGAGACACAACTACTGAGCCTGCGTGCTGCAACTACAGAAGCCCGTGCACCTAAATCCCGTTCTCCACAATGAGAGAAGTCACTGCAATGAGAAGCTGCACACTGTAATGAAGAGTAGACCCTGCTCGCCAAAACTAGATAAAGCCCACACAAAGCAATGTAGACCCAATGCAGCCAAAAAGAAATTTAAAAAAAAAAATGAAATGAAGAAGGCATAAAAACCCATACCAGAGAAAAAAAAAATTTTATGGTAATTTTACAGAGCCTACCAAAACGTGTAATAGCCTTTAATGTCTTAGAAAATACTGTACATGTTTTCAAGTAAGCACATCCAACATAAACATATTTACATTAAAAATGTCGTTATTTATGTTAACAAACTTGAACTCTAGATATTTATTTGTATGAATATAAAAGTGCATTTTAAAAAAGTTCTGGATATAAAATATCAAGCTGGTCATTGTGTTACTTCTGGAGAAGTAGGGAGAATTAGGGCAATGTCTCTTTTAACGTTTTCTAGATATACGTCCATGTTTTAGTTTTTCATGAGTCTATATTTGTGTAAAATAAATACATAAATAGACACTTTTCTGGGCCCACAGGTCAGAAAATTTTACGGATCAGGATCCCAGCTGTAGAGGCTCAGGATTGGGAAAGTTAACAATTTTAGGAATTTTAGAGGGAGAATTTGAGGCAATGTTAAGAGGGAACATTTTAACCTTCCTTAACGTTTTTCTTTTTCTTTTTAACTTATTTATTTATTTATTTATGGCTGTGTTGGGTCTCTGTTTCTTTTTTATTTTTTTACATCTTTATAGGAGTAAAATTGCTTTACAGTGGTGTGTTAGCTTCTGCTTTACAACAAAGTGAGTCAGTTATACATATACCTATGTTCCCATATCTCTTCCCTCTTGCATCTCCCTCCCTCACACCCTCCCTATCCCACCGCTCCAGGCAGTCACAAAGCACCGAGCTGATCTCCCTGTGCTATGCGGCTGCTTCCCACAGGCTATCTAACTTACGTTTGGTAGTGTATATATGTCCATGCCTCTCTCTCGCTTTGTAACAGATTACCCTTCCCCCTCCTCACATCCTCAAGTCCATTCTCTAGTAGGTCTGTGTCTTTATTCCTGTCTTACCCACAGGTTCTTCATGACTTTTTTTTTCTTCAATTCCATACATATGTGTTAGCATACAGTATTTGTCTTTCTCTTTCTGACTTATTTCACTCTGTATGACAGATGCTAAGTCTATCCACCTCATTACAAATAGCTCAATTTCATTTCTTTTTATGGCTAATATGCCATTGTATATATGTGCCACATCTTCTTTATCCATTCATCTGATGATGGACACTTAGGTTGGTTCCATCTCTGGGCTACTGTAAATAGAGCTGCGATGAACATTTTGGTACATGACTCTTTTTTTTTTTTTTTTTTTTTTTTTTGCTGTGTGCGGGCCTCTCACTGTTGTGGCCTCTCCCGTTGTGGAACACAGGCTCCGGACGCACAAGCTCAGCGGCCATGGCTCACGGGCCCAGCCGCTCCGCGGCATGTGGGATCTTCCCGGACTGGGGCACAGAACCCGTGTCCCCTGCATCGGCAGGCGGACTCTCAACCACTGCGCCACCAGGGAAGCCCCTACATGACTCTTTTTGAATTTTGGTTTTCTCAGGGTATATGCCCAGTAGTGGGATTGCTGGGTCATATGGTAGTTCTATTTGTAGTTTTCTAAGGAACCACCATACTGTTCTCCATAGTAGCTGTACCAATTCACATTCCCACCAGAAGTGCAAGAGTATTGCCTTTGCTCCACACCCTCTCCAGCATTTATTGTTTCCAGAGTTTTTGATGATGGCCATTCTGACAGGTGTGAGATGATATCTCATTGAAGTTTTGATTTGCATTTCTCTAATGATTAATGAAGTTGAGCATTCTTTCATGTATTTGTTGGCAGTCTGTATATCTTCTTTGGAGAAATGTCTATTTAGGTCTTCTGCCCATTTTTGGATTGGGTTGTTTGTTTATTTGTTACTGAGCTGCTTATAAATTTTGGAGTTTAATTCTCTGTCAGTTGCTTCATTTGCAAATATTTTCTCCCATTCTGAGGGTTGTCTTTTGGTCTTGTTTATGGTTTCCTTTGCTGTGCAAAAGCTTTGAAGTTTCATTAGGTCCCATTTGTTTATTTTTGTTTTTATTTCCATTTCTCTAGGAGGTGGGTCAAAAAGGATCTTGCTGTGATTTATGTCATAGAGTGTTCTGCCTATGTTTTCCTCTAAGAGTTTGATAGTTTCTGGCCTTACATTTAGGTCTTTAATCCATTTTGAGCTTATTTTTGTGTATGGTGTTAGTGAGTATTCTAATCTCATACTTTTACATGTACCTGTCCAGTTTTCCCAGCACCACTTACTGAAGAGGCTGTCCTTTCTCCACTGTACATTCCTGCCTCCTTTATCAAAGATAAGGTGACCATATGTGCTTGGGTTTATCTCTGGGCTTTCTATCCTGTTCCATTGATCTATCTTTCTGTTTTTGTGCCAGTACCATACTGTCTTGATTACTGTAGCTTTGTAGTATAGTATGAAGTCAGGGAGCCTGATTCCTCCAGCTCCATTTTTCGTTCTCAAGATTGCTTTGGCTATTCGGGGTCTTTTGTGTTTCCAAACAAATTGTGAAATTTTTTGTTCTAGTTCTGTGAAAAATGCCAGTGGTAGTTTGATAGGGATGGCATTGAATCTGTAGATTGCTTTGGGTAGTAGAGTCATTTTCACAATGTTGATTCTTCCAATCCAAGAACATGGTATATCTCTCCATCTATTTGTATCATCTTTAATTTCTTTCATCAGTCTTAAAATCTTCTGCATACAGGTCTTTTGTCTCCTTAGGTAGGTTTATTCCTTGATTTTTTATTCTTTATGTTGCAATGGTAAATGGGAGTCTTTTCTTGATTTCAATTTCATATTTTTCATCATTACTCTATAGGAATGCCATAGATTTCTGTGCATTAATTTTGTATCCTACTACTTTACCAGATTCATTGATTAGCTCCAGTAGTTTTCTGGTAGCATCTTTAGGATTCTCTATGTATAGTATCATGTCATCTGCAAACAGTGACAGCTTTAATTCTTCTTTTCCAATTTGGGTTCCTTTTATTTCATTTTCTTCTCTGATCGCTGTGGTTAAAACTTCCAATATTATGTAGAATAAGAGTGGTGAGAGTGGGCAACTTGGCCTTGTTCCTGTTCTTAGTGGAAATGCTTTCAGCTTTTCAACATTGAGGATGATGTTGGCTATGGGTTTGTCATATATGGCCTTTATTATGTTGAGGAAAGTTTCCTCTATGCGTACTTTCTGCAGGGTTTTTATCATTAACAGGTGTTGAATTTTATCAAAAGCTTTCTCAGCATCTATTGAGATGATCATATTTTTTTTCTCCTTTAATTTGTTAATATGGTGTATAACATTGATTGATTTTCACATATTGAATTATCCTTGCCTTCCTGGAATAAAACCCACTTGATCATGATGTATGATCCTTTTAATGTGCTGTTGGATTCTGTTTGCTAGTATTTTGTTGAGGATTTTTGCATCTATGTTCATCAGTGATATTGGCCTGTAGTTTTCTTTCTTTGTGATATCCTTGTCTGGTTTTGGTATCAAGGTGATGGTGGCCTCGTAGAATGAGTTTGGGAGTGTTCCTCCCTCTGTTATATTTTGGAAGAGTTTGAGAAGGATAGGTGTTAGCTCTTCCCTACTTGTTTGATAGAATTCGCCTATGAAACCATCTGGTCCTGGGCTTTTCTTTGTTGGATGATTTTTAATCAGTTTGAATTTCAGTGCTTGTGATTGGTCTGTTCATATTTTCTATATGTTCCTGATTCAGTCTTGGCAGGTTGTGCATTTCTACGGATTTCTCAATTTCTTCCAGGTTGTCCATTTGATTGCCATAGAGTTGCTTGTAGTAATCTTTCATGATCCTTCATATTTCCGCAGTGTCAGTTGTTACTTCTCCTTTTTCATTCCTAAATCTATTGATTTGAGTCTTCTCCCTTTTTTTCTTGATGAGTCTGGCTAATGGTTTATCAATTTTGTTTATCTTCTCAAAGAACAAGCTTTTAGTTTTATTGATGTTTGCTATCGTTTCGTTCATTTCTTTTTCATTTATTTCTGATCTGATTTTTATGATTTCTTCCCTTGTGCTAACTTTGGGGTTTTCTTGTTCATCTTTCTCTAATTGCTTGAGGTGCAAGGTTAGGTTTTTTATTCGAGATGTTTCCTGTTTCTTAAGGTAGGACTGTATTGCTATAAACTTCCCTCTTAGAACTGCTTTTGTGGCATCCCTTAGATTTTGGGTCGTCGTGTCACCATTGTCATTTGTTTCTAGGTAATTTTTATTTCCTCTTTGATTTCTTCAGTGATCACCTCGTTATTAAGTAGTGTATTGTTTAGCCTCCATGTGTTTGTATTTTTTACAGATCTTTTCCTGTAATTGATATCTAGTCTCATAGCGCTGTGGTCGGAAAAGATACTTGATACAATTTCAATTTTCTTAAATTTACCAAGACTTGATTTGTGACCCAAGATATGATCTATCCTGGAGAATGTTCCATGAGCACTTGAGAAAAATGTGTATTCTGTTGTTTTTGGATGGAATGTCCTATAAATATCAATTAAGTCCATCTTCTTTAATGTATCATTTAAAGCTTGTGTTTCCTTATTTATTTTCTTTTTGGATGATCTGTCCTTTGGTGAAAGTGGGGTGTTAAAGTCCCCTACTATGAATGTGTTACTGTCAATTTCCCCTTTTATGGCTGTTAGTATTTGCCTTATGTATTGAGGCGCTCCTATGTTGGGTGCATAAATTTTACAATTGTTATATCTTCTTGTATCGATCCCTTGATCATTAGGTAGTGTCCTTCTTTGTCTCTTCTAATAGTCTTTATTTTAAAGTCTATTTTTTCTGATATGAGAATTGCTACTCCAACTTTCTTTTGGTTTCCATTTGCATGGAATATCTTTTTCCATCCCCTTACTTTCAGTCTGTATGTGTCTCTAGGTCTGAAATGGGTCTCTTGTAGACAGCATATATATGGGTCTTGTTTTTGTATTCATTCAGCCAATCTGTGTCTTTTGGTGGGAGCATTTAGTCCATTTATATTTAAGGTAATTATCGATATGTATGTTCCTATTCCCATTTTCTTAATTTTTTGGGATTTGTTATTGTAGGTCTTTTACTTCTCTTGTGTTTCTTGCCTAGAGAAGTTCCTTTAGCATTTGTTGTAAAGCTGTTTTGGTGGTGCTGAACTCTTTCAGCTTTTGCTTGTCTGTAAAGGTTTTAATTTCTCCATCAAAGCTGAATGAGATCCTTGCTGGGTAGAGTAATCTTGGTTGCAGCTTTTTCTCCTTCATCACTTTAAATATGTCCTGCCAGTCCCTTCTGGCTTGCAGAATTTCTGCTGAAAATCAGCTCTTAACCTTATGGAGATTCCCTTGTGTGTTATTTGTTGTTTTACCCTTGCTTCTTTTAATATGTTTTCTTTGTATTTAATTTTTGACAGTTTCATTAATATGTGTCTTGGCGTATTTCTCCTTGGATTTATCCTGTATGGGACTGTCTGTGCTTCCTGGACTTGATTAATTATTTCCTTTCCCATATTAGGGAAGTTTTCAACTATAATCACTTCAAATATTTTCTCAGTCCTTTTCTTATTCTCTTCTTCTTCTGTAACCCCTATAATTCGAATGTTGGTGCACTTAATGTTGTCCCCGAGATCTCTGAGACTGTCATCAGTTCTCTTCATTCTTTTTTCTTTATTCTGCTCTGCAGTAGTTATTTCCACTACTTTATCTTTCAGGTCACTTATCCATTCTTCTGCCTCAGTTATTCTGCTTTTGATCCCATCTAGAGTATTTTTAATTTCCTTTATTGTGTTGTTCATCATTGCTTGTTTCATCTTTAGTTCTTCTAGGTCCTTGTTAAATGTTTCTTGCATTTTGTCTATTCTATTTCCAAGATTTTGGATCATCTTTACTATCATTATTCTGAATTCTTTTTCAGATAGACTGCCTATTTCCTCTTCATTTGTTAGGTCTGGTGGGTTTTTATCTTGCTCCTTCATTTGCTCTGTGTTTTTCTGTCTTCTCATTTTGCTTATCTTACTGTGTTTGGGGTCTCCTTTTTGCAGGCTGCAGGTTCATAGTTCCCTTTGTTTTTGGTTTCTGTCCCCAGTGGCTAAGGTTGGTTCAGTGGGTTGTGTAGGCTTCCTGGTGGAGGGGCCTAGTGCCTGTGTTATGGTGTATGAGGCTGGATCTTTTCTTTGTGGTGGGCAGGTCCACGTCTGGTGGTGTGTTTTGTGGTGTCTGTGGACTTATTATGATTTTAGGCAGCCTCTCTTCTAATGGGTAGTGTTGTGTTCCTGTCTTGCTAGTTTTTTGGAATAGGGTGTCCAGCACTGTAGCTTGCTGGTCGTTAAGTGAAGCTGGGTGCTCATGTTGAGATGGAGATCTCTGGGAGATTTTCACCATTTGATATTATGTGGAGCTGGGAGGTCTCTTGTGGACCAGTGTCCTGAAGTTGGCTCTCCCACCTCAGAGGCACAGCACTGACTCATGGCTGCAGCACCAAGAGCCTTTCATCCACACAGCTCAGAATAAAAGGGAGAAAAAAGTAGAAAGAAAGAATTAGTAGAAGTAGAAAGAAAGAAAGAAAAAAAGAAAGAAAGACAGAAATGAGGGAGGGAGGGTGGGCGGAAGGAAGGAAAAAAGAAATAAAGAAGATAAAGTAATATAAAATAAAGTAAGATAAATTAAAATAAAGTTATTAAAATAAAATATAATTATTAAAAAAAATTAAAAATTAATTAAAAAATTTAAAAAAATTTTTTTAAGTTAGGGAAAAAAAAAAAAACGAATGGATAGAACCCTAGGACAAATGGTGGAAGCAAAGCTATACAGACAAAATCTCACACAGAAGCATACACATACACTCTCACAAAAGAGGAAAAGGGGAAAAAATCATGAATCTTGCTCAAGTCCACCTCCTCAGTTTGGGATAATTCGTTGTCTATTCATGTATTCCACAGATACAGGTACATCAAGTTGATTGTGGAGCTTTAGTCCACTGCTTCTGAGGTTGCTGGGAGAGATTTCCCTTTCTCTTCTTTGTTCTCACAGCTCCCAGGGCTCAGCTTTGGATTTAGTTCCCCCTCTGCGTGTAAGTCTCAGGAAGGCGTCTGTTCTTCGCTCAGACAGGACGGGGTTAAGGGAACAGCTGCTTCGGGGACTCTGGCTCACTCAGGCCAGGGGGAGGGAGGGGCACGGAGTGCGGGATGAGCCTGCGGTGGCAGAGGCCGGCGTGACGTTGCACCAGCCTGAGGCGCGCCGTGCGTTCTCACGGGGAAGTTGTCCCTGGATCCCGTGACCCTGGCAGTGGCGGGCGGCACAGGCTCCCCGAAAGGGGGGTGTGGATAGTGACTTGTGCTCGCACACAGGCTTCTTGGTGGCGGCATCAGCAGCCTTAGCGGCTTATGCCCGTCTCTGGTG
The DNA here is from genome assembly GCF_964374135.1 of Grampus griseus. Lineage (NCBI taxonomy): Eukaryota > Metazoa > Chordata > Mammalia > Artiodactyla > Delphinidae > Grampus > Grampus griseus. The sequence goes on from NC_139001.1 coordinate 112,248,557, forward strand.
TCCGCACTTTTAGCCGCGGCTTATGCTCATCTCTGGAGCTCCTTTAAGCAGCGCTCTTAATCCCCTCCCCTCGCGCACCAGGAAACAAAGAGGGAAGAAAAAGTCTCTTGCCTCTTCGGCAGGTCCAGACTTTTCCCCGGACTCCCTCCTGGTTAGCCGTGGTGCACTAACCCGCTGCAGGCTGTATTCACGCCGCCAACCCCAGTCCTCTCCCTACATCCGACCGAAGCCCGAGCCTCAGCTCGCAGCTCCGCCCGCCCCGGCGGGGGAGCAGACAAGCCTCTCGGTCTGGTAAGTGCTGGTCGGCACCAATCCTCTGTGCGGGAATCTCTCCGCTTTGCCCTCCGCACCCCTGTTGCTGCGCTCTCCTCCGCGGCTCCGAAGCTTCCCCCTCGGCTCCGAAGCTTCCCCCTCCGCCACCCGCAGTCTCCGCCGGCGAAGGGGCTTCCTAGTGTGTGGAAACATTTCCTCCTTCACGGCTCCCTCTTACTGGTGCAGGTCCTGTCCCTATCCTTTTGTCTCTGTTTATTCTTTTGCCCTACCCAGGTACATGGGGAGTTTCTTGCCTTTTGGGAGTTCTGAGGTCTTCTGCCAGGATTCAGTAGGTGTTCTGTAGGAGTTGTTCCACGTGTAGATGTATTTCTGGTGTATCTGTGGGGAGGAAGGTGATCTCCGCGTCTTACTCTTCCGCAATCTTCCCCTCCGTCTCTGAGAAAAAAAAATTAAAACCCATAACATAATAATATGAAAAATTATGTGCCCCAAAATTGGACAACCTAGAAGAAGTGAACAAGTGTCTAGAAACATACAGCCCACAAAATTGAATCAAGAAGAAATAGATGATTTGAACAGACTGATCACTAGACGTGAAAAAGAATCTGTAATAAAAAACAAACAAGAAACAACAGCCTGCAATCAAAAGTCCAGGACCAGATGGCTTCACTGGGGAATTCTACGAAACATTCAAAGAAGATATAATACTGACCTCTCTCAAACTCTTCCAAAATATTGAAGAGGAGGGAACACTCCCAACATCATTCTATGAAGCCACCATCACCCTGATACAAATACCAGACAATGATGTTACCAAACAAGAAAATTACAGGCCAATATCTTTGATGAATATAAATATAAATGAATATAAATCTCAACAAAATATTAGCAAACAGAATCCAACACAATATTAAAAAGATCATACACCATGATCAAGTTTCATTCATATCAGGGTCACAAGGATGGTTCAACATATGCAAATCAATCAATGTGATACACAATACCAATAAAAGACAAAAACCACATGATCATCTCAATAGATGCACAAAAAGAATTTGATTAAAAATTCAACAACCATTCATGATAAAAAAACTTTTACCAAAGTGGGTACAGTGGGAGAATATCTCAATGTAATAAGAAATATTTATGACAAACCCAGAGCCAATGTAATACTCAATGGTGAAAAGCTGAAAACCATCTCATTAAAATCTGTAACAAGGCAAGGATGCCCACTGTCACCACTTCTATTCAACATAGTATTGAAAGTCCTAGCTGCAGCAACCTGACAAGAAAAAGAAATAAAATGTATCAAAATTGGAAGAGAAGAGATAAAATTGTCAATATATGCAGATGACCTGATATTCTATATAGAAAACCCTAAAGACTCCACACAAAAACTATTAGAACTGATAAACTAATTCAACCAGGTAGCAGGGTACAAGATTAACATACAGAAATTGGTTGCATTTCTTTACACTAACAATGAAATATCAGGAAGGGAAAGTAAAAAGACAGTCTCTTTTAAAATTGCTTCAAAAACTACTTAAGAATAAACCTAAGGATGGGAAAGACTTACATGCTGAGAACTATAAAACATTGATAAAGGAAATTAAAGACGACTTACAGAAATGGAAACATATCCCATGCTCTTGGATTGGAAGAATTAATATTGTTAAAATGGTCATACTACCCAAAGCTATCCATGAAATTTTTCACAGAACTAGAACAAATAATCCTAAAATCTATATGGAACCATAAAAGACCCCAAATTGCCAAAGGAATCCTGATGAAAAAGAACAAAGCTGGAAGCATAATTCTCTCAGATTTCAGACAATATTATAAAGCTCCAGTAGTCAAAACAGTGCAGTGTTAGCATAAGAATGGACATATGGACCAATGGAACAGAATAGAGAGCCCAGAAATAAACTCATACACCTACACTCAGTTAATCTTTAACAAAGGAGGCAAGAATTATACAATGGAGAAAAGACAGTCTCTTAAACAAATAGTGTTGGGAAAGCTGGACTGCCACATGTAAATCAATGAAATCAGAATATACTCTCACACCATACACAAAAATAAACTCAAAATGGCTTAACGACTTAAATATAAGACATGACACCATAAAACTCCTAGAAGACAATACAGGCAAAACATTCTCTTACATAAACTGTAGCAATGTTTTCTTAGGTCAATCTCCCAAGGTAATGTAAATAAAAGTAAAAATAAACAAATGGGACCTAATAAAACTAATAAGCTTATCCACAGCAAAGGAAACCATAAACAAAATGAAAAGACAGCTTAGGGACTGGTAGAAAATATTTGCAAACAATGTTACAGACAAGGGATTAATTTCCAAGATATACAAACAGGTCATACAACTCAATAATAAAAAAGGATACAACCCAATCAAAAAATGGACAGAAGACCTAAATATACATTTCTCCAGAGAAGACATACATACTGCCAATAGACAGATGAAAAGATGTTCAACATCTCTAATTATTACAGAAATGCAAATCAAAACTACACTGAGGTATCACCTCACACTAGTCAGAATGGCCATGATCAAAATGTCTACAAACAATAAATGCTGGAGAGAGTGTGGAGAAAAGGGAACCCTCCTATACTGTTGCTGGGAATGTAAATTGGTGAAGCCACTATAGAAAACAGTATGGAAGTTCCTTAAAAATCTAAAAACAGACTTGCCATGTGATCCAGCAATCCTACTCTTGGGCATATATCTGGAGAAAACTCTAATTTGAAAGGATATTTACACCAAAATGTTCATATCAGCATCGTTTACAATAGCCAAGACATGGAAGCAACCTAAATGTCCACTGACAGATGAATAAATAAAGAAGATGTAGTACACACACACACACACACACACACACAAACACACACACACACACATACACACACACACACACAGTAGAATACAACTCAGCCATAAAAAGGAATAAAATAATGCCATTTGCAGCAACATGGATGGACCTTGAGATTATTATACTAAGTGAAGTAAGTCAGAAAGAGAAAGACAAATACCCTATGATATCACTTGTATGTGGAATATATGATACAAATGAAACTATTTACAAAACAAAAATAGACTCACAGACATAGAGAAAACAAATTTATAGTTACCAAAGGGGGAAGAAGGTGGGAAATGGACAAATTAGGAGTTTGGGATTAGTAGATATGCACTATTATATATAAAATAGATAAACAACAAGGCCCTACTGTGTAGCCCAGGAACAATATTCAAATTCTGTAATAAATCATAATGGAAAATAATATGAAAAAGAATCTATATATAACTGAATCTCTTTGCTATACACCAGAAGCTAACACACTGTAAATAACCTATACTTCAATTAAAAAAAATTAAAAAGTCCTAACAAACAAAAGTCAGGGACTGATGCTTCACTGATGAATTTAGCAAACATTTGAAGAATTCGTTCCTATCCTTCTTAAACTCTTCCAAAAAATTGAAGAGGTGGGAACACTCTCAAATTTATTCTACAAGGCCACCATTACCCTGATACTTAAACCAGACAAAGACATTACAAAAAAAGAAAATTACAGGCCAATATCTTTGATGAATATAGATGCAAAATTCTTCAATAAAATTTAGCAAACAAATCTAACAATACATAAAAAGGATTATACAACATGATCAAGTTGAATTTATTCCAGGGTCACAATGATGATTCAACATATCCAACAAGGATGATTCAACATATGCAAATCAATCAATGTGATACATCACATTAACCAAAGGAAAGGAAAAAAACACATAATTATCTCAATAGATGCAGAAAAATCTTTTGACAAAATTCAATTTCCATTTACAATAAAAACTCTCAGCAAAGTGAGTATAGAGGGAACATACCTTAACATAATAAAGTCCATTTATGACAAACCCTCAGCTGACATTATACACAACTGTGAAAAGCTGAAAGTTTTTCCCCTAAGATCAGGTAAAAGACAAGGATGCCCACTATTTTCACTTTTCTTCCACATAATATTGGAAGTCTAGCCACAACAATTACACATACACAAAAAAAGAAATAAAATACATCAAATTAAGAAAGGAAGAAGTACTGATAAAACTGTCACTATTTGAAGACGTCAGATACTAATTATAGAAAATCCTAAAGACTCTATCAAAAAACTACTAGAAATAATAAATGAATTCATTAATTTGCAGGATACAAAATCAATATACAAAATCTGCTGCATTTCCATACATTAATAACCAACTATCAGAACAAGAAATTAAGAAAACTATTCCACTTACAATTATATCAAAAACAATAAAATACCCAGGAGTAAATGTAACCAAGAAGGTGAAAGAGCTGTCCACTGAATAACTATAGACATTGATGAAAGAAGTTGAAGACACAAAAAACTGGAAAGATATTCTGTGTTCTTGGCTTGGAAGAATGAATATTGTTAAAATGTCCATACTAGTCAAAGCAATCTATGGATTCAATGAAATCTCTATCAAAATTCCAGTGGCATTTTTCATAGAAGTAGAACAAAGAATCCTAAAATTTTTAGGGAATCACAAAAAACCCAGATAGCTAAAGCAATCTTAAGAAAGAAGAACAGGGCTTCCCTGGTGGCGCAGTGGTTGAGAGTCCACCTGCCGATGCAGGGGACACGGGTTCGTGTCCCAGTCCAGGAAGATCCCACATGCTGTGGAGTGGCTGGGCCCGTGACCCATGGCCACTGAGCCTGTGCGTCCGGAGCCTGTGCTCCACAATAGGAGAGGCCACAACAGTTGAGAGGCCCGTGTACCACAAAAAAAAAAAAAAAGAAAAAAGAAAGAAAGAAGAACAAAGTTACATTCACTGATTTCAAACTATATTACACAGCTATAGTAATCAAAACAGTATGGTATTGTCATAAAAAAAGACACATAGATCAATGGAACAAAATAGCCCAGAAATAAATCCACACATATATGGACAAGTAATTTATGAGGAAAGACTATAAAATGAGAAAAGGACAGGTTTTTCAATATATAGTGTTGAGAAAACTGGACAGCTACATACAAAAGAATGAAATTTGACCACTATCTTACACTATACTCAAAAATTAACCCAAAATGGATTAAAGACTTGAATTTAAGACATGAAGCCATAAAACTCCTAGAGAAAACATAGGCAGTAATCTCCTTGACATTAGCCTTGGAATTGAATTTTTGGATCTGACTCCAAAAGCAAAGGCAACAAAAGCAAAAATACACATGTGACACTACCTCAAAATAAAAAACTCCTGAACAGCAAAGGAAATCATCAACAAAATGAAAAGGCAAACTGCTGAATGGTAGAAAATACTTGCAAATAATGTATCTGATAAGAGGTTAATATTCAATATGTATAAAGAACTTAAACAACTTTATAGCAAAATATACCCCAAATCCAATTTAAAAAATGAGTAGAGGACTTGAATTGGTATTTTTCCAAAGAAGATATACAGGTGACCAACAGGCACATGAAAAGATGTTCAAGGTCACTAATCATCAGGGAACTGAAAATCAAAACCACAATGAGATATCACCTCCCACCTGTCAGAATGTCTACTATCAAAGGACAAGAAATAAGTTTTGCAGAGGTTGTGGAAAAATGAAACCCAGGAACACTATGGGTGGGAGTGCAAATTGGTGCAGCCACTATGGAAAACAGTATGCAGGTTTTTCAAAAAATTGAAGATAGAACTACCATATGATTCAGCAATTTCACTTCTGGGTATTTTCCCAAAGAAAATGAAAACACTAATTCAAAGAGATATATGCACCCCTATGTTCATCGCAGCATTATTTACAATAGCCAAGACATGGAAGCAACCTAAGTGTCCATCAATAGATGAATGGATAGAGAAGAAATCTGATTACCTATCATCTACCTGTCATCTATCTATCTATCTATCTATCTATCTATCTATCTATCTATCTATCTATCTATCTATGTACCTATCTATCCATCTATGATGTGATATATATACACACTGTGGTATCTTATTCAGCCATTAAAAAGAAGGAAATTCTGCCATGTGCAACAACATAGATGGACCTTGATGCTTAGTGAAGTAAGCTAGACAGAAGAAGACAAAAATTATATGATATTACTTTACATGTAGAATTTTTCAAAGAGTATAATTGTGGCTACAAGGGGCGGAGGGGTGGGGAATTGGGGAGATATTGTTAAAGGGTGCAAACTTGCAACTAGAAGGTAAGTCCTGGAGATATAATGTGCAGCACAGAGATTACACTTAACAGTATTATATACTTCACAGTTGCTAAAAGACTAAATCTTAAATGTTCTCATCACAAAAAATAAATGATAACTATGTGTTGTGACAGAGGTATTAGCAAAAGCTATAATATTGGTAATTATAGTGCAATATTTAAATGTATCTATCAACACATTGTATAGTTTAAACATATACAATGCTATATGTCAGTTATAAATAAATAAATATATATATATATCTAATATATAAGCAATTATAGCTGTGGGATAAATAACTAAGAATAGAATCCCTGGCTACTGTGTGTGGATAAAATCCTCATATTGTGTCGTGTTTGTGAGTATGTCATTTAGTGCCAGATGACACTAAATGAATTGAATTTGAATCCCAATTCTACTACTTATTAGATCTTTGACATTGGAGACTTCTCTGTGCCTTACTTTTCTAATCTGTAAAATGGGCAACACAATGTGGTATCTATCACATAGAGTTATTATTGTGTGCATTTAAAACATTGTTAATTATTGCAAATTGCCCTCCCTAGAAGTTAGAACAATTTACATTCTCACAGGTTATGTTTATCACACTGTTGTCAACAGAAGGTATTCTTAAACTTCATGGATTTTTACCAAATCAAAAAGTGAGAAATGTCATGTCATTATGACTTTATTTTCCTTTTCAATTTTATGAGGTCAATCACCTTTTTGTATTTTTATGAGCCATGACTATTTCTTTTTATGTAGACTGCGTATATGTTCTCTGGTAATTTTTAATGGGGTTACTTGGCCTTAAACTTAGTGTCTTTATATTTTAAGGAAACTAGCCCTTTTTGATATCAGTAGCAAATATCTTGTCACAATTTTTGACTTGTCCTTTTACTTCACTTATCGTATATTTCCCTTCTGTAGAATTTTATAGTTTTAGATAGGAAAACCAATTACCATTTCTTTGTAACACTTCTGTATTCTGTATCCCATTTAGAAAGGACTTCCCCCCTCTGAGATTATAACACATTCTACTACTTTTATGGCTTTATTTTTCTATTTAAATATTTGCTTCATGTGAAATTTGTTTTTAATCTAGGTAGTCCCCCAATTGTCCAAAGATGATCAAATCATTTCCCACTATCTGATAAGGAATGATGCCTTTACACACACACACACACACACACACTCTCTCTCACTCTCTCTCTCTCTCTCTCTCTCTCTCTCTCTCTCTCTCTCCCCCTCTCTCTCTCTCTCTCTCTTTAATACCTGTCAGAGACCAGTCAGAAAAAAAACCATACTAATTACTCTAACAGAAAGACCTGAATATAGGGAATTATTTATGCATATTTAGTCATTTGGAAGGGGCACTGGGAGAATAACAGAGACAATAACTTGAAGCTTCCCTTCAAGAGCTGTGGACTAAGAAAGGGTTGGGGTTACCTGAACCTAGAGGCTCAGAGAAGGGGCTTTGTGTTACTGAAACTCAGATCTGCACAAGAGGTACTGTCTGGCTGGTGCTGGTATTTCTGAGAGGCCAAAAAGAGAGAGCTTGAAAGGATGGAAACAGGCACCAATTGTTACTGCTGAGGGGAAGGGCTATTGTTGAGGTGATACAGACAAGAACGGGGAGCAGAACTGGAAGTATCAGTATCTCCTCCCTGCTCGTGCCCTCCAGTCTCTCTAGTGAACATTTTTGGCAAAGCTTAACAGCTTAACAGCTGGCAAAGGATAATGTGATTTGAGACCCTCAGCCACAGTGTCACAAGCATAAGTATAAAGCTTGAGTTTTTGCTGAGAGAGTAGTTTAATAATCTGTGTGCCACAATTTTACAAGTATTTCTGGACTTTCTATTTTGTTATGTTCTGCTGACTGCTCATATGCTAGTACCACACTGTTTTATAATTATACAGGGCCAATGCCCACTCATCACTCTGCTTTTTCAGAATATTCCTGGTTATCTTTGTCCATTAAGTTTTCATAAGGACAATATTGATATAAGCATTAATTGGAATTAGATTGAATTTATAAATTGGTAGGGAAAATTATTCAGTTTATAATGTATTGATAGAGTCTTCAGGGAAAGGTTTTCTATGAGTTCAAGTTTTCTTTTGCTATTGCTTAAACCCATAATTTATAATACCCTCATTTTTTTGATACAAATTCTGCATAAATCCATGCTCTTGGTCACAAGAAAGAGAAACCTCCTCTGGCTGGTTCATCCAGAGAAAAAATACACTGCAAGATCCTGGGTAGGTCTCAGAATCATCAACAGGCCTGCAGAACCAGGCACAGAGGCAATGTAGCCATAACCCAGTCTAAACTATAGCAGCATTGGCCAGAGGGGTGCTGTGGCCTGCACCACTGGTCACATAATGTGGGCATGGGATGGTCTTTCTTGCCCAGGAAGTTGATGTTGCAGCCAAATGCTTTTCCTGCCTTTGCTTCTGTCATCACTGGCTCCTGATTCCAGGTCTGGGTTGTGGACATCTCTCTGAGCAAGCCCAAGTCATGTTCCATCCCTAACAGAACCAGCTGTAAGGGAGAGGAAAAGTATCTGGATGTTCCAGCTTCCTAAAACATATCAGGAGAACTCAGGACTCTCCTGGCATCCACAGATGATTTCCATTGAGCCCACTGAAGAGAGAGATGCATCCCATTGTCTAGGACTTTCCTCTCATTGATGGACAACTTAGGATATATGCTCACATTTAGACCAATAATTGTTGCCCTAGACATGCTTGCGCTCTTGTCCAGCACCAAAGATGAACATGCCGGAGAGTCAAACTCAGTGCTACAATACAGACAGAAACTAGCTGTTGGCCCTCTAAACCAGCATGGTCAGGAGCTGAAGAGCCAAAATCTAGCTCTTTGGTAAACAGGCGTGTAACCTTGGGCACATTCCTTCCCTCTCTTGGACTTTACTTTCTCATATGCAAAAGGAGGTGGGAAGGTGGGAGGGCTCAAGAAAGAGAGGCTGTAGATCACATATTTTATTAATTATTTTGTTTGGAACACATCATACATTAAACAGTGCATAAACTCTTTATGACATTTTAAGTACAATAAATGGAACAAACACTGTGGGTCCTGCTTAAGACATATGTTATCCATAGTTTAGAATTTCCCTACTGTCCCCAATTACATCTTCCTCCCTCCCACATGCAAATAACCATTTTATTCAGTTTTGTATTAATCATATTGTCTATCTTTTATACTTTCCCTGTAAAACATTATTAAACTTCATGTTGTTTAATCTTTCCCATTTCCTTGCACTTCACATTAATGGAACTGAAAAGTATTCTGTGACTTGCCTTTTTTGCAACAATAATATATATATATGATTCATCCATGTTGATGTGTACAGCTATTTATTCATTTTAAAAGCTGTATAGTATTCTATTGTGTGAATATTCCATAATGCATTTATTCATTCACTTACTGCAGGTCATTGGGTTGTTTTCTATTCTTAGCTAAAAGTAACAGTGCTGTTATGATCATGGAGTAGCTGAACAAGTGTTTCTCTAGGGACTATATCTTGAAATGTAATTGCTGAGCCATAGAGTAAGGGCATCTTCAACCTTGTTCTTTTCCAAGGTGGGTGAAGATTGCTACAGCAACCAAAATATTTTCCCTCCCAATATCCTGGTTCCTTGCAATGTGATCTGACACTCCTCCCATCAAGAAGTAGAGTCTATTGTGTCATCCAGTGAACGTGGTGTTGTGCTGTTCTTTATGCAGTATAATGCAATGGAAGTAATGAAGTGCCAGTTCCAAGCCTCTGAGCACTTCTGCTCTCTTAGAAACTTCCACTGCCACAGAAAATACCCAGGTTAATCTGTGGTACATGGGACACTATGGGGAGCAGAGAAGAACCATCCAAACCAAAACCACTGTATTAGTTTCCTATTACTGCTGTAACAAATTACCAAAAACTTAGTGGTTAAAAATGATACAAATTTCTTATCTTAAAGTTCTGAAGATCAGAAGTCAAAGATGGATCTTACTGGGGTAAAATCAAGGTGTCATTAGGGCTGTGTTTCTTCTGGATGCCCTAGGGAAGAATCTGTGTCCTTGCCTTTTCCATCTTCTAGAGGCCTCCCACATTTCTTGGCTGGTGGCCTTTTCTCCATTTTCAGAGCCAGCAACATAGCATCTTCAACTCTCTTTCTCTGCCTCCCTCTCTCTTTCTCACCTCTGCCTTCCATCATCACATCTTTTCTCACTCTCCTGCCTCCTTATTTCCTTTATGGTTGCAATAATCCAGGGCAGATTGCAGATAATCCAGGACAACCCTCCATGTTCAGGATCCTTAATTTAATGACATCTGCAAGATCCCTATGGTACACAGTCATAGCTATCTGATACATACTTGCTGTTCTTTCTTCAATTTCTTAATTTGGAGCCTAGGTCATGAATTTTGAGCCCTTCTCCTTTTGTATAGGTCATATACGAATACACATTTTCCTCTAAATTCTGCTTGCATGTCATAAATATTGGTGTGTAATATTTTGATTATCATTCAATTCTAAACATTTTCTAATTTCCATTATTAATTAATTGGTCTTTGGTCTAGTTTTTTAATTTCCAAGCATATTTTATTTAATTATCTTTTTGTCATTTATTTCTAACTTAATTGCACTGGACTCAGATACCATGACCTGCATAGGAATTAATTCTTTGAAATTTACTTAGACTTGATATATGGGGTAGCATGTGGTCAATTTTCTTAATAATTCCAGGCATGCTTAAATGTGCTATTTATTCTCCAATTCTTGAGTGTTATATTCTAAATTTGTTCATTAGTTCAAGTGCACTGTTCAAAATTCTATATCCTTATTTATTTTGTCTGATGGATCTATCAATTAGAGAGAGGTGATCTTAAAATTTTTCTCTATGAGGGTTGTTTTGTTAATTGTCTCAAAATTTTATCAATTTTTGCTTTATGAATTTTTAGCCTTTTTTATTTTGCATATTGATTGTCTACCTTTATGATAAACTGGGCCCTCATATCATTACATAGTGACCCTCTTCACTCTAGTAATGTATTTTTGCTTTAAAGTCTACTTTCTGTCTTCTATTACCTTACACTTAATCAGTATTTGCTTATTGTATCTTTTTCTTTTTACTTCTAATCATTCTCTGTTGGTTATTTAGGGTTATATCTTATCAACAACATATATCTGATTTTAAAAAGTGACAATATTTGTCTTTCAATCATCAAATTTTAGTCCATTTAAATTTATTGTTTTAGGTGGGCCTGAGGCTTGTTCTCTGGTCTCCTTGCTTGGCTGCCTTGTGAATAAACTCTTTCTCCACTGCAAATCTCAGCCAGTGTCTCAGGGTTTGGCTTGCCTGTTGGGCAAAAGGACCTGGTTCAGCCAATTGTGCTCTACTGTAATTTGACCCAGAGAACATGTCTAGAAACATCACTCTGGCTGCACTACATCAAACAATCTGAAAAGGTTGCTTTATATAGAACCTTCTTGTTATTGTGGTATTTTTTAAAAAGAAGCAGTCATGCCTCTAAATGTTGCAGAGATGGACAAGATGGCAGAGTAGAAGTACATGAGCTCATGTCATCTCACAAAAACAGCAAAATCATAACTAACTGTTGAACATCCACTGACAAAAAAAACTGGACCTACTGAACAGATATCCTACCTACAAGACAAAGAAAAATCCACAAGAAGACAGAAGGAAAGGCACAACCACAATAAAATCAAATTCCATACCCACCACGTGGGCAACACACAAACTGGAAAATAATTATATCACAGAGTTTTCCCCACAAGAGTGAAAGTTCTGAGCCCCATGTCAGACTTCCCAGCATAGGGGTCTGGAAATGGGAGGATGATCCCCCAGAGCATCTGGCTTTGAAGGCCACTGGGGTTTGATTGCAGGAATCCCACAGGAATGGGGAAAACAGTAACTCCACTCTTGGGTGGCACACACAAGGTCTCATGCATACCAGGACACAGGGGAAAAAGCAGTGACCTCATAAGAGCCTGGCCCAGACCAAACTGCTGGTATTGGAGGGTCTCCTGAAGAGGGGTTATAGTTGTGGCTCACTGAGGGTACAAAGATACTGGTGGTGGTAGTTCTGTGGAGTACTCATTGGTGTGAGCCCTTCTGGAGGCTGCCATTTTCTCACCAAGTCCTGGTGCCACACAACAGGCTATAGGCTCCAGTGATTGGGACACCTCAGGCTAAACAGCAAATGGGGTAGGAAATCATTCCCACCCATCAGCAGACAGGATGACTAAAGTCTCCCTGAACCCAAAGCTGCCACCTGACATGGCCTTGCCCACCAGATGGACAAGACCCAGCTTTGCCCACCAGAGGGTCAAGACCCAGCTCCACCCACCAGTGGGCAGGAACCAGTCCCTCCCACCAGGAAGTCTTCACAAGCCTCTTAGACCAACCTCATCCACCATGGGCCAGAGAGCAAAAGCAAGAAGAACTACAACTCTTCAGCCTGCAGAATGGAAACTGCAATCACAGAAAGTTACACAAAATGAGAAGGCAGAGGAATATGTCCCAGAAAAAAGAACAAGATAAAACTCCAAAGAACAATTAAGTGAAGTGGAGATAGGCAATCTACCCAAAAAAGCATTCAGAGTAATGATAGTAAAGTTGATCCAAGATCTCAGAAAAAGAATGGAGACACAGACAAAGATGATACAAGAAATGTTTAACAAAGAATTAGAAAATCTAAAAACCAAACAACCAGAGATGAACAATACAATAACTGAACTGAAAAATAAACTAGAAGGAATCAACAGCAGAAAAAATGAGGTATAAGAATGGATAAGTGACCTGGAAGACAGAATGGTGGAAATCACTGCCACAGTACAGGATAAAGAAAAAAGAATGAAAAGAAACAAAGACAGTATAAGAGACCTCTGGGGCAACATTAAATGCACCAACATTCTCATCCCAGAAAGAGAAGAGAAAGGGAAAGGACCTGAGAAAATATTTGAAGAGATAATAGCTGAAAACTTCCCGAACATGGGAAAGGAAACAGTCACCCAAGTCCAGGAAGCACAGAGAGTCCCAGGCAAAGAACCCAGGAAGGAACACATTGTGAAAAATAGTAATCAAATTGACAAAAATTAAAGGCAAAGAGAAAATATTAAAAGCAACAAATAACATACAAGGGAACTCCATAGGTTATCGCTGACTTCTCAGCAGAAACTCTGCAGGCCAGAAGGGAGTGGCATGATATATTTAAAGTGATGAAAGGGAAGAACCTACTACCAAGAATAGTCTCCCCAGCAAGGCTGCCATTCAGATTCCATGGGGAAATCAAAAGCTTTACAGACAAGCAAAAGCTAAGAGAATTCAGCATCACAAAACCAGCATTGCAACAAATGCTAAAGGAATTTCTATGGGTGGAAAAGAAAAGGCCACAATTAGAAACAAGAAAATTACAAATGGAGCAGCACTGTCAGCCTCTTTGAGGCTTGAATTGGAGGAGGAGGCTGCAAAGGGATATTCTCAGTTAAGATGCTCTCTGGCTCGAGGAGAATTTCTTTGGGGTTGATTTGAATAATATAGATACCTCTGACAGTTTTAGCAATGTTTTGGAGACTGGTAGAAAATTTTACCCTTGGCCTGGACAGTAGATCCAAACACCTGAGTGCTAGTTTTACAGAGATGTGGAAACTAAAGCCCAGAAAAGAGAAATTACCCAAATTCACACTCAGTGTACAGCCTACACAAGAGCCCAGTTCTCCAGATACTCATCTCAGTATTTGACTACATGGAGATGGCCCTCCTGAAGATAAAGATCAGAAAAAAGGGAATCCAGAATTTAATGAGCTAAGATGAAGAAGCTGTCATGCTAACTGGCACCCTATAATACAAAGAGAACCTGCTTCATCAGGCCCTATTTAGAGTCTACTTACAGAGTTTAAGAGAGGTACTGGGTCTGAGTCAATAAAGTTTGAAAGCCACCAGTGGAAAAGACAATAAGCAAAGAGGTCAGCCTATGAAATGGAACAAAATTTGCTCAAACTTGGGCATTTAACCATTCATATTTCTCCCCAGTCCACCACCAGCCATTTCCCCATATAGACACTTAGCAAGGAAAAAGTTAAAAGCACAACTTTTAAAACTTGTAGGTTTTGGCACATCCAAAGGACTGTCTTTGGAGTGTGGAGTTCCGGAGTTTGGAGCGGTATGGCTGACAGGTTCTTGGTGCTCCAGCCTGGTATCAGGCCAGAGCCTCTGATGTGGGAGAGCCTAGTTCAGGACACTGGACCATCAGAGACCTCTTGGCCCCACATAATATCAATTGGTGAGAGCTCTCCCAGAGATCTCTGTCTCAACACTAAGAGCAAGCTCCACCCAATGGCTACCAAACAATGGTGCTGGGTGCCCCATGCGAAACAACTAACGAACAGGAACAGAACCCGACCCATTAGCAGAGAGGCTGCCTAAAATCATATGAAGTTCACAGACACCCCAAAACACACCACTGGATGCGGCCCTGCCCACCAGAAAGACAAGATCCAGACCCACCCACCAGAACACAGGCACCAGTCCCCTTCACCAGGAAGCCTACACGACCCACTGAACCAACACCACCCACAGGGGGCAGACACCAAAAGCAACAGGAACTACGAACCTACAGCCAGCAGAAAGTAGACCCCCAAAACAGTAAGTTAAACAAAATGAGAAGAAATATGCAGCAGATGAAGGAGCATGGGAAAAACCCACCAGACCAAATAAATGAAGAGGAAATAGAGAGTCTCTGAAAAGAATTCAGAGTACTGATAGTACAGATGATACAAAACCTTGGAAATAAAATGGAGAAAATACAAGAAATGTTTAACAAGGACCTAGAAGAACTAAAGACCAAACAAACAATGGTGAACAACACAATTGCTTCTCAAGAAGGAATCAATAACAGAATAACTGAGGCAGAAGAATGGATAAGTGGCCTGGAATATAAAATAGTGGAAATAACTACCACAGAGCAGTATAAAGAAAAAAGAAGGAAAATAATTGAGAACAGTCTCAGAGACTTTGGGGACAACATTAAACACACCAACATTCTAATTATACGGGTCCCAGAAAAAGAAGAGAAAAAGAAAGAGACTGAGAAAACATTTGAAGAGATTATAGTTGAAAACTTCCCTAACATGCAAAAGGAAATAGTCAATCAAGTCCAGGAAGCACAGAGAGTCCTATACAGGACAAATCCAAGGAGAAACATGTCAAGACACATATTAATCAAACTATCAAAAATTAAACATAAAAAAATATTAAAAGCAGCAAGGGAAAAACAACAAATAACATACAAGGGAATCCCCATAAGGTTAACAGCTGATCTTTCAGCAGAAATTCTGCAAGACAGAAGGGAGTGGCAGGACATATTTAAAGTGATGAAAGACAAAAATCTACAACCAAGATTACTCTAACCAGCAAGATTCTCATTCAGATTTGATGGAGAAATTGAAAACTTTACAGACAAGCTAAAGTTAAGAGAATTCAGCACCACCAAACCAGCTTTAAAACAAATGCTAAAGGAATTGCTCTAGGCAGGAAACACAAGAGAAGGAAAAGACATACAAAAACAAACCCAAAACAATTAAGAAAATGGTAATAAGAACATACATATTAATAATTAAATAATTTAATTTATTAATTTAAGTAATTAAATGTAAATGGATGAAATGTTCCATCCAAAAGACATAAACAGGTTGAATGAATAAAAAAACAAGACCCATATATATATACGCTGTCTACAAGAGACTCAATTCAGACCTAGGAACACATACAGACTGAAAGTGAAGGGATGGAAAAATATATTCCATGCCAATGGAAATCAAAAGAAAGCTGGAGGAGCAATTCTCATATCAGACAAAATACATTTTAAAGTAAAGACTATTACAAGAGACAAAGTAGGACACTACATAATGATCAAAGGATCAATCCAAGAAAAAGATATAATAATGGTAAATATTTACACAATCAACATAGGAGCACCTCAATACATAAGGCAAATGTTAACAGTCATAAAAGGGGAAATTGACAGTAACACAATAATAGTAGGGGACTTTAACACCCCACTTACACAAATGGACCAATCACTCAAAATGAAAATAAATAAGGAAACACAAGCTTTAAATGACACATTAAAAAATAAGGACTTAATTAATATTTATAGGACATTCCATCCAAAAACAACAGAATACATTTTCTTCTCAAGTGCTCAAGGAACATTCTCCAGTATAGATCATATCTTGGGTCACAAATCAAGCCTTGGTAATTGAAGAAAATTGAATTCGTATCACATATCTTTTCTGACCACAACGCTATGAGACTAGATATCAATTACAGGAAACAACTTGCAAAAAATTCAAACACATGGAGGCTAAAAAATACACTACTTAATAACCAAGAGATCACTGAAGAAATCAAACAGGAAATCAAATAATACCTAGAAACAAATGAAAATGAAAACACGATGACCCCAAAGCTATGGCATGCAGCAAAAGTAGTTCTAAGAGAGAAGTTTATAGAAATAAAATCATACCTCAAGAAAAAAGAAACATCTCAAATAAACAACTTAACCTTACACCTAAAGCAATTAGAGAAAGAAGAACAAAAAAACCCCAACGTTAGCAGAAGGAAAGAATTCATAAAGATCAGATCAGAAATAAATGAAAAAGAAATGAAGGAAATGATAGCAAAGATCAGTAAAGCTAAAAGCTGGTTCTTTAAGATAAAGAAAATTGATAAACCATTAGCCAGACTCATCAAGAAAAATGGGAGAAGACTCAAATCAATGGAATTAGAAATGAATTAGGAGAGGTAATAACTGACATGTAGAAATACAAAGGATCGTGAGAGATTACTACAAGCAACTCTATGCCAATAAAATGGACAACCTGGAAGAAATGGACAAATTCTTAGAAAAGCACAACCTTGCAAGGTTGAACCAGGAAGAAATAGAAAATATAAATAGACCAATCACAAGCACTGAAGTTGAAACTGTAATTAAAAATCTTCCAACAAACAAAAGCCCAGGACCTGATAGATTCACAGGTGAATTCTATCAAACATTTAGAGAAGAGCTAACACCTATTCTTCTCACACTCTTCCAAAATATAGCAGAGAGAGGAACACTCCCAAACACATTCTATGAGGCCAGCATCACCCTGATACCAAAACCAGACAAAGATATCATATCACAAAAAAAGAAAACTACAGACCAATATCACTGATGAACATAGATGCAAAAATCCTCAAAAAAATACTAGCAAACAGAAACCAACAGCACGTTAAAAGGATCATATACCATGATCAAGTGGGGTTTATCCCAGGAACGCAGGATTGTTCAATATACACAAATCAATCAATGTGATCTACCATATTAACAAATTGAAGGATAAAAACCGTATGATCACCTCAATAGATGCAGAAAAATCTTTTAACAAAATCCAACACCTATTTATGATAAAAAAATCTCCAGAAAATAAGCATAGAGGGAACCTACCTCAAATAATAATGGCCATACATGACTAACCCAAAGCCAATATTGTTCTCAGTGGTGAAAAACTGAAACATTTCTTCTAAGATCATGAACAAGACAAGGTTGCCCACTCTCACCAATATTATTCAACATAGTTTTGGAAGTTTTAGTCACAGCAATCAGAGAAGAAAAAGAAATAAAAGGAATCCAGATCAGAAAAGAAGAAGTAAAACTGCCACTGCTTGGAGATGAAATGATACTATACATAGAAAATCCTGAAGATGCTACCAGAAAACTACTAGAGCTAATCAATGAATTTAGTAGAGTAGCAGGGTACAGAATTAATGCACAGAGATCTCTTGCATGCCTATACACTAATGATGAAAAATCTGAAAGAGAAATTAAGGAAACACTCCCATTTACCACTGCAAAAAAAGAATAAAATATCTTGGAATAAACCTTCCTTGGAGACAAAAGGCCTGTATGCAGAAAACTATAAGACATTAATGAAAGAAATTAAAGATGATATAAATAAATGGAGAGATATACCATGTTCTTGGATTGGAAGAATCAACATTGTGACAATGACTATACTACCCAAAGCAATCTACAAATTCAATGCAATCCCTATCAAACTACCAATGGCCTTTTTCATAGAACTAGAACAAAAAATTTTACAAATTATATGGAAATACAAAAGATCCCAAATAGTCAAAGCAATCTTAGAAAGAAAAACGGAGCTGGAGGAATCAGGCTCCCTGACTTCAGGCTACACTACAAAGCTACAGTCATCAAAACTGTATGGTACTGTCACAAAGCAACAGGAGTATAGATCAATGGAACAGGATAGAAAGCCCAGAGATAAACCAACACATCTATGGTCACCTTATCTTTGATAAAGGAGGAAAGAATATACAATGCAAAAAAGACAGCCTCTCCAATAAGTGGTACTGGGAAAACTGGAAAGCTACATGTAAAAGAATGAAATTAGAACACTCCCTAACAGTGTATACAAAACTAAACTCAAAATGGATTAAAGACCTAAATGTAAGGCCAGACACTATAAAACTCTTAGAGGAAAACATAAGAAGAACACTCTATGACATAAATTACAGTAAGATCCTTTTTGACCCACCTCCTAGAGGAATGGAAATAAAAACAAAAATAAACAAATGGGACCTAATGAAACTTCAAAGCTTTTGCCCAGCAAATGAAACCATAAACAAGACCAAAAGACAACCCTCAGAATCGTAGAAAATATTTGCAAACAAAGCAACTGACAAAGGATTAATTTCCAAAATATACAAGCAGCTCATGCAGGTCAATATCAAAAAAACAAACAACCCAATCCAAAAATGGGCAGAAGACCTAAATAGGCATTTCTCTAAAGAAGATACAGAGATTGGCAACAAACACATGAAAAGATGCTGAACATCACTAATCATTAGAGAAATGCAAATCAAAACTGCAATGAGGTATCACCTCACTCCGGTCAGAATAACCATCATCAAAATACTTAGAAACAATAAATGCTGGAGAGAGTGTGGAGAAAAAGGAACACTCCTTCACTGTTGGTGGGAATATAAATTGATACAGCTACTATGGAGAACAGTACGGAGGTTCCTTAAAAATCTAAACTTAGGCCTACCATATAACCCAGCAATCCCATGGCATATACCCTGAGAAAACCATACTTCAAAAAAGAGACATTGGGGCTTCCCTGGTGGTGCAGTGTTTGAGAGTCCGTCTGCCGATGCAGGGGACACGGGTTCGTTCCCCGGTCTGGGAAGATCCCACATGATGCAGAGCGGCTGGGCCCATGAGCCATGGCCACTGAGCCTGTGTGTCCGGAACCTGCTCTGCAACGGGAGAGGCCACAACAGTGAGAGGCCCATGTACCGCAAAAAAAAAGAGAGAGATGTACCACAATGTTCATTGCAGCACTATTTACAATACCCAGCACATGGAAGCAACCTAAGCACCCACTGACAGATAAATGGATAAAGAAGATGTGGTACATATATACAATGGAATATTACCCAGCCATAAAAAGAAACAAAATTGAGTTATTTGTAGTGCGGTGGATGGACCTAGAGTCTGTCATACAGAGTGAAGTAAGTCAGAAAGAGAAAAAACAAATACCGTATGCTAACACATATGTATGGAATCTAAGAAAAAAAAAAAAGGTCATGAAGAACCTAGGGGTAAGACAGGAATAAAGACACAGACCTACTAGAGCATGGACTTGAGGATATGGGGAGGGGGAAGGGTAAGCTGTGACAAAGTGAGAGAGTGGCATGGACATATATACAATAACAAACGTAAAATAGATAGCTAGTGGGAAGCAGCTGCATAGCACAGGGATATCAGCTAGGTGGTTTGTGACTACGTAGAAGGGTGGGATAGGGAGGATGGGAGGGAGGGAGATGCAAGAAGGAAAAGATATGGGAACATATGTATATGTATAACTGATTCACTTTGTTATAAAACAGAACCTAACACACCATTGTAAAGCAATTATACTCCAATAAAGATGTTACAATAAATAAATAAAAAGAAACGAAAGTGAGTTATTTGTAGTGAGGCAGATGGACCTAGAGTCTGTCATACAGAGTGAAGTAAGTCAGAAAGAGAAAAACAAATACCATATGCTAACACATATATATGGAACCTTAAAAATAAATGGTTCTGATGAACCTAGTGGCAGGACAAGAATAAAGACACAGATATAGAGAATCGACTTGAGAACACAGTGAGGGGGAAGGGTAAGGTGGGGCAAAGTGAGAGAGTAGCATTGACATATATACACTACCAAATGTAAAATGGATAGCTAGTGGGAAGCAGCTACATAACACAGGGAGATCAGCTTGGAGCTTTGTGACAACCTAGAGGGTGGGATAGGGAGTGTGAGAGGGAGATTCAAGAGGGAAGGGATATAGGGATATATGTATACATATTGCTGATCCACTTTGCTATACAGAAGAAACTAACACAACATTGTAAAGCAACTATACTCCAATAAAAATGTTAAAAAAAAAAAAACCTCAATGGGTCAACAAAGAGATAAAAGTGGAAATCAGAAAATACCTTGAGCCAAATGAAAACACAAGTTTCCAAAATTTATGAGACTCAGCAAAAAGAGTTCTAAGAAGGAAGATTATAGCAATACAGGCATACTTCAAAAAATAAGAAAAATATCAAATAAACAATCTAATCTACCATCTAAAGAAATTAGAAAAAGAGCAAACACAGCCCAAAGTCAGCAGAAGGAAGGAAATAACAAATATCAGAGAGGAACTAAATAAAATAGGGAGAAAAAGAAAGAAAGAAAGAAAAAAAAATCCAATAATGAAACCAAGAGTTGTTTTTTGAAAAGATAAACAAAATTGATAAATTTTTAGCAGGCTCATTAAGAAAAAAACAAAGATAAATAAATAACCAAGATGAGAAATAAAAGAGGAGAAATTACAACCAATATCATAGAAATACAAAAAATCATGGGAATACTAGAAAAACAAACTGCCAACAGATAATCCAAATGGACTGATCACTAGTAGTGAAATTGAATCTGTAATCAAAACTCTCCCAAGAAACAAAAGTCCAGGACTGCATGGCTTCACAGGGGAATTCTACCAAACATATAAAGAACAATTAACACCTATCCTTCTCAAACTATTTTTAAAAATTGAAGAGGAGAAAACACTCCCAAATTCATTCTGTAAGGCCACCATTACCTTGATACCAAAACCAGACAAAAGACTACAAGAGAGGAAATTACAGGTCAATATCCTTGATGAATATAGGTGCAAAAATTCTTAACAAAGTATAAGTAAACCAAATTAAACAATATATAAAAGAATCATACACCATGATCAAGTGAGATTTATTCAGGGTTGCAAGGATGGTTCAATATCCCCGTTTATCAATGTGATATACCACATTAACAAAAGGAAGGGTAAAAATCACATGATCACCTCAATAGGCATAGTAAAAGCACTTGACAAAATTCAACACTCATCCATGAAAAAACTCCAACAAAATTGGTATAGAGGGAACATATGTCAATATAATAAAGGCCGTTTATGACAAACCCAGAGCTAACATTATACTTAATAGTTAAAAACTGAAAACTTTTGCTCTAAAATCAGGAACAGGACAAGAAAGCCCACTTTCACCATTTCTATTTTACATAGTATTGGAAGTCCTAGCCACAATAATCAGACAAGAAAAAGAAATATAAAAGGCATCCAAATTGGAAGGGAAGAAATAAAACTGTCACTATTTGCAGATGACATGATACTATGTATAGAAAACCTTAAAGTCTCCACCAAAAAAGTATTAGAACTAGTGAATGAATTCAGTAAAGCTACAAGATACTAGATAAATATACAAAAACCGATTGCTTTTCTATAAACTACTAATGAAGTATCAGAAAGAGAAAGCAAGAAATAAATCCCATTTACAATCACATTATAAAGAATAAAATACCTAGGAATAAACTTAACCATGGAGGTGAAAGACCTATACTTTGAAAACTGTAAGACAATGATGAAGAAAACTGAAGGTGATACAAATAAATAGGTAGATATCTCGTGCTTAGGATTGGAAGAATTAATATTGTTAAAATGTCCATACTACCCAAAGCAATCTACAGACTTAATTCAATCCCTATCAAATTACCCAAAACATTTTTCACAGAACTAGAACAAATTATCCTAAAATATGTATGAATTTTACTCTGAATAACCAAAGTAATCTTGAGAAAAACAAACAGACAAACGAACAAGCAAAAACCTGGAAGTATCACTCTCCTGGACTTCGGAGTATAATTCAAAGCTACAGTAATCAAAACAGTATGGTACTGGCACAAAAACAGACACATAGATAAATGGAATAGAATAAAGAGCCAGAAGTAAACCCACGCACCTATGTCAATTAATCTACAACAAAGGAGACAAGGATATATGATGGAGAAAAGACAGTCTCTTCAATAAGTGGTGCTGGGAAAACTGGACAGCTCCATGTAAAAGAATGAAATTTGAACACTTTCTTACACCATATATACAAATAAACTCAAAATGGGTTAAAGATCTAAGTGTAAAATGACACCATAAAACTCCTAGAAGAAAACATACACTCTTTGACATGTCTTAGTAATATATTTTTGGATCTCTCTCCTCAGGCAAGGGAAACAAAAGTTAGAATAAACAAGTGGGACCTACTTAAACTTAAAAGCTTCTGCACAACTATGGAAACACTCAAAAAAAAAAAAAAAAGACAACCTACAGAATGGGAGAAGATATTTGCAAATGATATGTCTGATAAGGGGTTAATATCCAAAATATATAAACAGCTCATACAACTCAATAGCAAAAACCAAACAATGGCCAAAAGGCACATGAAAAGAGGTTCAACATCACTAATTATTAGAGAAATGCAAATCAAAACTAAAATGACATATCAGCTCACACATGTCAGAATGGCTACCATGAAAAAGGCTACAAGTAGCAAATACTTGGGGGGATGTGGAGAAAAGGGAACTTTAGTTCACTGTTGGTGGGGATGTAAATTGGTACATCCACAATGGAAAACAGTATGGAGGTTCCTAAAATAATTAAAAATAGAACTACCATATGGTCTTAGCAATTCCACTCATAGGTATATATCTGAAGAAAATGAAAATACTAATTTGAAAAGACACATGCACCCCAATGTAAGTACCCCCAATACAGCAGTACTTACACTAGCCAAAATATGGAAGCAATCTAAGTGTACATTGACAGATGAATGAATAAAGAAGATGTGGTATATAATATATGCACAATGGAATATTACTTAGCCACATGTAAAACAATATGATTGACCTGGAGGGTATTATGCTTTTGAAGTTATTATGCTTTTGAAGTAAGTCAAAGATAAATATTACATGTTTTCAGTTATATGTGGAATCTAAAAAAATGAAACTAATGAATATAACAAAACAGAAACTGTCATCGATACAGATAACAAACTAGTGGTTACCACTGAGGAGAGGGCTTGGGGGTGGGGCAAGGTAGGGGAAATGGCTTAAGGAGTGCAAACTACTAGGTATAAAATAAATAAAATGCAGAGATGTATTGTAGGACACAGGAAATATAACCAATATTTTATAACTTTAAATGGAGTATAATTATAAAAATATCAAATCACTATGCTTTACACCTGAAATTAATATAACATTGTAAATCAACTATACTGAAAGTTTTAGAAAAGGTAGGGGTGCTGTCCTGTCACAGCACTTTGCAAGCCTGTAGAGACAGGTTACTGTTACTGTGTGGGGCAGTGGTTACTGTCATGGATTCTAATGCCTGCTAGCTGGGCCCAGTCCTGGCACTGACCCTGCCTGCAGGTCACTTTGCCTCTCAGTGATGTTGGTTCCTCGTTTGTGAAGGGGTTATGCACAGTCTATCCCCCCAGGTGGCTGTGAAGCCTCAGGGTGCTTGCTCCTTTCCAGGTGCCCGTAGCCTTCCCGGCACCCCGCCACTTCTCATAGCACTCTCCTCCTCTCCAAACCTACCCAGCTCAAGGTGGCAGCAGCCTGGTTACAGCCACAGGTTGAACACAATCTATCTTCTGCACTTCCCTGGAAACAGATTGGGGTTGGGGCAGGAAGGGTAATGATTGGAGTTCTGATTGACCAGGAGCAGAACACAGAAGGGCAAGCCAGCAGCAGACCTGGGCTTGAGTGCTGGCCCTGCATTCCATGTATAAGGCTTGGTTATCCTTGGATTCAGTTTCCTCACCTGCAAACTGGGTATGCTGATAGTTGTGAAGATCACACCATCAGATGCAGCCTAGATGGTGAGCAAATCCCCTGGACCCCAGCTTCGCCAAAATCCCTTTCATCTCCCAGTGTTCCCTGAAAAGAGTTTTCTCGCAACCCCAGTGGGAGGTTGACTTTGTCCTCAGACCCACCTGCCTGGTGTGTCCTGCATCCTGCCCCTTGTCACCCTTAGCATCTGCAATGTCTCTACTTCCCCACACTTGGTGCCACCTTTGAGCTCAGTCATCATGCATCCCCGCCTCCCTCCCTATTCTGTTCACTTCCTCCAACTTCTCTTCAAATTTTCCAATCTTTTCCTCTATGTCTCTAGACGTATTTGAGACAGTCATATTACCTTTTTCCCAGCTTTTTATTGTGGTGATATATACATAACATCTCAACAGGAGGCCAAGTTAGAAAAGGAATTATCTCAACAGTCTGTGGATATGGCTTTGCCTAATGGAGTGAAACCTAGTGAAATCCACAACAAGGTTCTTGAGAAGTTTATGTCAGTAGAAACACTGCTGTCTTGTACTGAAAGGGACAGAGAAAGTACAAAATGAAAGTTGGACCCTCAGATTTCTACTAGCAGGAAGTAACCTGATAGAACTCTTCCAGTGCAAACATGTGCTACTTTCTGTAAAAAGGGACATGATAAGTGTCCACAATTATTATTTTCTTCATAATTTTTACAGTAAGTCTCTATTATTTCAAGTGAATTTATAATAAAATTTTTAAGCTTTAAAGAACTTGGTGGCCCCAAGACAAGTAGATCTCTGCACCTGCTCCCCAGATTCTTTTTTTTTTTTTTTTTTTGCAGTACGCGGGCCTCTCACTGTTGTGGCCTCTCCCGTTTCGGAGCACAGCCTCCAGATGCGGAGGCTCAGCGGCCATGGCTCACGGGACCAGCCGTTCCGCAGCATGTAGGATCTTCCCGGACCGGGGCACGAACCCGTGTCCCCTGCATCGCGGACTCTCAACCACTGCACCACCAGGGAAGCCCCAACTCCCTAGATTCTTAATGTTTACATAGAGGTCTTAACTGGGTTCAGTCATGTAAACTGTCCAGATGGTCTCACCAACACCTTCCTCTCTCAGGGCTGCATCCTTGGAGCAGCACCCACGGTGGGCAAAACCTACATTCCAAGGGCGGGGGAGGGGTGAGGAGCCTCCAATTGCCCAGGTCCGGCTCCAGGGTCAACCTGCAATTACCTCCTCTTGATGACCTCCTCCAACAGATGAGACTTCGAATTTTAAGTTTAACGGGATGAGACTCCTGGGGACCTTGACGCATAGTGAATGATTTAGCATTTGAGAAGGACATGAGCCATTAGAGGTCAATGGCTGGACCCCCTAATGACCCATACTCTTGTATAATTCCCTCCTGTTGAGTGTGGGAAAGACCTGTGAGTATCCACCCCATGATTATGTCATGTTGTACAGTACAACATGTGAGTCTGAGAAAGGGATGTTACCCTTAGTGGCACTGACCTGATCACATGGGGAGTGGGGGCAGAGGAACAGATGAGTGCAAAGTGCACTGGATCTTGAAAGCAAGTTGGACACATTTGGTGACACTTATACAAGCACCTGACCTCTGAGCATTGGTATTTATTCCTTGGCATAGTGCCATAGCTGCCCTGATGTCTCCCCGCAAACTGGGGTCCCTGGACGCAGGGATCCTATGTGCCCTATGCTTCCCACATCAGCCTGGGGGCTCCCAGTGATTACTGCCTTCTACGGACCATGGCTGCGAGAGCTCCGGACACACGTGGCACGCTGCTTCTCCAATGGCACGCGCTTGTGTGTGCGCGAGCGGCAGGTGGTCAGGTCCAGGTCAGGGGTGTGGCCCACAAAAGGAGGCGGTTTCCCAGCATGCCCCAGGGCCCGCGTGAGCCGCTGTCCGCTCAGTCAGGTCGCAGATGCAGGACTGGCTACATGGAGATCAAGGGGGGCTCAGGTCCAGGCTGGTGGGGAGCCTGCACCCTGGCTGTCATCCTGCTGTACCTACACTCACTCTTGCTGCACACTGAGGTGGCTGGGACCACCACAGCCGGACCGTCACAGCCAGCCACAGCTGGACCACCACTGCGCGCTGAAGAGGGTGAGTGGGCAGGCGGGCAAGAGGGTCAAGGTCGCTTTCCCCTCATATGTCCCTCCCCTCCCCATACTGCCCCCCCACCCCGACGGTAGACAGGTAGGACCTCTACCTGCCCAGCGGGTTCAGGAGTCCCTGGGTCCCTGGGGGTCATGGGAGGTGGGGGAAGGGAGGGCCATCTTCCCCGCCGGCTCTTCCCGCTAGATCTCAAGCGTCCTCAGTCCAAGGACTGGAGTCCTGACCAGGCCGGTACCTGTCGGGCCCCGCACCCTCTTCATTTGGGGAATGAGGAAGTACTGCTTTCAGAGGGGAATTGTCAGAGTATGTTCCATTTGGCCTCAGTCTCTCTAGAATATTGGGCTGGAGGAGAAGGACGTAGCCACTTCATCTCAGTGGCATCACTCTGGAAGGCCTCAGTTTCCGGGACTTCAAACAGCGGTGTGCTAGTCACGTGAACTAGGTCTGGGAAAGTGTCTGGAGCAGCACCACCTCCCAGCCCGGACCTCTGCTCCCGGCTGGTGTGCTGAGACCCTCTGCAGCTGCCTCCCTTCCCGCCCCTCCAGAGCCGCAGGCTGCTTCCTTAGCGCTGCCATCAACAGCGAAGCCAGGTGGCCCTTTGTCATGTGGGCCATGTCATTTCACCCGGGGCCGTGGATTTCCCAGCTGTGAAGTGGGAGGATGGGCTGTGGTGGCGCTGGGCCCTACGGATGCTGACATTTAGAGGCACCGAGGTTGACATCCATAACACTGATGCCTGATGGCTTGGACTGTCTCCACAGTGTGCGGGCGGCCTGCCGTAACTGGGAGGATCTTTGGTGGCCGGGACGCACCTGAGAAGCGGTGGCCATGGCAGGTCAGCCTGCGTTATAATGGTCAACACATCTGTGGAGCCGCCCTCATCAGTGCCTACTGGGTGGCCTCAGCTGCCCACTGTTTCCAACTGTACGTCTTCCCCACAGCCCGCTGCTGGGTGGGATGCGGAGGGAGCACAAACGGGCAGAACAGAAGGGGATGAAGGTTGTCCCAGCCTTTTTTTTCCCAGGCTTTGTTCAGGCTTTGCTGCCACCAGGTGTCTCTGTGTGTACTGTTGCCCCTGCCTTTGACTCAGCAGTTCCCTCTCCCTGGAAGGCCATCCTTGCTCCCCACTGGACTCCAGTCTCCTGACTGTCGGGTCACATATCCCAGGACAGGGGCTATCTGCCTCATCTCTCCCTCCAGGGATGCCTCCTCACACTTTGGTAAGCTGTGTGTACTTTACTTTTAAATAGCTAAATGGAAATTAACTCTAACTGTGATGATCAATAAATACTGGAAAATAGACTTTAGTTCCATTGAAAGTGCTTCCAGTCTACTCTTTATCTTCCCTAAACTTAAGGAATTAAATCTTGTTCCCACTCAAGGTGGGCTCTGGTTTCTACATCTTGCCCAGCTCTAGAGGGTCCACAAGATCTCAGCTTTACCTTCCTCTTGTGCAAATGGCGGTGGGTGTGTAGTGTCTCTGGCCACATGCTTCAGGCTTTGTGTTGGAACCATAGTCCCAGGGCCCCCACTTCCCAGGGCTGGGGGCATCCATCAGGCCCTGGTGGGGACAAGCATTTTGCCCCCTTCAAGCCAGGCTATCCACAGGCCATCTCCAGCACAACTGCTGGAGGCTTCCCTGGGTCCTGACCACTTGCACAGTCTGACATGTTTCTCTCTGGAGGCATCCTGGGACCCAGCTCTTCTTGTCACTTCTGTTGAAGCATGTGCCAAAGAGGAGCTGTGGTCACCACCATCCCAACAGGCCAGAGCGAGGCATAAAGCAGATGGCCTCTGTCCGGGGAGATGGGACACGGCAGTCAAGAGAGTGGGCTGCCCCTCAGGTGCATCCTGGGCTTGCTCTGTGCCCAGAGTGGGTGGGGAGAGTGTCACCCTCCAAGTCAGGAGGATAGAGCTGCTGGCATCAGCTGGATTTGAGATCCCACTTGGGTTCTATTCATTCATTCAGTACCCACAGGTGCCAGGCCCCATGTGAGGCCCACTGTGAGGGACATGGAAATGCAGGACCCACCTTGAAGTTTCTTATCCTACCAGGAAAGTGAGACACAAGCCCAAATACTGTGATGCAGGATGGGAGGCCACAATGTGCAAGAGGGTAGACCCTAAGCCATTATTAGAGGAAGCGCTATGGGTCCCACTGGAGGAGGGGCTTGGAGCTGGAGGGGTCTTGTGGGAGGAGTCTGGGTAGGGAGACAGCCCAAGCAGGACATGTGGGTGGAAAGTTGCTCATGTTCCAGTAGCAAGGAGAAGTTTAGTTCCATGCACTCCTCCATTTGCTCCACAAAGGCTTGTTGAGTGCCTGTCAACAGGGGAGGACCAGCTTTTAGAGAAATCAGCGTGTGAAGACTGGACAGGAGGGGGATGCATCATTCTGGGCTGGGAAGTGGGGTCTTTGAGAATCACCCCAGGCCCTGAGAACTTCCAAGGGTTCTGGTCAGAGCTGGAAATGAGCCAAGTCTCTGCTCATCTAAACTGAAAGGGTACAGTTTGATGTACCCCCAACGTTTCTTTCCAGCATGAAGATGCTCTGCTCCTTTGATTCTGGTGCGTGCTGGGAAAGCCATCAGAAACTTTCTAAGGACAAATGTGCTGAGGCTATGGACAGCAATCAAGCCTCCCTCAGTATTAGGAAGGGAGGAGAGAGAATGGTTTTGAATAATGGTGGGGTCTCACCAGGAGGAGGGGGTGGGAGGGAGGCAGCCAGGGCGAGGATGCTGGCCCAGCACCCAGAGGACATGGGTGATAACGCAGCTTTCCCACAACAGGTCCCATGATCCATCTGCCTACAGAATCCTGCTAGGGTACCATCGGCTAAGAACTCCTACCTCACACAGTGGGCAGGCATCGGTGTACCGAGTCATCGTCAACACGGACTTTAACAAGCACTACTACATGGGGAGTGACATCACCCTGTTGCAGCTGTATCGGCCCGTGGTCTTTTCCGACTACATCCGCCCCGTCTGCCTCCCGGGACCTAACACACAGTTGCCCCCTCATACCTCCTGTTGGATAACTGGCTGGGGGATGGTCACCGAGGAACGTAAGTGGGGGCAGGGCAGGTGAGGAGAGCAAGGGCTGAGGAAGAAGGGGGAGAGCAGTGACCATTGTGGAGCCCTTCCAGACCTGAGAGCATGTCTGCTATCAGTTCAAGTTTCCTTCGGTCCATGGTTCAAAACAGTCTGAGTATCTCTAACTTTTGGAATCAGGCACCTGAGCCCTTTGACTCAGCCATTCAGGATTCCACCCTGACTCCCAGGCCCTGTTTGGGCCAGGCCCCTTCAGGATACCTCCTGAGCTTCCACTGCTGTAGAAGGTACTTGGGGCAGCAGTAAGGAAATGAAGGTAGGCCTGCTCTCTGGCCTGAGAGGTGAAGATGGGGCATTTATGGCTTAAGAACATTTACATCTGTGAACCTCATTTCCCTCATCCCTTAACTCAAGTGAAACTTGCCCTTTCTGCCAGCTTGCTGGGCTTGAATACATTTAGACCGAGAGAGGAGAAATGTTGGGCAAAGATTTTTGCTCTAGGGTGAATGCTTTTGATTTAGAAAAATAATAACATTGAGTAAAAAAAAAAAGGAGAATGTCAATTTAGCATGATGTGTAGGTCCTGATTTGGCAGAGTATCTCAGTGGAGGCCTTTGGGGCAGGACTTTCTTTGCTATGCGAGCCAGCATCCCTGCTCCTGGCCACAGATGTCAGTCACAACGCCTTGTCATGAGAACAGCCAACTCTCCAACATTTCCAAAGACACTCTCCTGGGATGGACTGTCACTTGTTAAGAACAACTGGCAGAGCAAGGAGGATTCTCCAAGACAGGTTGGAAGGTAGGAGTTGGGGCATGAAGGGAAGTCACAGGCTGAAGCAGCCACCAGGACAGGGAGCATATGACAGCAAAGGGAGTCTCAGCCGGCAGCTGTCCTTCCCCCTCCGTATCCTCCCCTGACCACAGTTGCTGAGCCTGGGCCAGCCCAGCGACATGTGAGGCACACACAGCAAGCACTGCATAGGAGCGAGCTGTCACCGTAACACGGTGCTGCCGTGGGAAGATGCCTCCGATCTGTGAGCGAGATCTAGAAATAGAACCCACGTGGGCAGTGCCCCAGACCAGGTGCTGCTCAGAGGCAAGGCCATGCCTTGTTTGTCACGCCACCTAACCCTACTGGGCATTGTTAGCGACATCACTGCCATACTTTGGCCAAGCCAGGACTTCCAGCGTTCACCCACCGTGCCTCCGCTTCTGTCTCCACATAGCAGCCAGATTCGTTGTTTTTTAAATATAACCCTTCAGTGGTTTCCCAGTGTGCTCAGAATGAAATCCGAGCTCCACATCCTGGTGAGGATGCCCTGCTTGCTCTGGACCCTGCTATGATGTTGCCTCATCTTTTTCATCTGCCACCCCCACCCCACTGCAGCCACGATGACCTCCTTCCTCGTCCTCTCCACCATGGGCCCCTCACCTTTGCTCTCTCGTCTGCCCTGGATGTCTTTCCGCCTCACCTTTGCACATCTCTGACGGCTTCCCCAGTCCTGGCAGCTAGAACTGATGGCATCTCTATTAGCAGGAAGGTTAGGGAGGGAGCTGGTTTCTCTCCCAGGGTACACCCCACATTTGAACCTCTCTCCCCCCAACACACAGGGTTCCTGTCTGCTCCCTACACGCTGCAGGAGGGAGAGGTTGGTGTCATGGACAATCAGGTTTGTGCATTGTATTTCCAGGGGCCAGATCCCAACAACAATACCTATTCTATACACGATGACATGCTGTGTGCCGGGGACCTCAACACAGGAAAGTCCATCTGCCGAGTAAGTGACGTGGGCTGCCTCTCCTCTCCTGCGGCATCTGTCACCTCTCCTCTGTGTCTTCTCTGAACCCTGCCCCAGCCCCTGACTTCCTCTTCCTGGGCCCACCCCATCCTGAAGCATCAGAGCTGAAGCACAGAAGCCCCCAAAGGGTGCTGGTCTATCCCATCCAGTTTCTTTATAACTTTTAGGAGCTTTGTTGAAGGACAGCATACATAGAAAAAGGCATACTTTACAAGTGTATTGTTGGATGTGTTTTTTTAGACCTTGACACATTCATGTAACAGGCATCCGAACGGTCTTATACCTCCTTCCTGTCACCGCAGAGTAACCTTAACCTGGCTGCTAAGGCCCTGTGGGTTCATGTCAGGACTTACATAAATGGAATCTCACACGACACACCCTCAGCTGGTCCCCTTCAGTCAGGTCTGTGAGGTCTGTCCATCTTGTGTGGAGTTTTGGTTGTGTGTCATATTGTTGTACAGCATTACCTGGTTATTGTTGTGTGAATATACTGTAATTTTCCTTTTCCATTCTAGTGTTGGTGGCATTTGGGTAGTTCCTGCTTGAGACCACTGCAGATGCCATTGCTGTGAACATCCTTGTGCATGTGTTTTAGTGTACGTGGGTTCACAGCTTGTTTGGGTATAACCCTGGGACTAGAATTACTGTACCATAAAACGTGCACATGCTCATCTCTCCTAGATACCGGAGAGCAGCCTTCCAACCTGCTCGGACCCATTTGCACTCCCACCAGCAATGGCTTCTCCGCGTGGCTGCCAGGACTTCACACTGTCCACCATTTTCATTTTAACCATTGCATGCATTTTTCGTTTGCATTTGAATAATGAAGGCAAGCACATTTTCATATGGGCATTGTCTTTTCTGTTGTGTCTATCCACGGTGTTTTTGCCCTTATTTCAAATTGAATTGTGGGCTGTGAGTCCAATACTGCGTGTGTGCACTGTCAATGCCTTCTCCCACTCTGTGCAGTGCTTCTATTTTACGGTGGGGAAACCGAGGCCTAGAAAGGGAAGTGGACAGCCCAAGGAAAGAAAGCGTGATCATGGTCAACCTTGGGGGAACAATGTCCTCCTCTGGAGTTGTGGCCCCACAAGCTTCCTCACACAGCCTCCTCTCCCTCTCCTGCACCTTCTTTCTAGCACTTTCTGTCTCCTAGAAACATGCTGCCATCTGAAAACATACCACATGACCCTTCTCACCTCTGCCCACTGCCCTAACTCTCTGCCTGCCTTCTCAACAGGGCTGGCCCCAGGGTGTCTGCACTTGCCCTCTCTTGCTTCCTCACTTCTCTTTCTTGCCTAAGCTCACTCCATCAGACTTCTGCCCCTGCCATTCCTCCAGACCGCTCTTATCAAAATAACCAAAGGCCTCAGTCTCACCAGGGCTGCTGGTGGGCACCCTCCCAACCCCATTCAGCAGTGCACCCTCCAGCATCTTTCATCAGACTCGGAGGGTGGTCCCTCCTGTGTTTCCTGCTCTCTTCCTCCTTCTCCTGACACCAGCACACCAAGGACCACCCCTCGG
The DNA here is from genome assembly GCF_964374135.1 of Grampus griseus. Taxonomy (NCBI): domain Eukaryota; kingdom Metazoa; phylum Chordata; class Mammalia; order Artiodactyla; family Delphinidae; genus Grampus; species Grampus griseus. The sequence continues at coordinate 112,281,850 of NC_139001.1, forward strand.
CACTCATCCTGCTTTTCTTGTCTTGCTCCGTTCTTTCCTTAGATGGAGAGGAAGGGCCATACATGGCAAACCCTGTGCCTTACCGTTTCTTGCCTGTCTTTGTTACCCTTGCTGCCACAATCGTGTCCTGACAGGTCTCCCTGCAGCATTTCATGTCCTCCCACTGGCTGTGTTCCACCCAGCCCCAGAACCACCCTGCCATCCTTTTAGAATTCGATTCAGGTCACATCACTTCCCTGCTGAGTGTCCTTAAGTGCTCCCTTCAACCCCAGCCCCTGGCTGATGAGAGCTGGGTGCTGGCCTTGCTAGTCCCTGGCCTCAGCCATGCCAAGCATGTTGACCACCTCTGCCTGCATCTTCCAGAGTCAGGCCTTGCTCATCCCTTCCCTTCTTTTTGTCAGAGAAACCTTCTGAAGGCCCTCCTCTGGGCATCTCTGTTCCACATCTGGAGTCTGCAGATGTGTGGGATGCATTGTCTGTGTTGTGTTGCATGTCACCTCATCATCTCCCACACGCAGAGCGTGCTCAGGCATGCTCATTCAACAGGAGGCTGGAGGGGTGCTGTGTTTCCTTGGTCCCCACCTTTTGCCCTGTGGGATGGAAGCGTTATACCCCATGGTGGGAGGTGCCTTCCTGCCTTGGCATCCCACACTCAAAGTTCCTCACATTCTTCTGGGAGCCCCTTGGGATTCCCTGCAATTCCAGCCACCCCACCAGCCTGGACACGGGCGTCACTTCTTTTCCTCTGAGCACATCCAACAGCTTGGTATTTTCTAAAGACGCTTAATCAAGAAATCGAGGAAAAACTAGAGTTCTTAATAGTCAAAAACGAAGTCCCAGGTAGGATGCAGTACTAGGCAGAGGATTTAGCTAGAGGTCTCCAAGCCTGCCATGGCCGTTCTGGAGGACACCGGGGGGCGCCTTCTCCCACATGGGGCTGGAAGGGCAGAGGCCTGGCATCCAGATCCTGGGGTCCCCCTGTGTATTCTTGTAGATGTGAAATGGGCTCCAAGTCCCCACCCTTGAGACTTTGATCCAGGAGGTTTGCAGTGGGACCCTGTGTCTGGACCTTTCAAAGTGCCCGGGTGATTCTGATGAGAATAACTCACTCATATCCCCACCTTGCCACAAGAGCTCCTCAAGTCCACTCTGGTGTCTTCACACTGTCTGAGCAATGCATGTTCTTCTCCATCTTGGTCCCCATGACTCATGCCCTCTCTTTCCTCAGGGAGATTCTGGGGGTCCCCTCGTCTGCCAGCTGAATAATACCTGGTTTCTGATTGGGCTGTCCAGCTGGAGTATGCCCTGCCAGGAGCCCATAAGACCCAGCGTCTTCACCAAGGTCTCCTACTTCACCCAATGGATCTCCGAGAAGCAGGCTGCCTCACCCAACCCTGATCCTTCCTCCATTCCTCCTGAGAGCAAAGCTTCTGTGCCCAACTTTTCTTCTCTGGGCCGTGTCCACAAGCCCAGGAGCTTCCTAACCCTGGTGACTTCACAGAACTTCCTCCTGCTGCTGAGTTTCCTCTGGACACAGTGGCTGTGACAGATGCATGGGGCCCTCCTGGCCCTCTCCCTGGAAGCCTGTCTGCATTAGTGCCAACGTGTTCTACTTGAATATGTTCAGCTCTGAGCCCTCCTGTCCATCTGAAGTCTGCTCCAGGCCTGATAAAATAAAAATAATGGAAGAAACTTCCTGCTCCTGTTTCTGACTCATCAGAGCCATCTCGCATCCCTACCCCAACTGTGCTTTGAGCTCCTCCCTGGATGGGGGTGGGGAAGGACAGGGACACTGAGAAGCTGGCTGGCCATCTGGAGCTGAACCCTCCTCAGTGAGTCTCCCAGAAGAGCTGGCATGGCTCAGGGCCAAAGCATCACTTCATGGAGGAAGTGGCATGCCCTAGGGCGTGCAGGGCAGTGGTGGCCAACATAATCGTCATCCTAGCGATGGATGATTTGCCCTGAGCTGAGGATGGAGAAGGCTCTTCCAGGCCCACAGGCCACTGAGGCTCTGCTGGAAAGGCTTGATGTGAAGTAGAGAGCAAAGGGCCCTGGCCAGGAGGCTCATGTCAGCCATCCTCAGAGCTCTGTTCCAGGGCTCAGCTCCAAGCCTGTTCCCCGTGTACCCACAGCCCTGTCTTCTGCCAGTCTCCAGGGCACCCTCCCCTGCACCCCTGTGGGCTTGCCACATCCTGCAGTGGTTGAGGTTGGACTGGCCTAGGACTTGCTGGCCCAGCACTGAGCCCATAAGCCGTGTCCTGAGCTGCCCCTGGCAAACATGTCTGGGTCACAGAATCTTAACTAGTTAGCAGATCTCTCAGAAGAGTCCTGCAACCACAGTCCCCAGTCTGGACCCCTGATGGTCAGGGAGCAGCCCTGAGTCATTGCAGGTCCAGTCCACTGTGTCCAAAGTGCCATCAGGTGTTCTGTGAAAATTCCTTCCAAACCTGTTGTCACCCAGATAGCCCTGTCACCTCGCCAGCAAGTGAGAACAGGTGAAGTCACATGCACGTGGTCACCAGAACCTTGCTTCCACTCACGCAGAGATTTCCCTCCCAGTTCAGCAGTGCCTGGAAGTGAGAAAGCCCTCCCTTGGCAGTGGGCTCAGTTATGGGCTCCCCAGCAGGGCTGCTGGGCCTGGGACGCGAGCAAGCGCTTGGTCAGTACAAATCTGCAGCCTCAGCCACCCGTGGTCCCTGGAACTGTCACTTTCCTTCAACGCACAGTGGCCTCATGCTGGCTGTGCTGGATTTCTCTCATATGGTGACTTCTGCTCCGTCCATCAACAGCATGTTTCTACGTGGAGCATGGAGGGATGTGACTGCTTGCTTCTCCGTGAAGCTCCCTGGGCCCCCAACTCAGTGGATACAGATACATTTCCCAGACACTCTGGAGACCTGACAAGTCACAGCTCCAACCCCAGCCCGCTTCCCTATTACCTGGAATCAGCTTCAGTGCTCAGTCTCATTATCCAGGTTCGGTTTCTTTTTACAGATCTGGACACAGGCCTAGCCTGGGTAAGTAACCTGTTTGAGGTCCGTGAGTAGTCACTAGTGGAACAGGAATTCCAGCTCGGACGTCTTGAGAGTGCTCTGAAACCTCTGTTCTCCTCTCTAGTGCAGGCCCCTCACAGACTCTTCAGGCCCTGTCTGAATTCCTCCTTCAGGACTGACTTGTCCCAAATGTGGCCCAGAATTCCCTCTGGTCAGTGGCGATGAAAGATCCCAGATAACAAGATGGAGGGCAGAGTGCAGAGCAGATCTGCAGGGCCAATGGGTCTGGGGCTGGGGGACAGGCCGGGAGTGGCCCCTGCAGGGGGTTTCACCAGACCTGCCATCGGGAGCTTCCCACCTCAGAATCAACCCTGGATGAGCTTGGGAGGTGACAAGAAAAAATGTAGATTTCAGAAACCCAAATCAGTGAGAAAACCTGGAGACACCGGAGTGGCCTGTAGCTGGGGGGAGAAGGGAAGGTAGTGAGAGAAGGGGCTTGAAGAGCCCCGTTACATGTTCTGCTCTTGCCCCACCCCACCCCACATCCTCACGATAAATGCCGCCTCTCCTTCTCTGGTGCCAGTGTGTTTCAGGGTGGCCGTGTCAACCGGTGTGTAGGTCCCACCAGCCACCTTCGAGCACTTGTCCTCCATCCCCCTACTTCTACGCAGCCCCGAGGGCAGGGGGATTGCTCCTAGGGAGACTTGATCCTTCTACTGTGATTTCTTCTAAGGCTTTAAAGTTGAAGCCCCGACTACAGGAGCTGCCTGGTGGGGTCAGTATGGAGGAAAGATTAACAGTGGCCCTTTGGTGCCTGGGGCCTTCTGCTCTGGGGACACTCTCCCTTCTCCTTGAACTCATCAGGACCTTACCCTTCTCTGGTGCACTGTACCAAACAGAGCGACAGAGTATCTGCTAACCATGATGAACACGAGCACACATGCCCACATAACTACACACTGAGTGTGACTGTCACAGGAGAAATACAACAGACTGCATGTTATAGATGACAGTAAGTCCCCTACATATGAAACTTCAAGTTGCAAACTTTCAAAGATGCAAACATGCGTTCACATGTCCAATCATGTAAGTTAGTTCACGTATCTGGCGTTATGTTGTCACTTGCGTGCATCTTCTACAAGTGGTTGTACTTTTGTGCACTTTACCAGAGAAAGAACGAAGAGAGACAAGAGGAAGAAGAAGCAACTGAAGAACCGAATAGATTCACAACGCAGGAAATGGCAAGGGGATTTTCTTTATTTGAGGAAGCACTGTTACTTTTTGTGGCACAGGACCGGAACATAGAATGGTACACAAAGGTTGCAGCAGCCGTTCAGAATGCAATCCAGTGGTACCGTGTCATCTGTGATGAGAAAAAAAAAAAAAAAAGCTACTACCCAGACATCACTGGATCGTTTTTTTAAGAGGGTAGATACAATTGAATCCAGCAAGGAACCAGAACCTGTGCCATCCGCGTCAGGCGTGAGTGACATTGCAGCCTGCCCTCCATCTCCTATTGCTGACCGTCCTTCAGCTCTACCATCTCCCACCTCCTCTCCCTCCTCCAGTCAGTAACTCTTCCTGCCTGTTCACTTGATTCCAGCCCCTGTATGCCAGCAGTTGTACTGTACTACCACACTTTCCAAGGTACTGTACTGTAAGATTAAAAATGTTCTCTTTATTATTACTTTGTGTTTGTTTCTTACATATTATTTGTGTGAAAAGTATTATAAACCTATTACAGTACAGTACTATAGAGCCGATTGTGTTAGTTGGGTACCCAGGCTAACTTCGTCAGACTAAAAGAACAAATTGGGGGTTTCCCTGGTGGCACAGTGGTTGAGAGTCCGCCTGTCGATGCAGGGGACATGGGTTCGCGCCCTGGTCTGGGAAGATCCCACATGCCGCAGAGCGGCTGGGCCCGTGAGCCATGGCCGCTGAGCCTGCGCGTCCAGAGCCTGTGCTCTGTGGCAGGAGAGGCCACAGCAGTGAGAGGCCAGCGTACCACAAAAAAAAAAAAAAAAAAAAAAAAAAGAACAAATTGGACTTACTAATGTGCTTTCAGAACGGAACTCATTCATACGTATAGGGGACTTACTGTGTTTGAAATAAAGTTGTTGGAAAAGACAGATCAAAACATTTTAATAAGCTAATTAATATCCTTATAGATATAGGAAAATATTATTAGCAATAAGACCCAAGACAAAGAAAACACAGAAAAGAACAAAGTCAAAATATTACATAGGAATAATATAGTAGTTGAATTAAAGAGCACACTAGATTGAGTGAATAATAGGATAAACACAGATGAGAGAGAAATGTAACCATTACCTTGTATGGACATTACAAAGTATGGACCTCGGAGCTGGCACAGTAAGGGAGGATAATTTGTAAAGTGTTTATTTACAAAAGAACTAACTACCAAAGTATGGTTGGGGTACAAGGAAAAGAGAAGGCCCAGTTCAGGTGCCTGGTCCAAGCAGCAGCAGCAGAGATTTTGCCAGTTCTAGGCTCTAAGAGTTTGGGTGGGAAAACCACGGAGAGGCTTCCTTGAGAGAAGGGGAGACCTGCAGCTGAGGGACATAGCGAGCCTAGGAAACCTCACACGAGGAGGTTTTATGGAAATAAATGCCCTGACCACTTTATTTCTTCCCTCAAATCTTCAGCTAAGGCTCCCCACTGGCTGATCGCAACTGCCTCCAGAGGGAATAGGAGCCTGTCCACACCTTCCCACTTCCCACCCCACCCCACAGACAAGAAGGAGGGTATGAGAGTTTGCCTGGAGGGACACAGATCACCCCAAGATCAGCGGGAGGGGTGAGAGGGCCCCTGGAGGGACAATTGGGAGACAACTGCCACAGGTGGTCTAGATTATTTGGATTGACTCTTCCGCTTAAAAAAAAAAAAAAAGAAGGAAAGAAATTAAAAGTTTGAATCAATTTATTAAAAAAAATCTTCATGAAGAGGTAGAAAGAGAGTGGAGAGCTGCCGGACCAAATTCTGGAGGAAAACCTACGATCAGAATATCTGAGACCCAAAGTTGTTTTTGCTACAAGCGTATTCTAATATATAGGTCAAAACTGGGCCTCAGCAGACATCTGCCAAGGCAACAGGAAGGAAGCTGTATTAGTCAGGGCTTTCCAGAGAAGCAGCTGCATGTTTATCTATCTATCTATCTATAGAGAAAGAGCGGTGTTGAGGAATTGGCTCATTATAGAGACTAAAAATCCAAAATTTGCAGGGTGGGCTGACTCAGGAAGAACTGAGGCAGCAGTCTGAGGACATATTAATCATATATATATATATATATATATATATATATATATATATATATAATGTTTTTTTTACTGGGCTTTTATTTTATTTTTTTTACATCTTTATTGGGGTATAATTTCTTTGCAATGGTGTGTTAGTTTCTACTTTATAACAAAGTGAATCAGTTATACATATACATATGTTCCCATATCTCTTCCCTCTTGCATCTCCCTCCCTCCCACCCTCCCTATCCCACCCCTCCAGGTGGTCACAAAGCACCGAGCTGATCTCCCTGTGTTATGCGGCTGCTTCCCACTAGCTATCTACCTTACGTTTGGTAGTGTATATATGTCCATGCCTCTCTCTCGCTTTGTCACAGCTTACCCTTCCCTCTCCCCATATCCTTAAGTTCGTTCTCTAGTAGGTCTGTGTCTTTATTCCTGTCTTACCCCTAGGTTCTTCATGACATTTTTTTTTTCTTAAATTCCATATATATGTGTTAGCATATGGTATTTGTCTTTCTCTTTCTGACTTACTTCACTCTGTATGACAGACTCTAGGTCCATCCACCTCATTACAAATAGCTCAGTTTCGTTTCTTTTTATGGCTGAGTAATATTCCATTGTATATATGTGCCACATCTTCTTTTTTTTTATTTATTAATTTTATTAAGAATTTTTTATACTCAATCTATTTTTTTATTGATGTATAGTTGATGTACAATATTATATAAGTTACAGGTGTACAATATAGTGATATACTTTTTTTTTGGTCAATCCCAAACTCCCTAACTATCCCTCCCCCGCACCCTTCCCCCCTGTAACCGTAAGTTTGTTCTCTGAGTCTGTTTTTTTTTTTTTTTTTAACATCTTTATTGGGGTATAATTGCTTTACAATGGTGTGTTAGTTTCTGCTTTATAACAAAGTGAATCAGTCATACATAAACATATGTTCCCATATCTCTTCCCTCTTGCGTCTCCCTCCCTCCCACCCTCCCCATCCCACCCCTCCAGGCTGTCACAAAGCACCGAGCTGATCTCCCTGTGCCATGCGGCTGCTTCCCACTAGCTATCTACCTTACTGAGTTTGTTAGTGTGTATATGCCCATGACTCTCTCTCGCCCTGTCACAGCTCACCCTTCCCCCTCCCCATAACCTCAAGTCCGTTCTCTAAGAGGTCTGCGTCTTTATTACTGCTTTACCCCTAGGTTCTTCATGACATTTTTTTCTTAAATTCCATATATATGTGTTAGCATACGGTATTTGTCTTTTTCTTTCTGACTTACTTCACTCTGCATGACAGACTCTAGGTCTATCCACCTCATTACAAATAGCTCAATTTCGTTTCTTTTTATGGCTGAGTAATATTCCATTGTATATATGTGCCACATCTTCTTTATCCATTCATCCGATGATGGGCACTTAGGTTGTTTCCATCTCTGGGCTATTGTAAATAGAGCTGCAATGAACATTTTGGTACATGACTCTTTTTGAATTTTGGTTTTCTCAGGGTATATGCCCAGTAGTGGGATTGCTGGGTCATATGGTAGTTCTATTTGTAGTTTTTAAAGGAACCTCCATACTGTTCTCCATAGTGGCTGTACCAATTCACATTCCCACCAGCAGTGCAAGAGTGTTCCCTTTTCTCCACACCCTCTCAAGCATTTATTGTTTCTAGGTTTTTTGATGATGGCCATTCTGACTGGTGTGAGATGATATCTCATTGTAGTTTTGATTTGCATTTCTCTAATGATTAATGATGTTAATCATATTTTAAATGTTTTGTATTTCATGATGGTTTGACATGTTGGGAGGCCTTGCTGGCCTGGGAGAAATAATAATCAACTGTGAACATATCTTTTATATGCAAACAACAAATCTCAAGTCCATACCCGCAACAGCTTTCTTTATCTAACTCTCACACTCCAAGCCAGTATTTCCCCTGCCCTAAATCACTGCAGAAAACTGGAGACCACCCATATAGCCTAGAGCCCACTAACATTATTCACACTCTCTAATCCTAAACTGTTTTCCTGCCTGTCTCGCTTTTTCCACGGAAACCACAATAAAGGCTCTGGGCTATGCTTTCCTCTCACTCCTGCTTTTGTCTCCTGACCAGACTGAAGCTTCAACATGTGGCCCTGTGTGGGGTAGAGGGACCCCTCCTCTTGGAAGTGTAAGTCATGAAAGTCTTCTCTCAATGGCACTGCCCTCTGTGTCATCATCTGGTCACCTCCATAAGTTAAAATCCCACAGGTACATTTTAATACAAAGTCCAAAGGCTGTCAGGCTGGAGACCTAGGAGGAGAAAATGTTGCAGTTGAAGTTTGAAGGCAGTCTGCTGGCAAAATACCTTCTTGCTCCAGGACAGTTTGTCTTTTGTTCTAGTCAGACCTTCAGCTGATTGGATGAGGTCCACCGGCATCATGGAAGGCAATTTCCTTTCCTCAAAGTCCACTGACTTAAATGTCCAGAATAATGTTTGGCCAAATATCTGGTCACTGTGACTTAGGCAAGTTGACCTGTAAAATTAACCATCTCAAGGACCTTAGAGAAAATACTTCCCACATTACACTGGGACCCCAAAGAGCCTAATAGGATAAGATACACTGTTCACCCTCAAGCCTGGCAACCAGACAAAAAGGAAAGACAAGGGTAGGGGCAGATTTGCGCTTATAGTTTGACAAGCCAGGGGTCACATCAAGCTGTGAATGTAGTCTGAGGTGGTCTGTGACCCATACAAATGCCAAACTACTCTAGAGGATGGTACCTTCATTCTTGATATAAGGAAATCCCTATAATTAGTTGACCAGCATGTGGTCAAACATAACCAACCACAAAAGGAAACAAACCTCCCCAAATAAGAACCAAAAGAAATAAGAGAAAGCAGAACTGAACAAAGACTTCAGACTGTAAATGCCAAAGATTTAAAAATGTCTCCACTTATTAACCTGTATCTGTTAGCTTTACTGAATAGCAAATGATCTCAAAACTTCCGGCTGGAAGTGCCACTTCTGACTCCCTGGTGAAACTGGTAAAGATTATTTTTCCAAAATAAGTCTCAGGACTTCCCTGGTGGTGCAGTAGTTGAGAATCCACCTGCCAATGCAGGGGACACAGGTTTGAGCCCCAGTCTGGGAAGAAACCACATGCTGCGGAGCAACTAAGCCCATGCGCCACAACTACAGAGCTCGTGTGCCACAACTACTGAAGCCCGCACGCCTAGAGCCAGTGCTCCACAACAAGAGAAGCCACCACAATAAGAAGCCCGTGCACTGCAACGAAGAGTAGCCCCTGCTAGCTGCAACTAGAGAAAGCCCGCGCACAGAAACAGAGACCCAACGCAGCCAAAATATAAATTAATTAATTAATTAATTAAAAAATAAAGTCTCCAGAAATGGTCCTATGGGCATATAACAAATGAGGAAGAATTTATTCAAGAAAACCTACAAAAACTTAGCGAGAACAGCAAAAGTCTTTGGAACTTGAATCACTACCTACTTCTTCCTTACTCCGTCCCATCTCAACATGACAAAAGTCTACTCCAGATGGCCACAGACAACAGGCTCCCTCTCCCCGCAGCTCCCAGTCTGAGGGTTATAACATTCTCTTGGGAGAGGCAGGGTGCTGACATGTTCTCATTCTCTCCCCAGATATTCATTGTGGAGGCAAGAGTGGCTAAGAGATTGGGGCTCTTTCTTCTGTCCAGTTCTTATTGACAAAGGTTTTGTCCCTATGGACAAAGGCTCTACCTTGGGTGTGGTGCATGGAAAATACTGGAACCCCAACTGTCCTCGCCCCTGTCTGAAAAGTAAGGTGTCCATGCTAGGATTGGTAAGCCAAGATGACCTGAGGCTACTACCCCCTCCAGCTCCTAAAGCAGGTGACAGAGAAGTGTGCCTATCCCTACCTTCTGCTCTAGAGTTCAGAGATTTTGCCCAGGGAGAAGCAGGTCATATAACAAAGAGATCTGAAGGTCTTCCCAAAGGAGCTGACTTTATTTGCAACAGAATTTGGGAGAGTTCAAACTGAAGAGTTCCCTTAAAACATAATGGAGCTTGTGGTAAAAAGCAATTAAGTGGAGACTGGTGCAAGAGGGAAGAGATATGGGAACATTTGTATATGTACAACTGATTCGCTTTGTTATAAAGCAGAAACCAACACACCATTATAAAGCAATTATACTCCAATAAAGATGCAAAAAAAAAAAAAAAAAAGAGGAGACTGGTAGATTCATTAGAGATAAAAGCTAACCTGCAGGCTAGTTGGTTTACCAGAGAGAATCAGGGAAAGGAACAGCTGCAAGAGTCCTTCTGGGATCAGGGCAAGTCCCAAACACTGACGTCAAAAACCATCCCTGCACAGGAGCCCAAAAACCTAATTAGATCAAGCCAAGGTCTGGGCTGAACACTTCCCATGGCCTGCTGTGCCTGCCCAGATGCACATGTCCAGCTGGGGCATTTCCTCTCCGTCCTCATGCACATGCTCTCTTACAAGTCACAGGTTCAAAGATAAAAATGACTGTACCCCATGCCTGCAAAGCTGGGCCTGCCCATCTGTCCTACCCGCTGCCTTCCTTAACACCCAGGGAAAGACCTTGATGCCATGGTCACTGGGCTACATGTAGGAAAGCAGTCTGTGCCAGGACTCTGCCGGGGTGGGACCTTCACCCGTCACAGACAGTACCTGATGCCTTGGCTGCCAATCCCCTGTTTGTATCTCCTAACATTCTCTTTCTCCACAGAAAAGCCAAGAATTTGATATTCTTGTCTCTGGGTCTGCCTACCCTTGGGGCAATCAAGGCCCTTCTGCCCACCATTTGGAAAGCAAGTGTAGGACAGGCCCATAGCTTAATGAAGTCAATTGACATCAGTCTATGAGTGACTTAGACCAAGGGTTTTCCCAGTGAGCTCTGTGCAGAATATGCTCATGTTTTCCATGGAACACAGTCACCCAGGCCCCGTGCTCATCCACCACATGACACACTGTCACCCATGAACTAAGCTAGCCTTTCCTTGGAAGGTTCTAGGACAGGGCCATGGGGATCAGGTCTTGAAGGGGCCTCTTCTGATGTAGCTCTTGTCTTTGGTGGAGAGAGATGCCACAGGAAGGTGCTTCAGATGCAGCCATGACTCTGGCTCCCTTGAGCGCTGACAGTCCACAGGCAGTGAGTGGCAGAGTCCCCTAGGCACAGAGAGCTTCGGGTGCCTTTCTGAAACCCTGGCACATGAGCCCATTCATTTGCAGGAGACCAACACTTTTGTCTTTTGAATCACATAATTCTTAGTTTAGGTGTATGTTTTCAAGATGCTCAGTAATCGAATTCACGGTATAATGTGGCTGACATATTTTCTTATATGCACTTAAGTTGTTTAAAAAACAGTCAAAAAAATTAAAAGAGTTATTTCTTGTTAGAGGTCATTTCCAAAATAATGTTTTTATATGTAGCATGGGTGAATATTTAAGACTATACTTGGGAGCCCCATGACATACACGAGGCCCCAGGGAGAGTCTGGTGTCTGTGCCTGATAATAGCAATAGCCATTTGCTGATAAAGTTGAGGCCCAATTAGACATGATTTTGAACCTACATGACCAGGACTCTAAAGAACTAGAAATAAAAAGCAACCACTTAAAAACTAAAAATAAATTGCCATAACAAATCCCTCTGAAATCCCTCAAATAGATAAACCTGAAATAAATAAAATGATAACCTTCGGACTCTGCACATGTATCAAATGTCATTCCCTTTCTTCTTTTTTCGGAGAGTACAATGTTACCACTTTCACAAAATCTTCACTAGCTACTGTAGGAAGAGTTAGTCATCTCCACAGAAATTCATTTGTATACATTTTAACAGCACTTATAACATTGTAATGAGTTTGAGGTTGTCTAAAACTGTAAGCTTCTTTGGACTGGGATCCTAATCTTATGAATATTTTCCAAAAACCTAGCACGGAGAAGATTGTGTTTGCTAAATAAATTAATCTATTATATTTTTTTGTTAAACACAACTAAAATTAACAACTCTAAAATCAAATGACTCAAATATAAATAACAAATTTTTTTAAAAAAATCCATGACTAAAATAAATAAGAAATTAAAAATTAATAGTTATAAGAATAAAATATGTATTAAAATTAAGTTAAAATAACTCAGAAATTAAATAATTTTAAAGTATGTATGTAATTGAAAATAACTTCAAAGCTGAATCTGAAAATATGTAACCAATTAAAGGGAATAGCTATAGCTTTGGGGAAGATGTTGGCAGTTGTTCTCTCATAAGCTCTAAAGCTGCTCGCTATATCGAAGAGCAAAACTGGTATAGAGAAGGGCAGCTGCGGTGGTGGAAATGAGAGAGCAGAGAGACCCCCCAGGAAAGAAGGGTGGAAGAGCAGAGCTGAGAAAACTCCAGAAGCAAGATGCCATATTTGTTAGCATTTCATAACAACAACAGGAGAGAAAAGCTATTTAAATCATACTGCTTTCTACAAATTTGAGGTAAAAAGATTCATATAAAGTTTAGTTACAGAAAAATATTGGTGTTGAATTCCAGGCAACAGTACCACAGGGGGCAAAGGGGCATACTTTCAGAATAACAGCACAAAGAAAATGAAAGCATTTCTTCTTGATGTACTTCACGAATTGTAATGTGCTTTTTCCAAAAATAAAGAAAAAGGCCTTAAGAAAATGATACAAGTCATTAAATGACATCATAAGTTAGAATTAGAACAACTCAGAGATGAAAGGACAGACCTCAGAAAAGAATGAGAAAAAAATGAAAAATCATTTATGAATGAATTATACAGCAAAAGCAAAGTGACAATGTCTTATGAGAGATGGAAGGTGAAAATGCTAAAAAAAGAAATTAAACAAGAAATTATAAAGATTTGAGAAAAAATGTCAAAATTTGAAGATAAGCACTGAAGATGAATGATTGGAGTGCCTGAAAAAGGAAACCAAAGCCAAGAAACAAAGCAAATATTAAAAGTTATAATTCAGAAAAATTCCCTGGAAATAAGGAAATATGTTCAAACTGTAGGTTGACAGGGCACACTGAGCAGTGACTCAGAACCAATGGCAGGATTTGAGCTAGTAAAGAAATCCTTGGGCATCTAGGGAAAAAAAGAGCAAATAATATACTGTATAAAGGAAAAAAAAATAGGGTTTCATCACCATTTCTGAGGGCAATATTTTATGTCAGAAGAAAATAGAGTAACATGTTTAAAGACACTCATGGAAAGGAGCTGTGAGCCATGAGTTTTATAGCTGAAAAACTGATCTACAGTATAAACGTATGAATGTCCAAGTCACCATGCAAGACCTCAGGTAATATTGTTCTCATGACCCCTAGAGGGATGAGCAAACTGAGCACAGCTAAACGCCTAGAAAGGACATAGGACAGATGGTAAACACTAAACCTGCAACGGCTTTGTCCAGCAAAGAGTGTATGACAGAAAGCATGACCTCAGTGGCAGGCACCAGGGTAATTGCCTCAAATAATTTATTAAGAGCTATCTTCGTTTTTGGTATTTTTTATGTAAAATTCTTTTGAAACAACTGGGAATAAATATTGTTTAACATAAAAATTCCAACATTAAATGTAAAGAATATTGCCAAAACTAATTCTAAACCCATGCAGCTCAGAAACTAAATACCTGGTGCTACATTAGCTAACTTGGGAGAGTTGTATGCAGGCAGGAGCCTCGGGGCACTGGCTGCTGTTGGCCTCCTGGCCAGAGAAGACAGCAAGTACCTGTTTTAACAAGTCAGCTCAGCAGGAGCCTGTGTGCTTTTCTTTTCCCACTGCTGAGTTTTCCTTCCCCCAGCCTTCAATGCAAGACCTAGTCTTTCATCCTCTGAGAAGGGAAGTCAAGTGCCCACCTGATGCTCAGTCCCTGAAGATCCCTTGCTTCTCTTTTTATTTTACAGTGTTTCTTGCTTACCACACAACAACCATGGCTGGCATAAGTGAGGAAGAGAAATTCCTTAATGACAGTATTTTCTGTGTCTGTGTGTCTTACCATGTCTGATTTTAAAGCAGCAAAGAAATCATTCATGTCGACAAAGAACTGAAGTGCCAAAGTTCAGAGATTTCACTTAATTAACATAATGAGGAGTAGAAATAGTTTCATAGTAGATCACATATCAGATTTAATGACATTTCTTGGAGAAACAGTCAGTCAGTGAATTAGGATTGATGGAAGCAATTTTCACATATTGAGGTACGGGTAAGTCATTCTGGCTTATACATGAGTTAACTTGAATTTTTTTGCTAACTAAAACAACCTGTTTGAGTCCTATCAAACATACATTGTACATCTGCTTTAGTTATTAAAGAAAGGGTACATTGACCAGAAGTAAGAATGTCCATGTTAAAAATGAAGATTAGAAAAATCTACCACATGGGGGAAACAGACAGCACTTGGAAAACTGCAGCATCCGTATTCTGCTTTCTCCTTGGTATCCCCATTGCATGTTCCTTGAAGAGCCCAGATTGTACTTTCCACAGGCTTTTACTCTTTAAGGAAACAATGTGGAGGACTGATTTCAGAGAACAGTAATAAACCATGGGGCGGACAGGGTCTTGGTGCTCCATCCGGGTGTCAGGCCTGTGCCTCTGAGGTGGAAGAGCTGAGTTCAGGATACTGGTCCACCAGAGACCTCCCAACTCCACGTAATATCAAATGGTGAAAGCTCTCCCAGATATGTCCATCTCAACGCTAAGACCCAGCACCACTCAACGACCAGCAAGCTACAGTGCAGGACACCCTATACCAAACAACTAGCAAGACAGGAACACAACCCCACCCATTAGCAGAGAGGCTGCCTAAAATCATAATAAGGTCACAGACACCCCAAAACACACCACTGGACGTGGTCCTGCCCACCAGAAAGACAAGATCCAGCCTCATCCAACACACAGGCACTAATCCTCCCCACCAGGAAGCCTAAATAACCCACTGAACCAACCTTAGCCACTGGGGACAGGCACCAGAAACAACGGGAACTACAAACCTGCAGCCTGTGAAAAGGAGACCCCAAACACAGTAAGTTAAGCAAAATGAGAAGACAGAGAAACACACAGCAGATGAAGGAGCAAGGTAAAAACCCACGAGACCAAACAAATGAAGAGGAAATAGGCAGTCTACCTGAAAAAGAATTCAGAGTAATGATAGTAAAGATGATCCAAAATCTTGGAAATAAAATGGAGAAAATACAAAAAACATTTAACAAGGACTTAGAAGAACTAAAGAGCAAACAAACAATGATGAACAACACAATAACTAAAATTAAAAATTATCTAGAAGGAATCAATAGCAGAATAACTGAGGCAGAAGAACGGATAAGTGACCTGGAAGATAAAATAGTGGAAATACCTACTGCAGAGCAGAAAAATGAAAAAAGAATGAAAAGAATTGAGGACAGTCTCAGAGACCTCTGGGACAATATTAAATGCATCAACATTTGAATTATACACGTCCCAGAAGAAGAAGAGAAAAAGAAAGGGACTGAGAAAATATTTGAAGAGATTGTAGTTGAAAACTTCCCTAATGTGGGAAAGGAAATAGTTAAGTCCAGGAAGCACAGAGAGTCCCATACAGGATAAATCCAAGGAGAAACATGGCAAGACACATATTAATCAAACTATACAAATTAAATACAAAGAAAAAATATTAAAAGCAAGGGAAAAACAACAAATAACATATAATGGAATCCCCATAAGGTTAACAGCTGATCTATCAGGAGAAACTCTGCAAGCCAGAAGGGAGTGGCAGGACATATATAAAGTGATGAAAGGGGAAAACCTACAACCAAGATTGCTCTACCCAGCAAGGATCTAATTCAGATTTGAGGAGAAATTAAAAAACTTTACAGAGAAGCAAAAGCTAACAGAATTCAGTGCCACCAAACCAGCTTTACAACAAATGCTAAAGGAACTTCTCTAGGAAGGAAACACAAGAGAAGGAAAAGACATACAAAAACAAACCCAAAACAATTAAGAAAATGGTAATAGGAACATACATATCGATAATTACCTTAATGTAAATGGATTAAATGCT
This sequence comes from Grampus griseus, assembly GCF_964374135.1. Lineage (NCBI taxonomy): Eukaryota > Metazoa > Chordata > Mammalia > Artiodactyla > Delphinidae > Grampus > Grampus griseus. Next base: position 112,298,160 of record NC_139001.1, read on the forward strand.
CCCATGAAAAGACACAGACTGACTGAATGGATACGAAAACAAGACCCATATATATGCTGTCTATAAGTGACCGACTTCAGACCTAGGGACACATACAGACTGCAAGTGAGGGGATGGAAAGACATATTCCATGCAAAAGGAAATCAAAAGAAAGCTGGAGGAGCAATTCTCATATCAGACAAAATAGACTTAAAAAAAAGACTATTACAAGAGACAAAGAAGGACACTACATAATGATCAAATGATCAATCCAAGAAGAAGATATAACAATTGCAATTATTTATGAAACCAACACAGGAGCACCTCAATACATAAGGCAAATGCTAACAGCCATAAAATGGGAAACTGACAGTAACACAATCATAGTAGGGGACTTTAACACCCCACTTTCACCAATGGACAGATCGTCCAAAATGAAAATAAATAAGGAAACACAGCTTTAAATGATACATTAAACAAGATGGAATGAATTGATATTTATAGGACATTCCATCCAACAACAACAGAACACACTTTCCTCTCAAGTGTTCATGGCACATTTTCCAGGATAGATCATATCTTGGGTCACAAATCAAGCCTTGGTAAATGTAAGAAAATTGAAATCGTATCAAGTATCTTTTCTGACCACAACGCTATGAGACTAGATATCAATTACAGGAAAAACTTACAAGAAATACAAACACATGGAGGCTAAACAATACACTACTAAATAAGCAAGAGATCACTGAAGAAATCAAAGAGGAAATCAAAAAATACCTAGAAACAAATGACAATGAAAACACGATGACCCAAAACCTATGGGATGCAGCAAAAGCTGTTCTAGGAGGGAAGTTTATAGCAATACAATCCTACCTCAAGAAAAAAGAAACATCTCAAATAAACAACCTAACCTTACACCTAAAGCAATTAGAGATAGAAGAACAAAAAACCCCAAAGTTAGCAGAAGGAAAGCAATCATAAAGATCAGATCAGAAGTAAATGAAAAAGAAATGAAGGAAACAATAGCAAAGATCAGTAAAGCTAAAAGCTCGTTCTTTGAGAAGATAAACAAAATTGATAAACCATTAGCCAGACTCATCAAGAAAAAAAGGGAGAAGACTCAAATCAATAGAATTAGAAATGAAAAAGGAAAAGTAACAACTGACACTGCAGAAATACAAAGGATCATGAGAAATTATTACAGGCAGCTCTATGCAATAAAATGGACAATCTGGAAGAAATGGACAAATTATTTGAAAATCATAACTTTCTGAGACTGAACCAGGAAGAAATAGAAGAAATAGAAAATATAAACAGACTAACCACAAGCACTGAAATTGAGACTGTGATTAAAAATCTTCCAACAAAGAAAAGCCCAGGACCATACTGCTTCACAGGCGAATTCTATCAAATATTTAGAGAAGAGCTAACACCTATCCTTCTCAAACTGTTCCAAAATATAGCAGAGGTAGGAACACTCCCAAACTCATTCTAAGAGGCCACCATCACCCTGATACCAAAACCAGACAAAGATGTCACAAAGAAAGAAAACTACAGGCCAATATCACTGATGAACATAGATGCAAAAATCCTCAACAAAATACTAGCAAACAGAATCCAACAGCACATTAAAAGGATCATACACCATGATCAAGTGAGGTTTATTCCAGGAATGCAAGGATTCTTCAATATATGCAAATCAATCAATGTGATACACCATATTAACAAAATGAAGGAGAAAAACCATATGATCATCTCAAAAGATGCAGAAAAAGCTTTTGACAAAATTCAACTCCCATTTATGATAAAAATCCTCCAGAGAGTAGGCATAGAGGGAACTTACCTCAACATAATAAAAGCCATATACGACAAACCCACAGCCAGCATCGTTCTCATTGGTGAAACTCTGAAACCATTTCCACTAAGATCAGGAACAAAACAAGGTTGCCCACTCTCATCACTCTCATTCAACATAGTTTTGGAAGTTTTACCCACTGCAATCAGAGAAGAAAAAGAAACAAAAGGAATCCAAATCGGAAAAGAAGAAGTAAAGCTGTCACTGTTTGCAGATGACATATTATAAACAGAGAATCTTAAAGACACTAACAGAAAACTACTAGAGGTAATCAATGAATTTTGTAAAGGAGCAGGATACAAAATTAATGCACAGAAATCTCTTGCATTCCTATACATTAATGATGAAAAATCTGAAAGTGAAATTAAGGAAACACTCCCATTTACCACTGCAACAAAAAGAATAAATACCTAGGAATAAACCTACCTACGGTGATAAAAGACCTATATGCAGAAAACTATAAGACATTAATGAAAGAAATTAAAGACAATACAAACTGATGGAGAGATATACCATGTTCTTGGATTGGAAGAATCAATATTGTGAAAATGACTCTACTACCCAAAGCAATCTACAGATTCAATGCAATCCCTATCAAACTACCAATGGTATTTTTCACAGAACTAGAATAAAAAATTTCACAATTTGTATGGAAACACAAAAGACCCTGAATAGCCAAAGCAATCTTGGGAAAGAAAAATGGAGCTGAATGAATCACGCTCCTGGACTTCAGACTGTATTACAAAGCTACAGTAATCAAGAGAGTATGGTACTGGCACAAAAACAGAAGTATAGATCAATGGAACAGGATAGAAAGCCCAGAGATAAACCCACACACATATGGTCACCTTATTTTTGATAAAGGAAGTAAGAATATACAATGGAAAAAAGACAGCCTCTTCAATAGTGGTGCTGGGAAAACTGGACAGCTACATGTAAAAGTATGAGATTAGATCACTCCCTAACACCATACACAAAAATAAGCTCAAAATGGATTAAAGACCTAAATGTAAGGCCAGAAACTATCAAACTCTTAGAGTAAAACATAGGCAGAACACTCTATGACATAAATCACACAAGATCCTTTTTGACCCACCTCCTAGAGAAATGGAAATAAAAATAAAAATAAACAAATGAGACCTAATGAAACTTAAAAGCTTTTGCACAGCAAAGGAAACCATAAACAAGACCAAAAGACAACCCTCAGAATGGGAGAAAATATTTGCATATGAAGTGACTGACAAAGGATTAATCTCCAAAATTTACAAGCAGCTCATTCAGCTCAATATCAAAAAAATAAACAACCCAATCCAAAAATGGGTAGAAGACCTAAATAGCCATTTCTCCAAAGAAGATATACAGACTGCCAACAAACACACGAAAGAATGCTCAACATCACTAATCGTTAGCGAAATGCAAATCAAAACTACAATGAGGTATCACCTCACACCAGTCAGAATGGCCATCATCAAAAAATCTACAAACAATAAATGCTGGAGAGGGTGTGGAGAAAAGGGAACACTCTTGCACCGTTGCTAGGAATGTAAACTGGTATAGCCACTATGGAGAACAGTATGTAGGTTCCTTAAAAAACTAAAAATAGAACTACCATACGACCCAGCAATCACACTACTGGGCATATACTCTGAGAAAACCATAATCCAAAAAGAGTCATGTACCACAATATTCATTGCAGCTCTATTTACAATAGCCAGGACATGGAAGCAACCTAAGTGTCCATCGACAGATGAATGGATAAAGATGTGGCTCATATATACAATGGAATATTACTCAGCCATAAAAGAAACGAAATTGAGTTATTTGTAGTGAGGAGGATGGACCTAGAGTCTGTCATACAGAGTGAAGTAAGTCAGAAAGAGAAAACCAAATACCACATGCTAACACCTATATATGGAATCTATAAAAAGGAAAAAAAAATGCTTATGAAGAACCTAGGGGCAGGACAGGAATAAAGATGCAGACGTAGAGAATGGACTTGAGGACACAGGGAGTGGGAAGGGTAAGGTGGGATTAAGGGAGAGAGTGGCATGGACTTATATATATTACCATATGTAAAACAGACAGCTAGTGGGAAGCAGCTGCATAGGTCAGGGAGATCAGCTCGGTTCTTTGTGACCACCTAGAGGGGTGGGATAGGTAGGGTGGGAGGGAGGGAGACGCAAGAGGGAGGAGATATGGGGATATATGTATATGTATAGCTGATTCACTTTGTTATAAAGCAGAAACTAACACACCATTATAAAGCAATTATACTCCAATAAAAATGTAAAAAAAAAAAAGAAAAGACCTAACACAGCCAAAAATAAAAATAAATAAATAAATTTATAAAAAAAAAAGAAAAGAAGTACAAACTTCCAGTTGCAAAGTAAATGAGTCATGGGTATGAAATGTACATTGCGGGGAATACAATCAATCACTATGTAATATCTTTGTATGGTGACATATTGTAACCAGACTTACCTTGGTGATCAATTTGGAATGTTACAAATATCAGATCACTATGTTGTGTAGCAGGAACTAACATAATGTTGTAGATCAATTATACTTGAAAAAAAAACGGGGACTTCCCTGGTGCTCAGTGGTTAAGAATCGGCCTGCCAATGCAGGGGACCCGGGTTCAGTCTCTGGTCCGGGATGATCCCACATGCCGCAGAGCAACTAAGCCCGTGTGCCACAACTGCTGAGCCTGCGCTCTAGAGCCCGCGAGCCACAACTACTGAAGTCCACACGCCTGGAGCCCGTGCTCCGCAACAAGAGAAGCCACCGCAATGAGGAGCCCATGAACCGCAACGAAGCGTAGCCCCTGCTCGCCGCAACTAGAGAAAGCCTGCGCACAGCAACAAAGACCCAACGCAGCCAAAAAGAAAATAAATTTAAAAAAAGAAGAAAGAAAAACAAACAAACAAACTCACTCATATAAAAAGAGATCAGATTTGTGGCTCCCAGAGGCAGAGGTTGGAGGAAGGGGCAATTGGATGAAGGCAGTCAAAAGGCACAAACTTCCAGGTATAAGATAAATAAGTACTAGGGATGTAATGTACAGCATGATAAATATAATTCATGCTGCTGTATGTTATATATGAAAGTTGTTAAGAGAGTAAATCCTAAGAGTTCTCCACAAGGAAAAGAATTTTTATTTCATTTTGCATCTATGTGAGCTGATATTCATTAAACTTATTGTGATAATCACTTCATGCTGTATATAAATCAGATCATTATGCTGTACTCCTTAAACGTATACAGTGCTGTAGGTCAATTATATCTCAATAAAAGTGCAAGAAAAAATAAAGTATTAAAAAGATAAATAAAATAAAGATTAAATGCTTCCCTTGATGCCAATGCTTGTACTCCTTTGATGATAAGGCTCCCTTCTCAGGGGCCAAGGCGATGCTGACTCGCTGTGTACATGCTGATCTGTTGTTTCTCTTTCTTTTTTTTGAAACCTTGAAGGAATATTATCACTGACTTGTTTGATGTTCTTTGTTCCGAAAAGATATAAAACTGTGCTGAAAACCATGCTTCTCTGGAGCAGTTCCTCAGAGTTATCTGAGAGGCTGTCTCCTGGGCTATAGTCTTCAGTTTGGCTCAAATAAAACTCTCTTCTATTCCTATTATAGACTGTTTACTGATTATTTCTGTTGGCAGGATGCAGCACCGTTTGTCAAATCATGGTTGAATCACAACCATAGGTTGCGTACAGATGTAGATTTTGGTAAAAATCAACAAAAGCTTATTGCTACATGGAATTTACAACATAGAGCATCATACATACTATTATTATTTGCACATTCTGTGCTGTATATGCTTTATGTATAGTAAACCACATTACTTATAGTAAACTGATGCATATATAATTTTTTTCTGGAGAGCTGGGTATTAAACGTTTACTTGCACGTCATTATATCAACCCCACTGGAAGCGCTGCAGACATTTGAAGCACAGCGCCCTCGCTCAGCTTGGCAGTGTCCAACTGCTGGAGACTCAGCCATCTCTGTGGCTACAGACTTCCATTGTGTCTAGTTGGGGTCCCGCAGGGGTCCAGTTGCTGGTCAGGAAATCAGCAGAGTGCCTAACAGTTCTAACTGGAAGAAACACAGCCCGTCATTTTCCTCTCCCAGTAGCAGACAGTCCAGGTGAAATGAGAAAAGGCTGTGCCTATAAAGCTTACAGAGCTCAATTTTAGCTATTTAAAGCTGAATTTAATAGAAAGGTCTGTCACAGCACCTACTGCCTGTGTGACATAAAGCTACACGTGCCAGAGTGGCTTTTGCAGACAGTAGAAATTGGAAATGCATTCAGAGGCTGCTTTTCGATGCTCCCAGCCAAGAAAAGTCAGTTGCTTCCAGGCTAGATGGGGGGCAATTGTGCTGTGGCCGACAGGTGCAAGTGGGCTCCTCCCCAGCAAAAGGCACTTGCTTTGGCTCTGACACAGAGATGGGTTGAAAGTTCTGAACAGTCAGGGAATTGAAATCATGTGACTAGTATAAATCCTTGTGGCCTTCCCTGTTCCTTCTCTCAGTGTCCCTGTGTGGGTCCCTAGTGAGAACACACATGGTCACGTGGTGGCAGATCCTAGTTTTCTAGGATATGCCAGGGTAGACCGAGTGAGAACAAAAGCTGGAAAAGAAAGAGTGGCTTCTATAAACAATCCAGAATTGGAGAGAGCTTGTTATTGCTTCCTCCAAAGGAGGGACCCCTAGCTCTCTGTCAGAGTGAGCCAAACCAGGGTGTGAAAAAGCTCTTCTCTGGGGGGGCAGCTCTGAGATAATGGCCCAGGAAGGCTGTCTCTATCTACCCTCCTCAACAGCAGGAGACAGATAAGATACATGACACATTTATGTGAAGCTTCCAACCAGGAGCCCAGGATCATCTTTTGTCTCCAGGGAAGTTTCTACTTTTTAATGATCTCTCTGAACAACTGGGGTGCCATTTACAGGGAAAATACCTTTTACCCTCAAAGTCTCCATGCACTACAGAAGAAGGTGGCAGCTCACTTTTCACAATTTCTGATCTTTTCAGAGCTAAGTAGGTCACGGTTTCTTAACTGGTTAGTTAGTTAGGTGGATGGATAAATGGATAGAGAAAATGGTTAATCTGGGTTTTTTTGCTTAAAATTAGGAATTATTCTGATTATTATTAGGAGAATCCATAATTCTGGTTCCTAATTTTCTATTTAAAATGTAAATGAGTGTTTATATCCTGGATATTCATACTAAAAATGAACATGTCTTGGTTTTCCTTTTTACCACAATTGTAGACTCTCAAGTGTGGAGCAGCCTTCTTAGTTCAATTTCCTGAAGTGGAGCTGTTGAAAATGAGACAATGTATCCTTTTGTCTGCCTATGCTTTTTTAGCACGCTTCATATTGGTATAAAAGTGTAGAAGATGCGCATTTTATAAACATTGTACACATAATATAAACATATTCATCAGGTTCTCAGGTTAAATTTGCAAAGTTCATCACTTGTTTATTTCCATAAAATTAAGCTGCAACAGATGGTACTGCTCAGAATGTACTTGGAACCATGTAAAGACCACTTTGCTATCAGAAGTCATTCTTACCTAGAAATACTTATGTTTCAAAACTTTAATAATTATTTTCTCCTGAACCAGAGTCCCAGTCAACCCTTTACTGAATTCTACCTTCTTTTTCTTTAACTCTTATTTGAATATTACATCAAATTCATATTTTCATAGCCAATGGTGGAAAAGTTTGAAAATGCCAATAAACTAATTTACAATACAGATTTTAAAAATAACTGTATTACCTAGGCTTATGGACTAAAGTGGGTTTAAAAAGCTGAAAAACTCCATGGAAATGTCACCTATTTGAGTGCATTCAAAGTGAACACTCTAAAGTGTGCAGCTTCATGTGCAGGGGGCCTTTCTCAGCCTGCCTGGCTCCCGTGCCCCCCAGCATCCTGGGGGGCTTCTGTAGTCACCGACCTTTGCATTTTTTCACTTCTCTCTCCCACTCAAGCTTGAAGGGCGGAGCCACCAACCCCAGCTTATGGTGGGCTTCAGAAGGTATTTGCAGCATTGGTGTGCGTGTGTGTGTGTGTGTGTGAGCTCACTCTCACTCTGCAGAGCTGTAAAGTAGCAGCCCATTTAGTTCAGCAGATTTCCCATTTCAGTGCTTACACTGAGAACTCTCTATTCACCTGTATGTATCGTGCATTGGGACCACCCTGTCCGGGCAGGGAGGTTTCAATGTTGATTGAAAGACACTCTTCTGCCCACAATAGCACCCCAGTATATGTAGCTTTATATCACATGCACAGTAAATCCGTGATGGCCTTCCCATTGAATTCAGCTTTGAATATTTTAAAGGAAATTCTATAAGGTTTATAAAATATCAATATTTTGACCAATTACTTTAATTCAGGCTGTGTTGTCTATCCCAGAGTCCTTGTCTCTCTCATATTTTATTCTTATTGATTAGTTTGCCTGAATAATTTACAATATTCTTCTTGTTTTCACTCCTCTGATTTCTAGTTATGGTGTCTGTCCAAACAGGGCTGTGTTTAATCAATAGAGAGCTAATATATTTGACAGATCCAGCTGAGAAACGCCAGGCTCCCAAGTACTGTGTGATTGGCGGGAAGACAGGCTGCTTGGTCCACTTTAAGGGCTCCTTTTTACAGAGACGTTGGTGATAATCTCAAGAAGTGTTAACTGTCCCGAAAAGGGTGTCACAGCTGAGCCATTAGTAGAGGAAGCTGGAGAAAAGGAGACGGGGTGCCCAGCCGCTTGCCTCCAGCCCTGGCTCCCTCCCCCTTTTTGCCTTCCTTTCTCTGTCTATGGAGCACTTTTAGGCATCTTCTTGGCAGACTCACAGCATAGCAGTGCTGGGGACACACATGTGGCACCGTCCCTGCCCCCCAGGACTTAGAAACTAGTGGGGAGACTGAATGAACAAATAACTGAAGTGTTGCCGCAGCTATGTGTGGGGCTCAAGCAGTGCTCAATGGGGAGCTGTTATCTGGGAGGGGCCACATGTTTGGTCTACTCTGAAATCATCAGAGATTGGGCTGAAGGGGCCCCAGCCTCCAGCGTCTACTCCTGCGCTTCTAAATAGTATACCCAGGAAAGCAAGAAAGGCTCTTTCATGCAAATGTTTATTAAACAATACAAATATGCATCTAATGCTCCCCTTGATAAGAAATGAAACCAATCTATTACCTACAATATAGACAATACAAGAGGACAAGCGAGCCCGGCTTCCCCACGCAGCGCCGCCTCGCTCGGCCACGCTGGGAGGCCAGGCGCGGTTCGGGTTCCGCCGGGTGGAACTGCGGTCCCGTCAGCGGCCTCCCCCTTCGCTGAGGACGGATTTCAGGAGGAAGCAGGGCAGGAGGAGGAGAACATTCCCCGTGAGCTGCGTTCTTGGTCCATTAGAGTGTGAGGCGAGAAAGTCTTTCAGGTCTGGAAAAAAATCCCGAGAGTGTATGAGACATGCTGTGGCAGGCTTGCTTTAAGAGAGTGAAGCAGAGATGTCTGCACCTGCTCCGGTAAAGCCCTTTTCTCGCTGGGCCTCCTCTCTAGGCCTTGCCCGGCGGGCTCTGCATCAGCCGCGGAGCCTGAGCCGCGGCTTCCCGGCCACGAGGAGGGCAGCGCGGAGCGCGGAATGAAGCCCAATGTGGGGAACGCGGCGCAGCTCCAGGAAGACGGCGCAGCTTCCCTTTAGCTTGTACCTTCCTCGCGCTGCGGCTGGAAACAGGAATTTTTGTGTAACCTGGAGAGCTGAAGGAGAATCAGTTTGCTGTTTTTAAGGCTCACAGAGAAACAGCCCTTGAGCCCTTCTCATCTGGCACATGAGCTGGCCAAGGTGATCGTTCAGAGTTCCACACCCGTCATTTAGCAATGCAGGTAAGTGGATCTGATTTAAAATAAAATAACATAAAATAGCTTGCACCCATCTGTTGCAAAGAAGGTCCAACTTTTCCCCCATGAGCTCTGACTCTATTTCTCTGACTAGGGACCACTTATTGAAGAGAAAAGCACCCATCCCTACAGCAACGGCGGATATCCCCACAGAGGAAGTTACAAGGCGCAGCTGCAGAGCACTGGGGACGATGCCCCACCCGCCGTGCTCACCACCCTGCTGAGGCAGTGTGGCTCCTCCACTGCAGGTCTCACTCTGAGCCCCAAGGCTCCGTGCATCTGGCTTTCTATATAGCTAGGACCCCAGCCCAAAGTGTTGAGTGGGAATCTCTGGGGTAGTGAGACGGGGCAAGGGTCGAGGCCAAAGTCGCCGGTGGTGAGTGGCTACCCTGTGAAGCTGACAAGCCCCACAGGCATGGCCGCAGGCAGGGGCACAAACTCCACTAAACATTCTCACAAGCAAGCCTGGGCTGGATGTGGGGTCAGCTGGGCAGGGAAGCATGCCGATGAGGAAAGGGCCAACTTAAAGGGACCTTTAAGGTTTAAAGGCAGAAGCCAGCCTTCTCTTCCCCCGACAAACCCTCCAAGCACTGTCCTCTAGGATTCCTCCAGAAACTGCCTTCTGAACGTGAAAAGCTGTGGTGAGCATAAACCGTCAGAAACTAATGAGTAATGATGAAGACGAGCCACCGCAGCAGGGACCTGCCCTGCATCTGTCCGTAGGTGACTACGGTGGGCATGTCCAGGAGGCCACGCTCAGCACAAGACCGAGGTCAGGCCCACTCCAGACCTGGGCACCATTCCCCACACCACCCCACATGGGAGAGGGTTGTTCCAGGGTACTAGAACCCCACAAAACAGGAACCTTAGCATGTGGGCTCAGAGGAGGTTCCAGAAAAGCTGATGATACAACAGGTGGTCCCAGTGTGAGAATCAGCTACAGGTAAAGAAGGGGTCAGCCTGTACTGAGCTTCACTGATGTTCCCCTGGTGGAAGGGAACAGGCTGCCCACAGAGAGAAGGATTCAGGCCCTGTTGGCCGTCTTTTCTTGTATTTGAACTTAAAGGCCATTGTTATAGCCGGCTTTGTGAATTTGGTTAGATGGAGTCCGTCCCTCAAGCAGGGGTCCCCAGACTGGGGCTGTGAGCACCATGCAGTGTCCCTCCCAGGGGGCCCAAGGTCACCCATTGAGCTTAGTGAGAAAATATTAGAACTTCCACTATATACTGATAGTAAAAAATTAAAATAAGCTTTATTAATATTTACTGTGTATTAGAATCTATGAAACCAATGGTTCTATGGCTTGTCCTTATTTTATGTCATACCAAAAAGGAAACTCTGCTACCGATGGATGATTTACTATAACCTGGGATTTTAATTATACACTTATCAAAAGGTCTCTTTTTAGACTTACGCAGACATAGAAGAGATTTTTATCATTATTTTAGTCTTAGGCATATATGTAAAGGAAGATATAAGTGAAATCAAATTTGTGAATGCCCAGCCTGTGTCACTGTGTCACCACCACTGAGTGGGGATTTAAATGGAGGCTACCTGGATGAGGATAATATCTTGTTTCAGTATGAGTTCCAGAGCCAGCATTCCCCAAACTTTCCAATTTGAAGATACCCCTGAATGCCCCTGGAGAGCCAGATGGTTTCCTCTCTGTGATGACACCCAGAGAAGCTCCCCCACTGAAACGGCACCTATCATGGGAGAATGTCCCAGAGGGATCTGACAAAGGGCCTGCTCTCTCCTGGAAAGCACGCCCACTGCTGAGAGCCAGCTGGGGCCAGGACCTAGGAGGGCCATCCTTCCAATAGGCCCACAGGCTGGCTCTGTTCGTTTGCTTGTTGGTTGGTTGGCTGACTGCTTTGTGCCAGAACTGTATTTTTTTTAATTGGGTTTGAAGGTGAGGCTTGACCTGACCCCCATCTGACATTTACATGACCTGTTTATCTCTGAAGACATTCGAATTTGCTACTTCACTGTGTCATTGTTTAGACTCTAAATTTTAGAACATAATGGTTCTTGATACTAAAGAAATATTTAATTCTTTGGGCTGTGTGGAGGAAGAATCACCCTCTTGGTAAAATGAGATCTTGGGCTGAATCAAGGACTGCTAGCTCCAAGGTTGTCATTCTTCTTGATTTTTTTTTTTAAACTCTAATTATAACAGTGCTCATCAGTTAATAGTGTAATGGGTATTGTTCACAACCTAAAAACCACATTTCAGTAAATTTGCATATAAGTGCTAGATTATGAAGTCATTTTTTCTAACCTCATTGTATTGATGTGAATATGGTTGATGGTGATGATAATAAAGTAACAATATTTTACTTTATGTATAATATGAAACAGGTATAGGGCCTTTTCATCTTAACAAACCAATGGGGTAAATATTGCTGCTGTGGAGACTGAAGCACAGTTATTTAACCTTTCATAAAGATCATGAACATTACAACAAGTATCTTGGGGGGTTTGAACAAGTATTTTGGGGATTTCCCATGCTTTTTTTATATGCCACATTGCCTCTTTACATGCAAAATTAACAAATGTAAATGAAGAAAATGGTAGAATGATAGTTAAACTGTCTTAAGCATATTGTATTTAGAGCACTGAAAACTGATTGTTTTAATGTAATATAATAGTAGGTAATAGCTTATATGGTGTTTCTTCTTTGGCACTATATTTGGAACTAAAAGGTCAAAGGTCTTCCATTCAATATTTATTTAGAATTATTATGCACAAAGCATTGTTTTAGGTCATGGAACAGAAAAAAATTATAAAATAGCTCACACCAACAAACAAGATTATTTTGCATAAATTTTATCCTGCCCTGCACCCTCACAGGGCAGGTTATCCTGCCCTTGAAAAGATATTATATTGGGACTAAGAAAGCCTGTCAAACTTGGACCCATAAAGTATCAGAGCAGGGAGAACCCTTGGAGATCCTTTGGCCTTTGGGTCCCTGGAGGAGCCAGAGGACCACAGTTTTGTAGCACGTTGTTATCTATTTGTGATCCCCCATCCATATGTGTCCTTTCACAGTAGAAATATATTGTAAATACAGTTTTCCATTCTATCTTCCATATACTCTTCAAAGTCATCATAATCTTCCATTAAAGGAGTTAAAACATTTACTTACCTATTATTCTGCTGTTGGATTTACAACATGGTCAAATTTTCAATATTCTAAATAACACTATCAAAAATATTCTTAAAAAGCCCAGAAATAAACCAACACATTTATGGTCAATTAATCTATGACAAAGGAGACAAGATTATACATTGGAGAAAAGACAGTCTCTTCAATAAGTGGTGCTAGGAAAATTGGACAGCTACATGTAAAAGAATGAAATTAGAACACTCCCTAACACCAAACACAAAAATAAACTCAAAATGGATTAAAGACCTACATCGTAAGCATGGATACAATTAAACTCCTAGAGGAAAACACAGGCAGAACATTCTTTGACATAAATCACAGCAGTATTCTTTTGGATTTGTCTCCAAAAGCAAAGGAAGTAAAAGCAAAAATAAACAAATGGGACCTAATTAAACTTAAAAGCTTTTTTACAGAAAAGAAAACCACTGACAAAAAGGCAACTACTGAATGGGAGAAAGTATTTGCAAATGATATGAGCTATAAGGGGTTAATATCCAACATATATAAACAGCTCATACAACTCAACATAAAAACAAAACAAAAAACCAGATTTAAAAAAATGGGCCGAAGAACTGAGTAGACATTTTTCCAAAGAGGAAATGCAGATGGCCAACAGGCACATGAAAAATTGGTCAACATTGCTAATCATCAGGGAAATGCAAATCAAAACCACAATGATATATCATCTCACAACTATCAGAATGGTTATCATCAAAAAGAACACAAAGAACAAATGTTGAGAATGTGGAGAAAAGGGAACCTTTGTACACTGTTGGTGGGAATATAAATTGGTGTAGCCAATGTCGAAAATAGTATGGAGGTTTTTCAAAAAACTAAAACTAGAATTACCATAAGACCCAGCAATTCCACTCCTGGGTGTACATCCAAAAAAAAACAAAAACACTAATTCAAAAAGATACATGCACTCCAATGTTCATTAGCAACATTATTTACAATTGCCAAAGCATGGAAGCAACCTAAGTGTCCACCAACAGATGAATGGATAAAGAAGATGTGATATACACACACACACACACACACACACACACACACACAGGAATACTACTCAGCTATAAAAAGAATGAAATTTTGCCATTTCAGCAACATGAATGGACTTGGAGGGTATTATGCATAGTGAAATGTCAGATAGAGAAAGACAAATACTGTATGGTATTATTTATATGCAGAATCTAAAAAACACAACAAACTATTGAATAAAACAAAAAAGAAGCAGACTCACAGATATAGAGAACAAACTAGTGGTTACCAGAGGGGAGAAGAAAGTGTGGAAGGGCAATATAGGCGTAGGGAAAATAAAAGGGTTATTATAGGATTATATGAAATCATGTGTGTGAAACTTCTGAAAATTGTAAAGCACTATAGAATTTAAAGAGTCTTTCATTCAATTAAAAAAAGATATATTTAGGGCAAATCTACTCAGTGGCTCAGAGAAAAATTCAATAAAAAATGTGATTTTGCCAATAAAAGTTCTGGTTGTATCCATAATAAAATTTTAGTGTAAAAAAAAAACACTCCAAAACAATATCATCTTTAATTTATACTGATAATTATAGGAAGAGTCTGGAATGGTAAAGTGGTTAAGAATCAGACCCTGAACGCTTGTGCACTTTTGGTGGGAATGTAAATTTGTGCAGCCACTGTGGAAAACAGTACGGAACTTCCTCAAAAAATTAAAAATAGAACTACCATATGATCCAGCAATTCTGTTTCTGGGTATCTGTGCAAAGGAAATGAAAACACTAACTTTAGAAGATATCTGCATCTCTGTGTTCATTACACATTATTTACAATAGCTATGGAACAAAAGACATGGAAGCACCGTAGTGTCCATTTATGAATGAATAGATAAAGAAAATGTGAGCTATATACATATATGTATATAAAACAGAATATTATTCAGCCATTAAAAAAAGGAAATCTTGCCATTTGCAACAACATAGATGGACCTTGAAGGCATTATGCTAAGCAAAACAAGTCAGACAAAAAAGACAAATACCTCTGATTTCACTTTTTGTAAAATCTAAAAAAAAAAAAAGAAAGAAAGAAAGAAAAGAAAAGAAAGAAACCAAAATCAGATTGGTGATTGCCAAAGGTGGGGAGCGAATGGGTGAAGGGGGTCAAAAGGTACAAACCTTCAGTTATAAAATAAATAAGTCATGGGGATGTAATGTATGACATGGTGACTATAGTTAATAACACTGTAGTGCATATTTGAAAGTTACTAAGAGAGTAGACCTTAAAAGTTCTCATCACAAGAAAAAAGATTATTACTATGTGTGGTGATGGAGGTTAACTAGATTTGCTGTGATTATCAGTTCTCAATGTATACAAATATCAAATCACTGTGTTGTATACCTGAAACTAATATAACGTTATATGGCAATTATATCTCAATTTTTTAAAAAAGTGTTTGACATAGTTTAGGGATGTGCTTATGTACTCTGTGAACAGTAGCAATTTTATTCACAGATTAATATTAATTACATATTAATTATCATTATGTCAATGTTTATATCAATATGCCATGGTATGTTAATTTATATTTTAAAATAATTTAAATGTTATTGCAAAATACCATATTGTTTCTAAATTAACAACTAAACTCTGTGATTATCTCTTAAGGAAAAAAAAAAAAACAAAGACAAACTGTAGGAGTTAATCGCTCTAAGCTTCAGTTACCTCAAATATAAAAGGGATAATACCTATTTCCTAGGCTTGTTATGAGAATTGAATAGGATTAAGTGTATAAAGTCCCTGAAATATACTGAGAGCTAATAAAGACAGTTATCATCATGATGATTGCCATTCTCACATCATCATAACCATCTATCAGTGCAGCTGCTATAATTATCATCGTCATCCTCATGTCATCATAACCACTGTCAACACAGTCACCACCGCTGTCACCTGCCCTGAAGCAGAATCAATGGGTCAAAGAGTACAAAAGGTAACTGCCCTTTCTGCACCTGACAAATTACTCTGAAAGATGACTGCACTATTTTGTTCAACTTTGATGAGCAGAAGCCACATTTTCAGAGTCGCTGTCACTGTCCTTAGCGGACAGCAGTCCCAGTCTTGGATGTTTCCCAGGATGTGAGCAGACATCCTAGAACCCAGTTCCTGCTCTGTTGCTTCTGAACCCAAGCTGGCCTTGCTTAGAAGATTGGAAATGATCACAGCTAGCCCTTTCCCCACATCACTGCTGGGGGCACCAATGACAAGTGGGAAATGACTTCACCTGTAGGACTACATAGGCACCATCTGCAGTTCTGATGCTTATTACATAATTTTGTCCTCCATTCTCTGGGGCGCTGAAAGAGCAGCTAGTGAATCAGGGGCACAGGCCCAGCAAACAGAGAGCCCAGTAGGAGAGGGAGGGAGGGAAAGGATATTGTACTATAATCACACTCCCCCCCACAGACACTGCGTGTACCAGGCGGAGCTGGCTGAGAAGGGGCAGCAGCCGTGGGGTTGAAGGGCTGCACCTTCACTAATCCAGGTTGCAGAGGAGGGAGGCTGAGCATTCATTAAGTGTGTTCCTCCACTAGGGGCCCCACCCAGGGAACCCCACCAAGAGGGCTCTGCCGCCAAGAGTGCTGCCCCTCTCCTGCAGTCCTGACAGTGGACAAGGGGGTGTGAAGCGGGGATGAAGGTTTGTGCTACCACTATGCGTGCCCTTAGATAGTGGAATTTGCCCAGGGTTGACTGTAGTGCAGGGAGGAACAGGAGAGTGGTCCTAAGGGCTTCACATGGAGCACACCCAGGGCTGTAAAGAGGGCTGAAGGGCTGTGCCTGCATTAACTGAGCCCCTCACTGCTGTCCCAGCCAGAGCTTACTGAAAAGGCGAGAGGGCGATGGAACTGGAGTGCCTTCTTTACTTGTGTCCCTGGTCCCTGCCCAAGACGATGGCTCAGCAGCAGGGCATTTTTTTGTTTTCTGACCTCGGAAGTTCACGTTCCTTACTTAGTTTTACAAGCAAAACATTTGCATTGAGTTGGGAACTGCTCAGAATCTTCATAAATGCATGTTCACCCTGCGTGCTCTCCACACCCCACTGGCTTTTATGTGGCAGGTCTGAGCTGTGGTTACCAGGCGCCTTCCTTCCCTGGGAGCACTGACGGGTTGGCCTTGAAGGGCAGCACCTGGCCATACAGGACTGCTCCCGTCCTGCTCCAGCATTCCCTCGCATTTCACAGGTGAGAAGGTGGTGTTGGCTTAGTGTAGAGAAATACCTGTCTGCCAGGCGGGGCTCTGCTTACCAGCTTGCGCGCTCCCCGAATTCTGCTCTCTGTAAAGGACGCTTAAGGACACTGTTTGGACATCACGTATACACTCGGCAATCGGGATATGGGACGCTTAGGAATAAATTTTTAAATGACAGTAATAGTAATACACTGAGTGATTCACGACTTTCCCGAGTCATGAATCGACCCAGGTTGCCCATGCCTGGATTGTCTGGCACAGGGAGATCGCTATGGATCTCTGGGTAGGAAGGAGCAGCTGCCCCTGTGTGTGGGTTGTAGGCACAGTACGCGGGTCTTCTTACCACAGCGGCCGGGTGTCTGTAGCGGGAGGCAGTGCAGGGCCGCAAAGACACACCTGCAGAGGCGGCAGCCGCGGAAGGTCCAGGCTCCGTGCCCCAGCGCGCCGCATTCGCTGCGGAGGCGCAGGCCCGGCGTCAGTGCGCGGGCGCGCGCGACCACGGCCCCGCCTCGCGCGCCCACGGCCCCGCCTCGCGCGCCCCCGCCGCCCGCTGCGCCCCCTCCGCCCCGCCCAGCCCGTAACCTGCTCAACCATCCGCCTACCTGTGCCTCTGGTCGTGCTCGCAGTAGCGGCCGGTGAAGTGAGCGGGGCACACGCAGAAGCTGCCCAGTACGCAGGTGCCGCCGTTCCGGCAGCAGCGCGGCCGCGGGGGCGCACCTGTGGGGGAGGCCTGGGCGTCAGCTCCGCGCGCAGCCCTCTGCATCTGAGAAGCCTGAGGAGGGCCGAGTAGGATCGCCGCCGGGAGGCAATAAAATTGGCTCCCTGCTAAGAGTGTTTGCTCAGGTAAACCCTGCTTGTTAACTTAAGGATTAAAACACGAACTACCTGGGGTGCCTGCGGGTCAGGAAGGAGCCGGAGCCCTAAGACAGACGGGAAACCCTGCCCCCTACAAGTAGGGTGTTCTTTCTTTCCTCCTTTCACATGTTAAAGTTAGGCTATGACTTCCCAAGATGGTGATTAAAGACTGGCCTCTCGGGCGGGCGGGGACCACCCACGGGTGTGAAGAAGGCAAAAAAAAAAAATTTTTTTTTTAATTCCACCACTGCCCATCCATGCCCCCACCTCCACTGCGGACCCCCTGGGGACCAGGGGTCTGGAGCCTGAGAGTCTGCAATAAGACTAGCAAAGGTCCGCTATTATCCTGGGTTGGGATAGTTGCTTTAAATACATTAAAATCACAGTGCTCTGGACCCGCAGAAAAATACCTGTTTAAGAGCGAACGCAACGTTTTACCAATAAAATAGTAAAACATTTTTCAGAGTAAAAGAGCACCTCACTAGAAAATATTTTTTACTTTATAAGGTATCATTATTTGAAGATGTTAAAATGTTTTATAAACTCAGAGTTCACTGACCGAGATGACCTTTGTGGGCAGCATCGCGACTTACGCTCTCGGAAAGTCCGCGAGTAGGGCAATGAACCCTGCGGCCTCCAGCCCTCCGCGCTGTCGTTCTCCTCCCTAAAATTATTCGAGGTCCAATCGAGTGTTTTCTGCTGGAGCTTCTGAGCTGTAGCACTGTTGATTCCTTCTCTACTACCTTTATATTTCTCTCTTTGATAGCCTTAAAAAGTTAATTGAAAATATGAGACTGATCATGATTGAGAAGCAAATATGCAACAAAAACTGAGACTATAAACAAAATGGTTCTTACTGTTTCCCACGTGGATGATCTGTAATGCCAAACTGATCATAAACAGAAGCCTAGAATATTTAAAGAAAGTTATCAAAGTTTAAAATATAAAAAAGTATGAGCAGAAATTTATATAAGATGTAATGCATTCATATACAAATATATGAGTATATAATGTGTAGGTATATTTTTAATGTACAATAAATATTATGCAGTCATTTTGTAACTTGTAGATTTTGATTAATGTTGTCATCCCTTAGAAAGATGTTGAGACCAAGAGTGTATGTGTCCCTTTAAGAGAAGGAACATCGTGCATGCATTGCAATTTATTCAGGCTCTTCAACACCCCTCTTGGCTCTGAGATCTAGATGATCTCCGTTCTTACCTAACAGAGTGGCTCCGGGTCATTTTCCTACTGACACGTCTGGTATAAAAGTCTCCTTCTCTCATGGATACATTGAGGATCTCCAAGGAAGCTGAGTCTGACAGTTTTCGTATTTGAAGGTGTCTTTACTGCAGGTCCTGGTAGAACTGCCTCAGGAGCCAAGATGGATAAGTACAGAAGACACAGGTATTTCCTACTCTCTACCCAGGCCACGAGAAACAGCAGTGAGAAACAGCAATGAGGTCTCTGAGTTCTGCTGTGCGACTCGCTTAGGCAAAGGCAGGCTGTGACAGGCAGGGCCCAAAAGTGAGCCTCAGGGATCATCCCCTCAATGAGACCCGGCTGGGGGTGGGGGCAGGGTGGGGTGGAGACACAGCCGGATTCTCTCCCCAACAGTGTTTACTGTACTGATAGCAGCAGGAGCGGTCAACCCCTAATGTAAAACATCGGTGACCAAAGCAACAAGCCTTTCCCTCCCTGAAAAAAACAAAAACTTAAAACCTCAACGTGAACAAAAAGCTTTCATAGGAAAATAGAGATTTTATATTGCACACTCCTTGTACTGGGGGATGGTGAGGAGCCCAACTAGAGAAGGGACCAGTTGTGTGGGACAGAATTGATCTCTGGTGGCCTCTGCCTGCAGCAGCTTAAAGCAGGGTTTCGGTTCGGCCAGAGGTTGAAGTCAGGCCTCGGCAGTGAGCATGCTGAATCCTAGCCACTAGACCACCACCACCAGTGGCCAGTGACAAGGCCCTGGCCCGTCAGCTGTGTAGAAATGCATTTCCACGTAGAGATGGAAAGTAGGGAAGCAAGTGAAGTGTTTATTAGGAGGAAAAAGGGTACATGTGGATAGACACACGGGCGGGCTCAGAGGAGAGTCACGCCCTCGTGGTAGTTTGAATCATTTTTATGGGGCATTTCTGCCGGGTTTCCTTTGGCCAATCATCTTGCTTTGCCTCATTCTGAGTCTGTATTTGGTACATCTCAGGGTCCTCCCATGAGTTGTGGGCACATCTCTTAGCCAAGGTGGATTCTAGCGAAGAGGCCTGTGGGAAGGTTGACATCACTTACTATGGGGCAGCACCCCCTCCCTTTTTGACCCAAGGAGCCTTTCTGCACATGTGTAGTCAGGAAGGTCTCCTTGACTGAGAATGAGAAGGAGGAATCTGTGGTCTTTTATCTCTTACCTGGGCGGGGCCCAGCCTTCTCTCTCTCTCCTGCTGTTATGGAGTTTCTGTCCACAGGGAAGAAACTTCAGCTGTTCAGCCTGGGGCCCATCTATCTCCTGCCTCAGAACCAGCAGACTTGAGTTCCAAAAGCCTTGAGTGGGGAGCATGAAGATAAAGAGAGTCCTTTCATACCTCCTTTCTGAGGATGCATCAATATTTTCACAAACAGGGCCTTTTCTCTGTGCCTAGCATAGTGGTGAATATATCATATTCATTACCCACTTAATACAGCACCCCTCGGGGGAGGCACTCTTTTTACCCCTCATGTTTCAGTGAGGCTTAGAGTTTAAGTCCAAAGCTTTTGGCATTTAGATCTTTGAAAAACATGAAATGCACAGATATTACAAGAAGGCTGCAGGGTGCCGGGTATCTGAAGACCACTGAGCACAGGGGTAACTGCCACCTGCTAGTGTCTGATGAGGGGCCTGCTCTGTATCCAAGAGGGGAATGGTTTGGGGGCCTCTTCTGGGTCTTGCTAATTTTCAATTTTTCTAATTGCCAAAATAAGGACTGGGCCCTTTTATCACACTGCAGAGGACACCTTGCAACTCTGGATCAAATTGTTCTTTGATTTTTGCATAAAAACTACTTTCTAAAAATAGCATGCTTCCTCCAAAGATGAAATAGTCTTCGATACTGATTTAATGTTTTAAACCTTTAAATGGGAGGTTAATTAAAGATGCCATTAAATAAACTAGTAGGGAATTGGTGAGCCTGGCCGCCATGAAGCCTTCCAAAAGCTGGGTCTGTGAGCTTCCAGGACCAGGACCTGCAGATCTCAGTGGGCAAAACTCAGGAGACACGAGGAGGTTGCCTCATACCTTCGTGAAGCATCTGTAATGGGAGTCATGACAAATATACTTTTAGACTTAAGGGTTATTAAATCGAAAACCATAATTTAGTTACATATGAAAATAAGTATATATATGACTTTAAATCAATAGAAAGTTCTTTATGAGCGACGTGGGTTGTACACTAAAAACCATGGATAAGCTAAAGGATTATATTTCTTTGAATAAAAAGTTTTAAAATTGTTCAGTTTATAAGAAGATATTGAATCCAAACCTTTCTGACAATATTTAAAGTTTTATAAGTAGTTTGTAAAACCTACAGTTTCTTTTATTAAATTTTGTATTTTCAAATATACACAAAATCTAGGATGATGATTCAATAACATTTGGTTCAACAATGAACCTTTGCCAATCTTAAGT
This sequence comes from Grampus griseus, assembly GCF_964374135.1. Lineage (NCBI taxonomy): Eukaryota > Metazoa > Chordata > Mammalia > Artiodactyla > Delphinidae > Grampus > Grampus griseus. The sequence continues at coordinate 112,319,808 of NC_139001.1, forward strand.
GTTATCTTCCTCCACACTTTTCTTTTCTTGGTGTTTTTTAAGGCAAATCTCAGACATCACGATATTTCCTACATCAAATAAGGTTTTGAAAATATGCATCTTATAAATGGAAACTGTAGAAAAAGGAAGGGAAATGTCTTGCCAGCAAGACAGGATTGAGGCTAGAAATAGGATGAATGTCCCATCTCTGGCTGTTTGCTTAGGATCTGAAGTTAGCTCTGGATTGAGGCTAGAAATAGGATGAATGTCCCATCTCTGGCTGTTTACTTAAGATCTGAAGTCAGCTCTGAGGAGGGAATGGGCTGAAGGCTTAGGGGTGATAAAACACTCTGACACTTGCTCTCATTTACTTAAAGGTCTTACAAAGAGTTTTGCATTTCACTAGGAGGAGCCCAGGTTTGCTTAGTTAATAAGACCCTGCTGGAAGGGGTTGCCAGGGAGCCTCTGGAGGGCCTCTGGTGGGCAGGCAGACCAACACCCCTCCCCCCTCCCACCCCTCCCCCCCTCCCCCCGCCCTGTCCAGGGAAGGTCCTCTTTCTTGTTATCAGTTGTAAACAGATAAGACTGGAGCCGGCCCACCCATCAGACTCCTTTTGAGCTGACATAAAGTGTGTGGGAATTGGGATACCCTGTCTCAAGACTGGAGACCACCCCACCTCTATGTCTTCAGTACATCAAACAGTCACTGAGGAATATGTTCAACAACAAATTAAGTGTGAGAGAATTCTCTGGGAGCAGGTCATTGATGTGTACTTATTGGGGTTTCCGGGAAGCTCTTAAAACGTGCTTAGGCCACACCTCAGGCCCTCTGCTCAGAACCCCCAGGGCAGGGCAGAGCTAGCGTGAGGATTTTTAAACCTGCCCAGGTGTTTCTGGTGTGCAGCCAAGCCTGGGACGTGTCCAAGTCCTCCTTGGCTGTGCGCTCCCTAGAATGGAAATGCTCAGCACAGCGCCTGGTGCACGGCACCACACAACAGTCAATGCCCTATCATACCCACTTTTCAGTGAGGAAATTGAGATTTAAGAAGTTAAGAAGCCACCTTTGGGATAGATGACTAACAAATAGCTGTGCAGGGCCTTGAACCTGGGTTCATCTGATCTAAAATCTGTGTTTGATTCAAGTTGCTTTAGAATTATTGAGTGTTTAATGTAGACTAGGTATACTATACTCACTAGTTACACAGATTGCTTTGTTTTATTGCCATCACATCCTTAATGAGATAGGACGGGGGCAGGGCACAGCCTTTAAAAGAATGACAGCCGTTGAGGACATGACAGAAACCGGTTAGAACCAACTAGGTCCAAGATGGTGGACGACTGACTTCCACTAGCCCTTGAGTCTCAGTATACACTCATCGTAATACATGAGCATCCTAAACGACACATCCACAGGTGCCATGAAAGTTCCCAGGCAGATCATAAAAGACCAAAAAGTGGACGGTGGCCCAATTCCTGGAAATCCCTGCCCCTTCCCCCAAATAGTTGGAATAATCCCCCCACTTATTAGCCTATGAAATTACGCAGCCCTATAAAAGCTGACAACCCCGTACCCTGGCGCCTCTCACCTTCTGAGATGGCCCACACTCTGTCTGTGGAGTGTGTTTCTTCCTGAATAAACCTTTCACTTTACTGTGGCTCGCTTTTGAATTCTTTCCTGCATGAAGCCAAGAACCCACACTCAGTGGCCGTCCCAGGGACTTGCCTGAGATCTGGCACGTGACCATCCTCTCGCGCCCCACTTTCTTTCCTGCAACATTATGACATTGATACTCATTTCTACATTTTGTAGGTGCGAAAAATGAGGTTTCAAGAGTTGAGGACTTGCACAGTGCCTCACAGCAGTGACCAGCAGTCAGAGCCGAGCTACTGCTCCAAATCCTTCCTGTGTGCCCACCTGAACCCGGCTGAGGGCTTCTATGGGACACAGTGGAGGAGAGTGGATGGAGAGACACTGCCCCTTCCTGCAGTAAGGGAGGGATTTAGAGAGCAGAAATCATGTACTGAGGTGGTCACAGGAAGGGGCAGGGCACTGACTGCTGGAGGGAAGGAGGCCTCAGGTGAATGACAGCAGGGACAAGGGTGGAAGGGCAGGAAGAGAGGATGTGGGTGGAGACATTTGATGCAGGTCAGATGATGGGGAGCCTGGATGCTCTTCCCCAAATTCATGCAGACCTGAATAGGGATCAAGTGGGAGTTCAGAGAAAAGAAAAGTTAAATATGTTACACATATTTAACAACCAATGTCATTTTTCTCTGATTATGAAAAATGTATTCTGATGTTAGTCAATTTGGGAAGTATAGAAAAACACGAAAGAGAAGATAAAAATCACTCATATTGTCATTCCTCAGAAATGACTATTAGCTTTTTCATCCAAGTCCATTATTACCCCCCATGTAAAAACTGAGGCAAGTGAGACAGAGTTTAAGACAGATTTTTGGAAAACATGAACTGTACACATATTAGGAGAAGCAGCCTGCAGAGTGCATGTGCAGTGTCTGAAGACCACTGAGTGCAGGGGTCCCTGCCACCTGCCAATGTGTCATAGTTTTAGGTTAATCCTAGGTGATTTTTATATTTTTATTTCATTGTAAATGGTATGTTTTTTGTTATTTAACTTTTCTCTTTGCTGCTTGTATTTAGGAATACAGTTGAGGTTTTTTTCTTCTTTTTTAATTGTGGTAAAATATATATAAACACAAAAGTCTTAGCTCAGGCTGCTATAACAAAACCCCATAGGCTTAGGCTGGAAGGCTTAAACACCAGACATGTATTCCTCATAGTTCTGGAGGCTGGGAAATCCAAGATCAAGGTGCTAACAGAATCGGTTCCTGGTGAGGGCTCTCTTCCTGGCTTGTAGACAGTTGCCTTCTCACTGTGTCCTTACATGGCACAAAGGAAGGGCAGGAACTAAGCTCTCTGGTCTCTTCCCACCTTAAAGGTCCCACCATCATTACATGATCTGAACCTCCCAAAGGCCCCATTTGTTTTGCTGAAAGACGTGCTTTCAACTTCAGGTTCAGAGGATTCACCGGCAAAATAACCACGCCACACATCAATAAGCAAGAAATAAGGAAATTTATTATATTAGTAGTAAGTTACAGTGTAAGGACCAGTTATATATACATAGACAGAAAAATAAATGTACATACATTACCAAATTGGGAAAAACAAGCAACATCACCAACCTGGGAGAATTTGCATCACCACGTTGGCAGAACAAGCAATATATAGAGAAAGAGATAAAAGCGCATACATCACCAACTGGGGAAACACCTACATCCAGATCCAAGCAATGCTGGGAAGTCCCTGGAACAGCAGCAATCTGGAGTCCCAATTGGGAAGGTCCCGGTCGGTGCATCCATCCAACGGGTGAGACTTCAGAGTGCCGCTCAAAGGAGTCCTGCTTTTCACGCCAAGCTGCAAGCCAGTAGTCATCAGCTTACATGCAAATATGCAGCTCTGGCTATTAGCATAAATGCTTTGATACTTTAGTCGTAAGTTTCAGAATGTTCGCTGATCCCTGGGAACTGGCCAGATTCCCAAGGTCCAGGAAGCTTCGTGACTTACTCCCTTTTTTATCTGTTGGTTCTCAAGACCTACTTTCACTGATTCAGCTGACCTGCACATAGTCCAGCAGTTCGGTATGGAGCTTCTTTCAGGGTCTTTGTTTAGTCAAAGGCCCATTGTTGTCTCTGAAGCCTGAACAAGACTATTAATTTTCCCAACACCATTTCCAAGATACCATCACATTGGGGGTTACAGCTTCAATATACAAATTTTCAGGGGACCATAGCATAATTCAGTCCATAGCAAAATTTGCCATTTTACCATATATAAGTGTATTACATTCATAATGTTGTGTGACCATCACCACTAATTCAAAACATTTTCATTACCCCAAAAGAAACTGTACCCATGTAGCAACAAATCCCCATTGCCTGCATACCTGGCCACAGGTAACCTCTAATCTACTTTCTGTCTCTATGAATAATGCCAATTCTAGATATTTCATATGAGTGGAATCATTCATTATTTGTCCTTTTCCTTCTGGCTCATTTCACGCAGCATAATTTATTCAGGTTCATCCATGTTGTAGCCTGTATCAAAACTTTATTCCTTTTGATGGATGAATAGTATTTCATTGTGTGTATGTGTGTGTGTATATATATATATATTTATATATATATACACACACACACATATACATATATATATATGTATGTATGTATGTATACATGCACAGGTATACCACATTTTATTTATCCATTCTTCTGGGAATTTTTTGTTGTTGTTGTTTTGGCTGTGCCCCGCAGCTTGTGGGATCTTAGTTCCCTGACCGGGAACCGAACCCAGTACCCTGAGATGGTCATGTGGTTTCTCCTTTCATTCTGTTAATATGGTATACTACGTTGATTGATTTTTTTTTTAATTTTTTTTGTACACTGAAATATCCTTTCACTACAGGAATAACTCCCACTTGGTTATGGTGTACTATTCTTTTATTATATTAAACAGGATGTTAGCTGTTGAATTCAGTTTGCTAGTATTTTATTGAGGATTTTGCATTAATATTCATAAGGGATCTTGGTCTGTAGTTTTTCTCTTCTTTTAGTGTCTTTTTCTGGCCTTGATATCAGGGTAACAGTTGCTCCAAATTATAAATTAGGACATGTTCCTCCTCTTCAATATTTTGGGAGAGTTTGAGAAGGATTGATATTTTTCTTCTTTTTCAAAGTAAACATTCGCCCCTATAAATTTACCTCTTAGCACTGCTTTTGATGCATCCCATATGTTTTGGTATGACATGTTTCTATTTTCATTTGTCTCAAGATATTTTCAAAATTGCTTTGTGACTTCTCTTTCATCCATCAGTTGCTTGAGTGTGTTGTTTACTTCCCACATATTTGTGAGTTTCTAAGTTTTCCTTTTATTAGTACAGTTTAGTTTCATTCCATTGTGTTTGGAAAGATACTTTATTTGATTTCTCTTTATTTTAAAATAAATTTATTTATTTTGGGCTGCGTTGGGTCTTCATTGCTGCATTCGGGCTTTCTCTAGTTGCGGCACTTGGGGGCTACTCTTCATTGTGGTGCGCGGGCTCCTTCTCATTGTGGTGGTTTCTCTTGTTGCAGAGCACCAGCTCTAGGTGCGCACGTGGGCTCAGTAGTTGCGGCTCACGGGCTTAGTTGCTCCACAGCATGTGGGATCGTCCCAGACGAGGGCTCAAACCCATGTCCCCTGCATTGGCAGGTGGTTTCTTAACCACTGTGCCATCAGGGAAGCCTACTTTGTATGATTTCAATCTTTAAAATGTAGTAAGGCTTTTTTTGTGTACTAAGTATGGAGATATACATTGGAGAATGGCCCATATATACTTGAGAAGAATGTGTATTCTGTTGCTGTTGAGTAGAGTGTTCTGTATATGTCTTTTAGGTCTGATTAGTTTGTAGTTGTTCAAGTCTTCTATTTACTTACTGATCATCTGCCTGGTTGTCCTATCCATTAGTGAAAATAGGATATCACATTGTCCAACTATTATTGTAGAACTGTCTATTTCTCCCTTCAGTTCTGTCAATTTCACTTCATGGAACTTGCTGTTAGTTGTATATGTGTATGTTTATGACTTGTTATATCTTCTTCATGAATTTGAACTTTTATCAATATATAATATCCTTTTTTGTCTCTTGCACATTTTTTCCTTAAAGTTTATTTTGTCTGATAATATAGCTACTTCTGTTCTCTTTGGTTGCTATTTGAGTGAAATATTTTTTTGCATCCTTTAAATTTCAACTTATTTTGTCTTTGTATCTTTGTGAGTCTTTTATAGGTAGATCATGTTTTTAAAATTTTAATCCATTCTTCCATTGTCTTCCTTTTATATGTTGTGTTAGTTTCAAGTGCAAAGCAAAGTGACATATATATATATGTATATAGAGATATATATATTCTTTTTTTCAGATTCTTTTCCATTATAGGATATTACAAGATACTGAGTATAGTTCCCTGTGCTATACAGTAGGTACTTGTTGTTTACCTATTTTATATATAGTAGTGTGTGTATGTTAATCCCAAACTCCTAATTTATTTGTCCCCCTCATCCCCACTATCCTCTTTGGTAACCATAATTTTGTTTTCTATCTCTGTGAACCTATTTCTGTTTTGAAATAAGTTCATTGGTATCATGTTTTTTTAGATTCCAAAAATAAGTGATACCATATGATATTTGTCTTTCCCTGTCTGACTTACTTAGTATGATAATCTCTACGTCCATCCACGTTGATGCAAATGGCATCATTTCATTCTCTTTTTATGGCTGAGTAATATTCCATTGCATACATGTGCCACATCTTCTTTATAAATTCATCTATCAATGGACATTTAGGTTGCTTTGATGTCTTGGCTATTGTAAATAGTGCTGCTATGAACATTGGGGTGCACGTATCTTTTCAAATTGGAATTTTCTCCAGATATATGCCCAGGAGTGGGATTGCAGGATCATATGGTAACTGTATTTTTTTTGTTTGTTTTTTAAGGAACCTCCATACAGTTTTCCATAGTGCTTACATCAATTTACATTCCCACCAACAGTGAACTAAGGTTCTCTTTTCTCCACATCCTCGCCAATATTTGCTACTTGTAGACTTTTTCATGGTAGACATTCTGAAAGGTCTGAGGTGATATCTTACTGTGGTTTTGATTTGCATTTCCCTGGTGATTAGTGATATTGAGCATCTTTTCATGTACCTGTAGCCATCTGTATGTCTTCTTAGGGAGACTGTCTATTCAGGTCTTCTGCCCATTTCTTAATTGGATTGTTGGGTTTTTGATATTGAGATGTATGAGCTGTTTATATATTTTGGATATTAACCCCTTATCAGACATATCATTTGCAGATATCTTCTCCCATTCCGTAGGTTGGCTTTTGATATTTTTTAGGGTTTCCTTAGTTGTGCAAAAGCTTTTAGGTTGGGCTTCCCTGGTGGCGCAGTGGTTGAGAGTCCGCCTGCTGATGCAGGGGACGTGGGTTTGTGCCCCGGTGTGGGAAGATCCCACATACCATGGAGCGGCTGGGCCTGTGAGCCATGGCCGCGAAGCCTGCGTGTCCAGAGCCTGTGCTCCGCAGCGGTAGAGGCCACGACAGTGAGGGGCCCACGTACCGCAAAAAAAAAAAAAAAAAAGCTTTTAGGTTGAATTAGGTGCCACTTGTTTGTTTTGGCTTTTGTTTCCCTTGCCTGAGGAGACAGATCCAAAAATACATTACTAAGACTTACGTCAAAGAGTGTATGTTTTCTTCTAGGAGTTGTATGGTGTCCATTTATACACTTAGGTCTTTAATCGATTTTGAGTTTATTTATATATATGATGTGAGAAAATGTTCAAATTTCATTCTTTTACATGGAGCTGTCCAGTTTTCCCAGCACCACTTACTGATAAGACCATGTTTTCCCCATTGTATATTCTTGCCTCCTTTGTCCTAGATTTATTGACCAAAGGTGCATGGGTTTATTGCTGAGCAGTCTATCCTGTTTCATTGATTAATATTTCTTGTTTTTCACCAGTACCACACTGTTTTGATTACTGTAGCTTTGTAGTATAGTTTGAAGTCTGGGAGGCTGATTCCTCCAGCACTGTTTCTCTTTCTCAGGATTGCTTTGACTATTCAGGTTTTTTGTGTTTCCATACAAATTTAAAATTGTTTTGTTCTAGTTCTGTGAAAAATGACATTGGTAATTTGACAGGGTTTGCATTTGATCTGTCAATTATCTTGGGTAGTATGGTCATTTTAACAATATTGATTCTTCCAATCCAAGAACATGGTATATCCTTCCTTCTGTTTGTGTCATCTTCAATTACTTTCATCAGTGTCTTACAGTTTTCTGAGTACACGTGTTTTGCCTCCTTAGGTAGGTTTATTCCTAGGCATTTTATTTCTTTAGATGAGATGGTAAATGGGATTGTTTCCTTAATTTCTCTTTCCTATCTTACATTGTTAGTGTATAGAAATGTGACAGATTCTTGTATTAATTTTGTATTCTGCAGCTTTACTGAATTCATTGATGAGCTCTAGTAGTTTTCTGGATTTTTTCTGGATTTCATCTTCAAGATTTTCTATGTATAGCATCATGTCATCTGCAAATAGTGACAGTTTTACTCCTTCTTTTCCAGTTTGGATTCTTTTACTTCTTTTTCATCTCTGATTGCCATGGCTAGGACTTCCAAAGCTATGTTAAATAATAGTGGTGAGAGTGGACATCCTTGTCTTGTTCCTGATCTTAGAGGAAATGCTTTCAGCTTTTCACTATTGAGTATGATGTTAGCAGTAGGTTTGTTGTATATGTCCTTTAATATGTTGAGGTAGGTTCCCTCTATGCCCACTCTCTGGAGAATTTTTATTATAAATGCTGTTGAATTTTGTCAAAAGTTTTTTCTGCATCTATTGAGATGATCATATGGTTTTTATTCTTCAATTTGTTGAGGTGGTGAATCACATTGATTGATTTGCATATATTGAAGAATCCTTGCATTCCTGGGATAAATCTCACTTGATCATGGTGTATGATACTTTTAATGTGCTGTTGGATTCAGTTTGCTAGTATTTTGTTGAGGATTTTTGCGTCTACATTCATCAGTGATATTGGCCTGTAATTTTCTTTTTTTGTGATATCTTTGTCTGGTTTTGGTGTCAGGGTGATCATGGCCTCATAGAATGGGCTTGGGAGTGTTCCTTCCTCTACAATTTTTTTGGAGGTGTTTCAGAAGGGTAGGTGTTAACTCTTCTGTAAATATTTGATAGAATTTGCCTGTGAAGCCATCTGGTCCTGGACTTTGGTTTGTTGGAAGATTTTTTGTTTTTAATCACAGTTTAAATTTCAATACTTGTGATTGGTCTGTTCATGTTTTCTATTTCTTCCTGGTTCAGTTTTGGAAGGTTGTACCTTTCTAAGAATTTGTGCATTTCTTCTAGGTTGTCCATTTTATTGGCATATAGTTGCTTGTAGTAGTCTCTTATGATCCTTTGTATTTCTGTGGTGTCAGTTGTAACTTCTCCTTTTTCATTTCTAATTTTATTGATTTGAGTCCTCTCCCTTTTTTTTCTTGATGAGTCTGGCTAACGGATTATCAATTTTGTTTATCTTCTCAAAGAACCAGCTTTTAGTTTTATTAATCTTTGCTATTGTTTTCTTTGTCTCTATTTCATTTATTGCTGCTCTGATCTTTATGATTGCTTTCCTTCTACTAAAGTTGGGGATTTTTGTTCTTCATTCTCTAATTGCTTTAGCTGTAAGATTAGGTTGTTTCTTTGAGATTTTTCTTGTTTCTTGAGGTAAGATTGTATTTCTATAAACTTCCCTCTTAGAACTGCTTTTGCTGCTTCCCACAGGTTTTGGGTCATGGTGTTTTCATCGTCATTTGTATCTAGGTATTTTTTGATTTCCTCTTTGATTTCTTCAGTGAAGTTATTTAGTAACATATTGTTTAGCCTCCACGTGTTTGTGTTTTATACATTTTCTCCCTGTAATTGATTTCTAATCTCATAGCGTTGTGGTCAGAAAAGATGCTTGATATGATTTCAGTTTTCTTAAATTTACTGAGGCTTGATTTGTGACCCAAGATGTGACCTATTCTGGAGAATGTTCTGTATGCACTTGGGAAGAAAGTGTATTCTGCTGCTTTCAGATGGAATGTTCTATAGATATTAATTATGTCTATCTGGACTAATGTGTCATTTAAGGCTTTTTATCCTTATTAATTTTCCCATTGGTGTAATTGGGACATTAAAGTCCTCTGCTATTATTGTGTGACTGTCAATTTCCCCTTTTATGGCTGTTAGCATTTGCCTTATATATTGAGGTGCTTCTATGTTGGGTGCATATATATTTATAATTGTTACATCTTCTTCTTGAATTGATCCCTTGACAATTATGTAGTGTCCTTCCTTGTTTCTTGTAACAGTCTTTATTTTAAAATCTATTTTGTCTGATATGAGTATTGCTACTCCAGCTTTCTTTTGATTTCCCTTTGCTTGGAATACCTTTCTCCATCTCCGTACTTTCATCCTGTATGTGTCCTTAGGTCTGACATGGATCTCTTGTAGAGAGCACATATACTGGTCTTGTTTTTGTACCCATTCAGCCAATCTGTGTCTTTTGGTTGGAGCGTTTAATCCATTTACATTTAAGGTAATTATCCATATGTAGGTTCCTATTGCCATTTTCTTAATTGTTTGGGGTTTCTTTTTGTAGGTCTTTTTTCTTCCCTTCCTCTTTTTTTCTCTTCTCTTGTGTTTTATGCCTAGAGAATTTCCTTTAGCATTTGTTGTAAAGCTGGTTTGGTGGTGCTGAATTCTCTTAGCTTTTGCTTGTCTCTAAAGCTTTTGACTTCTCCATCGAACCTGAATGAGAGCCTTGCTGGTAGAGTATTCTTGTTTGTAGGTTTCTCCCTTTCATCAATTTGTATATGTCCTATTACTCCCTTCTGGCCTGTAGAATTTCTGCTGAAAAATCAGCTGATTACCTTATGGGCATTCCCTTGTGTGTTATCTGTTGCTTTTCCCTTCTTGCTTTTAATATTTTTTCTTTGTATTTAATTTTTGTTAGTTGGATCAGTATGTGTCTTGACTGTTCCTCCTTGGGTTTATCCTGTATGGGACCTTCTGCATTTCCTGGACCTGGGCGACTATTTTCTTTCCCATGTTAGGGATGTTTTTGACTATAACCTCATCAAATATTTTCTCAGGCCCTTTCTCTTTTTCTTCTTCTTCTGCGACTCCTATAATTTGAATGTTGGTGTGTTTAATGTTCCAGGCATTTCTGACACTGTCCTCGTTTCTTTTCATTCTCTTTTCTTTATTTTGTTTTGCAGCAGAGATTTCCACCATTCTGTCTTCTAGGTCATTTATCTGTTCTTCTGCCTCTGCTATTCTGCTATTGATTCCTTCTAGTGTATTTTTCATTTCAGTTATTGTATTGTTCACCTCTGTTTGTTTTTAGTTCTTTGTTAAGCATTTTTTGTGTCTTCTTGATTTGTGCTTCTATTTTTTTTCCAAGACCTTGGATCATCTTTACTATCATTACTCTGAATTCTTTTTCAGGTAGATTGCCTATCTTCTCTTCGTTTAGTTGTTCTTTTAGGTTTTTATCTTGTTCCTTCATCTGCACCATATTTCTTTGTCATCTCATTTTTTCTAACTTACTGTGTTTGTGGTCTCCTTTCCTCAGGCTGCAGGTTCCTAGTTCCCCTTGCTTCTGGTGTCTGCCCTCTGATAGGTGAGGTTGGTCCAGACACTTGTGCCATTACCCACTTGTTAGGGGGTTTGCTCTGTGGTTTTCAATGCCCTCTCAGGGGTGGGGTCTGCTCCCTAGTTGTTGGAGTAGAGGCCCCCAGATCTCTTCCTTAGCTGTGTTTCTGATCTGTGTTGTGAGGTAGGCAGGATTGGAGCACTCCCACTGGGAGAGAAGCCACTGAGTTTTCCTCGGCTGGAGCTCTTCACCTGTGAATGTGCTGTTGTATCCCCTTTCACCTGTTGTGCAGGCTCACAAAGTACACAGGTGTTGGCACTGCTCTCGGTTCCACCTTAACTGTGGGTATGCCAGCAATTGGCCCTGATGACTCTCAGGCATTGTTTTCACCAGGCCACTGGCAGATCCACTGAGGTAAGGTCCCAGAACTGCAGCAGCAAGCATGTGGACCTGCTGCGGGGGCTATAGAGGCAGCTCAGACTCTGGCCTGGCCCAACTACTGTGTGTACGTGCCCACAAAGTCCACAACTGCTAAAGCCAGACCCGTCCCAGCTTCAGGAGCACTTGTCCTTTCGATGTTTTGCAGGTGCTGAATTTAAGAAGCCATCAGCATAGGTGTAACTCCGTGGTTTGTGCAGTCACAAGGAGAGATTTCCACTCTTCCTCCTCAGTCACGTGGCCCCTGGGGCTCAGCTGTGCTTTCAGCCCCACCTCTGCGCGTGTTCCCCCCACTGGAGCCTGCTCAGGAGCACAGGAGCCTGCCAGGCAGGAAGGAGCCAAGATGGTGATCAGGGTAAGCAGGCTGCCAGATGGGAGGGTGCTGGGTAGCAATTGGGGCATGCAAGCCCATCAGGCAGCAATCAGGGCGAGCAGGTTGCTCAGGTCAGAGTTGTGGGAAGGTGGAGGAGGTGATGGCAGGGGCACTCAAGCTGGCTCCGGTGGGAGCCCTCCCTAGTGCCTGTAGAGGTGGAGACTGGCACATGGGCAGAGAGTCTGCAATGGTGGCCCCAGCCCCTGTGCATCACACAACAGCGGTGTTTCACTTCTGTGGGAACTTGTCACTCCTGTCCCCTTAGGCTATCTTCTCACAGCCAACAGCAGGCCCCTCCCCAGGTCTGCTTTTCACACCCCGCATTCCAGCCCCCAGCCCCCATGTGCACTGGTGGACACCTTCTCAGGCTGGGGTGAACAAAGCTGTGGTAAGGACTATCTGTCTAGGTCTCACTCTGTCCTGCCTGCCACAGACTGGCCACTGGGCTCTCCTCTGAGCCCCTAAAACTCCCGTTCTGTCCCAGTAGTTCTATCCACCAGTGAGGGGGCCTCCCCAGATGCGGGAACCTCTCCTCACTCTCAGCTCCCTACCAGGGATGCAAGTCCCATCCTGCCTTCTCTCCTCTTCCTTTTCCTTTCTTTCTTTCATCCTACCTGGCTACATGGGGATCCCGTTTGTCCTTTTAGGTGTCTGAGGTCCTCTCCTCTGCCAGTGTTCAGCAGGTGGTCCGAGAGAATTGCTCCATTTGTAGATGTATTCTTTATGCATTTGTAGGGGGAGATGAACTCCATGTCCTCCTACTGCTCTGCCATCTTGGAAAGTCAAGGCTAGCAGATCTAACATTCCTAATAGGTATTAATTTCCAAACTTTAGGCAAATATATTTTTTCTATATACAGTTTCTTCTTCTGTGAATAATAATTCAGATCAAATATATCCAATACATGACTGCCTACTGTATTAATCAGCTACACCTGTGTAACAAACAATTTCAGAGATTAGTGGCTGAAAACAATCATTTATTAGGTCATGATTCTGGGGGTCAGCATTTGGGGCTGGGCTGGACTTAGCTAGACAGTTCGTTGCTGGTCTACTCATGTGACCATAATCAGCTAGAAAGATGGTGTCTGGTTGGTCTAGAATGGCCTCAGGCACATGTCTGAAATTTGGTCCTGGCTAACTGAGAATGAGTGGGTCCCAGATTTCCAGCAGGCCAGCTCAGGCTTACTCACATGGTGGTAGTTGCAAGCTTCCCAAGAGTGGCAAGCAGGGATCTTCCCCAATGCACAAGCTCTTGTCATGTCTCTTCCTACATGACTGCGAATGCTCCATTGAACAAAGCAAGTCACATGGCCATGCCCAGGGTCAGTGTGAGAAGAAACCATACGAGGAGTGATGAGAAAAACCTGGGAGCTGTCACAGCAACAAATTGTGATAGTAGCCTCCTCCTACTTCCTTGACAACAACGCAGATTTGCTGAGGTACCAATGGCCCTGGCCCTGGTCCTTCCCCAGCCACAGAGACACACATTTCCACTCCCCGGGAAAATGATTGGTTTAAGACCTGGCCACTGAGACAGGATGAGAAGTTAACTAGAGGGGGGACCCCTGGGAAAGTTTCTTTCTACAACAAAAGATGCATCAGAAGAAACAGGAATTCTTTGTGCAAGAATGCTTGAACTTCTGTGGCTGTGAGAAAATCACAGACCAGCCAACCAGCCAAACTGTGGTTGAAACTGAGCAGGACACTGTGGGGTCTTCCTGGGGAAAGAAGTAAGACCTTCTCCACCTTTGGTTTGTAGAGAAGCTTTAGCTTCCTAGGCCTTTCCCAAACTCCAAAGAGAAAATATAATCAAAGAAGTTAGAAAATGCAGAAACAAAGGAAAAAAATCAAGCAGGACAAAATAATAATAGTTTAGCCATTAAACAAAGTCAAGGTCATGTAGTTCCTCCTCAAGGGCTATGGATAATATTCTGAGTCATATCCTTGAGTTGTTTTACAGATACTAAAACCCTCATCAGGTGGAAGAAGTTAACTGTATGCTCACCACAAGCAAGTAGACCCCAGAGGGGTTGTAATCAGAAAGTTGATGATGTTAACTCCTGAAATACCTCCCTGTTACCTCACCACCAACAAATCAGAAGAAATCTACAAGCTGATCACACACCCCTTGACCTTCTCCCTTACCTTGCCTTTAAAAACTTTTCCCTGAAAGCCTTCAAGGAGTTCAGGTCTTTTGAGGGTAAGCTGCCCGTTCTCCTTGCTTGGCCCCATGTTGAGCACCTTGTAATAAATGCTGTCCTTTCTTTCACCACAACCTATGTCAGTAGATTGGCTTTATTGCACACAGGCAAGCAGACCCGAATTTGGTTTGGTAACATGGTCAAGCTACTGATTAACCATCCTGGAACTGCCTGTTTCTTGTTATGGGAAATAGCACGTGCCCTTACTATTTTAGCCACTTCAAGTTGGGTATTCTCTTATTTAGAGTGTTTTTTCCCATTTTCAGAGAAAATTTATCTCAGTGAGGTAGACATTGAGCCAGAGTTCTATTCTTTTTCAGTAATCTAATGAAAGCTGGAGAAAACTGTGTAGTTAAAACTTAGTTCTCTTGATTAGGAATAAAGGATAATGCATCAACTGAGTGCAAAAAGGAACAGGGTCAATAGCACCATACGTAAAGTAAAAATGACAAAAGAGTGACTTACCGTTCACTAACTTGTTGACTTAGCTGTGGCAAGCCTCTTTTCTGTTAAGCATTTTGTATTAGTCAGAGAGTGAGTGAGAGTTGGCGAGAGACATGTGAAAGGATGATGTGTGTGTGTGTGTGTTGGGGGGTGGTTGGCTTCAGTGCTGGGCCCTGCTACTGTGAACTGTGCATCAACCAGCTCTTCTCACCAACCAGCACTTTAGAAACACCCAAACCTTGGAGTCATCCCGGACTCTTCTCTTTCTCGTTACCCCACATCCAATCTGGTGGCACATACCATGGATTCCACCTTGAGAATCTGTGCAGAATCTACCCCCTCTTCAGAGCCTCCTCCACTGCTCCCTTGGCCTGAGTAAGGCAGCAGCACCTTCCATCACCTGGGTAATGCGCCAGCCCTCCTCAGGCTCCTGCTCTCACCCTGACTCCACCCTGTAGACTGATCCCCACACAGTGGCCAGATTATTCATTTCAGAATATGAGACACATTATATTTCTCTTCAACTCAAATCTCTCCTGTGGGTCCCAACTGTCTAGCAGTAGAGGCCAAAGCCCTCCAGTAGCCTTCAATGCCCACCATCATGTGCCTGTGCCTCCTCTCAGAATTCACCTTCACCAGGCCTGTCCCTCAAACATGCAGAGAACTTTCCCACCAGGGCTTTTGCACTTGTTCTTTCCACCTGAGACACTTCTCCCCAGATGTCCGTGGAATTGCTGCTTTGACCCTCTGAGTATTTGCTCAAACATCACTGTTAGAGAGGCCCTCCCAGAGCAAGCTTCCACCTTGCTGCCACTGCCCAGCCCATCTCACCCTGTCTCCTTCAACCAGGTTTATTTTTCCCCTGAGTGCTCTCACGAGCTGAAATGTGTGTATGTAGCTGTCTGTTTGTTTATGTGTCCCTCCCTCTAGAAGGCACTCTCCACAACGTTCTCTGTATATCCCTTCCACATAGCACGGAGCCTGCTATAGAATGTGCATTCAAGCCACAATAATTAATTCATACTAATTGGATGAGTGAGCGCTATGTTCTCCAAGGTCTTTCTGACACCATCAGGTGGGGGTGGAGGGGTCATAGAGCTCCCCAATTTATCTTTTAGATGTTGGGTGGCCGATTTAAATTTTTATGTGATAAAAATGGCTTTCCTACTAAAAGATTTGAAAGTGTCTATTTTACACTATTCCATGGGTGGAAAAAGTGGTTCACTGGGGAGGTAAGTGATTGTGTGAGGGAGAAGGGAATTTTCACTATTCACTTTACACACTTCTATTGTGTAATTTAAAAAATGAACATATATTATTTTAATTAAAAAATAAAAGACTCTTCTTTAAAAATAGTGCAGTGATGTGGAGGAGTGGAATGCAAATCTCACAGGCCTGTCTCTTACCACTGGGACCAGTATACTTCAGATCAGGCCTTTTCACCTCTTCTCTCTCACTTCTTGTGAGACCTGAGCATTTCTTTACACCAAGCTACACACTGTGTTGTGGATTTCAAATGTACAAGTTATCATATCTTTCTCATTATAAAAATATCCGTGTACCTCACAGCACAGTTGGAGGAGAATAGTCAAAGGACAGATATGCTTTCCTACAAAGACTAGCACTGCTAACACTGTTATGCACTTTTTCTATTTTGGTTCACATTACCAAGTTTTCATTTGTTTTAGGTAGTTGGATCATACACTTGCATCTAGGTCCAAGTTCATGTCCTTATATTTTAACAACTTTCTGCCATATTGAAGTCCTAACTTTCAGTGTCTCTTGAAAGAATTAAAATAAGCCAATTCTCATGCCTCTTTGCTCTTGTTTCAGAAAAGGTTTTTTGCTTCAGAAAGATGAGTCTGACACATCCTGAGGCCACAGTGTGCCCTGCCTGGCTACAGCGGGCCCACTGTGGTTCCTGGCAGCACAATTAGTGCTCTGACACTTTCACAAAGCTTGGAAAGACTTCTGATAAATTTACTATTAAAGCTTGGAGTAACTCCAGTACAACTAACCTATTACTCTTGAAAATTATATAGTTTCCTTCTATCCACTGTATCAATTTTCAGAAATTAAAGAAAAGATGGTGAGCGTTAATTTAATTTGTGTCTTGACATTGGCAGGAGGTCAACGGGAACATAGACTTCACCCCCACCTCCACCCCCCTGATCTGGCAGTAAGGAGGTGGCACCACTGGAGTGCTGTCAAGAGGCCAACTAAAACACAAGACGTAAAAAGTCTCAGAGTCTCATAACATAATACCCACAATGTCCAGATTTCAGTGAAAAGTCACTAGTCATTCCAAAAACTATGAAAATCTTAACCTGAATGAGAAAAGACAACAAATGCCAACACCAAGATGACATAGATTTTAGAATTATCTGACAAGGATATAAAAGGAGTCATAAAAATATTTCAAGGAGAAGTTATCAACATGATTGACATAAATAAAAAAATGGAAAATCAGTTATAAAGAAGAACCAAAGGAAAATTTTAGAATTGAAAAATACAATAACCAAAATAAAAGGCTCAATAGATGGGCTTAATATTGGACTAGAGATGATAGAGGAAAGAATCAGTGAGCTTGAAGATAGAACAGTAGAAATTCCCCAATCTGGCCAATAGAAAATAGAGTGAAAAAAAAGTGAACAGGGCCTCAGGGACCTGTGAGACTATGACTAAAGATCTAACATTCATGTCGTTGGACTCGTAGAAAGAGAGGACAAAGAGAGTGAGGCTGAAAAAGGACTCCAAGGAATAGTGGCTGATCTTCAACAAAGGAGGCAAGAAAATACAATGGAGAAAAGACAGTCTCTTCATTAAGTGGTGTTGGGAAAGCTGGACAGTCTCAGGTAAATCAATGAAGTTAGAACACTCCCTCACACCATACACAAAAATAAACTCAAAATGACTTAAAGACAAATATAAGACATGACACCATAAAACTCCTAGAAGAAAACATAGGCAAAACATTCTCTGACATAAATCATAGCAACGTTTTCTTAGGTCAGTCTCCCAAGGCAAAAGAAATAAAAGCAAACCTAAACAA
Source organism: Grampus griseus (assembly GCF_964374135.1). Lineage (NCBI taxonomy): Eukaryota > Metazoa > Chordata > Mammalia > Artiodactyla > Delphinidae > Grampus > Grampus griseus. Next base: position 112,337,559 of record NC_139001.1, read on the forward strand.
ATGGGACCTAATCAAACTTACAAGCTTCTGCACAGCAAAGGAAACCATAAACAAAATGAAAAGACAACCTATGGACCGGGAGAAAATATTTGCAAATGATGTGACTGACAAGGGCTTAATCTCCAAAATATAAAAACAGTCCATACAACTCAATATTTAAAAAACAAACAACCCAATCAAAAAATGGGCAGAAGACCTGAATAGACATTTCTCCAAAGAAGACACAGATGGCCAACAGGCATGAGAAAATATGCTCAACATTGCTAATTATTAGAGAAATGCAAATCAAAACTACAATGAGGTATTACTTCACAGTCAGATGGCCATAATTAAAAAGTCAACAAGTAAATGCTGGTGTGGGTGTGGGTGGTTGGCACAGAGGAGGAAGGCGAGCCTTCCTTACCGCACACGCAGGCTGCTCCAAGCAGCCATACTCCATCATTTACGCGCTGTCTCTGGCTGCTTCAGCACGACCAACTGCCCAGAGTTGGGTAACTGAGACAGAGATGGGATGGATCACTCTCTTCACTTTGAACAGCTGTCTGGTGCACTCAGAATTACATCAACTCGGTTATAACTAGACATCTGTCCCTGTGCCATGTACTGTGACATTATATTTACTTTTATTATTGATACTTGCCTATCATGTCAAAACAAAGAAAAGTGGACTTCATGTTTTATTTTTAAGGCACACTGAAGCGTGGATTATTTTGTTATCCAATTAAATGGCAAAACATTGTGTTTATTATGCAACAGCAACTGCACTAAAAATTTTAATAAAGTAAGTGTTGACCTTACCAGACTAAGTACTCACCACAACATTCCCAACTTCCAGGAAGATAATGACCAGAAAAATTGGAAAATTTTAAATGAAATAGTTCATCATAGCAGAATTTCTTCACAAATATAAAAATGAGGCTGCATTTTCCTTACTGGAAACAGTAAGTTTCCAAGTGTTGGACAAGAAAAGTCATTTACTGATGGTGAGTTAATTAAACTGATTTATTGCAGTAGCTGAAAATAAACTTTTTTAAGACTATTGATCTTTCAGCTGTAACAGTTTCTTGAAGAGTTGACATTGGGAGCAACAATAACAGACAATTAAAAAAAGGCAAGTGTTTTCCAGTGGTATTCTTTGGCCCTTGATAAGACTAATGGTGTTGCTTGATAAGCCTGGTGCTGTTTATTTGAGAAACCAATACTGAGTTTGAAGCGCCTGAAGAATTAGGCTGTAACTAGTGTGTGTGTGTGGAGCAGGGACATTTTCAAAGAGGTTCAGAAAACAAAAATTCAGTACAACCTGATGGAAACCGTTAAGATGTTTTACAGTTGATGATGGTAAAAACACTTGTGGAGCAGAAAAAGGCTTAGTTGGACAAATTTACAAAGCTTCTGAAAATGTAAACCCTTTAAAGCAAATGGTTGTTCATTTTATTATTCAACAGCAGGTACTTTGCAGAAAATATTGGAATCTATCATGTGTTATTAACCAGTAGAAGCTGAATATCCTATCTTGCTCAACCACATAGCAATTCAATAGATTAGCAGATGTAAAGCGTTATTGCAATATTTTTTGAGCTCAAGACTGAAATGGAATTTTTTCTGAATAAGAAGAATCACCCTCAATCACTATTATAAAACATTGGTTGAATTAAGAAATTAGCTTTGGCTACAGATTTGATGTTTCTTATGAAATCAACCTAAAACTATAGGGCAAAATAGAGCTTATGTGTGAAACTTATACTGTAGTAAAGTCAATTAGACAACAGCTAATGTTTAAATCACAAGTAAAGGCAAGTTGCTGTATATACCTCCTGCGCTGTCAAAAATTAAAACCCATACAAATTTGTGTGGGCATATGTTCTGAGCTGAAACTACAGTTCTAACAAGGTTTTTTTGGACTTCAGTGAAAGTGCAAAGGAAATGTCCTTATTTCAAAGTCCATTTACCTGTGCAAATAGAGGGGCGTAACTTTTGATTGGAAGTGATTAATCTGCAGTGTCATGCTAAAATATCAAGAGGACAGGCTAAAATATCAAGAGGAGAATCTAGCAGAATTCTATAAAGCCCTTCCAAGTGATAAATACTTTCAATACCATATCTTTAGGGATCAGTATTTGTCAGTACTTACCTGTGTGAAAAAAAACATTTTCAGAGGTAAAATATGTAAAATCTCATTACAGGTCAGCAGTAACCGATGAACACTTGCAATCAATTTTGATGATAGGAAACAGGAACCCTGAACCCCAACTAAGCAAAATGTTATCCCCCAAATACTTCCATTCTTTTCGCTAGTGTTCCTGTATCACAAAACATCATGCTAAGTTATATTTCAAATTTTGTCAGTAAAATCTGGTGCGAATTTGTCTTCTCTCTTGTCATGTAAGTATATACTTAATATCTTCGATTTTTGCCTCTTGGTCTGTCAAGCCTAAAAAAGATTTACTACCTAGCTCTTTATAAAAAGTGTTTGCAGACTCCCGGAGAGGAGATTTTGGTCTCTGTCTAAAGGAGCTTACCATCTAATTTGAGACAGACCAGACAATTGCCCATGAAATCACAAACAACCCCAGTGTCTTCCTTTTCTTTATTCTTAAATTTAAAATATTCTTTGGAAGTACAGAAGAGCTAAGGAATCTTGACCACCCACCTTTCTGCGCATACAGTCCCTTTTCCAGAGGTCACCCAGAGGTCATCCTGCTTCCTCCCTTTCTCCCCTACAGTCTAGTCTCACTCAGCAACCAGAGTGATCCTGTTAACAAGTAGGGTAGTTTAAGACCCCTCTGCCCTCAAACCTGCAGCAGCTGCCCATCTTATTCCTGTTGAAGCCACAACCCCATGGTGTCCCTGCCAGGCCTCAGGAGCCCACATGCCCACCGCATCCCCACCCCATCCCCACCTGCATGAAGTCAGCCACCCTGGCCTTTGCTTTTCCTTGGCACGCTCCTTTCTTATGGCCTTTGCATGGGCTATTTTCTCTGCCTGGTGTCAGATTGCCTGATTTAGCAAACAAAAATACAAGATGCCCAGTTAAGTTTTCATTTCAGATAAACAAATAATGTTGATATAACTATGTCTAAATACTGCATGGGACATACTTACGTGAAAAAATTACTCATTGCTTACTTGAAGTTCAAATGTGACTGTGTATCCTGTATTTTGCCTGCCAGCACTGTCTGGAATGCTCGTAACTTCTATCAAGTCTTTGCTCAGAGTGGTCTCCTTCCAAGTGAGGCCCACCCTTAGTGCCCCATTTAAATTTGCCACCCAGGTCATCCCCTACCATACCCAATTCCCTTACCTTACACTAATTTTTTCCTTATAACATTCATCACCTTCTAACACACCAGATAATTCATTTGTCATGTTTATTGTTTATTTTTATCTCCTCTCATTCAAGTGTAAGCTATACCTGGGCAGGGATTTGGGGGTTTTGCAGGAGACAAAGCACTAATCTATCCCAGTACCTAGAAGAGAACCTGGCACATGAGAGTGCTCAAGAAATATTTGTTGGAAGATGGATGAGTGAGAGTCCTCTGAGCAGCAATTGGATGTCCACAGGCCACAGTTCCACTTTGAACTTATTTATGCTTTTTCAAGCTTTTTTTTCCTGCCCATTCATCCAAGCTAGCAGGCTGGTGTCACCCCCAAATTCTCCCTCTCTCTTATGGTGCTCTATTCCTCTCTCCAAAATTATTTGGTGTCCACATCCCACTCTAGTTCCTCCGCATTACTCCGCATCTGTCACCTGCTCACGCCCTGTGGTCCCACCTTGCCCTTTAGGTGTTGCCTGTTACTTGACAGTCTCAAGTCTCCTTGCCACTCATCTATCCCCATCTGATCCCTTCCTCACACTACTTCTCAATCTTTTTAAAATGCAGAATAGTGAGAAATGAAACAGAAACCACAATTTGTAAGACTAACTCTGTGAGTCTCCAAACTGATAATCTGTCTCAAACCACGACATGCAAGTAAAATGCTATTGTTTTCTTTTCTCTCTTTCTTTAAGTTGTCTCTCATGGGCTGTGAAAATGCCTTAAAAGGATTTGAATTTTAACAATTTCTCATTGACCAGAGTGGAAAAACGAACATAGACTTTGGAGTTCTAGACTTTGGAGTCTTACCAGGGTAAAATTCTGACTTTTGCTGTATGCTATTTATTGAGATGCTATAGTACAGTATAGTAGGTGGTGGCATCAGAATCACTAGGGGGGTTGTTAAAATACAGCCCCTGATTCAAGAGATCCGGTGTGGCCCAACAATTTGTAAGTTTCCCGGGGATGCTGGCACTGCTTGTCCAGGGATTTTCTTTGAGACCCACCACTGTAAAGGCTAATAACATGAACTCTGGAGTCAAACAGATCTGTCTCTCAGCTCTGGTATCTATTGACTCTGCGACCTTCAGCAAGAGGCAAAATTATGCCTCGGTTTTAATTGTCAACATAGATAATAATAGTATATACCTCATGTATTGCTTTAGAAGTGCTGGTTCTTATGACTGCAACTATTGTTGTGTTGTTATTATTATTATTAGATAAGTTGCTCAACCTCTTTGAGTGTCATTCTCCACATGTAAAATAGAGGTAGTAGAGGTTATTCCACAAAGCTGCTGTAAGGATTAAATGATGTAACTTCAATGTTAAGGCATTCGATGGACATTTGCTGTCTACATAAATGGAGGTCCTAGTTCATAGCAGGCCCTCATTACATCAGGTCCTTTCCCTGGTTTTCCTTTCAAACAGCCTTGGAATATACAACAAATTAGTCATGTCCATAGCTTTGAAACATTTGTCTCCAAAGTCCAGGAAAAGAAAAGGATGGATAACATTTCTCTGCCTTGTACTCATATGGGAAGGAACTTACTTAGACACCCACAACTGGACTTCCCTGGTGGTGCAGTGGTTAAGAATCCGTCTGCCAATGCAGGGGACACGGGCTTGAGCTGTGGTCCGGGAAGATCCCACATGTCGCGGAGCAACTAAGCCTGTGCGCCACAACTACTGAGCCTGAGTGCCACAACTACTGAAACCTGTGTGCCTAGAGCCCATGCTCTGCAACAAGAGAAGCCACTGCAATGAGAAGCCCGCGCGCTGGCAACGAAGAGTAGCCACTGCTAGCCGCAACTAGAGAAAGCCCGTGTGCAGCAAGGAAGACCCAATGCAGCCAAAATACATTAATTAATTAATTAATTAATCAATCAATCAATTAAAAAAATATATAGACACCCACAACCATCTCACCAAGACCCAGGATCAAGGTAAGTGCCTTCCATTAGCACCACCATTTCCACTAGAGGCACAAATTAATGTCTCCAAGTACAATTTTTCTTTTCAAAAAATTATTTTTGCACCACATATTTGTGTAGAGTTGTTTACAATCAACATGTCTTATCAATTCACCTTTCTCAATACCCTTCACATTCATGTACTTCTTGCCATCGTCTTCCCCGACATTATCCCAAGCCACCATCAGCCTTGCTTAGAAAACTGCAAAGTCTCCCATCTGGCGTCCCTGGCATGATTTGCTTTCATCCACTCCATTTCTTCTATGTACTGCTGCTTGAGTGAACTTAAAACACAAATTTCATCACATCATTTCCCTTCCTCAAATCCTCTAAATTGCCTTCCAGAGTCCCAGAGCATTTCTTAACACAAATAACAATCTTCTTTTTCCTCTTCCTTTTCTCAGTTCCCATGTTCCCTCCTAATTATTGGCCATAATGATCTTTCAGTTCCTCTAATATTCCTCAATAGCAATTTGCTGAATGAATAAACATAGGACAAACCTTTATCACAATTAAGCAATTTTAATCACAAAATTGCTTTAGTAGTACCCTTTGCGATACAGAGAAAAATATCATTAATAACCCCACTACCTTAATATATTGTCAGCATTTTTATGTATCTGTGTAATCACAGTATAAACCTTTGCCATAATTTTTCCTGAAATAAACATCTATTCCATATCCAGCGAGCATAAAATCATCCTGTTGTTTCTGTGGTAAATTTTCTTAGATGTCACAGTATTACCTCCTCATTTTTTCCATGAGACTTACTAAGTTTTGTCACTAGTAATCATATAATCTATCACTTATAAGCTGTTCTTCATTTGTATTTTTAAAATCTCTTTATTATATAATATATAGAGACATACACACATACATACACATACACACACATATATTATATACCACCCCATAAAAGTATAGAAATTATAGAAACATATAGATGTGACAGTAAAATTTACCCTTAATTGCACTACTCAGAAATAACCACAGTGATCGCTTTGAAATATATTTCCTACCCTTTAAGAATTCTGCTTTAAGTAGGTGGCCTAAGACTTTTATACTTCATATTATATCATAAGTATCTCTTTTGTAATTAAAAATAATCCTGTGGATGACTTTTAACTGATTTGGTATTATTTCATGGTGCAGAGGCTCCAGGTTTATTAACCTGGCAGTTAGGTGTGTAGTTGATTCCAATGTTTCTGGTCAGTCAGGTGTGTAGTTGATTCCAATGTTTCTGGTGAACCAGGACTAGTTCATAGAGGTGAAATTATTGGATCAATGGGAATGAAAAAGTAAAATGTTTTTGTTATAAATTGTCATTCCAAAAGATGTAACCCATTTATACTCCCACAAAAAAACATATAGATGTGGGCTGTCCCATCTAAACTACAGACATGTCAAGGAGCTTCTTTTGCAGCCCCAAATGCCATTGTACGAACATGAGGTGGTTCATGATGGAAGGCACTTATTTAAATACTCTCTTTTCCACAACTAGCACATGTGGCAAGGAACTGACGTTTCTGGCAATAGCCAAAGAACCTGGGTGAGTGATGTGAGGAGTGGTAAGATAAACTGAACTAACTAAACTACATCTGGACCCCGAGACCCAGAAACTGTGAGATAATACATGGGTGTTGTTTTAAGCCACCAAGTTTGGGTGATTAGTAATTCAGCAACAGATAAATAGTGCAGATTTGAGTACGGTGACAGAGGTTCTCACATAACCTAAAAAGTGGGAGTGGCCTCCACATAGTGGCGGCTGGAATGATTTTGAGTAATGTGTTGGAGAAACTGTAATTTGCCTTGAGCAGCCTGTTAGTAGAAATCTAGACCTTGAGGACACTAGGACACTAAGAGCCAGGACTCAAGGAAGTGAGGAAGATGTGACAGGAAATT